>NC_134570.1:196974749-197655749 GCF_050947875.1 Dermacentor variabilis
GAGTACACAATCCGTGCTAACGATCGTATCTACAAAGTACTAATTACATCGCTACGCGCCGCAGAAAATATAATACATATATATACATTATAGTATATATTATATATATACATATATATATATATATATATATATATATATATATATATAGAATATAAAGTTCCGACGTCGTACAGTCGCACGACGTTGGAACAAGCAGACGAAACGCCCTGTAACGGAGACGAATAAGCCCGGTAGGTATCTGCAACAGGGTTGCAGATACCTGCAGGGTTGCAGCGCGCGATCATGCTCTGTGATGCGCTTGTGCCTGCCTCAGTATTTGTGTAGCACTGACTTATACCCCTAGTCAGGTGTCCTCGTGCACAGCGTGCATCGAGACAATAGCAACAGCTCGCGCGCGACGCCGTCAGCGGAAGTACGCCGCGCCGCAAAAAAGCGAGGACAAGAAAGCTAGTGGGACGCTTAAGCTGCACCTTTAAGGGTATGACGCAATAGCTTGATGGTTCCCTTCACTAGTTTTTATTCTTACACAGTCACTGTAGTTTGTTCGCAGTAATTAGTTTATAACGATTATCGCACCACAGGTTCTGTACTGTTTTATGCTGCTGTGTGAACTGTTGCGCTGCACAGTTTATTCAGATAACGCTGCTTGTATATGCACATACATACATACACTGCTTACAGTGTACGCAGTGCACTGCACACAATGGAATGTGTTAGAGGGCCGCCTTGTCGTGATGCATGCATTGGCCTAGCCTTCGCTTGTTGGTCTTGCAACGCAGGGTCCTCTTGAAGCGTAAGCCGCTTGATTTCCGCTTTTGGCTCTCGCAGTGCAGGGTCTTCTTGACACCTCAGTCGCTTAGCCTCCGCTTGTCGCACCAGACGCGCCAGGTGTTTGCTGTTGAGCTCCTGTCGGTCGCGATCCAAATACGTGGTTTGCGATGCATCACTCCTGGTGTGTCGCCGCAGCTTCCCGTTCACGCAATTTGGCGTCTGCGCGTCGCCTACAACGCTGCCGTTCGGTGCGATCAGGAATGGTTCGCGCTTTCTCCGCACCTCTCTTCCTCCGTCTCCCTGGATGCCAAGGCGGTGGTACCGATCGGCCAGCGCATGCTTCAGAAGATGGCCCAGCATGAGGTACCGATGACCACCCAGCACACGACGCCAAAGACGAACTGGGCACATTAGCCATTGCAGAACTGGCTGCAGCACGCTGGATGCTGAAGAAATGAAGAACGAAGGCTGCATGAGCTCGTGCGCCATCTGTTGGACAGCGGTGTAATTAGAGTGGGAGGCGGGTGGCACCAGCAGTCGCATGGTGGCACTCAACAGCCATCCAATACAGATTTATGTTGGGGAACAGCAGGTCGCTGTTTTCTTATATGGCGACAGCATGCCTACACTCAGAGTCAACGGTCTTCAAATACTGCTCCATTTGAAAGACCGCACAGCATTCATATAAACCCCGCTTATATTCGCACCTTGCAAGCTCGCCTGTGTGGAGAAGCGGTAGGGTGTCCAACTCGCGAGTGCGTCTCCCAACCCGGCGGACAAAGCTCGAATTCTAGAATGTGGACATTTCTTTATTTGAAGCTAAAATGATTTGCGTTGTGAATTTACATGATTGTGATCCATCACGTGGATATGACGTGGCTTCTCTACATGCCATGCACCGTGCTCGCCGCCGCCTCTTCAGCTGAACGGGAGCCTTAACGCTGTCGCGTTAAAAATGAACGCGGCACCTGTGACGTATGAGTCACGCGGTATTCGAGCTCCGGTATGGGAGAACGCAGGGAAGGAATTTCGTTGGTTGAGGAGTGTCTCTCTTGATAGTAGCGCTCGCCTCCTCAAATGATGGGTTCGCGGCATTGAAATATTTCTATCTCCCCTATTAATGAACCGATTAGAAAAATGTTGCGGCAGAACGCTCCCTGGAGTACAAGTGCCAACTTCCAGCGTATAATCGAAATTTCCTAGGTGGCCTGGTGAGGGGCCATTTAAAGGGCTCCGCAGCTTTTTAGGGCTCTGCTCTTACTTTCGGCGTTATGTGCGCAATTGTGCAAATATCATCGCACCGCTGACCAATTTGCTCACTGCTAGCAATGGCATTTCTACGTGGTCACCTTCCTGTAACGAAGCCTTGAAGCAACTACGTCGCCTACTTATTTTGCCACAGATTCTTTGACACTACGATCCCACACCACCTACAGACGTACACACGGACGCCAGCGGTGTCGGACTTGGTGCGCATGCGTGACGACGAGTACGCCGTCGTACTCGTCGAAAGATAGGTCAGGTTATTATAATAATAATAATAATAATAATAATAATAATAATAATAATAATAATAATAATAATAATAATAATAATAATAATAATAATAATAATAATAATAATAATAATAATAATAATAATAATAATAATAATAATAATAATAATAATAATAATCTTTATTTCCATCGGGATGATGGAGGAGGTTGCAGGTAAAAGCTGCTCGTAAACCTCAACTTGACAAAGGCCCAGAGTCTCAATCTACATGGCAACAACAGCAAAGCAGAGAGGACACACACAAGTACACATATAATCTCTTCGCAATTTAGCAGAGCTAAAAATAACATAATCATTTCATAAATAAAATGAAATATAAACAAAAAATAGCACAACAATCAATACAATAAATACAGAGGGTATAAATCCGTAAAATAAACACAGCATTAAATATACACATTATAGGAACACAGGTGGAGTTTTTAAGAATGTGTTCAGTGAAGCTGTCGTAATTCATGTTTGGTCATTTTAAGTAGGTCAGTCCCGGATGTTTTATATTTGTTTAATAGAGTTAGAAGTGTGAAGGATAATTTTTCCATTGCGTAGTTGGTTCTAGGAGTTGATACAATCCACTCCTCATTGTGACGGGTAGGGTAACACACTGTGCTCTTTTCCAGTAATGACAACTCATGCAGAGACTCAAGATGATATATTAGTTTGCGCTGGAATGCAAGTGATAGCTTATGATTGTAAAGACTGAATACTGGTATTAAGTATTCTTTGGAGAAAACAGCTTGCGAGTGACTGTTGCATGGTAAATTAAAAGGTATTCTGATGAGCTCTTTTTGAAGTATAACGATCTTTTGCAAATTTGTGCCACAAACCAGGAAGCAGTAAATAAGATAAGAGTAAAACGGGGAATTATAAAACCGGTTCTTTACTTGATACGGGAGATATGATCTGTAATGGGAAATAATACCGACTGCTCGAGCTAACTTAGAACAGCATCAATGTGACCATCCCATAGCATGCTCTGAAAAAATGTAAAACCCAGAATTTTAGGGTTATTTGTGATTTCTATTGGTGGCACCACCATAAATTAAGCTTACATTAGAATTTATCTGCCTCCATTTAGGTCTAAATATTACAGCTTTCGTCTTATTAACATTTATGTTTAAATGGTTCACTATTGACCACGCTTTGAGCTTGGTAAGGAGAGAATTCGCGTCGTTGTGTAAGACACAGTAATCTGGAGCAGGTAGAAACAAACTAGCGTCGTTGGCATACAAAACATATTTAGGCTTAGTAGAGAGGTTAGTGAGATTAGAGTGAGTAGTGAGTAGTGAGTGAGTGAGTAGTGAGAGTTAGTGAGTAGAGAGTGAGTGGGCGCGGCGAGAGCTTAGGAACCATGTGCCTAAAGAATCCGTTTTTGTTCCTAATACAGGCCCTGATTTGCATCACCTACAGCGATGCAGCCGCAGCTACAGAGTCCGATCCAGCTGCGTGGAAACTGACGGAATTGCGCGACCACCAGCGCAATACATCGACAGGCTTTTCTGCTGACGACACGCCGGGCCTGCGCAGCTGGACGACGCACTTGGACCGGCATCGAGCGCCACCATCTGCTACGTCACAGCTATCGGATAGTATAAAAATAAACGCAAGAGCGGCAATCGACCAGTGGGCCCGGCGAGAGCTTAGGAACCATGTGCCTAAATAATCCGTTTTTGTTCCTAATACAGGCCCTGATTTGCATCACCTACAGCGATGCAGCCGCAGCTACAGAGTCCGATCCAGCTGCATGGAAACTGACGGAATTGCGCGGCCACCAGCGCAATACATCGACAGGCTTTTCTGCTGACGACACGCCGGGCCTGCGCAGCTGGACGACGCACTTGGACCGGCATCAAGCGCCACCATCCGCTATGTCACAGCTATAGGATAGTATAAAAACAACGCAAGAGCGGCAATCGACCAGTGGGCGCGGCGAGAGCTTAGGAACCATGTGCCTAAAGAATCCGTTTTTGTTCCTAATACAGGCCCTGATTTGCATCACCTACAGCGATGCAGCCGCAGCTACAGAGTCCGATCCAGCTGCATGGAAACTGACGGAATTGCGCGGCCACCAGCGCAATACATCGACAGGCTTTTCTGCTGACGACACGCCGGGCCTGCGCAGCTGGACGACGCACTTGCACCGGCATCGAGCGCCACCATCTGCTACGTCACAGCTATCGGATAGTATAAAAACAACGCAAGAGCGGCAATCGACCAGAGGGCGCGGCGAGAGCTTAGGAACCATGTGCCTAAAGAATCCGTTTTTGTTCCTAATACAGGCCCTGATTTGCATCACCTACAGCGATGCAGCCGCAGCTACAGAGTCCGATCCAGCTGCGTGGAAACTGACGGAATTGCGCGACCACCAGCGCAATACATCGACAGGCTTTTCTGCTGACGACACGCCGGGCCTGCGCAGCTGGACGACGCACTTGGACCGGCATCGAGCGCCACCATCTGCTACGTCACAGCTATCGGATAGTATAAAAACAACGCAAGAGAGGCAATCGACCAGTGGGCGCGGCGAGAGCTTAGGAACCATGTGCCTAAATAATCCGTTTTTGTTCCTAATACAGGTGAGAGACTACCGCCATGATTCTGGCTATAGTAGTGACGATGTGTGTCTTTTGCTCTTGCCGTGCCCACGGCCGTTTATAGATGCGTTAATTAATGTGTACCACTGTTTTGTGGACTTACTAGCTTCCTGCGGGGACATTGAATTGAATCCAGGCCCCTCTACCGAAATCGTGCTGCAAAAAATTATGGACGACTTGCGAGAACTTAAGGAAGGTGTGGCCATATCAAACCGGCGTCTAGATGAAAGTATTGATAAGTTAGCTTCCATTGACCGAAAAGTAGAGGATATTTCGGCTACTGTTAAGACCTACACAGTCAAGGTAGACGACCTGCAGAAAACCGTTGATAGCCTACTGTTAAAAGTAGATGACCTCGAAAACCGAAGCCGAAGGAACAATTTAATACTGTAGTCTACCGGAGCCGAAGGAAGAAGCACACCAATCTTTGGAACGAGAGGTTTCGACAAAAGTCCTTGACAGCGTACTAAATGTTCCAAATGTTTCAATTGAGCGAGCTCATCGAATAGGGAAGCCTAGGGACGACAAATTCCGCCCCGTAATATTCAGGCTAGTAGACTACCGAGACAAATTAAAAATACTGAAAGAGTGTAAAGCTTTCAAGAACACGCCATACAGCATCTCAGAGGACTTCTCTCCTAGAGTCCAATCAATAAGAAAAAAGCTTTGGACCTGGACAAAAGAGAACCGAGACAGAGGCGACAAAGTATTTCTATCCTTCGACAAGGTTAGAATCAATGGCAATACATTCAGATGGGACGAGGCACAGGACAGCGCAGTTCCCTCAGCAGCAAATTGACATAGCCGGTCTAATTCCAGTCAAAAACAGCACGAAAGTAAGACTAAAGCACATTTGTTAGAGTTACCCCACGTCTTCAGTCCGCTAACTGTTTTAAATGTTCACGCCCGGAGCGTTGTGAACAAGTCTGATGACCTTGAGAGCCTACTTCTTAGTTACAATCCTGACATCACGCTTCTAACAGAAACATGGCTTCATGATGCTATCCCTGATTCTGACATAATACCCAGCTCGTACAACATAATTCGCCACGACCGTGGCGCGAGAGGGCGTGGTGTCGCGACCATAATAAAAAATGGCATCCCATTCACATCAATTACACACAATACTTCTGCTGAAATGGTTTGGATTGTAGTGCCGTCTTTCAAACGTAAGGTTCTTATTGGTGTAGTATACAGGCCTCCGAATGCAGATATCTAAATTTTGGAATCGCTGCATGATTTTCTTTACGTCCACAGTATACACTATACTCATATCATCTTATGCGGGGACTTTAATCTACCGATGATAAACTGGGACGATCTCTGTGTTCGGCATTCTTGTCAACATGCTGAAATGCAGCTCGATTTGGCGTTTTCTTTTAATCTAAAACAAGTAGTAGGAACACCTACACGTGTTACTTCAAGCTCAAAAACTATCCTCGACCTTGTTCTTATATCTGAAGCAGTCAGTGAAACAGGATTTACTGTAGAAGTTTTACCAGGCATATCAGATCATGAAGCGATTCTGCTTAAAAGCAATCTACAGCAAAATATTATCCGTTGTCCAGACAAAGAAGTCTTGGATTTTGGGAGAGCTGCTGATGAAAGTCTAATCGACTACTTAGAGCAAGATTTCGAAATTTTTCTTAAAAAATCAAATCGAGGTGTAGCCTGTGTCAATGATTTAGGGATGCATTTTAAGGACGCAGTGCGGGAATGTATGTACAGGTACATTCCAACAAAACGCTAGAGAATGTCCCGCAATAACCCTTGGATCACTCGGGACATACTGCAGCTAAAGCGCCGCTTAAAACGCTTGTCACGCCCCAATAGTGGTGTCGATCGTTCTGTGCTACCGTCAATGCGTACCGAACTTAGGAAAAAAATAAAAGACTCAAAGTACCATTTTTTCAATGTTAAACTATACTATTTTTTATCTAACGCCCCAAGACAGTTTTGGATGCACATAACCGAGAAAAAGAACCCGGTCACCAAAATCAGATTGAATGATACCGAGACCAATGACAACGAGAATATTGCGGAAGCGTTCAACGAGTACTTTGCTTCGGTATTTCTACGCGGTACTGAAGACGATAGCCTAGAATTTTCAGGTTCTGGCTGCGAACTTCCAGACCTTTTTGTTTCCGAAGAAGGTATTCTTTCGTCCCTATTAAACATAGAGATAAAGAAATCTGCTGGTCCTGATGACATACCAAATAATATTCTTTTTAGATATGCGGAGTGGTGCGCAAAGTATCTGTACATAATATTTTACGAAAGTCTAAAGCAAGGTGTCCTTCCTAACGATTGGAAAGCAGCAAAGATAATTCCCATCCATAAGTCCGGAGATAAACTCAGTATTACTAATTACAGACCCGTCTCGCTTCTCTGCACCGCTAGTAAGGTGATGGAGCACTATGTTTTTAAGCACCTGAGCAGCTTTCTGGAAAACAATAATTTCTTTTCGGAAAAACAGCATGGATTTCGGCGTGGCCTATCTACAGTTACTCAGCTTCTACATTTTACCAATGAAGTCATGGCAGCGCTGCACTGCGGCGGGCAAATAGATGTGCTTTTCCTTGATTTTCAGAAAGCATTTGACCGTGTTTGTCACCAAAGGCTAAAGCTCAAGCTACAATGTGCGCTGAAAAATGAACAAATTCTTCGCTGGCTTGACTCTTTTTTAACTAATCGAACACAATATGTCCGTATAGGAAACTCATTTTCTTCACCTGCTCCCGTACTTTCCGGTGTTCCGCAAGGTTCAGTACTTGGACCTCTTCTCTTTTTGATTTATCTGAATGACTTGTCCTTTGATTCCCCGGTGCGATGCCGGTTCTTCGCTGATGATTGTATTGTGTACCACAACATTCAATCACCCCATGATCAGACTGCTATACAGGATTACCTTAATGCAATCGATAATTGGTGTCAATCCTGGCGTATGAACTTAAATGCCTCAAAATGTACTCAAATGATGATTACAAAAAAGAAAGTACCATCAATTTGTACATATAAAATCAGTAATGTAGCAATTAGGACGGTTGACAAATTTAAGTATCTGGGTGTAGTTATTGACTCGAAGTTAACCTGGAACGCTCATGTCCAATACGTCGTTTCGGCGTCGCTAAGGAAGCTATGGCTAATTAAACACCGGCTCAAACATTGCACTAGTAGGACTAAACTCGCTGCCTACACGACACTCATTAGACCACTGCTTGAATATGCCGATGCTGTCTGGGATCCCCACACAAAGACCGGTGTCAACAACATTGAAAGCGTGCAAAAGAAAGCCCTTAGATTTATTTATAATATTTATAATAGACGAGACTCGATCACTGATCTCAGAACACGGTCTGGCCTCCCATCGCTAGAATTTCGGCGTAGACTGCATCGCCTACAAACTTTGTTTAATATCGTTAATAAACAAACAAAAATGGATCCCGACATATACATCAATTTTAATAAAACAAGAGAAACCAGACGCAAGCACAGCAAAACGATTGTGATGCCACCGACTAAAACTACTGCTTATCGCTTCTCGTTTTTTCCTCGAACTATAGCAGAG
Source organism: Dermacentor variabilis (assembly GCF_050947875.1). Lineage (NCBI taxonomy): Eukaryota > Metazoa > Arthropoda > Arachnida > Ixodida > Ixodidae > Dermacentor > Dermacentor variabilis. The sequence goes on from NC_134570.1 coordinate 196,983,237, forward strand.
TGGAATGCTCTACCGCAAGAAGTCGCTTGTATGCCCTCGGTTGAATCATTTGTGTCTGCCGTACAATGTTTGCAATGAAGCGTGTTCGTTTTAGAATCACCATTTTCCTATTTATGTAAATTTTGTACATGCTGCCTTTCCCGATGCGATAGTCTTTATATTTAAGCATTTTTTTATGGTTCCTTGTAACCCATGTTTTTGTTATTTTGACTTGCAGTGCCGACTTTGTATACACTCACTCCTGCCTGGACTGCCAAGAGGCAGTTGGCAGTATCTAATAAATAAAATAAATAAATCATTGATGTAAATGTTAAAAACTAGCGGACCAAGAATACTGCTTGAGGAACACCTTTAACTATCGATTTTAAATCAGAACGATACGTTTCGATTTGAAGGAACTGCTGTAGAAGACTGAGATATGATTTGATAAGTTCAAGAAAATGTCCTCGGATTTCATAAATTTCCAGTTTCTTCAGCAAAGTGAATTGATGAATACAATCACAGAACGAGCAAAGCTGATAATGGATAAGCTTCTCCAAGCCTTTTGAAGATATGGGTAAGACGGACGTGGGTGGGTAATATTTCATATCATTAGTACCACCCTTTCTGAAGAGCTCAGTTACTTTAGCGATTTGCGTTCGTTTTGGAAAACATACACCCCTTACGCAAAGGTTAAAAATACGGGTTAAATATGGACATAAGACATTCAACACATATTTCACCGGACATTTCTGAACTCCTTCAGCGTCGCAACTTGAACTATTATTTAAAGAATAAAAAGCTGATGTAACTTGATCCTCAGTTACAGGGCTAAGAAAAGCAGATGACTTATTTCTAACGGGCATAAAATTGTAAAAATTTTCAAGTATACTGACACGTGTACTTATATTTATGAGGCGACCACGTTTTGCCGCCTAAACAAATGTTATCGCACAGCGCGGGACGCGCCTGCATGTACCGAAGTTTCTGGAAAGTTATCGATGCTTCTGTCCGCAGTCTGTTGTCGCCGAACCTTGTGTTATCTGATTTCATCGCGTGACGCGAATGGTGTAGAACTTTGTGGAAGGCACGCGGGTCCCAACGATTAGTCTGGAACATTCGATGACTGCTGTATAAAAACCGACGCGCTGGACCCGCTGATCAGATTTTCGACGACCGCCGACAGTGTTCGCCGCTATCGTTGTGCTATAAGTATAGCCTGTTTTTGTGGGCACAGGTTCGCCCAATAAAAGTTAGTTTTGTCTTTCATAGTGTTGCTACTGTGTTCTTCAACGTCACCACCACGTGACATCTGGTGGAGGTGCATTTCGTTCCTGTACCGGACGCCCCCGACAAGCCGTGATCCAAGCCCGGACCGCAAAGAGAACGCCAATATCGCCAAGAACCAGCGTGGTAGCCACAGGCTGCAAGGTCTGCCCCCGGAGCACGGACTTTTGCCTGAGAGAACCAGGAAGATCACCACCAAGTCGTATCAAGAACCAGCAGCGTACCGACAGCCGACACTACAACCTCCGACGAAGCTTCGTCGAGTACCAGCCAGGCGACAGTGTTTGGGTATGGACCCCGATACGCCGACGAGGACTTAGTGAGAAACTATTGCGACGCTATTTCTGACCCTACAAAGTCATCCGACGTATTGGCGCACTGGACTATGAGGTTGTGCCAGACGGCATTTCGCATTCACAGCAGCGCCGCGCACGATCTGAAGTGGTCCACGTGGTGCGTCTTAAACCCTTTTACGGACGCTGACGAACTTTCCTTATTTTGTTGTTTTCTTTGCTACGAGTGCTTCTTTATTTCTTTCGTTTCTTTGCAGCATCTGGTCGACGCTTTTTAAGAGGGGGTATTGACCCGTGTACTAATATTTATCAGGCGACCACGTTTCGCCGCCTAAACAAATGTTATTTGACCTTCTGACCTTCTGACTTCTTACCTTCTGACTGAAGAAACTTCGGAACCTAGTGGCATTTGGCGATAAAATCATATCTGTAAGTCCACACCGAACACTGAACACCGTCAAAGGTGTGGTCTCAGACGACGACCTCATGGATCTGGATAATGAAGATCTCCTGAATGGATGGAAAGAAGGAAACGTCATAGAAGTACAACGTATAAAAATCAGGCGCGACAACAAAGAACTACCAACGAAACACCCGATACTTACTTTTGGCTCTAGCACACTCCCGGATGCAATAGAAACAGACTACCTCAAACTGTGTGTGAGACCTCACATTCCAAATCCTCGGCGCTGCTACAAGTGTCAGAGGTTTGGTCATGCCTCTGAAAGCTGCCGAGGACGACTAACTTGTGCGAAATGTGCTGCAAAAGACCACTTTGCTGACGATTGTACTGCTGAGGCCCATTGCGCGAACTGTGATGGCAGTCACCCTGCATATTCCAGATCTTGCGCAGCCTGAAAGAAAGAAAAGGAAATCATTACCATCAAAGTCAAAGAGAATATGTGTTACCGGGAAGCACGACGACGTCTTTCAATCTCATTCGCAATGAAAACTTCGTTTGCGGAAGTGGTACAACAGGGGGTAGCACCACAACGGACCTTGGCGGTCGTCCAAGGCACGCGCAGCGTACTGAAGCGACAGCCACCCGCCCCCTTGGTGGGAGCAGCTAAGGCTGCCCTGCCCTCCTCGAAATCGGCCCCACCAGAGACCTCTACTAGCACTGGCAGCAGCCATCGCAGCTCAGAGGCTAAGGAGGATCCATCACCTTCCGGGCTGGTGAGGCCACAGCCTTCGTCCCTCGAGGCGAAGGCTACACGACTTACACATCGCTCGTTAAAGCGAGTGTCCAGCGCTTCGCAAGAGGCTATGGGCACTACCCCAAGCAAGGTGGTGCAGCTTGCACCTAAAGAGCGGCGAAATTCTTCGGACCGCTCTAGAAAGGACAAAACCAAAATAACAGGGCCGCAAGCGGCTCTGTAGGATAAACCGATTATTTTTTTGTACGCATAGTACCAATTTAACTGCATCATGGACGCGTAAATTATGCAGCGGAACGCCAGGTCTTCTCGGAAACCTTGATTATGTTCGAGGACTTCTCTGCGAACTCACCCCAAAAGTGCTGTGTGTACAGGAAACCCATCTCAAATCCAAACGCACTAACTTTCTGCATAATTATGTTATTTTTCGTAAAGATCGTGATGATGTCATCGCATCAACTGGCGGTGTAGCCATTATACTCGACAAAGGTATCGCGTGTCAACATCTACAACGATAAACGCCCCTAGAGGCAATGGCCGCTCGAGTCGCACTTCTAAACAAACTTATTACCATCTGCTCTCTGTACATACCCCCGCATTATGAGCTCCATAAACATGCGTTCGATAAACAAATTATGGGGTTTTACGTGCCAAAACCAATTTCTGATTATGAGGCACGCCGTAGTGGAGGACTCCGGAAATTTCGACCACCTGGGGTTCTTTAACGTGCGCCTAAATCTAAGCACACGCGTGTTTTCGCATTTCGCCCCCACCGAAATGCGGCCGCCATGGCCGTGATTTGATCCCGTGACCTCGTGCTCAGAAGCCCAGCACCATAGCCAATGAGGAACCACGGCGGGTATGAATTCGATACATTAATAGATCAATTACTCCAACCCTATTTGGTTCTAGGAGATTTAAATGCACACTGCAACCTATGGGGTGACTCTCACTGCGACGTGCGAGGTCGACTGATTAAACAGTTTCTCTTTTCTTCTGGTGCATGTCTTTCGAATAGCAAGGCACCTACATATTATAATATTGCACATAAAACGTATTCCTCTATAGACCTCAGTATTGCATCTCCGACACTTTTACCTGATCTTAGAATGTCATTAAAAATCCATACGGGAGCGACTATTTCCCCTTAGTTCTGTGTACACCGAAGATGAATGAATGTCCCTCACAGTTTCCTCGGTGGTAAACTGATTCAGCCGACTGGGAACAGTTCCGAAAAATTACTCTCATATCGTGGGCTGATATTTCTGCTCTAAGCCTGGACACTGCGGTTGAATACTTCACCTTTTTTCTGATCGATGCCGCAACCAAATGGATCCCAGAAACAAACGGATCATCTAACAAGCGCCGTGTTCCGTGGTGGAACGAGGAGTGTTGTAACGCGCATAAAAAGCAGAACAAAGCATGAAGGTTGCTCCGGGATTCTCCGACTGCAGAAAACCTGGTTAATTTCAAGCATGTCAAATCTCAGGGAAGAAGAACGCGCGGACAAGCCAGAAGAGAGAGTTGGCAAAAATATATCAGGAATTGACTCTTACACGGACGAGACAAAGGTCTGGAATAGAGTGCACAGAATAAAAGGTCGACAACCTTACTCGCTACCCTTAGTAAATACAGAGGGACATAGTATGGAAGACCAAGCGAACTTTCTAGGCACACATTTTGAATGCATATCCAGTTCATCGCACTACTCTGACACATTTCAAAGACAAAAAATACGAATAGAACGGCAGCCATTAGAACGAAAAAGTGCAAAATGTGAGGTATACATTGGACCATCTGGCATAGCAGAAGCTACTAAACGGCTGCGACAAATCTGTCCCTGGCTCTGACCGCATAATATATGAAATTTTAATGCACTTGCCATCTGAAACACAAAAAAACCTTCTTTTTCTTTACAATGGTACATCGTTTTCCGGCCAGATTCTCTCTGTCTGGAAAGAGGCCATTATAATTCCCATTCTGAAACAGGGTAAGGACCCTTCCTTGGCAAACAGTTGTAGGCCGATAGCGTTGACAAGCTGCCTATGGAAACTCTTGAAAAGATGGCGAATAAACGTTTGCTCCACTATCTTGAAGCCAACAAAATATTAGACCCATACCAATGCGGTTTCAGGGAAGGTAGGTTGACGACAAACCAGCTTGTCCGCATAGAAATGTACATCCGTGAAGCCTTTATCCACAAACAGCTTGTCGTATCTGTACTCCTTGATATGGAAAAAGGCATGTGACACTACGTGGTGATTTGGGATCCGTCAGGATCTTTCTGGAATGGGTATACGCGGCAACTAGCTGACCATTATTGAGAGCTACCTGTCTGACAGAATATTTCGCGTTAGAGTTGAAAATATGCAGTCTCGATTATTCTCACAGGAGACAGGTGTACCGCAGGGTGGAGTGCTGAGCTCTACACTCTTTATTCTGAAAATGAACGCCTTGCATACCATCATATCTCGCACACTCTTTTACTCGGTCTATGTGGACCGAGTAAGTCTTTGGCGTCCCCTTTCTTATGGATTAGGAGAACGCTAACATAATCCTAATCCATAAGAAAGGGGACGCCAAAGACTTGAAAAATTATAGACCGATCAGCTTACTGTCCGTTGCCTACAAAGTATTTACTAAGGTAATTGCAAATAGAATCAGGAACACCTTAGACTTCTGTCAACCAAAGGACCAGGCAGGATTCCGTAAAGACTACTCAACAATAGACCATATTCAGACTATCAATCAAGTGATAGAGAAATGTACAGAATATAACCAACCCTTATATATAGCTTTCATTGATTACGAGAAAGCGTTTGATTCAGTCGAAACCTCAGCAGTCATGGAGGCATTACGGAATCAGGGTGTAGATGAGCCATATGTAAAAATACTGGAAGATATCTATAGCAGCTCCACGGCCACCGTAGTCCTCCATAAAGCAAGCAACAAAATCTCAATAAAGAAAGGCGTCCGGCAGGGAGATACAATATCTCCAATGCTATTCACAGCGTGTTTACAGGAGGTATTCAGAGACCTGGATTGGGAAGAATTGGGGATAAAAGTTAATGGAGAATACCTTAGTAACTTGCGATTCGCTGATGATATTGCCTTGCTTAGTAACTCAGGGGACCAATTGCAATGCATGCTCACTGACCTGGAGAGGCAAAGCAGAAGAAGGGGTCTAAAAATTAATATGCAGAAAACTAAAGTAATGCTTAACAGTGTCGGGAGAGAACAGCAATTTACAATAGGCAGCGAGGCACTGGAAGTCGTAAGGGAATACATCTGCTTAGGGCAGGTAGTGACGGCGGATCCGGATCATGAGACGGAAATAATCAGAAGAATAAGAATGGGCTGGAGTGCGTTTGGCAGGCATTCCCAAATCATGAACAGCAGGTTGCCGTTATCCCTCAAGAGAAAAGTATATAATAGCTGTGTCTTACCAGTACTCACCTACGGGGCAGAAACCTGGAGGCTTACCAAAAGGGGTCTACTCAAATTGAGGACGACACGACGAGCTATGGAAAGAAGAATGATAGGTGTAACGTTAAGGGATAAGAAAACAGCAGATTGGGTGAGGGAACAAACGCGAGTTAATGACATCTTAGTTGAAATCAAGAAAAAGAAATGGGCATGGGCAGGACATGTAATCAGGAGGGAAGATAACCGATGGTCATTAAGGGTTACGGACTGGATCCCAAGGGAAGGGAAGCGTAGTAGGGGGCGGCAGAAAGTTAGGTGGGCGGATGAGATTAAGAAGTTTGCAGGGACGGCATGGCCACAATTAGTACATGACCGGGGTTGTTGGAAAAGTATGGGAGAGGCGTTTGCCCTGCAGTGGGCGTAACCAGTCTGATGATGATGTGGACGATGTGCAGATAGCTTTTAGGTCGTGCAATCTTAGCATCTGCGAGAGACAGCTACAGCTTGGCCTAAACAAACTCTCAAAGTGGTCAGAAAATATTGGTTTTAAATATACCCCACAAAAAAGCACATGTGTTCTCTTCTCAAATAAGAGAGGCATATCACCAGAACCCGCCATTCACCTTAACGGAGAACCACTATCGGTGAGCCTTGAACATAAATTTTTAGGCATTATTTTGGACACAAAACTTAATTTGATTCCCCACTTGAAATATATTAAAGCGAAGTGCTGAAGACTATAACCCTACTGAAGCTAATTTCTCACACAAACTGGGGTAGTGACAGCAGGTGTTTGCTTAGCCTGTATAAGAGCCTTGTGCGATCACGCCTCGACTATGGAGCCGTGGTGCACCAATCCGTATCGAACAGTGCTCTCAAAATTCTCGACCCAGTCCACAGTCTAGGTATACGGCTGGCAACAGGCGCATTTAGGACAAGCCCTGTGGAAAGTCTGTATGTCGAAGTGAACGAATGATCCTTACACATACGCAGAACATATATAAGCTTCTGCTACTTTTTAAAATGTAAATCGAATAACGAACATCCGTGTCACTCAATTGTACTTGACTTGTCTTCTGTAAGACTTCACCGTAACCGCCCATCTTTTCGAGCTACTCTGTCTGTGCGCTTAGAACAACTGGCTAATGAAACCGGTATTCAACATCGAGAAACAGTCTTAATGACGCCCACTAACCTTGTACCACCTTGGGAATGGCAGACTATCCAGTGTAATATGTCTTTCGTCGCAATAACAAAACATGCACCTGAGGTGCATATACATTCACACTTTCTCCAACTGTACGTGGAGTACTCCTGCGCGGAGTTTTATACAGACGCTTCAAAGTCTCCTTATGGTGTAGCTTATGCAGCACTCGAACCTTAATTTTCAAAGTCCGGTGCATAAAATCCAAGCACCAACTTCAAGGCTGTCACTACAGGAAAGGATAAGCGGTTCCGTAATATTCTAGTGGAACGCACGAGGTCTACGGGGTCGCCTGGGAGATTTTAAACAGAGAGTGCTCAAGCATCGGTTTCCAGTTATCGTAATATGCGAGCCCAATATGACATCGCCATTTAGACTCTCTGGATATGAACAATTCGCGTCTGGGACAAGTGGAAATACTAGCAAAGTTGTACTATGTGTGCGATGTGACCTCACGTATTCGTTAAACCAAATTCCGGTGAATAGCAGCAACGAATACGTCTCTATAACACTGAAGCTAAAGCGCCGGATAATCTTGATCATCGGTGGCTATATTTCTCCTAGGGGAAGATTTGACAATGGACACCTGAAATTGTTCTTGACCCTTGCCAAGGATCTCTTACTATTGTAGGTGATTTCAACGCGTACCACCATCTTTGGGGTAGTAGGATCACAAATCTTCGAGGAAGACAACTTCTTAAATTCACAAGCAGCAATGATCTTGACATTCTGAACGATGGCTCACCAACATTTCTTCGTGGCACAACGTACAGCAGCTGCCTCGACTTAGCTATCGCTTCACGATGCCTTTCGTCTTCTGCTGCCTGGTTCACAGATGCTGAAACGTATGACAGTGAACACCTATCCACTTATGTACTACTGAGATGGTTTACAAGACTTCCAAATTCTCATACGCGACGCACTGACTGGGATGCTTTTCAGAACAAGCTAGAAGAATCCTGCAACTGTGTAATTTAACCGAAAGAGATTGAAGAGCGCATTAGAGCAGCAATGCACGCAACAACACGCATCATCCAAACATCAAATTCAAGAGCATCCGTTGACGTTATATATCAAGAGCTGCGGGCAGTCCGACGTCGCGCCGAGAGGAAATACAGGCGAACTAGATTGATATCCGACTTGAGGACGGCACGCCGTGTGCAAAAGAAAATTCAAAGATACTACAACAAGCTCGACAGACAAGGCTGGTGGTCCTTTTGCACCAGCCTGGACCCGAGAAAACCATTGTCCACGATATGTCGTGTTGTACAAGCACTACAATCTCCACCACAACAGCTACGTCCCTTTCGAGCTTTGGCTATCATCCAGACCTGCAGTGAGAAGGAAATCGCGGAAGATTTCTGCTTACACCTCTCTGGATCTACAATATCGATAGCTTCAGTGCTCAGGTGGGCTCCTCCAACAATGGACGATCGTCTCGACTTCCCATTCACGTTGCAAGAGCTACGTGCAGCGATTTCCTCTTCAAGACACTCAAGTGCGCCTGGTCCTGATGACATTACCTATTCTACCTTGCGCCATCTAGGCCCTCGAGCGACTGAAGAGCTCCTAGCTTTATACAATCTCTCTTGGTCCTCGGGAACTGTGCCTGCACACTGGAAGACAAGCAAAATCGTGGCATTATTGAAACCAGGCAAGACAACCCATGCTATGCTTTCCTACAGACCTGTGGCGCTTGCCAGTTGCATAGGTAAAACCATGAAACGCATGGTTTTGACGCGCCTGGAGTGGTTTTTGGAGAAACGTAATATATATCCAGACGCAATGACAAGTTTCCGAAAGGGTAGGTCGTCAATCGACAGCGTCATTGGCCTAGTAACAACTGTTGAACATCAGAAACGTCGCCGTCGATTAACGGCTGCTGTCTTTCTAGATATCAAGGGTGCTTTTGACAACGTTTACATGATGCAATTTTAAATGCCCTTGAAGAATGTGGCGTCGGGGGACGTATGCATCAATGGATAGCCTGCTATTTTCAATAGAGAACGATATTGATGACAACTCCAGACGGTGAAACAAAGAACCACCCAGTCTATCGTGGAGTGCCTCAAGGAGGTGTATTGAGCCCAACCTTATTTAATATCGTTCTCATTGGACTGGTGAAAGAACATGCAGGCACAGTCTCGGTCTCTGTGTACGCAGACGACGTCTGTATATGGACCACGAGCTTAACGCGCTTGCAAGTGCAAACGAAGCTGCAGCGCGCGGTGTCGATAATGTCGACATACATAAACAGTCGCGGACTGCAGCTCTCACCGGAAAAAAGTGTGCCCATGGCATTTACACGGAAGTCAATGGCCTGCTACCCCGTTATGATTGATGGGAAGGTTATACCTTCAGTAACCCACTACAAGTTTCTCGGAGTCATCATCGACCGTGACTTATCTTGGTCGAAGCACCTCTCTGGATTAAGAAAAAAGCTAGACAGCTTTACTCAGATCATTCGACATATGTCTGGAAAATCATGGGGCCCATCCAAGGCATCGCTTCTGCAGCTCTACCAGGCAGTTTTTGTTGGGTACTTCCGCGACAGTGCGCCTGTACTTTCTCGGATTTGTACAACTGCTGTACGCATACTTGAAAGTGCTCAGGCTTGCGCACTGAGAATTAGCCTAGGACTGCCACGATGTGCGTCTACTTGGGGCACTATTGCAGAGGCACGTGCGTGGCCAGCTCGAGTTTATCTTCAACATGAGCCATTGCGAGTGCATCTAAGGCTACTGACCAGACACAGGAATCATCCACTCACGACCGTCGCAAGCGTACGGTCTGTGTCTGCCTACTCAGAAGCCGTGTTGACGCAGCAAGAGTTGTTGCCGTCGGACTTCCAACCGTATGACATACCCCAAGTTCCACTCTTGACGATGGCAAAGCCAACGGTGAGACTCTCAATCCCTGGAATAACGAAGAAGTCGAAGATGCCGCTTGCTGGGCTCAAGCATTTCGAGCTATCATACATTGCTTACATGTATGGATATTACGAACATGTTTTTACACATGGTTCTGTGACACAGACCTCTTCCACGGCGGCCTACACGGTGCCAGGAATGGGGATCGCACAACGATTCAAGATAGGACACAGGACGTCGTCTACAGCAGCTGAGTTGACCGGAGTTCGAGAAGCAGTTCGCTGCATACTGCAACAGAGTCTCGAGAAGTGGACAGTGTTCTCTGACTCAAACCAGCACGGCAACTGATCAGCAATTATATGAGTGACAGAACCGCATATAGTCCTCTGGTTCATGACATCATGTCTCTACTTGCTGAGGCGTCTCACTCCGGATATACTATCGTGCTGCACTGGATTCCCGGCCATTGTGGAATAGCTGGAAACGAACAGGGTGACGCGGAAGCAAAAAAGGCGCACACTGACGGAACTATTATAAAAATTAATTTTTCCCGGTATGTCATTAACGCCTTGCTCCATACCTTCCCTTAAAACTTCTACGGCACGAGATTGGGACAAGCCCGAACATCGACAAGAGCGCCTTCATAGACTTGACGCTGGGTTACAATTCCGGCTTCCACGTCGGTTGCGGAGAAGCCTGGAAACACTCATTCATCGATTACGGCTGGGTGTGGCATACACCCACCGATACCTTCACAAGATTGGACAAGCACGGGACCCTGAATGTAGCGTCTGTCACACTCTCGAGACAATAGCTCACGTATTTTGTGTGTGCCCTCAATATGCGGCCGAACGAACAACACCCCAATATACATTTGACAGCTTGGACTCCCACCCCTTTTGAGAAGAAAAGCTTTTGGGCGCGTGGAGGAGTGTAAAAGCGAACTTTTTAAGTGAGACTGGTCTAGACGATCGCCTCTAGAAGCTGTGAGACGTGCAGTCAGTACGAAATGTGTTTGCGCAAGAACTTTTTGGGACAGTATTACTTTTTGTATGGACAAGATTATTCTTACGTGTATTCCGTCTGCAGTGCGCATCCGCATATAGGACAACGTTCATATAGTATCTCATTGTACCATACCATAATCACCCGCCACCTACCTTTCCCTGGGTATGGACAAGATTACTCTTACGTGCACTGCGTCTACAGTGCGCATCCACATATTGGACAACGTATATATAGTATCTCATTGTACCATACCATAATCACCCGCTACCTACCTTTCCCTGTATTTCCCACTTCCGCTTTCCCCAGTGAGGAGTATTATGCTAGAGACACGCTCTCCAGGCCGACCTCTCCTCCTTTCTGTTCATTAAAATCTACTCCTCCTCCTCCAACATTTTCACAGCCGAGGCATACGCGATCCTCTCTGTTGTGAAACATATCAAACAAACATGTATAATAAAGGCTGTCATATTCAGAGATTCATTAAGGGTTGTTAGTTTCATATCAAGTCTACGAAAATACAAAAACTCTATTCTTAATGAAGTCTACAACCTTCTATGTTTAGCATATATGTCGAACCAAATTATTGTTCTTTGTTGGGTGCCTGGCCATAGAGGCCTAGGCGGCAACGTAGCTGCTGACGTAAGGGCTACATCCGTACCTTTTTGTGATGCAAACATTATTATACCTGCACCCCACAGAGACTTTTTATTTTTATATTATATTATTTTTTATAGTATAAACTACGGAAATATTGGCAACGGCAATGGGACACTCAGGTAGAAAACCAACTGCACCTAATCGAACCAAAAATAGGGAACTGGATCTCTGAAAAAACAGGACACCAGGAAGTGCTGCTCGGTAGATTAAGAATTGGGCACACCTATAGCACTCACTGGTATATTCTAACTGGAACTAACCCTCCGACATGCACTAAGTGTCGAAGTAGACTTACAGTCCTTCAAGTTCTCGTTCAGTGCCCACTATTAGAAGAGAAGAGAAAAAAGTTCTTCCCTTCCTTAAACCATCGTATTATACCTTTGCACCGAGTCTTCTTTTTAGGCGATGACCCTCTATTCAATTTTAAATCAGTACTCAAGTTCGTAGAAGACACGAATGTCATAGAAATCATTTGCCAGGCTATTTGTAGCACAGCCTCTTCTTAGAGACTGTGGCTGCAATGGTCACTTACAGAGAACATGCCTCGCAGCCCTTGCGCTGAAGGGCTCTACAGAGGCACTGGTGCTGCTATAAATTAACACGTTTTAGCATCTAATCCTTCACAACGTACTTTTAAAACCATAGGAGCCACTTTTCATTGACATTATTTTAATAGATGCATATTTTACACCATTTGAAGCGAATATTTTAGGCCAAAAAACAGCCATTCGAATTCCACCATATTCAGCTATACTCACTGCCATGCATCCCCAAGTGTCATGGCGCTCTTTGGCCATTCCTGGCCCTTGCGCCAAGAAACAATATCCGTCAATCAATCAATCCTCACTCGTAAGCTTAAGTCGAGCCTTAGTTATCTTTTACGGCAGGCCCGTTAATGTAAAACGGCATAGTATATAGCGGTTTCTTTGCTTAGGTTTAACACTGGCGTTGTTTGCACTGGAACTATAGTCAAATTCACTAAGGGTAGCTAACTAAACGCTTGGTCGCTTGAAGAACGTATGAGAGCCATGCACTTCGGATGCGGTGCTGGATTCCACTCGCAAATACAGCGACCATGCTTCCAACTTTATGCGCTCATTTCATGGTTATATGAATGTGCAATCACAATATAACAGTTAGTCTGACTTCAGCACAAATATTTTCCTGAGAACATTTCTTTTTCCTATTCTCTTTGGTCCCAAGGAGTGCACGTACAATTCTTGGAGCTGAAAATTAAATTCGCACAGTGTAAAACGCTCAACGAGAGCCTGCACGTCAAAACAGCGTCCGGTGCCGTTAAATGTACAGAAAGCGCAGCACAACGGGTTATCTATTGTATTTTACGCTGAAGAATAACTGCGCAGTAAAATCAAGAAATATTCTAATCAATTTTCTTTAGAAAACAGCGCGAATATTGGGTCACGGCAAAGAGGCACACTACACAGGCAGCGACTTCCAACAAGGGTGTTTATTGCGCGAGCGCAGAATATGTAGGCAGAGATGTAATAGTAAAAGCCTAAATGGCGTGAGAACATGAAAAGAATCAATTGAGCTTGCACGTTGGCGGAGATCGCTTAAATTTGCGGACACGCGGTTTCCTTGTCTTATAACTGGATGGATGGTGAACTGATGCGTGAAGGACAACGTTGGATGATGACAAACGCTTCACTAATAATAATTATTATTAGACAAGAAAATCGCATATCTGCAAGTAGGGGATTTCCGCCCACGTGCAGTCTCGTCATTTTTTCATCTTTCCACGCCATTTATGTTTATACTATTACTTCTCTGTCTATATATTCTGTGCTCGTGCAATGGACATAATTGTTGGAAGTCAGCGCCTGTGCCGTATGCCTCTTTCCTACGGTCTGTTATTCGCGCTGTTTGCTGAAGAATGTGTTCGTATCAGCAAGGCCGGGTAGCCCTATTCTAATCAATTTATTTCATTATTCATCTTCAGAGGAATCAAAAAGGTCTGCTAGCTCGACTTTTGCAGAGAACACTTGACTAGTAATTCATACTTGCGCTCATTTTAACGGGTAAAAAAATGTCCGCTCGATTTGTCATAACTGAGGGTGCTTTCCGAATTCCTGCGAAGAAATGAGCAACTGACCCCTTAGGTATCATTATCGAACTAGAAGCATTGAAATCGCTCGTGTTTATCAGAAGACATGCATACTCGACACCAACACAAGAGAAACAAATCGCTTTATTGAAGTTATGCTCGCTGACCAAACGGAAATATTCACTTATAAAAAGTGCTTCAGGGTACTTATACAGCCGCACAGTAGTCTTTGCGAGGAGCGTTGTCAAGTAGGCTAGGGATGACGCTGCCCACGTCGCTATTTATGCCTCAGTCGCATCCATCTCTGGCTTGAAAGTGAGCGGCTCATCGACGTCTATGGATACTTCGAGTGCCTCGGTTGCATCGTAGAGGACGCCCTGGACCTCGGCGCTCGAGTCACCCTGTTCCTCAAGCTCCTCGAAGTACGCATTCACTCGGTTCGGTGTATTCGGTTCCCAGTGGTACTCGGGCTGAAATGCTCGAGCTGGGTACTGGGTAAAAGAGTAGAGAGTACCGCGATACACGTAGTCAGAAACGCGTCCTCTCGTTGCTTTTGTAAAATAATTGAGATTTGCTCAACTGAAGTAAGGACAGTGTCGTGTGAAAGAATGGGAAAACGAGGGGTAAGCTTACAATAGAATAAGCGCCGAAATTGACGACACACAAGAAGGAATATTCCTTGTCCGTATGTCCGTATTCCTTCTTGTGTGTCGTCAATTTCGGCGCTTATTCTATTGTAAGTTATGCACCAACTAGCCCCACAACGTGTTTTACTGAGGGGTAAGCACATGTTTAAGAGGCTCACACATGGTCTATTTGCACACTGAACTGTTTCCTTATATCAATTTACAGCTGCGGACTAAACAAGAGACAATTTCACAGAAAAAAAGCTGGCTTGACCAACTGTCGAACAAAGAAGGTGGCTGGAGCCAACAATTCGAAATAAGCAGAAAGACAAGTGTCTAAACGCTGACTCCAGTGGAGTTCCTGTTTCGAAAAGTGTTGATCACTAATAGTTGTCGTTTACTGAAGTGCTATGCTGTTGCATTCATGTAAAGACTTACGATGTTCGTATCACAGACTCAGCCTACACAGCCACAAAGTTCGGTGCTGTAATCAGTGCTTAAAACGTGGTGCAAGCGAAGCTGGCACTTTGCGAATGTAAACATTTTGTCTGCATTTTCGATGATATATATTGTACTCCTTTTACGAGAGTCGAACATAAGAACTATCGTTTTCTTTTTCCTTTTTGATCAGCAGGTACCTTTGACACGTAAGGTCTTCGATGATCGAATATCTATTGTGAACAATTACTTGGCGACGAGCAACGAAAAATGTGCACAGAACTGAATGTTACAACGCGAAATGCCAGAGTGGTAAATCGTTTGCAAAACTAACTTTCAACATATTGAATTACAACTATGTAACAAGTTGTGGTCACGTTTACATAACATGCGACCTTATACGACCCAAATGAGTAGCATTTCACAGGTTCCGCAAATTTATTTATTGCAAAGCGAGAACTTTCGAATTTGCTATTTCTTAGACTTGCAGCAAACCAATGTTATTGGAAATACTACGACAATATCTTGCCGCCATTCATTGCCAGCTCATCTAGGATAATATTCAGCCGGGATAGCAGTAAACATCTGAGTATGCGGCGCCCTGCGGAATAACGTCAAGCAACCGCACACCCCTCAAACACAATGTCTCTTTTAGCCGGCGTTTGCTGCATCAGTTCTGGCATATCGTCCATCTACATAACGTTCAATCAATTGGAGGTGGGACAACAATTTTCCGTATTCTATGTCCGCCGAACCTGTCCACGAAGTCCCATGCACGTAGAACAGTAGAAATGTGCACACGTGTACAGGTTGTTTCGGAGGGCATATCATATGGTTCATGGCAATACAACACTGAGTATCTGTCAGCTTGCTATATGTGTCAAGATTTTGCCACTTTGTAGCAGTGGTCGCATGAAAGTGCTATTGCGATTTCTTGTGCTGTCAGCTCCTCTAACCAATTGAGCTAACGCGGTAGTTCAATTAGTTAGGGCATCGCACGCCTAATGCGAAGACGCAAGATTGCTCCCCACCGGCAGCAAGTTGTTTTTCATCTACTTTCATTGCTATTAATTTACCATTTTTAAATTCAAGTACAAAATACAAGCAATTTCCCCCATGTTTTTCCTGGTGTCTTTCTTGGCTTCTCATGAGAGGATAAATAAAAATCAGTACCTTCGGCTCGTTCATACATAACGAGGGTCTCGAACCCGGCAACATTGATGCCTTCAGGCAGCATGTGCGGGTTAATTGGCCAGTGGCCTTCCACCAGAAAGATCACGTACTCGTGACGCCTGCAGCAGAAAGGGTGTTCCACCTCCGCCCTCAAGGTTTGTGAGTTGCGGCGCCGGCTAACACTCCCAAGGTTAGTTCTAGTAGTAACACATAAATACTCAAGAATGTGGATATTTACAGAAACCGAGCTGCGGTAGCTCAATTGGTTAGAGCATCGCACACGTAATGCGAAGACGTGAGATTGTTCCCCACTTGCAGCAATTTGTTTTTTTATTTACTTTCATTGCCATTAGTTTATCGTTTATTTATTTCAGTTTTTAAGTTCAAGCAATTTTCCCTATGTTGTCCTTGGTGTCTTTGTTGGTTTGTCATAACATTTTTCTCGCGAGGTACATACCGTTGGGTATTGTTCCGGCGAAAACAGAAATCGCGCGTAACATGATAAACACAATGTGAGTGCGAACCATCGCGCACTAGATATTGCAGCGCCACCAAACATCCTCAGCGGGAACGCAAGTGAAGTTGGTCTGTTGCCAGCAAAATACTTACATTATGTTAAAGCTGTAGATTCATGCTTGCGAACATAATCATAATTTTATATCGTCATCGCACGCATAAAACAAATGCTGTGAATGTTTCTTCAAGCCACTTCTTCGACAAGAGAAGTCCATGTAGCACCGTCTAGCATCAAACCAGAACAGCCGTGAGTATCGTTGCCGCGCTAAAACGTTTGGCTAAAACGTGTCCCACGGACGACGAGGCTTAATGTGGAGCGTTACGATACCTTTAGCACTTGCGAAAACCGCGATGATGTCATGATGGCTGCCATATTTCTGTACAGCCGACATGGTGAAAAACGTGCGCTTTATCTCGATCTGCTAATCATACCCAGGAATTAGGAACATGCCGTTCAGTTTCCTTTTTTTCGCCACCAGGTAGCGCATCGACCTTAAATATTTCGAAAATTGCGCCATGACGTATGCCATGCCGCACCTCTAAAGAAATCACAATTAGAAGTAGCAGGGCCTGAGAGTGTCGCTTGCCTTCGGCACATGGAAACGACTGCGCTTATAGATCAGCGTTATCTCGGAAACGGCCATGTACTTGTTTACCAGCAATGAATCGACGATTTTGCTAGACTCCCGGCCAGTCAGCTTGTCGGCATTCCGAAGAGGTGTATGGCTAAGATAACGGCTCCCGCGAAGTTTCGGATGAATTTTTTTTCTTCAGCTTTTTTTTTTACATGTGCAATGCGGTGGCAACGGGACTGTGTGTGTGTGAGTGATTTTTTATCAAGGGTGAAGAGATAAGTGCAGCGCCGTAACTGACTCTCAGGCGAGGTCACCTCAACTACACTGCATCAGCAAAGGGAAGTAGGGCGTAAAAGAATTGAGAAATAGATAACCGAGCGGGGGAGGAAGGAAGAAGGTGCAAGTAAAAGTGAAAAAATAGAGACGTATAGTAACGAAGCGGTTGCGGGGTCTGAAGCCGCGCTCTGAGGTTTGTTGTGTCACAAAATTCAATCGGTGCCCCAAAATGCAAGCTTGATGATGGAACTTAGCATTTGGGAAGAGTAGGCATTGCCGGGTGATGGATGGCAGGCCGCATCGGCAGTTGGAGGCGTACAGAGCCCTCCTATCGGTCCCGAAAGCTGGGCAGTGAAACAGAACACGCTCCAGTGTCTCCACCCCGCCGCAGCTACCACACACGGGTCAGCCGGTTCCCGTGAGCCTATGTGTGCGCGCTTCTGTTGTGTAGCAGCCGATGTCTAAGCGGAGAAGGAAGGTGCAGTCAGCCCGAGAGAGGCCCGCACGCGGTTGCAGGCGCGGCGGCGTTCCCGCCGTGACGCACTGGTAGGGGTGTTGCGCAGTGAGGCTGCGCAGAACTGCCGTTGTCGCCGCTTCAAAACTGGGTGCCCGTGGCCCGTGGCGTGAGCAGTGCGCGAGGTTTGGCGGTCGACGGAAAACAGTTTCCTCGCTGGGAGTCTGGCCCATAGGAGCTATCGCCGCCCGCGCCAATACGCCATACCTCAGTCGACGCTGTCGCCCGCTGGGAGGTTACCTCGCCCCGCTCTTCCGCTGGGCACTGGTCCGGGAGGGCTGGCGGTCCTGAACCGGGGCGGTCGAGTGTTCGGGTGAGCGGCCACAGGGCTACCCCGCCAGCTGTGGACGCAACCCGGTGATTGCGGCCCGCCACCTGAGCCCCGCGAGGTGGTCCGACGCGGCCGTCCGACCCGGCCGTCCGACCCTGCTGTCCGACCCTGCTGTCCGACCCCGCTGGCCGATCACTGTTCCACGAGGTCTCCGACACGGTGAAGCGCTCACCGTGCGCCGCCTTGGCGAGTGAGTCAGCCTCCTCGTTGCCTGGCAATCTGATGCGTGCGGGTGCCCACTGGAGCGTCAGGGGGCAGCCCTGATTGACGATGTGTCGCAGCTTGCAGCCCACTCGAACAATAAGGGGCACTCCTGCGTAGTCCCTGGCCAGCATTCAGAGCACCGCACGAGAGTCAGTGAGGATAGCCGCTGAAACAATGTCCCGATGTTCTAGAAGAAGGTCGGTAGCAAAGTCGATGGCGGTGAGCTCGGCCACCGTTGACGACGCGGCAAAGCGGAGTGGGCACTGGCGCGTCTCCGAGATGTCTGGTGCCGTGCAAGCTGCAGCATCAGACCCGTCCGGCGCGACCGAGCCATCGGCGCACACGAGCAAACGGCCTGCCACTCGCTCGTGCAGTAGTGACTCGGTCTCTTGTCTCATGGCGCACACAGCCTGCGACGCCAGGCACCACGGTGTTCACGTCGAGCAGACTGGCATAGTACGGCAGGGAGACGAGCTGCGGCAACGACCCGATGAGCTTTGAGAATGAGCTTGCCCATGCCCGAGTTTGGCAGGGAGTGGAGTCTGCAGACGAGCCGCTGGCCTTCTGGTGAGCGCTGCAGGCGCTCAATGTGGTGGACCGCCTGTTTTCGTGCACGAAGTGATGGTGGCCAGTTGCCCACTTCCGCGAGTGTCGCCCCGATTTGGGAGGAGCGAGGCAGGTCATATAGTTCTCGCACAGCAGTACGGTGCGCCATGTCAATACCGTTCCAGTCCGCAGCTCAAGCGTTGGTGATGGGGAGGGTCTTGAGTGCCTCGATGTGGCCACAGAGTTGTACACTCGCACAGCGAGTTGTGGCGTGCTTCCGTGTCCACGCGCGAGAAGAGCGCGCGGCGCTGGCGACTTTCTTCGATTGCCTGCAGATGTAGGAGACGGCCGCATTGAAGTTGACGCGGCAGTCGATCTGCAGGCCGAGGTAAGGGACGCTCTGGCGCCACGGGAGAGGACAACGGCGCAGAGTCAGCGGTAACATTTCTAGACCCGCTCGCCTGCATCGTGGGTGTACCAGCAGTGTCTCTGTTTCGGTCACCGACAGCTGGAGCCCGATGCTTCCCATGTACTGGTCCAAAGCGTCGATCGCAGTTTGAACAGACGCGCGCACCTGGTAGCCGACTTTAGTAGGGCCAGACGCAAAGAGGGCGATGTCATCAGCGTAGATTGCCACCCGTACTTCATGTCACGTCGCTTTTGGGATGTAGTTCGGAAGTCGCGTGAGGGTAACATTAAACAAAAGGGGCTTAAAGCATTCCCCTGCGGAACTACAGAAAACACACTGCACGCCTGGCTGAGCGCACCTCAAACCCGCACCCGAAGGGTGCGGTCAGACAAAAAGGTCGCACGTAGTCCCGTAGCCGGTCGGTGATGCTGAGCTCGTGCAGCGCACTGACGTTAATTGGATGCGGCAACCCTGCGAATCAAACAAGACGATGAAGCCGGCCTCGTGACGGCCGACCGCGTGCTCGAGCGTAGCGACAACATCGGCCAGGGCGTCAGCCATTGCGCGCAACCGGCGGAAGCCGCTCTGCTCGGGAGCGAATGCGTCGAGCGCCGTAGCAATACACTCAAGACGACGGCGTGCCATGGCCTCGAGCGTCTTACCGGCGACAGAGGGTGAAACCGGGCGGTAGAAGCTGACGCTGCTTCGGGCTTTGCCACTCTTGAGGAATGGCACCACGGTTCCTTCTTTCCACTCGGGAGGGACGGCGCCGGTGCGCGAGACGCGGTTGTACACCTCCAACAGCGATGAAAGCTACTCTTCGTCGATGTTTCGCAGCGTTTGGTAGGTGATTCCATCCGCGCCCGGCTCAGAATGTCGCCTCTGAGCGTCGAGCACGATGCGAAGCTCGCTGAAGGTGAAGTCCTCCGTGCAGAGCACCTTCACCTGCTGCAGGATTCCGTTCGTCGGGAGGTAGCGCAGCGGCGCTAGGAGAGCGGCTTTGTGCTCAGGAAGCTCGGCAAGCTCGAAAACTGGGCCATCCGGCGAAAGCGGCGGCGTTGGCGGTGCAAAGGCGCGACCGCGATGCAAAGAGCAGGAAAACGAGGGATCTTCGGTCGAAGGAGAGCGCCGAGACTGCGCCACGGTCGCGACCTGTTGCGCGTATCGTCGAGCGACAGACACAGACTGCTCCAGCTCTGCTTGCGCCGCTGCCTGGCACGATGGTGGGACGCCGCGTCAAGACGATTGCAGAGTCCAATCCTCTTTCCTGTCGCTCTTGATGGCTCGATGTTCAGCACGGCGCCGGACAGCTCGAAGGTTAAGCAGCTTGATGTGGGGCACCGGCGTTCCCGCAGGCACAGAACAGCACTTTGTGGCGGCGTCGACACACCGTGTTACGTGGGTCAGGAAATTCGCCTTCGCAGTAGAAGGCGTGGTACAGAGTTTCCGAAACTGTGTCTAGTCGGTGACACGGTAGGAGCGCTGTAGGTTTACGCTGTAGGTTTACGGACTCCAGCGTGTGACTTGAGGGTGATCGGATAACGGTGGGAGCCCTGTGTGTCGGGGCTACGTCGCCACTCCTAGTAGCAACCCTCGCTCACAAGCGACAAGTCGATGGCGCTCTTCCATGCGTCCCGGCGCACGAATGTGGGGCTGCCTGTGTTGAGAAGTAGGAGTCCCGCAGAGATAATGGAGTTGAGCAAGTGCCTACCTTGCGGGTTGGTAGGCACTTGCTCACGGCAACCACCACACGACCTTCCCCATGTCGTGTGGTGGCTGTTAAAGTCACCCAGCACCACACAGTCACCCCCGATGCGAGCGAGGAGTGCAACCACGAACGATGTGTCCCACCGACGCACGGGGCAAACATAAACACTGGCGACACAGGTGTCGGCTGCCCCAGCACGCACAGTCACAGCGACGCACTCGATGCAACTGTTCACGATGTCGGTGACATTTATGTCGGCTTGCGCGGGACATGCACGAACATACAGAACATACAGAAATGCGCGGGGCCGTCCAGGCGAGTGCAGCGGGTAGCAGCAATGAGTCTTGCTGCAGGTATGCGACTGGCATTCGGTGGCGCTGTGATAGGCCACAAATCCATGGAGGTTAAACTCGCCGGGACGCGCGTAAGCTTATTGTAGCGCGAGAAGATCGTACTCGTATAGTGAGAGTACGATCTTACGCGCGTAAGATCGGCGGATCGGCGCATCGGCGGCGCTCGATGCGCCGCCGCCGCGTGGCGGCGGCGCATCGAGAGGGCATTCCACTGGTGGATGCGCGGCCGACGTTTCGGATATCGCCTATCCATGCTGGGGCAGCGCTTGCTGGGCTGAGAGGGCCGCGGCGCACATTTGCCGAGCGGTGTCGTCCATCGCTGCTGTCTCTATGAGGACACGCAGTGCGGCTGCGAGGGGCTGTTATCGCGGCCGTCGCAGCGGCACTGTCGCGACCGCTGAGTGCGTCTCTGAATGACAACCAAGGCTGTACGACCGCGGAAGGATCAGTGGCGGTTCCTTGCTTCCGCCGGATGGCGTCTGATGAGGCGCGAGCTTTAGCGATTGCCTG
The DNA here is from genome assembly GCF_050947875.1 of Dermacentor variabilis. NCBI lineage: Eukaryota > Metazoa > Arthropoda > Arachnida > Ixodida > Ixodidae > Dermacentor > Dermacentor variabilis. Next base: position 197,005,362 of record NC_134570.1, read on the forward strand.
CTGTCGCGTGAGGGGCTCTGGCGACAGTGACAACAGCACGGCAGCCTTCCTCTCCATTTCCCAATTGGGGTACCGCGGCTCTGTGGCTGCGTGATTCCCGCTGCATTTAATGCAGCGCGGCCTCTGCGCGGTGCAGTGGGCGGTGGCGTGGGACTCTCCGCAACGGACGCAGCGGGCATCGCGCGAACATGTTGCGCCGGCGTGACCAAACAAGCCGCATCGATCACACTGGAGTGGCCGCGGGAGTCTCGGACGAACCAGCCGACGCTGCTTGAATAGGAGAACTTCGGCCGGAACGGCGTTGCCGGCGAATCGCAACGCTATGTTGTGGCCCCTGCGTTCGCATGATAAGACAGTCACGTGGGCTTCAAGGTGGTCTCCTATTGTGTCCGCGTCGAACGAGCGGTCGACACCGAAGACAGTGCCAGCGCAGGTGTTTTTTGTGAGAGCTTTTGCCCTCACTGGCACATCACCGACAGTGCGGACTTGTAGAAGATGTGACAGTTCTGCCCCCGGGAGCGCGTCGACGGTGACAACATTCCGCCGAAAGTTCGCGCGCACGCGGTGTGCTCCCTGAATAGCTGAGAGCTGTGCGGCGATAGATTCTTGCGTCAGTCTCAGGAAGTTGCCTTTTTTCCCTTGGGGCCAAACATGACCGTGTCGGCGCGTTCTCCTGGGGCTGGGCCGTCGAGCGAGGGTGCATGTGTGAGCATCTCGAGAGGTCTGTAACGCAGCCTCCTTTTCCTGGCCCTCTTGGGTAGTGAGGGGGGATCGGCGCTATTTTGAGTAGCCTGCTCGGTTGAATCCAAGGCAGAGATGAGTTCTGGTCGGCGTTCAGGCTTGGTGTGGGGCTGCTACTGCTGGCTGTTGTGCGGAGCGAGCGGCTGAAGCGGCCGGAGAACACAGCTGGGTCGCGGGGGCCCCGAGCTAGCTGGGTCGGTTGAGGAGTCCTTTCCTTTTTCCCCCGTTGCCTCCTTCGCTTCGGCGCCGTCGTTGCTCGTACCTTTGAGCCTGTCGCAGGTGTGGCCCCGGCGTGATTCATAGGAGAGGGAGACTGACCTTCTCTCTCTCGCTTTGTCGGGCGCGGACGGGCAAAGCCACCTAGAATTTTTTTAAGGCCTGCGCGCTCCGTCCGTGACATCACGTACCTTGACCGACCCCGCCGGAGTGCGCCTGCTTGCTGCCGCCCGTTCGCCTTTGAACCGAAGTGAAATGGGAGCGTCCAAGAATTTCAATGCACGACCAGTAATTTATTTCTCATACCAACATGAAGTTCCATTTAAAGGCCTGCGGTTAAAACCATTATTTAACGGTGTCATGCTCTCATGCAAGCAAGAGAGTGGGCGACAGTAGCATTAAGAAAAAAAGGTTTATTTTCCAATACTAGAACTGTATAAAAAAACGCTGAACAATACCCTGACAGATTTACTTCAAATGCACACTGAAGAACGAAAAGGGAGTCCTCACAAACACTGTATAGACACACTACAATACACTGACTACAAACAATACAAACAAATCCTTGAACCAAACAGCCTGTCTGCAGCAGGTCTGCATTACGAAAGCGTTTTGAGCTTCCTTTGCTGTTTCTTTTTTGACAGTTCAGTGTTTAAGAGCTCTGGCTTCATTTGGACATAATTTTTAAGCAATGTGTTCGCTGTTGCCCACAGTATATTTTGATAGACATTATCAGGATGATGACCTTGAGAACAGATATCGAATCCTTCATCGTCTATTACTTCTTGTGTCAAACTAATCAGCAATTCCCTTTGATGTCTGGAAGCATGAAACTGCACAACATTTTTTTGCGTAGTCAATTTCTCAAGAACTAGTTGCATTCGCAGCACGGCATCTATGACTACAGGCCTCGGGAACTTCAAACCACCCCCGGGAGAGGTTCTCAATTATTATGTTGCGATCCAGCTCCATTTCTCTTTCCTGTGCAGTAAGGTTTTCTGCACAAGCTGTGCAAGGAATGATTTTTAGAGCTGCATGTGCACAAAATCCTGCCATGTATAACTGGCAAGCTCGACTCCTTGCTTTTAATGCCTTCTTCTTTTATTTTTATCTTGTAGTCTTCTATGAGGCGGCTGGCATTTAATGTTTTGCTGCTAGATTTCCACATGTCTCTCATTTCAGGGAAGATAAGCGAGTCTTGCAGCCTTAGCTTCGCTTCCGACTCGTATATTTGCTGCATGAAGACATGATAGTTTGTCCCACAAAGGCAACGGTATCTTCCAAACCTTTCTTCGAGGCTGTCAGTTTGGAATTTTCCAAGTAAGACATACTCCAAGTGAAGCTCGTCAATGCAATAGCGGCCGACCTCAATTAGGGAATAAGTTGTGAGCCTGAGTGCAGCATGCGTATCAGTTGTCAGAGCACCGGTGTCAATTTTCACCTTTTTCCATACATCTAACCAGCTGACAAAAGAACTCAGGAACTGCACTTGCACACCATACAAGCTCGTCTCTGGTTCTTGATAGGGACATCTTAGCCGGCGGCCTTTCTTAGGCGTTTTTACGTTGACAATGTGCCACCACTTTAGTATCACACTGATAAGGTCTGCCGTTCCTTCAGCATAGGACAAGCCAAGTTTTGCTCCAAGTGACTTCAGGCCTTCAATAACGAATGGATTGAAAACTTTCAGTGCTAGTTTTACGTTGTGTCTTTCTATGTTGGATGGGTGGAGAGCTTTGTATGTAAGCCCAAAGCCAAACTTTGATAGACTTTTTCTTTCAAATTCATGTATGTCACGGAGTGCCTTAAAAGAAGCTCCATTAATGCGAACTAATGATGATGCACTTGAAAACTCCGGATAGAAAATGCATGTTCCAGGATTTTTCTGATTAAGCCAATTGTTCCTCACTCATTTTAATAAATGAACAGGATCCACTACATAAAATAGGGGCTTAGATTTGTCAGCAGGGTGAGGGTAAACAATATCCAACCTGTTATGCGGCGAAAACATGGACATCACTTTTCTGTTTATTGCATTGTTGTCTGTTATGACAGCAATAACTGTGAGTCCTGCCTTCTCAAGCTCCAAGTTAACTTTTTTGAGGACATCGTGCAACCACCTTGCTTCGATACTAAAAACAGGCAAGATCTGTGCAACATCCTTGTGCCCTGATAGCAAACTCTGAATCATGAAAACATAAGCAGTTTTTGCTGCATCAGAACAGTTTGCTGCTGTGCCAGTCAATGAGCCACCTTTGTAATTAAAATACTGCGTCAAGTGAATTTCGTCCATCATGAGAATGACGACTTTTTCATGTTGCTTTAGATGATTTGTCCTTCTTTTGATGTAGTTCAAGAAATGTTCATCTGTATGCTCTTGCGCAGGACTAGCACGATACTCGCCACAAATCCTCATCACTGTAGAAGGGTGTGGCAAAGTTATTTTGCTAGTAGTGCGGACGAGCCTATAGGCATGTGGGGAAATGGTATAAAGGATGCTTGAAAATATAATAAGCTCTGCTGGATACCTCAAAGCACTTTTATCAATAAGGAGCAAGCGCAACTGTTCCGTTAAAAATTTAACTGTCTCTAACTGTTCTCGTGGCAAAAGGTCCTCGTTCGCAATGTCATCGAGAAGTGAGCGCACTAGCTGAAAAGATGCTTTCACTTTCTCATCTGCGTGACCTACAGATGGTGCTTTGAACATTTTTGCACTTTCTAACACAGACTCAAGAGTGCGCATATCATCTAGCTTGCTAGGCATAGTTACATCATCAGAAGAGAGTTTTGCCTTCCTCCAGAAGGCCGTAACCTTGATAAGGTCACTCACGATAACAGAGCGCTCGACCTCTAGTTCTGCTGAGTCACCTGCAATGTGCACAAAAAACAGAGCGTTTTGAACAGTCTTCACCATCCAGAAATCGCACACCTGAACATCTGGAAGCCGCGAAAGCAGATCATTATATGACGCCAGCTTGTTCCTGTGCTCTTCTTCCGCATGTGCTGCCAGTGATAACTGCACGGCTTCATCCAGATGGGATGCTTCAAGGCGCCTTCGTTTGTCTTCCGGTGCATCACGCACTGGAGCAAAGTGCGATAGGTAGGCAGGGCTATTGGGGAAAATGGTTGGCACAGCCTCTTGTGTCAGACGTGTAAGTCCCATTGGTGCTTCAACTGTCCTCCCATCAGAAGCTGTATAGCTGGAGGTGGTCTTGATAAACTCTGGCTTGAAATGTAGCTCGCAAACCTTCACAGCAAAAGGAAAGATGAATTATTAGGATTTGGATTCGTTCACCATCTCCACCGGCATTTTTGTTTTCATATATAACGCGCCGTATAGATTCGTCAGCTAATAGTAGTCAAGAAGGGCCGTGTCAAGTGTAAGATCCGAGGTTCAACATCAAGAAGCACTCCAGACGAGTACAGAAGGCACAAGTGACTCGCCTAAACATTAAATACGAAATTCCAATATTTCTACCAGAAATGCAAACAGAAGCCAACTCGATTTCATTAATATGCCACTAGCTCAACTCGATTTCAGCACGAAGCTAGCAGGCAGCACAGGAACCAAAGGAAATCTTTTTCACCATTTTTAGGCAGTAAACAAATGTCTCCGTAAAAAAATGCATTGATTCAAGAAACGATAGACATTGCTTTAAAACTTGGCGCCTACGCAAGAGAACATGTGGATGTACTACATACCTTGGGATCGCGTAAGGTGCTGATGTCGACGTCGTCACGACAGATGGCTCTCACCCACTGCTTTCTGCGGGCAGCGTCACGCGGCAACGAAAACAGTCCAACTTTAGGACCTTTATCGTAATTTCCGCGGCAGTTGGGTACGCAGCACCGACCCATCGCTGCTCTCGACGCACGCAGAAACCTTGCAGACCTTCGTACCACACCGCTGGCTTAGGCCTAACGCAGTGATTCCAGCCTGGTCGTCGGCTTTACGAGCAGTGTCAACGTTGTTTGGAAACTTCCCCACACCACCACTTCACTTAAAAACTATTCGTGCAGTCTGCACGCGATGTGCTGCACTATGATCACAAAACAGTTCAAGAAATACAACATCCAAGCGTAAGCGTGCACATGCGCCGGTCAACAAAGGTAGAAAGAAAAAAAAAACGCGCTGTTGACCGTCAGTGCCACCTGTCGGAAAGCCGAGAAACTAGGCCCGCTTCGGCTAGGGCCAAGTGTAGTGATGTCACAGCCACGAAAGACGGGAGTGCGGAGGCCTTGGAAATTCTAGATGGCGCTGGGACGGGTGGGTCTTCGCCAGTGGGGGCTTTTCTTGTTCCCCGTTCGACCTGTCGGTGCTTGCTTGGGGAGCTGGCCAGTTCTGCGAATGCTCGGCAGCCGCTGGCACGTGCGGGGTTGGGGGCGGGGACGCCAGGCGGCTATCATAGCGCCAGTGGGGGTTACTGGCATGTTGTTCGCTATCTTGGGGAGCTTCGAAAGTTGGCGGCGGGGTGGTTTTCGTCGCATCCGCCGTCATAATATTGTTGTAAGTGGGAGACAACGGTGGGGCAGGCGGTGATGCAGACGACGACGAGCGATCGGACCTCGTGGGTGTAGGGGTCGGTGATCGGCTACACGAGCCGCTGAGCAATGGCGATGACTCCGTGTTGTCAGAGCTGGTGGCCTGCATGGAGGACATCGTGCTTCTACCCGGAGACGTAGGCGCTGAGGCATTGCTGTCGCTTTCTATCTCGGCGAAACATGCTGCGGCAGTGGTGTTGCCGGCCTCTCGCAGACGGCGGTTGCCACGTGCGTTGCGGTTGGCGTTCTTGCGGCCGGCGTTTTACGGGTTGTCGGTGACAGGCGCTTTGGCATCGCTTCCTGGCTAATATGCCGAGAACCTAGCATGCAGCGGGACTCCTTAAGCAGCAAGTCGAGTGCTCGTGAGCGAGGCTGTGGCATGCGGAGACGAAACCCGGGCACTGTGTCCTGGGTGTCATCCATGTCAGGATTAAACCAAAGGCCGGAACGGTCGGCTACAGGTCCATACCTTCTCCACTGGAAGCCCTAAAAAGGGCTACGCTCAAGAGTGCTGTCGTGGGAGAAGGCTAACAAGTAGCTAGGGTTAGGAAAAAATTACCGACGATTACGTTACTTCCTAATGCGAAATTTGAGCGCAGCAAATAAGCTGTTTCACCTTTTCGATAGATTGAGGCAACGAAATCGAGCAACACATGTATGCGCTATCACAGACTTTTTTTTATTTTTCACACGTATTCCTTTAACAAAGACTCCACTAGGTAAGCTTCTGCTTCGGCGGCACGCACCTCTGGATTCTGACGGCGACGGCGCTGGGCCTCTGCTCTGGCAGCTCGTTTAGCAGCAGCAGCAGCAGCAGCAGCAGACGGAGGACTTCCATCGGTCGTCTCGCTTATGGCTCAGAAAGAACTGGCAGATAATTTCGCAGTGGCGAACGGCAGCGGCAATTTCGGCTCGGGCGGTGCACATATACAGATCCGCCGCCACCGACCTGGCTCTCTGATTGCCACCGCACAGGGCGAACGGCAGCGGCAATTTCGGCTCGGGCGGTGCACATATACAGATCCGCCGCCACCGATCTGGCTCTCTGATTGCCACCGCACAGGGGTTGCATTGGAGGAGGAGCGAAGAAAGGAATTAAGTTCGAGCCGGCGCTTTGACAACCGGAGACTCGCAGGAAGAGGGGGGAGGGGGGCGGCGTGTACACCCAGCGGCAAACGATGGGGGCAGAAGCGCGCGCAGCAAGCGGACAACACGATAAAGGGAGGAGGGAAGAGATAGCAGCGACTGACTGATGCCGCTGACGCCGATAGTGAGTCAACCCCAGCTGCGGAGTTGGTTTCAGGGACAACGCTGCCGATGCCGACACAAACAATATGATACCCTCGCTTCCGCAGCGCTAAGAACCAGGTCTAGCCGTGGGAAGGTGGTCACGTATTCGTCGACGTGCCGGGGCCTACGTGAAATAACCGGCGCGTCGGCAACTGAAGAGCACCCTATCCGCCACACAAGAACAGGGGGGGGGGGACCCTTTCCTCCTCTTTCTGCATGGCGGCGACGGTGTTCTATGCAGTCACGTTATCTTGACTCTCTAGCGGCGTCAGCGGCATCCAGCGGTATCAGTCGGTCGCTGCTAGCGCTGGGGGGACGAAAGGGGGGCGGAGCTGGTTACGAGGCCGACGACAACGCCGACGACGACGCGAAACCCAGGAACGGACGCCAAAGAGCTGCGCTCTAAAAACAAACTGGAAAGACCCGGGGCTGCTGCGTGACCTGCTCGGTCGGCTGTCAGAGGCGAAGTCCCCACGGGATTGCGGATACATCAGGCTGCTGTTTCATGGATTTCCTATAGAATCGGTATGACTCGCTGTTTAAGAAGCTTTAGCTCAAGACTTTCTTCGAGGGCGGGTACTCAAATACATGTAAAACGCAGGAACGCTTTTATGAGAAAACCGCCAAACTGATTTGAATCAAATTGGTTGGATTTAAGGAAGTTATATTGCAACGATTTCAGCAGATGAAGGTTCGTTGTAGGCAATGCAATTTTTTACAAGAATTGCTTGAAATGGTTAAACTTGAAGTAGTAAAGGCAAGGCGCAGAAGACCAGGACTCAGGAAGAAAAACAGAAACGACAGGACCGGCGCCACTCACAACGAAGTTTATTTTCGCAACAAGCCTGCCTTATGTAAGTTATTCACGCCGAGTCACGCACAAAACTTTAGAAGTAAAAAACAGCAATCTATCGACCATTCAGGAATGTTATCTGGCACATATCGAATGAGCAAACAAGAACCACAAGTGGATCAGCACAGGAGGCAATTGATCTAGTATAGTCTTTTTCCAAGCCAACGGGGACAAAAAAACAGACATAAAAAGTACCGTCTACACCGTCTACTACAGTATTGGAGGCAAGTTAGATTGTTTCAAGATTGGCTGCGTGTGCTTGTTGTTCTCGGGAAAGAACCAGAAAGCCAAAACAGGCGGTTACAGCAGATGAAGCGTCTGGCAGCAACGTCCACTCAGTTTCTTTGGCATCGAGCGTTAGTGAGCCTAATATCCCGGTCAAAAAAGCCTCACGATGCAAGCACCGGCCAGGTCACCGTGCTAGGAGACGCAGCTCTGCCTAGACAAGTAGAGCGCTTTTTGGAAAAAGGACCGAAGTTCAACCGCACACAAGGATCCCGTCGCCAAGAATTGCTTGCCATGGTGAGAAGAGTGGCTGGCCGTGGAAACAACCAAGAAGAAAGAAAGAATTGTAAGTGACGATGTTTCCTGCCTGATGGCGAGCGGTGCATCCATTCAACCGAGAAAGCCTCACCTCCAGAGGATTTCACAGGATCTGAAGGACAACGACCTTGTGGTGCTACAGGCCGATAAGGAGGGCGGCTTTGCTGTTATGCCGACTGGTGTTTTTCGTGAGAAGGCCTTGGTTGCTATAAAGAAGAACTTCAAACAAGTGACGTTCAAGGTTCGGAAGCAAAAAGGTCTGGCTCTTCAACTTTTGGGAGAAATGAATTTGGAAAACCTGCACAATATGGCAAAGGATGAAAAAGGGAGGTTTCTTGAGATCTTCTTCACTGTGAAGACACACAAGCCTGAATGGCCGCTGCGCACCATTGTTTCAGAAAGGGGAACATGGCAACGTCTGGTTAGCCGGTACCTTCAGACACATCTCGGAAACGTGGTGAGCGATGACCCTTTCCTGGTGCGTAGTTCTCTTGGAGTGCTGAAGGAACTGGACAACTTGCCGCCTCGGGAATACAACACGTTCTCCATAGACATTGAAGATCTCTTCTATTTGGTCCCTCACCAAGGTCTCTTAGCGGCGGTCAGGGACAAGATCCCATCAATTGGTGAAGTCCGCTTGCAGAAATGCTGCAGGTGTAAGCATGGACAATTTCATTTCCTTATTAGAGTTCTACCTGAACTCAACCGCCATTTTGTTTAAAAGCAAGTTTTATGTGCAGAAGAAAGGGATATGCATGGGTTCTTCTGTAGCTCCTGTGCTTTGCGATATCTTGCTATCTGTTGTAGGAGCTGACATCAGTAATAATCTTTGTGATCCTCATGTAGTGTCTATTTACAGATATGTTGATTTTTGGTCATTTTGAAGCACGTCCCTGAGCACGAATTAGTTTCTACCGTTGGGAGAACCATGACTGTCTTCTCGAACCACAGTCAGGGTCTCAGGTTTACCAAGGAAGTTCCGAGCTGTGGTGAACTCCAGATCTTGGATATCAGGCTAGTGTTTCCAAAGGAAGGCATTTGTTGGATGTACAATCCGCGTTCTTTGAAAGGCCTGCTACCGTTTGAGAGTGCCCATTCCAAGATTGTAAAGCGCGCAATTGCTACAAATTCTCTGCAAACGGCTTTAGCTAAGTCTTGTATCCATTTGGTGTCAAGTAGCTTTAGCGCTCAAGTGCAACGACTACAACAGGCAGGCTAGCCGCCATGTCTCATTTCAGCTGTCTGCGAAACGATGCTCCAAAAACTAAAGCACCCGCCTCTTATCAGGGAGCCAGTTTCACGCAGTTCTGTTGCGGTAATTCCATACCTTCATAAGTTATCGCACAACATTAAGAAAGTGGCAAGTAGGCATAACGTTCAGGTTGTTTTGTCGGCGCTTTGCAAGCTGTCTAAGCTTTGTGCCATGAACGGAAACAAACGCCCGGCTTGTTCAATCCAGCATCAGAAGAAGCTCACTGAATGCAGGACACGTGTAGTCTACCATATCCCTCTAAGCTGTGGTCGCAGCTATATCGGACAGACAGGCCGATGTTTCAATGAGCGTGCAATGGAACATTCTCGTAATTTGCGCAACAAGGAAGGGAGTTTCCTTGCAGAGCATTGCAGAGACTGCTCTAATTGCCGCCCTCAGTTTGAAAAAATTAAATTTTCGAAGTTTGGAAAAGACAGGTTTGAACGGGAAATTGTGGAAGCCTATTTCATCAAAAAAGAGGGAAACGCATGCGTCAGCAGGCCGTCCATTATGCTTAGTGACAAGGAGACGACTTTTTTAGAAGGTTTCATTTAGGCCTCATGTTAGAGTGATTTCATTTGGTTTTACCGTCTGTCTTCCTTTTATTTAACTAGTTTTTATTTTGTTGACGATTTTCTAGTGGCTCTTAAGCTTTCGTTGCACTTTTTTTTTGACGTAGACGCTGTTCTTTAGACCTTTATCGTTCATCACTTCTGTCCATATCATTGTTTGTCACGTGGTTCTTATTTCGCGTGGCCACATATTTTATCAGTTTTTTAGGTGAGTGACTATTAGAGATTTTAGTTTTGACGCTGACTGTACTTAGACGCATTTTTCATGTTTTTTCCGTGCTATTCGTTGGTCATTATTCCCATAGTTGTGCGGGTTTTATCACTGACTGGGCCTTAGGCGTTTGAAGTGTGTTATGTTGTGGATAGATTGGTTGGTAGTGAAGTGTAGACGGTACTTTTTATGTCTGTTCTTTTTTTGTCGCCGTTGGCTTGGAAAAAGACTATACTAGATCAATCGCCTCTTGTGCTGATCCACGTGTGGTTCTTGTTTGCTCATTCGATATGTGCCAGATAACATTCCTGAATGGTCGATAGATTGCTGTTTTTTACTTCTAAAGTTTTGTGCGTTACTCGGCGTGAATAACCTACATAAGGCAGGCTTGTTGCGAAAATAAACTTAGTTCTGAGTGGCGCCGGTCCTGTCGTTTGTGTTCTTCTTCCTGAGTCCTGGTATTCTGCGCCTTGCCTTTACTACTTGAAGCATGAACCAACTAGCCCAAGCAAAAGCTTTACTTGAGTAAACTTGAAAAAAGGACAGAAACATGAAGTTTACACATCTGGCCAACTCAGCCATGCTAAACAAATGCGCATTTATTTAAACTGTATTGTTGGAGCATCAAACGTGATCAAACGTTATATGCACGAATTTTCAACTTATGTGAGTTGCTTACAAACTTTGGAAGGATGTTCTAATGCAGCACTGAGTAGTTAGTTGGTGGAACATCTCAGGGTGGCGTATGATGTACCATTGCTGTCCACTTTAGATGTATTATTAAGCGCAATTTGAAGAATTGTAATATCGTTTTTAGTTGCTGAGGTAGAGTTCTAGACGTCAGGCTTCGTTTCTTGAAGTTTTGTGATTTTTTAAGTTTACGTAAAGAAAGTAGACAGTGTAAGTAAAATATCACTTTCTGAAATCAATATATTTTAAACTTTTCTTTTAAATTCAATATAATTAAAAGGTTTGGTGCAGTGGTTGCTCCGAAAAGTGATTGCCGACTTCGCATGTATTTAGATAGCAGCGCTGGGCTAAATCGGCAAAGAAAATCGAGATTACTGTGGTACACAACATGCGCAGGTAGTGGACTGCAAACGACAATTGTTATTGAAGAAAAAAAAATGTAAAATGTTTATGCAGAACCCCTCTCATGATGGGGGGGGGGGGGACTGCCGGTAGTAATGCATAGCTTTCGAGCGTGTAGCAACGCACCTTATTCCTGAATTCGCCTTTGTTAAACGTCTGTAGTTGTCACTCTGAGACTTCCGCTGGTTTGATTATGCGTAGCCTAATCCGGTATCCTCTCATGTTGGTATAGCATTCACTTGCCATTCAAAGGCTTAAACATGGCGGCGTGACTACGACTGTATGAAGCCAACGCACTAACGACTATGGAATCAGAGAAGGAATGATGTCGATGGAATGACAAGGGCGGTATGACGACAGCAGGAGGATTAAAATCATATGACCATCCTTAAATGGTGACGTTGGTATAATGCCGACAGCGTGACGACTCCAACATGAGGACAATTTGATGACGATGAGTTTATAATCACGATGGCATGACAAAAACTGGATGGCAATTATGCCATGACGAGGACGGCATGATAGCGGCTGTCTGAATACGACGCCATCACAACAATGACGCGAAGGTCGTGGCACTATCACGATTGAATGACGACATCATAATTACAGTAGGATCACGAAGACGAATTGACGTCGATGGAACGACGAAAACACAATGATGACGGCGGCAGGGTGACAATGCGATGACGACGACTGAGTGACAACGCGGCTTGACGAGAGTTGGATGACGATGTCAGAACGAAGACGATAGAATGACCGCGGTGGCATCGCGACTACGGTATGAGGACGAGCGCATGACGTAGTCACTGTATAACGAAGACTCAACGACGACAATGGCATGAAAAGTTATGCGGACAATCTGATGATGTCGGTATCACGAAAGCCTGTATGACGACGGCGGCATGATGACAGGCGGTTGACGAAGCTGGAATGATGATGCTGCAACGAACACGACGGCGTCACCACCATGAGTACATACCTAGAGGCCCAAGCTTTCAGACCACCTGGCCCACTGGGTCGGCGTAAAAGGCGTGACAACGACGAGATGACGATAGTCAGATAACAAAGCTTAAATGGCGATGATTGAACGACCATGACGGCCTCACGACAATGACCTAATGGCACAAGCTGCTAGACAACTTTGGTGATTGTGTTGGCGAAAGAGTGTAGACAGGTAGATACGACAGATAATAGTAATAATACTTTATTCCGCAAAGTTACAAAGAAAGCAACGTACATATCAGGCCTGCCAAAGCCACACGGAGCTTAAGCGGCAGTTCCTGGCAGGCAGCGGAACCAAACTTTTATTCAATTGACATACCTTTTCACATTTAAAGTAGTCTATGAAGGAAAAAAAATAAAGAAAACAAAATGAGTTTCCGGAGGCGACTAGTTCTCAATTTGCCTGAGTGCCCTTTTTAACTTGTATTAAGTTTGAGCGTGCAAGACGGTTTCAGACAATTTATTAAAATATACAGGAACATAGTAGTCTCGTATTCTCGTGCAATATCTTGTGCAACGTGAGGTGAAGATTCTTAGGCCGCATACAACCTGAGGGAACGTACTTGACCTTGAAATTATTTTCTTAGAAATGCTTTAGCACAACAGTTTCCAGCAGTTGTTAATTAAAGTCCTTCATAAATATGAATTTTGAAAACGTCACTTTTGTCATTAAGATATCAATCATACCTGATGTTCTTTAGAATAGAACGGAGAATAGAGTTGACCCTAGTTTGCCAACGAATTGCACAATGATCATAAGCTGTTATGCGTACCTTAAACACTATAACACAAGGCATGTACAACTTTTTGAACAGAGAGGGGCATATAATATCTCAAACTGTATAGCACACAAGATACCGCACGAAGTCGTTTGCATGCATAATCTAAGTGGGAGCTCCAGGAAAGATCACTGTCGAAGTACAAACCAAGGTATTTTACAGAAGTCACATAGTCTAAAAGTTTACACAGATATGGAGAACACTTTGAATTGTGTAGTACCAACGGGCAATCGATGTCTAGTTTTTGCAGAGGGTTTGTGAAAACAAATAAGTTTTGTCTTTGACGTATTAGATTGATTAAGTTAGCACAAAACCAGTCCATAGCTTTAGTCGCCATTGCTTGCAAGGAAGTAATAGCATGCATAAACATTGTTGATTGAGCTATAATGACAGTATCATCTGCATACTGATATAATCTAACAGGCAACATATCAGCAAGGTCATTCACATAAATATTGTATAACAGTGGACTGAGTATAGACCCCTGGGGCACACCAGATTTGATTACAAAGAAATCGCTCTTAGCCTGCCCTAGTGAAATTTGCTGGCAACTGTGATGCAGAAAGTTTTCCAGGAGCGTCAGTAATGTGCCACGAATTCCTAATATTGAAAGCCTAATGAAAAGCATAAAATGACTCACGCTATCGAAAGCTTTGCTGACGTCAAGGAGGACGACACATACGATCTGATTACGTTCGATAGACAAGTGCAACACGTAAGAGAGAACTTCAAGAAGCGATTGGGTACCTTTTCCGGGAATGAAACCATACTGGGAAGAGGATAAAATTCCGGGTTCTAAGAAACTCCAAGAAACTTGTCATTGTCAGTAATAAATACTTTTCCAATACTTGAGATAAGCAAGGCAACACAGAAATTGTGCGATAGTTTTTGTTCTAATATGTGCCCCTCCTTTATAGATTGGAATTACTACAGCAGTTTTCATATTTAATGGGACTGTACCACTGGAAATGATATTGTTAGAAAGCGACAGCAACACATCTTTGATGACACCAAAGATGGCGCGCAGGTCATTTACATAAATGCCATCGATACCTGGTGATTTGTTACATTTTAGGCTAAAGAGAAGTGACCTAAGTTCGTCTTCGGTTAGCAAAGGCAAATGCGTGGACTCCAATGTACTATTAAGCAAAATACACGACGGGGGAAGCGGTGATGCATTACCCGAAAGTCGAGAGAATAAAGTAATAAAATGGTTAGCAGGAGTTCAGTCATCAGTACCGAAAGAAGTGAAATCACATTCGCGATTGCGGTGCTTATTAGCGCCTCTAAGATTATTTATTAATTACCATGTTTTTCTAGTGTCTGTGCGAGCTTATCTAAATTAATTTCGTAAATGCAGTCGCTTGCGCGACGAATCATAGCATTTGCCCTATTTCTGGCTTCTTTGAATTCTGACCGCATATCTTCAGAAGCAGGATAACGTTTAGTTTGCGCCCAAACGAGGTCATTTTCTTTTAATGCAGCCAGAATTTCTGACGTCATCCATTTATTTTCCTTGTTACGCTGTTTGACGAGTACGATGCAGGTGGCCGCCTTCTTAAGCCGGTGTAATACCTGAACAAATCTGTCGTAGACATCGGCTGGTACAAGATTTTTAAAAAGGCATTCAAGTCATAGTTTCATACTAGCTTGTAAAAGGTTTTTGAATTATAGATGGAAACTTCTTTCTTACTGGAGGCCGCCGGGGCGCAGATAAGCTAGATTGCCGAGTCAACGAGCAACAAACGAAGTAATGATCGGAAAGTTTTGTTTCCACATCCGCAGATTGTGAGATCAAAGCTTGAGCACGAATATTTATGTAGTCAATGCAGGAGGTGGTAAGCTGGCCAGATAAGTATACTTCACGCGTTGCTTTTTGAATAGTTGTCTGCAGTCCCCATTTCGACAACGTATCAAAGTAATCTGCGACCAAGCCAACCGCAGGGCGTAGTGTATCAATACTGATGTCGCCTATCAGGCAAACGTAAGCTTCGCGTGACTGAGTCGAGAGTGCGTGATCGAGTTCGGCTAAGAACAATTGACCGTTGAAACAAGGAGGCCCATAAACAGTCAACAGAATCAATGACAAAGTAGGTGCGTTTAGTCGGAGGGCAATAACTTCAGCGTGCTCAAAGCTAAAACTTGGCTTTGGTACGATAAAGGTATCTCTAACAAATGCTGCAACTCTCCCACCCCGTTTTATTTGGCGCGTGTAGGAATATAACCTGTAACCAGGTAACGTGTAATGCTTCAGGCTGTATGCCGTGACATTATTTTATGTTATTAGACAGGCATCATAGTCGGAACGAGTAGATGCCATAATTGCAAAAAATTCGTTCCAGTGTTCTCGAAGGATGCGACTGAACATGTGTGGCACGAAAAGGCATCACCTTTGCAAGTATTGAAAACTTCGGAACCTCTACAAAATTATTGCAAGTCAGAGAGCCAGTGTCCGCCATCTTAGCTTACCTTATCCAGGTACGACTCCTCTACACGGTTGAGGGAGGCACCCTCACATTTTCTGGCGAAAATCTTGCCATTCCTTGTCCAAATTAACTTGAAGCTCCTTTCTCTCACTTTCAGACGAGCCAGTCTGAATGGATCCTTGTTGTGGCGCGTCGAATTTTCATTGAAATAAACCGCGGCAAAGAAGTTGCTTGAACCAAGCCCGAGAGAGCACTTCTTGCTGTGAGCCATTTGTCCTTTGTTGCAACATCGCAACTCTGGACCAGTATGGGCGGAATGGAATCCGTTCTACTGGGCAGGCGACGTATAGCAGCTATCATATTAGGTGTAAAGTGTGTTAGCCTTAAATTCTGGGCAAACTCACCCATAAAAGACCTCAAATTCTCATTAGGCGTGAACGGTAGTCCTTTCAATTCAAAATTGCACTTCCTACTATGCTGTTCTAGATCGTTTACTTCGCTCCTCAGTTTGTCCAGCAAGTCAGCCTGAGTGACAGCAGTTGAAGACAATAATGCCACTTGAGCGTGTAGATGGGTCATCTCCGCTTGGTTAGCTTCCATGGTGGGAATCACGATATCGTACTTATTAGACAGAAATTGAATTGAAGGCTGAATTTCACTGACTTTTTCAGCCACTTTTTCCCCCGTAGCTTTAAACGTAAGCAGTTCTTCTACCTTATTAGAATAACTGTTCAACTGCAAAACTTCTGAAGTCGACAAATAATGCCAATTGTAATAAAAGATTAAGTTAAGTTTAAGTTGATGTTCATTACGCAAAGAAACAAATGCTAGGGTTCGGAATTTAGAACACTGCGCGTGCATGTGCTGGCCCAAAAGCCCGTTATAGGCTGTTGTCGCACCATCGCCATCATGACAGAAATGTCTTCCAATTGTTGCTATGCAGTCTTCGTCATAGCGCGTTTTTTTATGTCTACTTAATTTATCCTTGATTCCTTGATAATTGTGCAAGCGTCAATCAATCGGCGTTATGCCACCATCGTCTCGGCATTGTCACCACTTCAGAAATGCCCCATCGTCGTCCTTCCGTCCTACTCATGATGTCTCCGTCACTCTATCGACGTCATTGTATCATCGTACTTCCATCGTCGTGACTTCATGCGCCGCCAGCGGGTGGTCCTCCTCCTACCGTGGTGAGGTAACCTTGGCGAGCGATGGTCATAACAAAGCGGGCCAATTACGGATACAGTGTATGTCGCATATAGCCGAATCACTTGAAATCTCAGGAGGATCAATACAGGTTCTGAATAAAGGTATTTTACGGTGAGTCGCTGCGGCGACGCTACATTGCATAAATGCTGATCGCATGAACATCGAAAGTCATCATAAGATAGATTCTGCCGGAATTCGTTTGTCTTCGTGACACTAAAAAGCTTTAGTCAACATTGCTTCCAGGTTATTAGCACCTAGAATTCCTGGAGGTGATAATGCTCAGGCGTGAGGCGGACGACCCGACGTTCGATGAGGTAGCCCTGCGAGTTTCACAGCGGCCCCGCTTATCAAGAAGAGGAAGCGCAGTTTGGTGTGTGGGAGTGGCGGCGAAAGGCAAATTTCAAGAGGCGCTAGACGTCACCGAGTCACATCAATCAAAATGACGAATAGTTGAAGAGAGTGGAAACTATTTGATTGGTGCTAGACTCGCTTCAAAAAAATTCACTCGAGTCATTCAGGTATCCAAGCTAAACATCGTATAGCAACCACAAGAGGAATCAATGATGACAGAAGTTTCGGTACAGCTGTTTTCATTTGTCAAAACCGCAAGAGATGCCTAGAGGCAGAGTGGTCTGCAATATTTTATTGTTGCAAACACACACACACACAAAAAAAGAAAAAGATTGGCAGCATGTTACAATCTTGTAGCAAGTGAAGGCGGAAGCCTGCTGCAAACTTCGTATGTGACGTCTCGCATCGCCGCGTTGCTGCTTTCAAAGTCTGCGGTTTCATTCGCTCGCATAGCGGGGTCAGACTCGGGCTAGTGACGTTTTTCTTCGACATTACATTGCGTCGTCTCAGCAGGTGATTGAAACATATGCTGTTCTTTGTATTGCATGGGTGATTTGAATGAATGTATACACTGTTTGCTTCACTTTGCTGAGCGCTTGTAGCCATAGCCTCGTGGGGGTATCAATTATTGCATTTTTGCTTACTTACGGGGATATCATGCATTGAGCAGGTCACGTGGGCTCTTTGTACCGCTCTACTAGACGCCGCGTTTCTGTACGTTTTATGCGTGATTCCAACAAATGGATGCACTTGACGCTTCAGTTTGATGAGTGCTTGTAGCCTCTGCCTAACGAGAGGATTGAACCGTTGTATTTTTTTCTTGCTCAGGCAGTGTATGACTCATCGCTGATGATGAGAGTTTTTGTACCATTGTAACGGGCCAAGCCTTTGTTTCTAACAGCCGCATGATGTGCAGCAACATTTCCTGAGCAACTCCCATTCAAAACAGATCTTCCACGTACCTAGCAACACAGCGTTAGAGCCTGCATATTCATAAAACTATTTGCCCGTACACATTACCGCCAGTCTCCCTTGGTCAACCTATATCAACAGTTCCTATATATCGACCCATATCGACATTTTTTACAGGTCAACCTATATCGGTTATTTGCTCCGATACGTTTATAATGCCAGCGTCCTCTCTCAAGTTAGTAGCATAGAAAACACGAATACAAACAAAATTAAAAGTACGCATCTGCCTTATGGAATTTCATTAACTCTATTAGCTCATAAGAATTTCTTAAAATTACTCCACTTGTTTTCTATTTTCACCTGACGATTTCACTCAAATGTAAGGTCTACTTCAAAACTTTACCTATTGTCTCGTGCACCTGCCTAATCTTTCTGGGCACAACGGCAGAAGAACGAATGTGTGGCTTAGTGGGACCATATGAAAGACTCAGCTGCCATTGTGTTACTCAGGCGCAACGAACGACACTTTTCAGTTTTTTTACAGGCGGCAGAGAAAATAATAAATGATGCTCAGTGGGCTCTGGTGGGATCATAAGAAAACCACCTTGCCGGTGTGGGCTGTAAACGATTCTACTGACGGAACATTTCTAACAAAGCCGCAAGGCCCTTTCTCATGTTTCTTCAATTTTTTCAAACCTGTTAAATGCAGGGTAGAATAATATTCTCACAAAATAACGAAAGACTTGCACCAGTAATTATATCACGGTGCTGTGACCTAACTCGGGAATAGAGTGAGTTAAGAAGTGACCAGCAGAATGCTATAGCATCTGTGGTGATTGTAGCCATGGACAAGGTCTTCCTGCATACCTTTGCAGGCATAACTCAAGAAGGGTCTGCGGTTGGAACAGCTGTCTCTTTTTTTACACGACAGGCTACACTAACCAGTGATTCCGTGTTCTCGCGTAACATTTCGAATACTCTTCTGCGTGCGTCGCGGTAAAAAGATGAATGCCTGTAGTATTTCTGAAATTTCGTGAAGCTATATGGACACTGATTCAAATTATAAGACACGTGCGCTGCATACTGAGGATATAATTTTTACGCTTCGAGGCACCGGTTCGTAC
Source organism: Dermacentor variabilis (assembly GCF_050947875.1). NCBI lineage: Eukaryota > Metazoa > Arthropoda > Arachnida > Ixodida > Ixodidae > Dermacentor > Dermacentor variabilis. The sequence goes on from NC_134570.1 coordinate 197,024,477, forward strand.
GAGGCAAACGAAGCATGTGCAATAATTCGGGCAGCCTTTATCTGCATCCAAGATGAGGTATGCGAAAATTCTGCTTTGATATAATACGAATCTACTCCGTCAAATAGCTTCAACTATATTGCTTTTTACGCTTGTTACGTTCGCTGCTCCTGACGATTTTGTTGCTTTTGTGTCCTCTATTTGCGCACACTGGACGCAGATTCTTTATTATGGTACGTTTCAAGCAGGATATGAGCCGCGCATACATGCCATTGCCATGACACAGATGTAGAGATAAAACTATTTCTTAGAAATATCTTCATAAATCTTCGCCTTAAGGAAGAAATGAATTTTCAGAGGATGTTGTCGGGATTTATTGTCAAAAATACGTTATATCTTAAATCAAAATGGAAGGTCAGAAGAACATTCGCATTTTCCCGAAAGCGGCCAGCTAATTTTTGTACAAAAATGTTGGTGCAGAGGGAAAGAAACGAAACAAAATTCATTACTAACTGACCTTCATTTTGTAGTATGCCATCTGGCGGAAAACTACCAGACTAAGCAGCGACAAAGCGATAAAAAAACGAAAAAAGCAGCTTGGTTCGAACCTGCGAACTAGCGCTCGCGGTACTATTGGTTTTGATTTGCGGTTGTTCAGAGCACTCGGGTAACATTTAGACCGGCTGCTGCTGGCAAAAACCAGGTTTATATTGCTACGGAACAGCCGCGACAGTGTGGCTGCACTGAGGAGAAAGAAGACGACGTGGCCCCGCTTGATATAGCGTCGCCATCTTTGCCACCGTTGGTCTACGTGTAAATATATTGTAAATAGACTTGTATATTAGCTAAACGTAACATTAATTTGGTGGAGGTGGACGTTCCCCGTACCCGTCATGGAGCTTCGCAGCGGTCGCAACGGCGACAGTGAAACTTCGGATCCTGCTGGCGGTACTTCATCCACACAACCGTCTCCGCCTGCAGCCCCGACCAACGTCGCCGTTTCCCCCCTCGGGATCCTGGTGTTTTCAACGGAGTCGGCAGTCCTGATGTTGACGACTGACTCCGCTTATACGAACGTGTCAGCACCACTCACAGGTGGGATCCGACTATTATGCTTGCGAACGTTCTTTTCTACCTCGACGGAGCTCCACTTCCATGGTTCCAGACTCACGAAGAGGAGATATCGAGCTGGGATCTCTTCAAAGAGAAGCTCCGCGACCTTTTTGGCAATCCCTTCGGTCGTCAAGTCAATGCCAAGAAAGCCCTTGCCACGCGTGTACAGACGTCGACCGAGTCCAACGTGTCCTACATTCTCGACGTCTTGGCCCTTTGTGCCAAGGCTTACCCGACCATGTCTGAGGACGATAACGTTAATCACGTCCTCAAAGGCATTGCTGACGACGCCTTCAATTTACTGGCGTTTACGAACGTCGTCAGCATCGATACGATCCTCAAGGGGTGCCGCCGTCTTGAGCATGCTAAAAACCGCCGGGTATCCCTGCACATCACGCGCCTTCCCAACACAGCTGCTACGTCATCCTGTGCCGACCTCTTCCACCAGCCGTCGCGATGTGACAACTTGACCCGCATCATTCGTCGTGAGGTCGAAGCGGCACAACCGGCGGCCCCTTCATTCCCGTCACCTGATTGATCATTCTCCGGTGACAATCTCCTTGACCCAGGCCGTCATCCGTCAAGAGTTGTCCAATGTCGGCCTGCGATCCATTCGTTCCTTAGGCTCGGAACCTCTTTCTCCACGCACGTCCCCGACGCGCCCTTCTTACTCCTCATATGCACATGCCCCACCCCTGCGAATGGCGAACCGTGGACGACGAGCCGATCTGTTTTAACTGCCGACGCATAGGACATGTCACTTGCCACTGCCACAGCCGCTGGACTTCTCCGGTGCGCTAATCTCCTGATTACCACCCTCGCCCCTCTAGCGCGTCCTTTTCCTTCGCCCCTTCTATGCCCCCTCCATCATCTGACCCTGCGACACCTTTGACACGACCCCGCTACTCCCGCTCGCCTTCTCCCTCCCGTCGTCAATCTCGTTCGCCCCCGTCACGCCGTGCTCCTTCTCCGACCTACTCGCCGCACCCCCGACCGAAAAACTAGGCAGTGCAGCTTCTGGAGGTGAAGCTGCAATGACGAAATTGGCACGAAATCCTCGCTTCCCTTTACCCACGAACAAGAATGTTTTGGACGTTCTCGTCGACAATGTTCCTGTGTGCGCGTTAATTGACACCGGGGCGCATGTGTCCATTATGAGTGCTGCTCTTCGCCATCGGCTCAAGAAAGCTCTGTCTCCCGTCTCGTACCGAGTTGTGCAAGTCGCCGACGGAGGGACTGTCGCTATTGTTGGCATGTGCTTTGCCCGCCTCACCATTGCTGAGAGACAAACCGTCGTTCTCTTCACGTCATTGAGCATTGCCCTCACGAACTGGATTTCCTTGCCAATCATTCTGCCCTCATTAACTGTTCGGCAGGCTCACATCGCCTTGACTTGCCTCTTCTTGCCGACCATGTGGACCCGCCTTCAAGCCGTTTGAGCTGCAGGGATTTTATTCGCCTACCGCCTCAATCTGTGACACACGTCGACTTGTTGTCCTCACCAGCTGTACCTGACGGTAATTACGTGGTCGCACAAATTCCAGCAGTTACACTTACACATGGTGTTGCCGTGCCACACACTGTGCTGACAATTACTGGTAACCGCACCTGCCTTCCCCTTGTCAATTTCGCGCTGACCACGCAAGTTCTGCCTCAGGGGAGTTCATTGATTGTAACACCTGCGTTCGACTGTCCTCCAGCAACTTCACGACGCTCCCGTGGCTGGACACTTGGGCGTCTCGCGCATATACGACCGTGTACGCCGTCGATTCTTTTGGCAGGGTCTCGCACGCTCCGTGCGCGCTACGTTGCCGCTTGTGAGCCCTGTCAGCGCCGGAAGAAGCCCTCCACACCTCCAGCTGGATTTCTCCAGCCGATCGACATCCCACCGGAACCCTTTTTCCGTGTTGGTCTCGACCTTCTTGGACCGTTTCCTCTCTAGAGCTCCGGGAAAAAATGGGCCGCCGTAGCTACTGATTATGCTACGCGGTACGCAATCACAAGAGCCCTCCCGACAAGTTTTGCTGATGACGTTGCTGAATTTCTGTTCTATGACATCATTTTAGTGCACGGTGCTCCGCGCCAATCACTCACTGACCATGGCCGCAGCTTTCTGTCGGCAGTCATCGAGGACATCCTCCGCTCCTGCTCGACTAAGCACAAGTTCAGGACGTCCTACCACCCACAGACCAACGGCCTCACGGAGCGTCTCAACCGGACTATCACCCACATGCTATCCAAGTACGTTGCGACCGACCACCACGACTGGGATCTTCACTTACCATATGTGACGTTCGCGTATAATTCATCGCGCCACGACACCGCCGGCTATTCACCATTCTATCTCCTATATGGGCGAGAACCCGCGTTGCCCTTACACCCCTTGTTGCCCTCGGTCACACGTTCAGCCACTGAATACGCCCGCAACGCGATAGCACACGCCGATCACGCGCGCCACCTCGCCCGCACCAGTCTCGAGGCCTCGCAGGAGCATCAGAGACGCCTCTATGATTGCCACCATCGCGACGAACACCTTACGCCGGTTTCTCTGCTGCTTCTCTGGTTACCCATTCGACGTGTGGGCCTTTCCGAAAAGCTGCTGTCGCGCTACACTGGCCCATACCGCGTGGTGCGACAAGCGGCCGATGTCACGTATGAAGTAATCCCCGCCAACCTCTCAGCGTCATCGTCGGCTGTAAGTTACATCGTTCACGTGGCGAGACTAAAGCCATACCACACCTTTCACCGCGGATGTGAAGATAAAGCACCGGGACGGTGCTTCTACAGGCGGGGGTCATGCTACGGAGCAGCCGCCACAGCACTGTCCCGGAGCAGCCGCGACAGTGCACCGGGACGGTGCTGTGGCGGCTGCTCCGTAGCATCGACCCCCGGCACTCCGTAGCATCACCCCCGGGGGCTGCTCAGAGTGCCGGGGGTGAGTGCTCGGATGCTACGGAGCATCACCCCCGGTGCTTCTACAGCCGGGGGTGATGCTACGGAGCAGCCGCCACAGTGTGGCTGCACTGAGGATTAAGAAGACGACGTGACCCCGCTTGCTATAGCGTCGCCATCTTTGCCACCGTTGGTCTACGTATAAATAGATTGTAAATAGACTTGTACATTAGCTACACGTAACAATATGTCTACCACAGCGAAGTCCACGACCTTGTTTAGAAAACTACGATTTTGCAACGGCTTTTTTCGCCATCTCAAGAGCTGTTACTGCAACCAACTGAAAGAGCAGTCACCAACGTCGATAATCCCCGGGAATATAGGAACTGATGCAATAGTTTTATCGAAAATTGCGTTTTACCAGCCGAAAGAAGCCTCCAAAATTTGAGCCTTTCCATAGACTCCCATACTTAAAACTTCGCCAGCAATTTTGAACAAGTTTACGGCTGTGCGTAGCGTTACCGTTTGCATCAGATGTTGGGCTATGCGCGCCGAGCCTAGTTCCATCAGAATATTTTGAAAGGTAGCTTCTATGATTAGTTATTTGGGGAAAACGACGCTCTCCCTTAGAGAACGCGCATGTTCCCACGGGGCAGACGCTAGAGGCGCTGTTGGGCGTTGCCCCAAAAGCTTGGTGGCGCTACCCACTGCTCCGTTCCAAAGGGGACGCTCATAACATCCATCCATCCATCCGTCCATCCTATGAGATTCTGTGAGATTCTAGGTATTCTATGAGATTTTGCGGCGAATGGACGCGCTTTTCGAGGCACCGTAGGGGCGACGAAACCATAAGTTCTTGCGCATGCTTTGAGCTTGCACCTGTTTTTGATTTGCCGTTTTTTTACCTTTAAATAGTAATTGCGTGGTTTTCTTTTCCTTTTTTGTTTTTTTGTCTCGTATTTCGTGTGCGCGAGTGTGTTTCGTGTACATTTGGTTTTGCAGGAAGGTTAGAGCGTCCTTTCGCGCCACGTTCTTCAACAAGTACAGCCGAGTGGGACGCTGAGCGTTTGTAGCCTTTAAATAGTAGCTTGGATGGGGCAAGACTAATAGCTATTAGTGATTTTACCGTGAGGGTTTTGGTAGGAAAGTGAGAGCGTGGCCGCGTGGTTGAGCGCGTGCGAGAGCGTGTCATACCTTGGGTCTCCGCGCTATTGATTGTTTTTGAAACATTGGTGAGAGTTGCTTTGCGACATATTGAGGCTTTGAATCCTGTCCTCATCGGTTTTTTCTAAAAAGCACGTGCTCTGCATTAATATAGTATTATAGTATTTGCATCAGAAGAAAGCCGTGCAATACATGGCAAGAAAGCCGCGAAAGCAGGCAGTACGCGGGGGTCCCTCAAGGCAGAAGAGGGAACGGATGAGAATGGAGAGGGTACTGAGTCAATCGGCACAAACTGTGATGTCGATGCTAGGCTCAAGAAAATGGAGGCTTTCGACGAAGAGCTTTTTAAACAGGTTGAAGAGCTCACAAACGAGCTAAATAGTGAGGTAACCGACTCAATCGGCATACACTGTGATGTCGGTGCTAGGCTCAAGAAATGGGAGGCTTTCCAGGAAGAGCTTGTCAAACAGGTGCAAGAGCTCAAAAATGAGCTAAATAGGGAGCGTGATACACGGAAGGTAGTTGAAAAAAGGCTTGAAGCAGCCAATGAAAAGGGGAACAGGGTCGCCATTGTGTATGAGAATGTGCGTGACAACGGAACGCAGTCCCCGAAGTGACAGGAGAGGGAGTGCTACCAAAGTACGCGGAATGCGTGCAACGTGGTGAAGGATTAGCTGTAAAGGACGGCACCTACCTTGAGACCGCCACGCGGAAAAAGCAGGAGCACAAGGGACAATCCCCATTGTCGAGTCCGAATCACGCGGAAAAGGACAAAGGGAAGCAGGGAGAGGTAGGAGAGAGTGAAAGGGCCATTATCGCCGGCGAATCAAACCTGGCCAGGTGCTCAGAAGCAATTGTGGAGAGGGTGAAAGGCAATAAAAGTGTGGCGGTAGGGACATTTTCCGGGCGGACACTGGGTTCTGTCATGGAGCAAGCAAAAGAAAAGCTCGCGGAAAATGCCCACTGCGCAACCTTGTCATAGTAACAGGTGGACTAAATGACGTCTTAAACAGGAAAGAGACAGGACTATCCCAGCGCTAGGCGAAAGGGGTGGACGACTTGCGTGAGCTATCCCCTCAGGTGCAGATCGTGGCGTGCACGGTGCCGGAGGTGCCTGTACGTGACAGTCACGCACAGAGAGCCGTATTGGCTGTTAATGAGGCGATCTGGGAAATGAGCCGAGAGAAAGGCTTCGAGGTTGTCAAAACAAACAGGGAAGTGAGAAGGTGTGGTGGTTTTAAACGAGACGGGATCCATTTCAATTGCAGGCCGACACGAGAAGTGGGCTGGCGACTTGGTGGTCGCGCTGTTGCTTTTTAGGGAGCCCACGGTGCTCAGGAGGCCAGAGTAGATAGTAAGAACGTCCCCTAGCGGAACCTCAGATGAGCATCGCCGTCGATAACAGAAAAAGGAAGAAAGAAAGAAAGAGAGCTCGCCATGCAATAGGCTACATAAACATGCAGGGCGGCAGAACAAGATAAAAGTGGGCAGAAATTGAAGAGCAGTTCAATAGAGAACAAATAGGGGTGTATGCGGTTACAGAAACGCACCTTAGAGACTCGGAAGAGCCGCCAGTGATTTTAATTAGGTTTGGGAAGGGTGCAACAGAACTAAGACAGAAAGAAAGGGAGGGGGAGTCGGAGGGAGGGAGGGGGAGTCGCAGAGCATTTGCTCTGCGGTGGTGGTGGCGAACGGCATCGCAGAAAGCATAACCAAGTTCTTCGATACTTGCAGTTGCGGCTATCCTTCCGTGGAAACATCGCCCACGTGGCACCGGCGCTGACAGAGGAATCCTTCCACGATTACATCCGGCAGTGACGTCATCGAGCTCCTTAAAAGAACAAGGCTTCGCTGGCATCGGTGCATTTGCTCTGCGGTGGTGGTGGCGAACGGCATCGCAGAAAGCATAACCAAGTTCTTCGATACTTGCAGTTGCGGCTATCCTTCCGTGGAAACATCGCCCACGTGGCACCGGCGCTGACAGAGGAATCCTTCCACGATTACATCCAGCAGTGACGTCATCGAGCTCCTTAAAAGAACAAGGCTTCGCTGGCATCGGTGCATTTGCTCTGCGGTGGTGGTGGCGAACGGCATCGCAGAAAGCATAACCAAGTTCTTCGATACTTGCAGGTTGGTGCTGGTGCAAACTGTACCTTTTAGTAGAAGTATTGCTTGCTCCTTGCCACCACCACTGCTGCTTCTAATGTTACTCTGATGCACTTTTTTTGATTAGAAATGCCTGTGTCTGTACTTTGTCTAGTCTGCAATGACACCCTTCCAGAATCAGGCCCGTACCCTATGTGCACAGAATGCGGCTTTGGTTACCACCTCGGCGCATGCTCAGGCGTAACTAGGTCCGCGTTTAAAGCACAAGATGACGTGACAAAGAATAATTGGAAATGTCAGACGTGTGTTGTATTAGCAGCTCGAATTGCCGCTGACGTGCGAAACGAGAAACACGAGCAAGCTTCAGGAGTTGAACGGATGTTGTCTGAAATTAACAAGCAGTTGATGCAACTACCGGCCATTATGAATAAAGTTGAAGAACTCATGCTGCTGAAGCACACAGTAGGCAAATTAGAGCAAACTGTGCAGCATTTCTCGGATGCGTATGATCAAGTGCTGGCTACAATGAAAACACATTCTTCAGAGATAGCTGCTTTGAAAAAGAAGGTCGAAGAAGCTGAGGTAAACAATGGTAAAGAAGAAATCTCTAAACTGCGACAGCAAGTTAACCAAATTGAGCAGTATAGCAGGCACCACAATCTGGAAATTCATGGTATTCCGCACAGTGACAATGAAGTACTGCTTGACAAAGTAAACAACTTAGCGAAAACACTGCAACTTGCCGAACTGTCTCGAGCAGATGTTGAACGTATGCATAGGCTTCCACCCAAACCAGGCAAAGAACCTGTAGTACTCGTCCGTTTTGTATCCCGTGTCATGCGGGATGAATGGATGACAAAAAAGAATGATTTGAAAGCAAGGAAATCGAATGTTAACTTCCTTGATAATCTGACGCCAGAAAACAAGAAGCTTCTGTGGGAAATGAAGCTACGATGTCAGGAGAAGCATTACCAATTCGCTTGGCATAGGGACGGCAAACTGTTCGTGCGCAGGGCTCAGGGTGAGCGCGCAATCCGTATTGCATGCGAAGCTGATTTATCTCTGATACGCTGACTTTCTCGTGCCTTCTGGGCGTTACAGATTACTTTTTTTCATGGCGGGTACATGCGCATCAGCTTACTATGACAGTTCTTTATTTACATCTGCCATAAATGCTTCATTTTTTTCTAAAAGATAACAAGCTATCTATCTTTCATTTAAATGCTAGGAGCCTGAAAAATAAATATATGGAAACGGAAACTTATTTGGAATCTTTAGAACATAAATTCGAAGTCCTAGCTTTTACTGAGACGTGGTTCACAAGCGCGGATGATATTGTTCAGTTTGATGGTTATAAATGTGAAGGTGTTTATCGTAAACACCGCCGTGGTGGAGGTACTTCACTTTATTTGAAAAACGATCTGTCCTACGAGCTGCTGTGTGAATTCTCGTGCGTTACTGATTCCTATGAGTGTATTGCTGTAAAATGTTGTAAATATTTTATTGCATCAGTGTACCGTCCTCCTTCAGGTGATCTTGATGATTTCATTGAATTCATTACCAAAATATTGGAATATGCTTCTGATCTGAGTTTCCCGGTTGTTTTGGTTGGCGATATGAACATTAACTTATTATTACCTACTGCTCACACTCAACAATTCATTGACGTACTGCATTCTTATAATTGCACTAACACAATTTGTTCGCCAACCAGAATAACGCCAGATTCTGAATCATTAATTGATATATGTATAACGAACCACGATCCAAATGATGTTTTTTCGGGAATTCTCACCTCTGATTTAAGTGATCATTTGCCGGTATTTTGTTTTTTGCCACGACATGAAAACAAAAGAAGGTGTTTTCGAGGTCAACTTTCTTTCTGTCGCCACTTTAGCGATGAGAATATGAGTTCCTTTCGCTCCATGATAGAGAATACAGATTGGTCTACAGTGTATAGCGAAAATGATCCGAATATTTCGTATGATACGTTTATTCAGATAATAAAATCGTGTTATGATGCTGCTTTCCCACTACAACAAATAAAGACCTACAAGAAAGCTAGGAAGCCGTGGGTAACTCGAGAGATGTATAAAAGAATGCAGAAACGTGACAAATTATTTGATACATTTATTCGGTACAGGGATCTTGCGATACTAAATGAATACAAGAAAATAAGAAACAAGTTGACTTCAGACCTCAAAAAAGCTAGAAACAGGTATTACGAACATATGTTTTCTACGGTATCAAACAATCCAAAGAAATTATGGAATGCAGTTCGCAGGTTAAAAGGAACCCAGTATAACACAAACCCGAATACTCTAACGATTGGTGACACTGAATACAGTGAAACTTCCTTGGCCAATAAATTCAACGATCATTTTTTACTTGGTGGTGGGTCATCCCACTCTAGTGGTTCATTACTGCCACCTGAAAGATTTCTAAACCACGAGACTTCCAATTCTATCTTCCTATCACCCTGCACTGAAACGGAAGTGTATTCCGTTCTTAAGGCTTTAAAAAAAGATACTGCAGCAGGGACTGATGACATAAAAGCAGGACCAATCATATCTGTTGCTGATGTTGTCTCGGCTCCATTATGCCATATCTGTAACAGTGCTTTCGTGAATGGTATTTTCCCCGATTCTATGAAAATTGCCAAAGTGATTGTATTGCATAAGGGAGGCTCTGTCGCTGATTTAAATAATTATAGACCGATATCCATACTACCTCTTTTCTCAAAAGTGTTGGAACGACTCGTAAAGTGCAGACTAACTAAATTTCTAGATAAAAACCACGCCCTTGTGGACCAACAGTTTGGCTTCCGTGAACACAGATCTACTGAAATGGCACTTGTTAAGATCAAAGAAAAACTCCTTAGTAACATCGAGAACAAACTATATACGGTTGGTCTTTTCCTGGATATTAGAAAAGCTTTCGACTCCATTAAACACACTATCCTATTTAATAAACTGTCATACTACGGAGTTCGCGGAGTGGCCCTGAAACTGATTCAGGATTACTTCACTACCAGACAACAATACACGTGTTATAATGGGTTTTGTTCACACAAGAAAGAAATTGCACTCGGTGTCCCTCAAGGGTCAATTTTGGGTCCCCTGTTCTTTATTCTATACGTAAACGATATTGTAAACATACCGCTTACTCCAGACATAGTCTTGTATGCTGACGACACAAGTTTGTTTTTCTCAGGTGACAGTCTACGAGTGCTAGAAATTACAGCTAATATTTGGTTAGATCAACTTTTAGTTTGGTTATCAGCAAACCACCTGCAGTTAAACGTCAATAAAACAAAATATGTGGTTTTTAAGCCTAGAAATAGGCCTGATGACTGTGCGCTTTGTGTAAAGTTCAATAGTTGTGTAATCGAGCGGACTTCAGCTTTTAAATTTTTAGGTGTGCTTTTTGATGAGAACCTGAGTTTTACACCTCATGTAACGAAGATTCATTCTAGCATTTGTAGGTCAATAGGCATATTGTGTAAAATTAGATACCTTGTTCCTACTTGGTTGAAACGCCGTCTGTATTATGCTTTAATTCAGTCTCATCTTAGTTATTGCCTGTTGGTATGGGGGACTACATTCCAATCAAACTTGGATCGATTGATATGTCTCCAAAAACAAGCAGTTCGCTGTGTTGAGAACCTTGGACCCCGCGATCACACGGCACCTTTTTTCACAAAGCATGCACTTTTAAAAATTAATCAACTGTACGAACTTAAGCTCGCTATATACATACGAGGCGAACTCGTGAAAAATTCACTCATTCTTTATCAAAACCACCTCTCAAGCTACACCCAATACAATTTCAGGCATGACCATATTAGAGTTCCATTTTGCAGGACGAACTACGGTAGAAAACAACTAGCATACTTAGTCCCATCCTTCATAAATGCACATCCTAACACGATCACTATAGCGCAGAACTTCAGATCATTAAACTGCTTTAAAAGTGCCATGAAAAAATATTTGCTTTCCCTTTCTGATTGACATTGTGCTAATTGGTTTTTGTGTGTTTTACGTACAATTATTTTAAGTGCGTTTCATTTTGTGCTTGTAAATATATAAAGTTTTTTTTTCGTGTTCATATTACTCTGTTGATCCTAAACTATCTCTACTTGGAAAGTTGTATAGTGATTGTTGAATTTAATGCACGTATGTTTGCAATGTATACTATGTATGTCTAATCCACGCTATTGATATGTGTGTATACTATCTGTATGTTATATGCTACCGCACTGTTCAGCAATGTATGGGTGACAGGGCCTTAGTCAGGCGCACAATGTACTGCCTTTAGCCTTGCCATCCAAGACCTTCACTGTGTCTAAATCAATGCTGCATAAATAAAACGGAGCTTTAGAATACTCATCCATCAGGGAGCCAAATGGAAAAGAGCAAATTGAAAATGTCAAGAGCATCTTTGGCTATCAGGTAGGATGAGTGGGAAAAAACTTGGCGTGGCGTAACTCATTTGTGGACCGGAAAGAATTGCGCAGAGAAGAATAAAGAGTTAGTGGAATGCATAAGGGCTGATATTAAGGGTTTCGGGAATGGTGCTGAACTCATCCTAATAGGTGACATGAATGGACACATGCATAATTTAGTTAGCTATACCGACAACAACGGGAAGTAAATGCTAGACCTTTGTGAGCAACATAACCTCTCTATCGTGAATACAGGGCCTAAGTGTGAAGGGCAGATCACGTGAGAAGTGGGAAACCAGCAATCAGCCATTGATTACTGTCTGATGACAGAAGGAGTTTATGATAAGTTCAGAGAAATGGTCATCGCTGAGGAAGGGTTTAACAGCATAGGGAGTGACCATAAACTTATCATTTTGAAAATGGGATATGTAGTTGGGAAAGAGAGCAAGGAGTGCAAAATGGCCAGTAGAAATTTGAACGCTGAACAAATAACAAATATAGTAACAACAGTCTAGGAAGAACTTGGCAAATGACCAAATAAAGAATGGGAATATAGTGAGCCTCTAAGTGTAATAACGACAGAAATACGGAAAGAGAACCAACATGTTCGTTGGAGAGGACAAAAGAAGCCGAAAAGCTGGTGGAACACGGAGATACGAGAAGCGATCGCCAAACGACAGAAAGCATACCGAGAGCACAGGCAGGTAAAGAAGGCGCAGTTGCCGCAGGATGAAGTAACAAGTAAATGAAAAATATACCGGGAGAAAGAGTCTATGGTTCAAATACTGGTGCAAGAAAAATTAAAGGGGGAAAGTAAACTTCGGTTGTCAGAAATATGTGAGAAAAAGAAGGCTGCACCTAGAATATTTTGGAACCACATAAAATTATTAGGCAGGAAGTCAACAACAATACAACAACATATCCCCGGCGAAGATGAAAACAGACTGGAAGGAGAAGCGGCAATAAATTATATCCGAAAAATAACAGCCAAATATTTCCAAGGCAATGACGAGGTTGTATTTGAAGAAAAAAGAACATGAAATAAACCCAGGTGGAAAAGGAACTGCTGCAAACAAATTTCAACTGGAAGAAAACCGAAGAGAAAATTCCTAAGCGTCCAGCCACAGGGCTAGAGGAGGTTCCCGTTAGGCTGATTAGTGAACTTGTACCGAAAAGTAAGGAAGGTCTGGTGAAAGCAGTGGAAAAAACTTTGAAAGGTAGACGAATACCAGACAGTTGGCGACAAAGTAGAATGATTTTAGTTTATAAAGGTAAGGGGGAGAAAGATAGAATTCACTCGTATAGACCGTTGAGTCTATACATCGGTATTATACAGGCTAGCAATGGAGGCGATCAAGTTAAAACTTCAAGCATGGGCAGAGAATAATGGCATTTTGGGAGAACTTCAGAATGGCTTCAGAATAGGTAGGCATTTAGATAACTTATTTGTTCTTACTCAGTGTATTGAAATATCAAAAGTAGAAAGCAGACCGTTATATGTGGCCTTTTTTGACATTACAGGAGCCTATGACAATGTAGACCGCAACATTTCTGGGATATTATGGAATGGGAAGGCTTAGGTATCGATTGCCTACAGCTTTTGAGAGAGATTTAAGCAGAAAATACCATTTGCGTTGAATGGGAAAGGATGAAGACCGAGGAGGAAGTTCATATCAACAAGGGACTGAGGTAAGGGTGCCCTTTATCCCCACTGCTGTCTATGATGTACATGGTGAGGATGGAGAAGGCGCTAGAAGGAAGTACTATCAGCTTTAATCTCTGATACAAGCAGGCGGGTACAGTAGTAAAGCAGCAGCTTCCACGTTTATTTTATGCAGACTACATTGTGTTGCTGGAAAACAAGCAAAGTGATTTGCAACGTCTGGCTAATATCGGTGGGCAGGAAGGCAACAATTTAGGTTTGAAATTTAGTGTACAAAATCAGCTGTTATGGTATTCAATAAAAACAGTGAACAGACAGTGGAGATACAGGGCCAGGAAATACCTCGGGTAACAGAATATTATTACGATATCATTGAGCGATGCTCAAGAGACGAGCCGCCGCGTGAACAACGAAGAAGTTGGTCGGTGCCCTTGGCACGAGCGATTGTCAGCCTGGCTGCCTGGCTCCCGTGTACATAGCGTGTAAATACCATCTTTCGTCTGTGTCTTTCCACACCTAACATTTCTGGTGGAGGTGCGGGGTACCTTAGTATAGTATAAACGAAAGCAATAGATATATGGAAACAAAGGAAAAAACAATAACAGTAACGTGAAACAATAACAGAAATGCAGCCATAATGATGCACCGAGCGCTATAGGGATACAATGGGTACGCGGTGCTCCAACGTATGTGGAAAGGTGTAATGGTTCCAGGACTTACTTTTGGAAATGTGGTTGCTTGCTTTAAACTCGATGGGATCCAAAGGACTCGATGGAATCGAAACGTCAGTGGGCCGCCACGCATTAGGCGCTCACGGGAAGACTACAGATGAAGCTGTGCAGGGTGACATGGGCTGGACTAGTTTTGATGTGAGGGAAGCTCGCAGTAAAATTGAGTATGAAGAATGACTGAGGAATGGAAGAAAGTAAATGGGCTGGGATAGTGTTGAGGTATCTGTACAAGAAAACCATTGATTCACCGTTGAGGAGAAGAACTAGAAAGCTTACCAGCATGCATGCGGCCTGTAGGGTGGGCAACACCGCAAGAAAAAAACGTCAAGCGGGAAGTCAGAGAGGCTGAAATAATCTCATAGGTAGCGGCAATGGAATAGGAAGGGCCATGAATTTCTTCTTAAGAGGAAAAAACGAAATCGGGAAAGAAACAACTTATGATAACTCAAAGGGAAGCTCATTACTTTTCGAAGCGAGCTCGGGATGCCTTAGAACACGCACCTATAAAGCGAGTTATATGAAGGAAGAGGCATGTGCTTGCTGCGGTAAAGCTAGAGAAACTATGGGGCATGTTTTATTAGAAGGTGTAGACGTGTACCCAGCGGTCGATTTAGGCACCACTAGCCTGCTTGAAACGCTTGGGTTCAGCGAGAGCAGTGGACAAGCAAACATGTCCGCAGTAGGGATTAGTAAGAGGCGATTGGAGGATTGGTAGAAGAAAAGTAGGGAAACGAAAAGAAACGGAGACGTACAAAAGCACAGTTCGCAATAGCGGATCAGAAAATTTGGTTGGGGGAGTTCATAGTGTTTTTTTTTCTCCTTTACTGTTTAACTAAGTAGTGCATTAGGCAGTATAATAGCAAGAGCTTGGTGGCGCAACCCACCGGCCCGTTCCAAAGGGGACGCTCATTAGATCCATCCATCCGTCCATCCGTCCATTGGTCCGTCCATCCATCCATCCGTCCATCCGTCCATTGGTCCGTCCATCCGTCCATCCATCCATCCATCCATCCATCCATCCATCCATCCATCCATCCATCCATCCATCCAAATTCCTGGTCATGCTTCAGCAGCGCAGTTAATTCCTTTGATAGGACGATAACGTGGCGTTCCTGATGTCATCCGAATACTACCTGCATTGTGTACGGAGAAGGCCGCGCCACGTTTGCTGGCTACTCGCTACTTTACAAAATATTCCAGCAGAGGCAACCTTGCGTTGATATAAGTGTTTGTAAGCCCTAGCTTGCTCATTACGACAAGAAACAAGCTGCAGATTTAAGTGGCGAACGCGTGCCTAAACAACCACGGTGCACCTTGCAGAAAAAAAAAGTCAAGGGCACTCTATTTAATGTTAGTCATCTTTTAATGGATGTGGTTTGACTTTCAAACGTGTATTTGCTCGTAATCCAAACAGACATTAAAGAAAAAAAGTTTGGGTAATGTTTATAGCGACGGCTTTCTGGCTGGGAGACAAGGGTTCAAAACATATCGCGGATATATTTATTTACATATTAATTTTGTTCCCAGTGTACACTAGTGAAATACTGTCCCAAGTTGGCCATAAACGTCCAGAAAGAAAAACTGCAAAGTGGGAAGCAGAGGAAGAAAAGTCTGTCGCTTCAACAAGTTACCACTCACCCTGACGTTCTCCACAACGCATGCAAATGCACCGATGGGCACTTGCAGCAAGCCAGTGCACCCGATAATCCAGGCCAGCGCCTCGTACTCGCCAGGGAACTGGAAGCCATGGTACACGGGAGGATTGTAGGTCAGCATGCGATCAATGTACGTTGCCTGGGTATACGGCATAAGGCGAAGTCATAGACTTAGAATGGGCAAGCGTAATGGAATAAGTCCTACTTCAATATGCAAGGTACAAGAAGTCACTTGAAATTGGAGATTGCTCGTTACTACTACCGGCGGGAAAAATTACGTTTCCTACAGCAAGTTCCAGGACTGGAAAATCTCGACCACTTATGGATAACAATAAAACAAAAATCACGTAAACGCAAATGTATTATCGTCGAGAAAGTAACACACCTAGGTATATGGCATGCTCACTTAAGCCATATTCTTACGGAAGGATGAAAGGAGAGAGAGGAAGAAAAAGATCGCAGACGCTGGCGGCTGCGTGTTGTCGGCGGTCATCCATTTTAACTATTCTGACTCAACCTATATGTATATATTGTCACGTGGTGGTGACGTTGGTGGCGGCGGTGGTGGTGGCGTTGGTGGCGTTGATGGTGACGGTGGTGGTGTCACGTGGTGGTGGTGACGCACAGTAGCAATACTGTGAACGACAAAACTAACTTTTATTGGGCGAACCTGTGCCCACAAGACAGGCTACACTTATAACACAACGATAGCGGCGAACAGGGTTGGCGATCGTCGAAAATCTGATCAGCGGGTCAAGCGCATCGGCTTTTATAGATCAGTCGTCGAATGTTCCAGATTAACCGCTGGGACCCGCGTGTCTTCCACAAAGTTCTACACTATTCGCGTCGCGCATACATGCAATCAGATTACACAAGTAGCGGTGAAAGACAGTGGACGGAATCATCGATAACATTCCAGAAACTTCTTTTACATGCAGGTGCGTCCTGCGCTGTGCGATGACATTTGTTAGGCGGCGAAATGTGGTCGCCCGATAAAGATAAGTACACGTGTCAATATATATATACCTAAGAACATTCTACCCAAGAAGCGTCCATTGCAGCTGACAGCTCTGGTTCCTTAACGGGCGAGGTTGCGAAATTGATTGCACCTGATCTCACCTCTGCACAGGCCACGGACATACGACTTCTGCTTGAATCGTTGTGTGACATCTTTGAGTTTGGCGTCAGGCCTTTAGGCTAAGAATCTGTTGTTCACCGCCGTATAAACACTGGAGGCACGAATCCTATTCGTCAGCGTCCCTATCGTGTATCGCATGCTGAACGTCGAGTCATCCAATCAGAAGTGCACAAAATGCTCCTTGCTCCTCAAAGGGCTCACCGAGCCATCAGCCAGCCCTTTGGCTGGCTGATGGCTCGGTGAGCTGTCGTCCTTGTAAAAAAGAAAGATGGTACGTGGCATTTTTGCGTCGATTATAGCTACTTAAACAAGATCGCGCGAAAAGACGTCTACCCACAATCGCGGATTGATGACGCCTTCAACTCCTTGCACGGAAGTAAATACTTCTTGTCCATCGATCTTCGATCCGGCTGCTGGCAGATTTCAGTTGGTGAAATGAACCGCGAGAACACGTCCTTCATCACGCCGGATGGCTTATATGATTTTAAAGTCATGCCCTTTGGCCTATGCAGTGCTTCTGCTACATTTTAACGTATGATGGACTCTCATCTGCGGGGCTACAAATGGACCACCTGTCTTTGTTACCTTGACGACGTTATTGTTTTTTCTACCACGTTCGGCAGCCACCATACCCGACTCGCTGCGATTCTTGCGGTCTTCCGAAAAGCCTGCCTTCAACTGAACTCCACGAAGTGTCAATTCGGGCGCAGTCAAATCACCGTGTTGGGAAACCTCGTTGACGCCTCCGGTGTCCAACCAGATCCGGAAAAATTCGCGCCTTACGCAGTTTCCCTGTACCGCGTTCTGCTTCTGACGTTCGCTGCTTCGTCGGCCTGTGTTCTTACTTTCGCCGTTTCGTCAAAAACTGCGCCGACGTTGCTCGGCCTTTGACAGACCTTCTAAAGGAGAACACGCCATTTTCATGGGGCCCGGAGCAGGCCCACGCGTTCTCCGCTCTCATTCGGTTTCTGCCTACCCCTCTCATACTTGCCCACTTTGATCCGTCTGCACCAACCGAAGTCCACACCGACGCAAGCGGCTATGGCATCGGCGCTGCTCTCGCCCAACACCAGGATGGTACCGAGTGCGTGATAGCCTACGCCAGCCGCCTGGTGTTACCTTCCGAGAGAAATTACTCCATCACTGAACAGGAGTACTTGGCTTTAGTTTGGGCTGTCACCAAGTTCTTGCCATATTTCTTCGGCCGCACATTTTCGGCCGTCACAGACCACCACGCACTCTGCTGGCTGTCCTCCCTACGGGACCCGACTGGACGGCTTGGTCGCTGGGCTTTGCGGCTCCAGGAATTTTTATTTAGTGTCCATTACAAGACTGAACGTGTCCACAAGGACGCTGACTGCCTCTCGCGTCACCCCGTGGATTTTCCCAATCCTGTTGCGCATGATCCGGTGACCTGCGTGATGGCTTTGA
Organism: Dermacentor variabilis; assembly: GCF_050947875.1. NCBI lineage: Eukaryota > Metazoa > Arthropoda > Arachnida > Ixodida > Ixodidae > Dermacentor > Dermacentor variabilis. Next base: position 197,042,793 of record NC_134570.1, read on the forward strand.
CTGACATGACCGACAGGCGCGCTGAACAAGGCGACGCATCCTTACAGTCCATCATCGCCGGAGTGCAATCTGGCAGCACCGACGGCACGTGCGGCATGTTCGTGCTGCATGGCGGCATCCTCTACCACCGCAACATCAACCCTTATGGCCCTGAGTTGCTCCTTGTCCTTTCTAGTCATCTACCGACCCGTCGTTCTCGAACAACTCCACAATGCACCGACGGTGGGCACCTTGGAATTTTGCGTACATGCGACCGTGTACGATGCCGGTTCTTCTGGTTGGGTCTCTACCGCTCTGGGCGTTGGTATGTCGCAACTTGCGAATTGTGTCAGCGCCAGAAACCTCCCCCGGCACCTGTCGGACGACTCCGTCCCATTGAAGTTCCCTCCGAACCGTTCTTTTGCGTAAGCCTTGACCTACTTGGCCCTTTTCCGACAACGACTACAGGGAACAAGTGGATCGCTGTCGCTACTGATTACGCGACATGCTACACGATAGCGAAGGTGCTGCCGACTAGTTTCGCAGCTGACGTCACCGATTTTCTCCTCCACGACGTTATTCTCCACCACTGTGCACTTCGACAGTTACTCACAGAGCGCGGTCGCTCTTTCTTATATCAAGTTGTCGACGACATGCTCCGCTCTTGTGCCACTCAGCGCAAGTTGTCCACCACCTACCACTCGCAAACGAACGGCCTTACGGAACGTCTCAACCGCACAATCACAGAGATGCTGTCGATGTACGTCTCCAACGATCACCGCGACTGGAACGCCACGCTAGCTTACTTGACGTTCGCGTATAACTCGTCCCGACATGACACCTCAGGGTATTCACACTTTTATTTCTTGTATGGTCGTGACCCCGCACTGCCGTATGACACCATCCTCCCTTCTGTGCCACGTGTAGCAACTGTGTACGCTCGTGAAATCATCGATCGCGCTCACATGGCACGTCAAGCCGCCCGATCACGTTTATTAGCCTCGCGAAACATACAGAAAGAGCGTTATGACCACTGCCGTGGCGATCGCACCAGGATATCGTCGCATATCGTCGCAACCCGCATATCATCGGGTTGGCCTCTCCCAGAACCTTCTCTCTCGCTACACAGGGCATTATGAAGTCCTACGCCAAGTTAACTATGTAAATAGCGAGATTTCGCCGCTACACTTTGATGCATCCTCAAGTCAGACGCCTGTCGACGTCGTGCACGTTTCGCGGCTGAAGTCATACTTCGCTCTCAATTCTTCGCCTGCCACGCGCCGAGACGGCGCTTCGTCATGCGGGGGTCCTGTTACGGAAGGGTGAAAGAAGAGTAGAAGAAAAGGATCGGAGACGCTGGCTGCTCCGTGTTGTTGGTGGTCAGCCATCTTAACTATTCTGACTCAACCTGTATACATAGTGTGAATATAATTTTTCTATACTACCAACATCGCCGTAACAATATCATGTATACTCTTTCTCTTGAGCTGGATTTGTGTAACACTTTCCCTAGAGTTGCGGTAGGTGATTTTATAGTAAAAATCAGAAATATGCAATGGGGAAATTTTCCATAGAAAACTGTCGAAGCATGAAGTAAAAAGTGTTCACGGAGTGTTCTGCAAAAAGTGTTCTGCAAATAATAAGCGAACAGTCATTAGAACCATCATTCGCTGATTAACTCCTTCTTATTACACGTTTGTGATGGGGTTCTCACATCTCGAAAGTTGTTGCAAATGTGGAAAGACAGGCCAGTCGCAAAGTATAAACAATTCAGAATCGACACATTCTCAAACTCGAGCAGATGTCTCCATGAATATAGAAACGCATACATTCTAGGGTGCAGCGCTCGGTCCCCAAATGTAAACTGCAATTTAGCCTGTTGTGCGATAGCACATCTGGTACTGTGACTGAGTGGATGATACAACTAAACTCATTCCGAACTTGAATTATTCTAGCATCAGCTCTACTTATTCTTCCTGGCCCAGTATCTGCCTATCATTTTCTAAGAACGTCATTGTTAGCAGCTTATCTGGACGTAGCTGCTTGCGTATTTCCTTTTCATTACATAACTGTATCATCTTTATACACTGTAATGTTCTCTTTCTCTCTCGTCTACCAGCCCCCTCCTATACCGTCCTGCCATATATATATACATATATATATATATATATATATATGGCAGGACGGTAGTTAGAAGGAGGCTAGTAGATGCGCGGTGGGCGGCTGAGAACAGACTAAGGGCCGCGTTGATAAGTGGCGCCAAGGCGAGAGAGAGATAAAACTGTAGTATGTCCTTGATCGGGTTCAGGGGTGGCGGGGGTCGGGAGACTAACCCCCCATACCCCCCCCCCCTTACTCAGACGGCGGCCAGTCCTTGCTTTCTGGCGGCGTCTTCGGCCATCCGGACGGCCCACAGCTGCTCCTCTAGGTCCAAGCTGAGCAGCAACGTCTTCCACTGCTCGGCCGTAGTTATGATGCGTGTGTTAGTGCGGGAGGTGTTGGTGGGTGAGTCTTTGGGGCTTTGCCAGATAATATGATTGAGGTCAGCGCGGGTCTCGCACGCTTTGCAGAGTGGGAGTATGCATCGGAGTAAATGCGCTTGTAAAGCCCGGGGTCCTGAAAAGTTCGTGTCTGAAGAAGTCGCCAAATGGTGGCGAAACTCATTATCGACATGTTTGCACAGCATAAAAGACGAGGACTGAAGGCACAACACAACACAGACGCTGACTTCAACTGATCTTTGTTTGGAAAGACAGGCCATCCTCAAAGTATAAACATCAGTTGAAGACAGCGCCTATGTTGTGTTCTTCCTTCAGTCCTCGTCTTTCGCGCTGTGCAAACATGTCGAGATTGAATCACCAACTCGCCCAAGCTCCCACCTTATCGGGAAACTTATCCCTTTGGCACATGTCGAACACACGACGCTACTCTCGACAACCGAGGCAGAAACTTGAAATAGGGCCACTGTATTAAGATTACAGTAGCGAACTGGATGGGACAAAGTCCAGGGTGGATAATCTAGTTATCTCCGCACGCATGATGAGCACACCACGCCAACCAGGTGGGCCGGCGAAAGTTCATGAGGCACCTATACGGCATTATACACAGAAATTATGGGGTTTTACGGGGCAAATTCTCTTTCTGATTACGAGGCCCGCCGTAGTGGGCGACTCCGGAAATTTGGACCACCTGGGGTTCTTTACCGGGCGCCTAAGTCTAAATACACGGGTGTTTTCGCATTTGGCCCCCATCGGAATGCGGCCGCTGTGGCCGGGATTCGAACCCGCGACCTCGTGCTTAGCAGCCCAACACAATTGCCACTAAGCAACCACGGCGGATAAGGCAGCAACATTCGCCTGTGTTGGTAGAGAAATAAAACTGGAGGGGCTGCGTGCTCAGCCACATCCTGAGCCACATCCTGAGCCACATCCTGAGCCACATACTGAGCCACACACTGCCGGTCAGAAAATTGTTGCCTTCCTATCCGACGTCATCGACCATGGTTAGGTATTCATATTATTTTCTGCATGGTGCCTCACAAAAGAAGTAGCCGCTGCAGCAAGGCTGATGCTATTTGCCAATGGTTTCACTCTGTCTCCATTGTAAACGCGATACCAGCGAAAATTTTCATTCCTAAAGTCACCGCTTTGGCTTGCGTTGCTGACTCAGAGCCTCTATCTGCTGTTTCCCATTCAAGCTGGCCCCGCTGAAATTTGTTCTGCTCGGCTTTCTGCGTACATATTCGCTCTTGCAGCTCACATCAGTTCCGACCTGACCCTTAGCTGATGCAACGGTTGCCTCTTTTGAAAAAGCATGAAGAGTAGCTTGATGCTCATTCTTTGACATTGGGACAGACTTCCGTTACAGCTCATCGGATTGTGACAGACGGCATGTCCATCGCACACGGCCGGCCATGTCGCGTGTCTCTAGCTTAGCGCAAAATCGTTGGGGGAAACCTCTCCGACACGCTTCAACGGAATAATATACGCCCCTCTGTTAGCCCTTGGTCTTCCCCCGTTGTTATGGTCAAAAAAAGCAACGAAGGCTCCTTTCGATTTTGTGTAGATTTCCGAGCGCTTAACATGATCACGACCAAGAATGTATACCCTATGTTGCGCACAGACGATGCCCTCAATTTCTTGCAAGGCGCCCAGCACTTTTCGAATCACGACCTGGGGCCCTATAACAAAAAACCATTCCAATATGTTCTTATTACAATCTCCTGAAGTCAAATTTGCGTTAGCGCCAAGCGCGAGTATCAGGCTGTGACCCGCAGGGTTGACTGAACAGGCCAATCAAATGCTCTCCTCGTTCATAGGAGGTCACTTTTGCTTGCTTCAAAAACGAATAACATTGCCTACGTTGAGCAGGCTTGTCTTATCTAATTGGCTGGAGAGGGATTCGATGTGGCCGAGCTAGTGCATTAAAAATCGATAACCGGATGAAGAGGGTGGTGCCAGCGTCTGCAATCGGTCCGCTTTCCCTTACATAGCTTGCGGTCGCTGGCCAAAAATTGCGGCGACACGCAACGAAAGCCTAAGTATTACGCTGAAATGGATCCTAAGCAAAGAAGAATTGATAGAACGAGGTTGTAAGAGTGGCGAAAGTACTGGAAAATGTTACGTTACCACGCAAAAAGTTTTATTATACGCGAATGAGCTCATGCTCTCCGGCAGATGCGAGTAGCCAGTGCCTGGGCGATCGGCCGCAGCCATTTTTTATTCCTTTCGGAACGGGGCAGCCTGCTGCTATTTAAAAGAAACTTCAGTTTTGTTCCGCATATTAATGCGTCTTTATCGCGTACACGTCACTTTGACGCGGTGAGCTTTCGCGGTTTTCGTGACGTCGCGTGATCGACAGGCGAAGTGGGGGAGGTCGAAAAAAGTTTTTGACGAATCGCACACAGCAGAATTGGAATAGAAAATTTTGGAATAGCTTTACGTAATAGCGTCCCTGATGCGTGCTGGCTATTGCCAGATTCTTACGTACAAAGACAACAAAATAAAAATGGTAGAAACCATCTTTAATGATTATATAACTCAATGAGAAGCATTTTTCCCTACGTAGCGCCAAGCCTGAACGAACTGACGTCCTCCCAGGGAAACGCTCAATCGAGGACCGCGACAACCACGGGCCGCCACACCCTGACGACGTACGACTTGGTCTTCGACAAAGTGCGTCTCTGTTCTTGGTCTGGTTGGTGTGTCATCATTTGCGGGACACAGACGCAGTTGGTCCCCGCAAATGGAGATGCACCGCTTGGTCTCGGTGGTTTATTCAGCAGCTGTTCGTTTGATCGCCACTGCGCTTGGACCACGCGTCGCTTCTCTTCTTATCTCGTCGGTCCCTCGCTTAATCTGCTACCTCGCCGCTTTGGTACAATTCGCATGCCCCTGCAGTCTTTGCAGAGAATTAGCCCTCTTACACTCCTCTTTTCCTTGATAATTTCGAGGGCCGATTATTGTATCTGCCAGTATACCCCTACGCGCAATATAGAGCAGCTGGCCCAATCACGCCACGTGTATTTCTGGCTCGTACACCCGTGCCGGCGAGTGAAGCGGAGGCACAAAGCAAGGAGCGGCATGTGAGGCACCATCTGAATGGCGCCATCGCATCTGAACTTGAACTCTGCCGTTTTGATGAGACCGCATGTACTTTTTTGCACACTAACACTAGTAGTCACGACTCCACGACTCTAATGGCAGGATCTTGTGTGAATATCACGCACGCAAAGGCAACCACGGTGCAAACTACACAGCCGTTTATAGACAAAATGCGCTCTTTTCAGGCTAAGCGCTAATGAAAGGGATTAAACTCCATATGGAACACGGGGGCACCGTGAAGGAAACGCCGTTGTAGCAAGCAGGAACGAATTAAAGCAATGAAGTTGATCTAAGTCATCCAATGTTCCACGCGTGAATGACGCCCTAATGAAGTCACAGTGATTGTGCAAACCAGGTTTCACCCGTGCAGTAGCGTCGGCCCAGACGACGGGGTGGTCACCGAGGACGCAGCTGGGAACGAAACACGCAGCCCTGCGTCGACGGCGTCTACGACGAAAGGCTTCGTCATTGTAGCCAGCACTGTGGAATACCAGGTCGCAGCTGCGTCCTCCGGGAGTCGTTGGCAGAGCCGGGTGAGCGATCAGCACTTAGCAACGGTTGGTGGAGCCCAGGTTGTGGGCCAGGCCCGAGTGCTCTCGCCTGAGTGACCAGTGAGCTCAATCCACCAAGCACAACTAGACCGTGGAACGTCGTCTGTGGACGTGCATGGAATAGTTCGGTTCCTTGGAAACGCTGGGCTGCCTCCTGGATTGGCCTTGGCATGCTCTGTAGCCGCTTCGCGAACCGGCACCACCTCCTTGTCACCAACCTTCATAGCCACGCAGCGAACGCTCTCTCGCTCCCTGGGCTTCGCGCTATCCTTTTCCTTCTCTTCCCCCTTTTTAGTTTGGCGCCACCTGTTGACCTGGGCTGGGGTTTGCCCCTTCTTGGGCTTGGGTTGCATTCGCTGATCACATCTCACGACACAAGCACAGCGTCGAGGGCATATCAGAACGACTATGCTGCCGTCCTGTTGCAGCAAGGCAACTCTTCGCATGAGAAGGTCGCTGCGCATGTCAGCCGCGTACTGAACAATGCCGAGAACTACAGCATGACTGAGCAGGAGTGTCTAGCTGTTGTTTCTTCCATACAAAAGTTTCGCCCTCGTCGCAGCCCACATTTTACCCTCGTTACGGGTCGTTTGCGCGCTGATGAACTTGGACGTCTTGGCCACTGGATGCAGGGTTTCCAAGAATATGACTGTGAGAACAGGTACAGATCACCTACTAGTGTGATAAAAAGCACCGAGAAGCATACACTTTTTCTCGCTACAAGGTACCTACCGCGATGGATCTCAGCCATCTCACGTCATTCGATCTGGTGCGTTTCTTCTACAGTAGTTTTGCCCTCAGCCGCTCTGGACCAACATCCTTCGGACAACAATATAGACCGTTTTCTTTTCACCAACTCGCTTTCTCCTTCTGTGGACGCATCATAGGCCGCCTTCGTAGAGCTTTACGCCCGCCTATCACCCGACTTCGTGCACAGCTGACACAATTCAAGGCCAACAAGTGCATGCTGTAGCGTCATATTCATGATGAATGCGGCCAATGTTGGGTGTCCGTTCTATCTCGGTCTATTCGATCTCATGTCCTTAAGACCTTTTATGACGATCTGACTGCTGGTCACCTTGGTTTCCAGAAAACCTACGCCGGCATCAGAAGTTGCTTCTACTGTCCTGGCCCGTCAGCTAGTGTAGCAAGGTACTTCGCTTCGTGCGTCCTGTGTCAGCGCCGAAAGAGCCCAACATCGGCTTCTTCCAAACAGCTTGAACCAGTTCCGTGTGCCATGGAGCCATTAGAGATCGTTAGCACCGACCTGTGTGGTCACCTTCCCATGAACACCACCGATTGATTATCAGTGGTTAGTTCAGCTGCCGACCACCTGACGCGTTACGCTGAAGCAGCTTCTGCGTGCTCTCCATGTGCTTCCGAAGTTGCTGCACTCATTAGTCAAGCCTCAAGCTTCCGTCATGGGGGCTCCTTGTGTTCTTCTGATTGGCCGTAGAAAGGCACTTCTTTCACAACTGGTAGACGAAGTCCTCAGAGCCTGCAGCACTATCTAGAAGACAACTGCTGCGACCATATAACGCAGAACTATTCAAATTATTCCAACCAGTTTTATTCCATTCTCTTGACGTCAGATTTACGCAACCGCCCACGCAAGTATCCAGTGGTGACCAGCAGCTTTGTCTGAACAGCCCAATCAAACGTTCTCCTTGTTTATAGAAGGACACTTTTGTTTGCTTTCAAAACGAATAGCGTTGCTTACATTGGGCGGTTTTTCTTATCTAAGTGGCTCAAAAGAGGCGAGGAGCACGCTCAAGTGGAGAGGGCTTCGATGGGGCCGAGCCAGCGCAGTGAAAGTCGATAACCTGTGGACCACTTCCCCTTACTAGCTTGCACTGGCTGGTCGAAAATGGTGGCGGCGCGCAACGGCAGTTTAGGAATATCGCTAAAACAGATTCTCAGCAATGAACGGCACAGCGAGGTTGTATACGTGCCGAAAGGCATCGATAACGCTATACTGTCGCGCAAGAAGTTTTATTATATGCAAATAAATCCATGCTCTTCGGCAGGTGCGCGTAGCCAGTGTCTGAGTTGTCGACGGGCAGCCATTTCTTATTTTTTTCGGAACGGGATTGTCTCCGGCTATTCAGAATAAAAAAAGATAAGTTTTGTTCGGCACATTATTATAATGTTACCAAAAGGACGAGTCAGTAAGACAAGCAACTATTTATAGGTTATATTTACAACAGCGGTTGCAGCGCTGACCGGTTAGATTCACAGTCGCGAGCCCATTTCGTTCTTCCTCCTCTTTTCTCGAGCGATGGCGCCCACGCGCCTTGTTCAAGCAATGAAATACCACACGCGCGTAGCAATATCTTTAACGTGTACGTGTCATTTTGAAGCGGGTAGTTTTCGCTGTTTTGCGACGTCGCGTGAGAAAGGCGAAGTGGGCGCAGCCCCATAACTTTTCACCAATAGTAGATGGCTAATCGCGAAAAGGCGAAAAATCTTAAATAATTATTTTTTCTTTGTACGGTATATTCATGCATAATCAGTTTGTACACGTCATATTCAATGGGGATCTATCGCTGTTTTCGTGAAGTTGCGTGAAAGACAGGCGAAGTAGGGTGGCCCGAAAACTTTTTTATCAGTGGTGGAGGGATGATTGCAGAATTGGAATAGAAAAGCTTGGAATAGCTTTAAGTTATAGTTCCCCTAGTTACCATTCTCAAACCAATAAGTGGGCTAAATTATATGTTTGTACCCTCTCTGTCGTGATAGCCATGTGTATTCTACCTGATCGCAGAAACTGCAACACAATTTTTACTCGTTGTTCTACCTTGTTTATGACCGTCCTCGCGCTTCCTTTCTCGACGTTTCTTCCTTCTCTGCCTCTGTCAATGAATCTCAATCCTCCTGCAAACAATATGTTTCCCGCCTCGGCTATTGTCGCCAGCGTGCCCGCATTGATCCAGAGAGCCCGACAGCAGGACCGCAAGAATAATTGTAAGGCTTCTCATCGCGTCGTGGTCTTCGGGCCTGACGATGAAGTGTTACCATGGACACCAGTCTACACTCATGGCTTCTGTGAAAAGTTCCAGTTTGGTTCATCGGCTTATACACAGTCTTGGAGAAGACTTCTTCCGTGAACTATCGCGTAATTCCTGTTACTGACTCAACTAACCACCGTTACCGCACTTTTATGGTTGTGGTTGTCCACTTCCCTGGTATCAAGACTTTCAAGCAGTGTACTCCGTCCCTGTAGTCTTCGGTCATGATGACCGCTCTCAGGTGAGGTGAAATTAGTGCGGGAAGTTGTTATGTTCGTCTCCACCGAGGCATCTCTGTGTTATTATCACCACAAGTCTTATAGAGAGAGACAAAGGAAAGACAGGGAGTTTGGCTTTGATGCCTCATTTTGACGCATTCAATAATGATTCCATTGTCCACCCAAGAGCGATTAAAAATAAATAACTGCGGCAGAGGCTCCGCTGGAGTTTTCTAAGTATGCATAAGCATTGTGCCACTTGCCCATATCCACGCAGCCCGATGTCATTATCAATCTTATCAAACTTGATCCGACCAGTATAAAAACTCATCACCCCTTCTTGGTCGTTACTAACCTTATCAAACTCGATCCGACCCTTACCAATCCTCATTGGTTATCAACCTTATCGCCAATGAGTGGACATTTATCAATGCTTATTTGTCCTTATCAAACTCAGCGGGCTCAACCCGACGCTTACCGGTCCTTATCAACCTCATGAGAATTTTTCCGATTATTCTAAGCCCTTATCGCTATTTAGCACTTTATCCATCCACGTGGAGTCATTGTCAACTGTGATGACACCTATATAACTCCTCATCACTACTTATCATCCCTATCAACTTATTGACGGTTTATCTGTCCGTGTTGCACGACGCGAAGTGCATGAGCCCCTAGAGATGGGTGCCATTTCGGTCGGTGAAGGAACGCCCTAACGGAAGGCGCATCCCGCGACCACTGAAACGCATCGCAGATGTGGCGTGTTTGGCATTAAATTTCCCCAACATCGAATTTTTCGCGATGTCTACAATGCTCCAAGTCGGCTGTACATGTTGTCATGGAGTTGGCTTTTATTCTACCATTACCAAATCTTTCAACAAAGCCTTCAGAGAAACTGTTCTCCTTTGACATTGGTTTTGCACCACCGGTACAACATATACATATCGTTCAGATATATTTACCTGCCGCCAACGTGGCTCTTTAGCTCAGTGGGTAACAAACCAGGTTTCTGAGAATGCGTCCTAGTTTCTAAACTCATTACCATCAATGTTTTTCCTTTCGGATTTATTTTGTTTTATACATCATATTCTTTACGGAGACTCGTCTTACGTGACGGACGGACGGACGGTTTTCCTCATTGGGTCGGCATAGAAATGTTTACGCATTCACAAGTACGAACAGTTCGTTCTTGCTCCTTTCAGTATGAATAAATGCTCCTTGATACTGTCTGTGTACAACGGCACAGGCTAACGTGGATCTACGCCTACAAAGTGAGACTTCGAAGCAAGCAAGGCCTGTCTGCAATGGTACGTGATTATAACATATCCTAGGAAAACTTCACCAACAATTCATAGACAAATCTTTTTCATGGCAGGGCTCACCATTTCAGGTGGTATGTAATCGGGAAAGTCATGTTGATATGCGCAGCTGCCATAGCTAACTGTGATTCGGGGCCTCTGGTATAGCATTGAGTAAGTTTCGCAGACCATCTAACAGATTGAGCCTAGCTGCCATAACTCTACGAGGCCCACATAACTAGAGTATAAGGAAGTCGTCCGCCAGTATAACAGACCACGTGCTTCATGAACGATAATAATATTTGGGGTTTTACGTGCCAAAACCACTTTCTGATTATGAGGCACGCCGTAGTGGAAGACTCCGGAAATTTTGACCACCTGGGGTTCTTTAACGTGCACCTAAATCTAAGCACACGGGTGTTTTCGCATTTCGCCCCCATCGAAATGCGGCCGCCGTGGCCGGGATTCGATCCCGCGACCTCGTGCTCAGCAGCCCAACACCATAGCCACTGAGGAACCACGGCGGGTCTTCATGAACGAGTAGCAGCCTTGTCTGAATGAACACTGACGCACGCCTGCATTTCTTGAAAAAGTAACCTTTCAGAGAATAAACGGCTTTGTGTAAGGTTTGGAAAGCGCTGTGGTTGCTTTCTGCTGCCAGATATGATTTTACGAGTACTATCTTATCTATAAGTAAAACAAGTGTATTCACTTACCATCATTATGACTGGGCAGAACAGAAGCCAACAAACCACGAAATATTTGTTCGGCGGTCTGCCCCACATGAACTCCATGTCAAAAGAAAATCTCTTCAGGCCTGCAACAAAGAAATACAAAAGAAACTTCCTTCTCTAGAGATTTAAAACATCCACATTCCTCCCTCACAATATGTCTACATGAGACGAAACTGACATGCAGAAGTCAACAGCTGTCTCTCCATACAAGTTTTCGTTTTTTTGAATATGTCACCACTGCAGTAGACAGTATTCAATAGGCGCACTAATATTGAACACATATGCACACATACGACGCCATATGAACCTCATGCAGAGATATGACAATAACCATTAGGGCCAAAGTTGCAAGTTTTACAATCACCTTGCATAGCAAAACGGGGAGTTGCGCAATAATGTGCGATAGCATCCCAACTTGGAGCGCACGGGCAATTCAACAGACGGTTTAGTATTCAAGGCAGGACCTTTGTTGCAGACACTGCAAAGTTGTCTATAGGCGGTTCAGGAGGATACCCTTGGTATCTACTGTGAGCACAATGGCATCCAAAGAAACCAACATCTACCGTGTGGAATTTGGCCACTCGAAAGATTTGTCGTATACTAATAGTTGAAAAAGTCTTTTAGCTATGTGTACATCCGTTGCGGCGAATGGCGTTTAGCAGAGCAGAGATGCTGTTATTATTATTATTATTATTATTATTATTATTATTATTAATATTATTATTATTATTATTATTATATTATTATTATTAATAATAAGTCAGGCTGTGGCAGATTTTGCCACAGCCTGACGTTTATTTTCTACACAGGGAATGCAGACAAGGAGCATGCGCAGTACAGCCCGGGTCATCTAACGATCGTCTGTCGGCAACCAAGAGTGATAACCGAAAGATCTTCACGCGACGATTCTCAAGCCGCTACAAGGAAGATCGCCTCCCCTTCGACCAGCCAGAACACCAGAGGGCTCCTGTTTCGTCTCAGCGCTGCCTTTAAAAGACTGCACGAATTCCCGGCCTTCTGCAGTCGGCGGCAGATTTTGCCACAGCCTGACGTTTATTTTCTACACAGGGAATGCAGACAAGGAGCATGCGCAGTACAGCCCGGGTCATCTAACGATCGTCTGTCGGCAACCAAGAGTGATAACCGAAAGATCTTCACGCGACGATTCTCAAGCCGCTACAAGGAAGATCGCCTCCCCTTCGACCAGCCAGAACACCAGAGGGCTCCTGTTTCGTCTCAGCGCTGCCTTTAAAAGACTGCACGAATTCCCGGCCTTCTGCAGTCGGCGGCAGATTTTGCCACAGCCTGACGTTTATTTTCTACACAGGTAGAGTGCTTTTCTGTACCTTGCTTTTAGTTCCCTAGTTCTTTTCCTTTTTGCCGCCGACTGCTGACTGCCGAGTGTTAGTGTGTATTGTTGCACTGTTATGGGTGACGGTGATGAATGTATTGTGTGTCAGAAGGCGTTGCCCGACGATGGCCGTTATATTAGATGTATGGATTGCAAAGAATCGTACCATTTGGGGCAGAACTGCTCTGGCATTGCTCCAAATACGTTCAATACGATGGGACCACAAAAACGAGAAGTCTGGGTGTGCAAAACCTGCCGTACCAACAAAAAACGTACTGGCTCCAGTTCGCAACAGGTGCCACAACCTACGGATAACTCCGATGCGCTAGCAGCACTTTTAGCAGAGATAAAGGTCATCAATCGAAATGTGGAATCTCTGCCAGAGCTCCACGCGAAGGTGGATTCCCTGCTTCTGTTAAAGACAGAATTCACAAGGCTTTGTACAGCGGTTAATGTCGTAGAGGAATCCGTGAAGTTCCTATCTGCACAATACGATGATGCGGTCGTACAACTTAAAGCTGATAAAGAGGAAGTCTCGGCTTGCAGGAAAGAAGTGCAGCAACTACAAGAAAAAGTGCTCGCCCAAGAATCATTGATTCATCAACTGCAGCAAGGCCTTAATGATTCCGAACAACATAGCAGGAACGCCAACGTAGAAATTCATGGCTTGAAATCGAGAACAGATGAAAACCTGACTGAATTCCTTGATGAGCTGGCCGAGAAACTCGAGCTAGAGAAGCCTCGTAATGGAGAAGTGGTGGCTATACACCGTCTTCCAAGCAAGAAGCCATCTCCGCCGATCTTGGTGCGATTCGCTTCAATTGCTGTTCGGGAACGCTGGTACGCAGCGCGAGGCAAGCTACAGAGCCTTTGTGAATCTGAATCATTGGACCAGCTTTATTTCAATGAAAACTTGTCGCAGTTCAACAGAAGGTTATTTTGGTTAGCAAGGATCACAGGAAAGAAAGCAGGCTACAAATTCATATGGGTAAGGGGCGGCAAAATCTTCGCAAAGAAAGACGAAGCCGCAACACTCATTCGAATTACTTGCGACACGGACATCGATAGGATAAAATGACCGACCGATCATTACTTAGTACACAAGAATTTCCAGATTTTGCCACGTTTAAAGCAAACTTTGGCCGAAACAAAAATCATGAATTCACGTTGATAAACTTGAATATTCGTAGTCTCCGCAAATATTGGGAACAATTCAAGATTTTAGCAGAAGGCTCGGCGGGTTTTGTGGATATATTTGTTCTCACCGAGATAAATGCACCAGAGTCCTGCCTAGATACGTTCACAGTGAACGGTTATCGTGCCAGTTTTATTGTACGCCCGGCACGCCGTGGAGGAGGGATCGCGGTCTTTGTGAGTGAAAAATAAGATGCTTCATCTGTTGACATTACATTTATGCATGCGGAATGTTTGGCTCTAAACGTGAATTTATTACACGCCGCTTTCACATTACTCGCGGTTTACAGGCCTCCATCTGGTAGCATGACAAGATTTGTAATGGAACTCGAGGAAATACTTCTCAGGTACAAAGATGCTGAGTTGTTCTGCCTAACAGGGGATTTGAACATTGATATCTTGAGCTCAAACAAAATTTCTATTTCTGATTACCTATCCTCTCTTTCAGCCTATGGAATAGAAAACACAATCACTGCCCCCACGCGTGAAAATTTCTTGTGCGGTCGTCAAGTTAAGTCATGTCTTGACCACATCGCTGTTCGTGCGCCGAATCACACCTTGACCTCATGTATCATTTCTCAGCGACTGGCTGATCATTATTTAACCGCCTGTCGTTTTTCTCCTCAGTCTGGAACTGTTTCATCAAGGTTCAGTGATGTTAATAAGATACCCGTGTTAATAACAGATGAAAGAAAGTTGGATGCATTAGTGGCATCTTTTCACTGGACAAGTTTAATTGCGGACGATTCAGCAGAGGTAGTTTACTTAAAGATGTGCCGTAAACTAGATGAGCTCAAAAATACTTGTACGCGACAAATTACGCGTAAAAAAAGGCGGAATCATGATTGGCTTAGTCCTGAAATTTTACGGGCCATCGCGAACAGAGACTGGCTTTGGAGACGTTCCAAGCAGGCTCCTAAAAACGCAGACCTTCGCTCAGATTAGAGAGCCGCCAGAAACAAAGTTCTAGCACTTATTCGATCAGCTCGACGCCTGTACTTTCAACAGCAATTCAAACGAGCATTTAAAAATCCTGCAAAGATGTGGTCTCTGATTAACCATCTTCGTGGGCAAGACGGGAATGCGCCTAGTTTTAATATTTCAGTAGAAGAGCCTGTCTCAAAAGCTGATACTTTCAATAAGTATTTCACGCTCGCAGCAGAAACGGCAGCAGCTCGACAAGGCGTTAAATGCACTTTAAGAGAATCTTTGCCAGCTTCTGCATATCTTCCTCAGTTATCAAAGGAAGATCTTGCCAGATTAGTGTTTAGCTTCAAGCGGAATAAGGCTGCTGGAATAGATGGCATATCGGCGGCACTATTGCAACGAAATTTTGACGCTCTTTCGGACATTATGCTCTTTCTGTTTAACGACTTCTTAGAACATGCCGTCTTGCCAGAAAAGCTGAAGTCCGCTATTGTAAGACCACTATTCAAGGGAGGTCAAAAGAACGCAGTTGAGAACTATCGACCGATCTCTGTTTTGCCGATCCTTTCCCAAATACTGGAGAAATTTCTATTTGAACGCATGATGTCCTTCTTAAACAAATTTGCTGTCCTTTCAAACCGTCAATATGGTTTTATCCCAGGAAGGGGCACCATACGTCTTCTAGAGGAATTTGCAGACCAATTGTACGCAGCATTTGAGGAAAACTCATTTAGCTGCGCCCTCTTTCTAGACGTAAAGAAAGCTTTCGATACTGTTAACCATACTATTCTTTTAGAAAAACTGTACTTACTAGGCTTTCGAGGTCCCTTTCATGCCATTCTCAAGAATTTTTTGAGTGGTCGTTCTCAAATTGTTAGTTTAAACAACCAATCAGAATATAGTAGCAAGCTGCCTGTGAAGGCTGGTGTACCACAAGGATCCATTCTGTCCCCACTACTCTTTAATTTATTCACTAATGACTTGAGCTTAATAACTTCCAAGTGTTCCATATTTCAGTACGCAGACGACACTGTTTTGCTCACAAGACATATAAACTACGAGACTGCAGTTAATACGTTGCAGGAAAACGTGATTCTTGTAATGAAATGGTTCGCTGATAACGGAATTTCAGTTAACACACAGAAAACCAAAATAATATGTTTCAGAAATCCGCTAAAGACAGCCCTTATAGACAAACAAGTGTTTTTACATGATCATGATTCTCTCTCTTGTCGTTGCGAACCCGTTGAATATGTAAATTCGTTCAAATACCTCGGGGTGATTTTCGATAGCAGTTTATCATGGCATGATCACTTGGCTTACGTTTGTACCAGGCTGCGGAAGGTTTCATGGTTACTCTTTAATATCAGATCTTTGGCCCCAATTTATGTAAAAAAACTGTAATTTATGGACTTGCGTATAGTGTTCTTAGATACGGAATTACCTTATTTGCGTCATGTCCTTCCCGTTGGCATTGCCGAATTGATAGCATCTTAAAAAACATGTCAAAGAGCATTGCATATAATTGTCATATCCCTTCCGGGGCCGACATTTTCAGCTTCTTACGTCTTCCTTCATTCCATTCTCTTTTTGTACAAACAGTTGTTCATCGCCACTTTTGGAATTCAGAATTTTTAATTAAATATGATCCTAACCGGAAGTTGCGAAATACCGTTCGATATGTTGTACAACGGAGTGTAACAAGGTATAGAAAGGCACGACGGTGTGCTTATGTGCCGGACATTTTTAATGGGCTACCAGAAGAACTTTTTGCTATAAACTCTATGCGGAACCTAAAAACCCATTTGAGAACACTGAGTTGATTCTTTTGTTCTTCTACAGTTGATGCTTAGACATATGAGATTATGTATTATAAGCTTTGCTTCCTTGGAGTTAGTACGGATGTCCTTGATACTGGCTTTGTGATTGCCTTGTTTTTCTATTTCTTCAGCTGAACCTATTGTTCCTTTCAATGTTTTGCTTGTTGTTGCCATTTTGTAACCTCTGCCGCAAACTGCCGGGCCCAGTCCTTCAAGCCTCCTGTTGGCTTTGACGGGCCTGAACCTTTCTGTATCCTCTACAAAGTGGCAATAAATATTATTATTATTATTATTATTATTATTATTATTATTATTATTATTAACTCGAAAGCCTTATATGCCCCTTTACGCGGAAATCCGTTGACGTAGTCAGCGTGACCGATAGATGGTACCAAAATGTCTGACAGCGCAAAGAGTAATAACACGTCACAGAAATGTTCGGATCGGCATCAAATTCATCAGACAGGTTCCTGTAAACAAAGTAAATTAATAAATTTAAAAAAAAATCTGGCATATTTCTATCTGGGTAGGAATTGAGCCGGTGCCTCCGGGGTAGGTGACAAGCACGCTTCCCCGACGCCACATCGACATTTTTTTTTCTTTATTGCCTGACTGAAAAAGCACAGCAATACACAAAACAAAAATTACAAGATACAACGACCACGTGGTATTGACATATACAGCCTGGCAGGGTGCTGGATTCGTCCCATTAAAATTCAGTTAGAGCCATCAAAGGCTCCACCCTTGACAGTCACTCGGGAGTATCGCCAGTGACTTTCAATATCTCAAAAAACCAACCCACAGTTTCACAGAAAATAAATTCGCGCAGGTCGTGCGTCCGGATCACAGTATTATCCTGCCATTCGAGAGCGCCACATTCTCTGGAGGCCCATAAACATCATTAAATCAGATGGAAGTCCACCCTTGTTATTGATTATAGTTCCCGCATTCCGTGAGGGTCAAGTGTAAATTGTTTCTTTATCGTTATTTGTTGTACGTCCCAAAAAATACCTCTCCCCAACAATGAGGAAAAACATGACTTATCTTTTCCGGTTGTTTAGGAATAAAGCAGTGAGATCCCAGGAAGAAACATGCTATTTTCCTGTAAAAACGCTAATACTGGCAATGTTCCTGTACGTAAAATATTAGAGAAAAGGTTTTAACCCCTGGAGCAACTTACATTTTTTTTACTTTCTTTGACACGTACCTTTTAGGGCCTTCACTGTACAAGGCTCTGTACATGTGCTCCGGCAGAACAATGTCACACAAATTCTTGAACAACTTATTCTTTTTGACTGTAGATAAATATTCATTTGAAAACTTCGTTACGAGGAATAGTGCACTTGTGACAACTTCTCTAAAAGAACCAAAAATACCTCCGGAGAGTGTTTCGGCTGAAACAACAAAATCTTGTAACGCGCGCCCATGCCTTACTTGGCATACGGTTGCGCAAAAAAGGATCGCCGACGCCACGAAGGAACAAATATCGGCTCCACGGTTATTCTTCACTAAAGCTGTGCCTAGTACGTTCATCACTGCGAATGTGAAGGCGCAGCCAATGGGGAGGTCGTGGAGCCATGTCATGAGAGTATAAGATAAAAAAAAAGCAAGACTATCCAATCTAACGGCGCTCAACGGCCTTCGGAGTTATGAACTCCTCGCGGTCAGGAGAGCGCGTGGAGACACTTGGCGTGTTTTTCTTTGGCTTTATCAAGCCCAGTTAGAACTCAGGCTTGCGCGGACAAGAAACGCATGGGAAAAAAACATTTCAGGAAAGAAACTATAGTGCTTCGGATTCTCACACGAAAGGAGACTTAGGTGTCTCTGTCGAATTTTTCTTAGCAGCAGAAGCAGCGAGACGCAGAAGTAGTTTGAATAGAAGTTACCACTACTACCACTACTAAATAGTAGCAGCAGTAGTACAGTAGCAACAGGCACCTTCATGACAATATTCACCTAATCTTCTGCATTGGCAGCTGTAGCCGTCGCAGACAGTGGTGTTTACTAATATTATCCATGTAAAACTGTTTCTTTGCCAATCATTTTCTTGTAATTTACCTTTGCACTGCGGTCCACTAACTGACTGTTGCTGGCTCTTTTTAAGCTTGAACGGATGTGTCAAATTGGGCAGTGATGCCCAGAAATCCAGAAAAGGTAGGTGGATATTGCGTGAAGACCGAAATAACGTGATCATCCATAGGACACCCGCATTGCGCTCACCGTATATCCAGAAAACTGTGCATATCTCCACGATGGGTATGAAGTGCGACATGATGCGCTTGACGGTGTGTTCTTGCAGCAGCCGTATGATGTAGGCGCCGGCCTGCGTGACCGTCGGGAAGCCCGAGATGAACATTCCGATGCACACGAAAAACACTGTCTGGTTCATGTTCCAGCGCAGGGACGGGAACAGGTCCTCGGCGCAGGCTACGACTGTGCACACGTTGAAGATCTGCACGCGAAGGCCGAGAACTTCAGGAAGAGATAAACTGCTCAGCTTTGTAACAATACATGTTTCATTGAAGGAAAAAAGCCGTGAGAACCAAACCAAGTCGAGTTTTCTGGTATCACAGCAGCGAAAAAAAATGTGATATAATTAAATAAAATAGCAAATTTCTTCTCATCTCCGCATGCACGGAACGTCCTGAGTTCTAGCCTAAGATATCTATATTATCACATAAACAAATTGAAGCAATATTTTTAGATTACAGGCCTACCTTAAAGGGTCTCCTATCTCAGAAAATACGCCATAACTTTTTGTGTACGTTAGAAAAATGAACACAATGGAGCTCACTGAACGAGCTGCTATACTTGCTGTATTATATGAGCATTGTATTGGCACGGGTACTTATGTATCATTTTCTCAGGGACAGCATTTCACCGATTCGCCAGTTAATGTTATTTCTCCGCGCAAGACGAGGTTGTCGATTTCTTAATGCCATGGGAGTAAATAAAATGCATGCGAGACACGGACTTTTAAAGTAGAGGTTCTTTTATTCATCGCAGGAAATTGTTTGTCAATTACTATCTCTTTTCAAGGCACTTAGGGTCTCTCTTAGTATTTGGTATCGCTATCTCTAATCCTTCTTGAGCCGTTGCAAGAATTCTGAGCTTAGTACTCATACGAAACCGAGAGGGAATGTGCCCGTATCCGTGCGAAAAAATAAATAAAGTAAAAAATTAATACGCTTCTGACTCGGAGCAGAAAAATTGACATTTGCGTTTTTATAGCATCAACGCCAGATGCATCGGGTGACTGCAAGTTCGATGACCGCAAATCTAGGAGGTTCAGCTGACGGTACTACGGGGTGCTATCGACCCCCACAGTCTGCAAAGTGGTCAAAAAGGCAAATGCAGACCCCAAGCACTGTGACATTCCATGTTAATGCGAAGCATTTGCCACACAGTGCGCACGTGGTGAAATTATATAACGTTTTAGTTTGTATGTGCTTGGCTTCCGCTGTTGAACATCACACAGGGATCATCAGAATCAGGCTGATGCATATATCCTTTAAGCAGCAGGTTTTAGCGGCACCATCGTGACGCGGCCTTCCCAAACACCGTGCAGTACATGGAGGAAGGATACTGAGGACAGGCCCTACCCCCTCCACGCGCTAGGAGAAAAGTGTGGAGGAAGTGATGTAGTCGGCTCTCCTCTTTTTAGCTGATTTTTTTTTCCGTAGTGGCCACGCCTTTCGGGCCACAATGGCGGCTCTGTTTTGGTTCTGTGCGCTCACACGTGTTGCTCTGTAGGTTTCGTATCGTGGCAAATGCGCCGAGCAGGCAGGTTTTCGTTGGTCTCCGTGCTTTGTTGCACTGCGTTATCTGGACCGTGCTCTCCCGGATGTTGCTGTGGCCAGGTGGGACACGAGGAACTAAAGTTCGTAAAATGAACGCGCATGCAACGCTGTACGCAATGTACCGCGCCATGGCAATGGTAATGGACGGAGTAATATCGGCGGGAAATGTTGCCCTATTTGGCGGAATCATGCTAGCGTGCTAGCGATTGTTTACTATTGCTGCGGAGCGCGCGGGTCCGAGCAGCACGGTTGCGCGCAGCGCGGCGTGGTTTCGCGAAAAATGTAAACAAGAGAGAAGAGCTGGCCCGATAGGCGGAGCAACACCATGAGCAACGCCAACTTCCGGCTTCACTTTAGCTTCACAAAGAGTGACGTCAGGGCCTCTCCTGAGTTTCCTTCCTCCGTGGTGCAGTAGAACACGTAGTGCCATCTGGTGAACAATACATGATACATCAGTGGAATATGTAAGCGGAAGCCTTCTCTAAGACGCGCGCAGTGGTGAACTGTGTACGCGGATCATCTACTGCACGCGCGATCACGTAAGGACAGTCAAAAAAGCCTCACGACACTTAAACAATCGCTTACAACTCGTTCTACATCTATAGGGGGAAGACTACGGTGATAGTAATTAGGATTATTATTATGTTGATTATGTAATGTCATTACATTTGAAACGGGCGGAAACAAATTATACCCTACAAAGCTTTAGCTAGCAAGCTTGCACTTATATATTGCAGTCTAGCATTCTGCTGGTCTAGGCTTTATAGAAGTAAATTTACAGAAGAATGAAATTGAGTTGGGGCGCATACAGCAGACATACTCAGGTCCTTACCGGAAGCTTACCATTATCACTAAAAAGAAAGGTGTACAACATGCATTCTACCGGTGTTAATACATGGGGCAGAAACTTGGAGACTAACAACGAAGCTCGAAAACAAGTTAAGGAGCCCACAAAGAGCGATGGAACGAAGAATGATAAGTGTAACGTTAAGAGACAGGAAGGCAGCGGTGTGGATCAGAGGGCAAACGGGCATGTGCGACATTCTGATCGACATTTAGAGAAACAAATGGAGCTGGGTAGGTCATATATAATGCATAGGTTAGATAACCGATGCACCGTTAGGGTTACAGAATGTGTACCAAAAGAAGGGAAACACAGATGAGGACGGCATAAGACTAGGCGGGGTGATGAACTTAAATTCTCAGGCGCAAGTTGCGATTGCTTGGCGCATCAAAGGAGCAATTGGAGACCGGAAGGCGAGGCCTTCGTCTTGCAGTGGACATTAAATACGTCGCTGTTGATGATGATGATGATGATGATGCTTTATATCATTTATGTTCAATAAAAACTCTACCTCTCTATTGTAACGTTACCTGTGCCTGCAGCGGCTCCGGCTCACCCTCTTCCGAGATTTCTTTGCTACCAGTAGAATAAACGTCTGTTGCTTATCTCGGCTGCTGACCAATGATGACTCCCGCCAGCTCTGAATCCCAGCGATTCCGGAAGAGTGGCGTTTCCTACGGTTCTTGCATTGTGAATATCTTCACATTCCAATAAATGTGCAGAGTCGTATCCTGATTTTAGTTTCAGCAGACATGTCTCATCCTATTGCGAACATTTTCTCCAGTGTTCTTGTGCTGAGGCAGCCAGCTTAGGTTGAAATAGCAGTAGGAAAAATTTGTGTCCTCGTAACAACTTTCTTTCCAGATTTCTTGCTTACCGCCTTTGTGGTCCTCCATGAACATTTTGGTTGCCATATTTCGCAATAATTTTATTGCCTCAGCTTCTCTCGCATTCTTTTTGATAACCCCCGTTGTGTACTTGGTCTTTCACTTATCCTGGTTACCTGGGGGGCCACTTGCCTTGACATTTTCCTCCTTTACGTCTCTATCCTTTTGAGGTAAAAATATATCTGTACTTTTACTGCCATTTTCGTTAATCTCTGTTTCCAAGCCTTTCTTAAAGACAAATTTGTTCTGTGTTTGTCGGACTTTTCACCCTGAACTGCTTGATTTGGGATATTACCATGCGTCTCCAATCCCAGTCGGCACACAGCCGTATGGTCAACTTCAAGCTTGAACGAAACTCCTGTTCTAAGGACAGAACTGTATATATAAATGTTAGCGCAGGCGCCATTTCTGTTTTCTAAATCGCTCACGCTACCACATATTTTTCGTACTTCCCAGGCTTCTCGACTGCAATGAATTACTGTATACGCTGCCTTTGGGGAGCTAACATAGTAGTTCCAAGTAGACAAAATGCTTAAAAGGATACTGAACAAAAATCTGAAAAATGAGGGAAGCATTTAAATTCGACTCGCAAGACGCTACTGTTCCGATGCGCAGTGCATATTGATACAGGCATATTGCGTGTTTATTGTGGCCGATGCAGGCGGGCGCCACGACGAAGAGGATGAAGGCTCTCTGGCTCTCGAGCTGTCGGCTGAACTGGCCAGCGCTTCTTTTACCTTCAGTAAATATAATTTGCAAATAGTCTCCAGTTTTAATCATTTATTCGCGTAACATATTGGGGTGGATGGTGCCGTTCTCCATCATCACCATGGAGCTCCGCAGCGGCCACACCGTCCCTATTTCCGCCAGGGCTCCCAGTGACGACAGCTAGTCTCCTTCTACTCCTGCGACCCCGACAACAACGTACGTTACGATTACCAATCCCCGCGATCCTGGCATATTCTCCGGCGAAGATAATGTCGACGTTGAGGACTAGCTCAACGTGTATGAGCGTGTCAGCCAAAACAACCGCTGGGACCCTACCATTATGGTAGCCAATGTCTTATTCTACTTGGGCGGAACTCCTCGTGTCTTGTTCCGGACACGCGAGGACGAGATCCTAGCTGGGATGCTTTCAAGGAGGAGCTTGTCGACCTCTTTGTAAATCCCGCCGGTCGGCAGCTGGCTGCTAGAAAGCTTGCTAGCCGAGTTCATTCTTCTACTTTATCGTATGTGTCGTACATACGATACCTGCTCGCTCTTTGCCGGAAAGTCGACGAGAAAATGGCCGAGGTTGACAAAGTCGGCTACGTACTCAAAGGGATCGCGGAAAACGTGTTTAACTTGTTGGTCTTCAACAATGTCTCCACCACCAACGTCATTGTCAAGGCATGCCACAGCTTTGAGCTCGCCAAAAGCCGCCGCGTCATTCCACAGTTTTCCCAGCTCCCTAACACGGCTGGGACGTCGTCTTGTGTTGACCTTACAGTTTCACCACCCTTGTATGAGCACGTCACACGTATTGTTCGCCGCGAACTCGAGGCTATAAATCCTGCGCCGTTGCATTCGCACCCACTTGTACCCACAATTGACCAACCAGCCCCAGCGATCTCTCTCATTCAGTCAGTTGTACCGCAAGAATTTGGTAAACTAGGTTGTCCTGCTGCCTGCTCCGTATCCGGACCTGACGCCCGACCAGTGCCGACTGCTCCGCCTCACGGCGATTTATATTCCCCTCCAAGATATCGCAACCCTTCCGAGTGGAGAACTCCGAAAGACAAGCCTTTTGCTTCCGTTGCCTCGACATTGGCCACGTCGCTCGCCTCTGCCGCACCTCCTGGACGTCGCCGTATTCAAGCTCCTTCTCCCCGTCTCCTCATCTATGTGCCGACCCGCGCCATTACTCGCCTCGCCGTATGCCTCCTAAATCTGACGTATCCGTCGATGACAGTCGTCCTGCTCGCTCGCCGTCACCTCAACGCGGTTGGTCCCCGTCGCCCCCGCCACACCGCGCATTCGTCGCGTACCAATTATGGACCTTCCCGGACGCAAACCAAGACCATGCAGGAGGTAGTGCTGCATTATTTTCGACGCGTCGAAATCCTGCATTGACGCTCCCAACGAAGCAGACCTTGCTGTTCACGTCAACGGTGTTCCTTTGACGGCGTTAACAGATACTAGAGTCCAGGTGTCTATAATGAGTTGTAACACATGTCGTCGACTGAGGAAGGTTCTCGCGCCTCCAACTACACGAGCCGTACGTGTGACCGACGGCAGCACTGTTGACGTCACTGGAATCTGTACTTCCCGTATAAGTATCGCCAACCGCCACATTCCTGTTCTTCTTACAGTGCTGACCAATTTTTCCCATGACCTAATCCTGGGACTAGACTTTCTTAAGGCGCATTTAGCTTTGATCGACTGTTCTGCCGGAACCCTTTGCCTTGAACTTCCTCTACTGGAGCATATTCGTGCCGAACGGCCAAACAACTTTAGTACGACCGCCTTCGTCCGCCTGCCGCCTAAAGCCTTGACTTTCATCGATTTGCTATCATCTTTTCCTGTGCCCTATAGTGATTACGTCGCCACACCTGTTCCGATGTCCTTTTGATGCACAATATCACTGTGCCCCACTCCGTCGTCACCGTCGCCGATAACCGGACATGCCTACCTGTCGTTCATTTTGCCCTGACAGAGGAAGTTCTCCCCAAAGGCATATCGGTTGCACAGCTGCGTGCTATCGAAGATGACCACGTCACGACGTTTTGCCCAGACGTCTTCTCTTATTCTTCACCATGTCCACAGGATGCTATTTTCCCTGACGCAACATTTCGTCCCATGATTGCTGTGGAGCTATTGCCTGAACAAGCAGCAGCTCTGTGTCGCCTTTTGGTTTCCTACCCCGACATCTTCGACCTCAGCAATTGCCAATCGGGTTAGCCTTCAATTGTTAAGCATCAAATAAATACTGGTGATACCAGTCCTATTCATCGCCGGTCATATTGAGTTGCTGCTTCCGAGCGTAAGATTATTCAAGATGAAGTGAACAAGATGCTTGCCAAAGGCATTGTTGAACCTTCGTCGAGCCCTCGGGCGTCGCCCGTGGTGCTCGTTAAAAAGAAAGATGGCACATGGCGTTTCTGTGTAGATTAACGTCCTCTAAACCGCATTACTAAGAAAGACGTCTACCCCTTGCCTCGCATTGACGACGCCCTCGATTGTCTCCATAGTGCCAACTATTTTTCATCAATACACCAGCGGTGTAGTTATTGGCAGATTCCTGTGGATGAAAAAGACCAAGAGAAGACCGCGTTCGTCACTCCTGATGGTCTATATCTACTCAAAGTTATGCCATTCGGTCTATGCGACGCCCTAGCAACGTTCGAACGTAGGATGGACTCTCCTTCAAGCGTTCAAATGGTGAACATGCCTCTGCTACCTAGACGACTTTCTCGCATTTTCGCCCTCATTTGGGACGCACCTTGAGCGCTTATCAGCTGCTATTCAAGTCTTCCGCGAAGCTGGGCTCCAACTAAATTCCTCGAAGTGTCACTTCAGTGGTCGGCAGATTACAGTGCTGGGCCACCTCGTCGACGCTTCCGGTATTCAACCAGACCGGGAGAAAATTCGTTCTGTCACGTCTTTTCCTGTGCCTCTGTCTGTCAAAAACGTCCGAAGTTTCGTAGGACACTGATCCTACTTCCGACGCTTCGTTAAAGACTTCGCAGCGATTGCCCGACCTCTTACTGATGTTCTCAAGAAGGACGTGCCATTTATATGGGGCCCCGCTCAAACTGCCGCGTTTATCCGCCTCACCAACATTCTCACCACGCCAACTATACTAGCCCACTTTGACCCGTCCACTCCTACAGAGGGGCGTACCGATGCCAGTGTTCACGGTATCGGAGCCGTCTTAGCGCAGCGCCAACTGGGTCAAGATTGCGTTGTAGCATACGCTAGCCGCCTCCTCATAACAGCGAAGCGCAACTATTCGATTACAGATCGTGAATGCCTGGCTCTCGTCTGGGCGGTTTCCAAATTCCGCCCATACTTGTAAGGCAGGCACTTCTGTGTAATCACTGGCCATCGCGTGCTCTGCTGGTTTTATCACTCAAGGATCTTACCGGCCGGCTTGGTCGCTGGGCTCTGCGGCTGCAAAAATATTCCTGTGCAGTTGTTTACAAGTCGCGCCGATTACAGCAAGACGCAGACTGTTTATGACGCTATCCAGTGGACGAACCAACCACCGACCCTGACCCCGATGCCGATGCTTGCGTTTTCTCTGTTTCTCAGCTGCTACTTGTCGCCGACGAGCAATGCCGAGATGCCACTTTGCGCGCCATCAATGATGGCTTGGAATCTTCGCGTTCTGGTTCGTCCCTTCACCTGTTTCTTTTCTGGGATGGTGTATTATACCGCCAAAATGTACGCCCCGATGATCATGCCCTACTCCTCGTAATCCTAAGCACCTCCGGTCAGCTGTTATCCAAGAACTTCACGATTTAGCAACGGCAGGTCACCTTGGCGTCTCCCGTGCCTACAACCGGATCCGCCAATGCTTCTTTTGGCCAGGCCTTGCCCGCTCCGTGCGGAAATACGTTGCGGCGTGCGAAAAATGTCAGCGCCGAAAAACACCATCGACGCTCCCTGCCGGGTGCCTTCAGCCGATACATATTCCTTCGGAGCCGTCCCTTCGCGTTGGCTTGAACTTACGTGGCCCTTTCCCGCTATCCACGTCTGCCAACAAGTGGGTCGCTGTGACGACAGATTATGCCCCACGCTACGCCGTCGTCCCCAGAGCGCTACCAACAAGCTGCGCCGCAGATGTCGCCGATTTTCTTTTACGCGACGTGATTCTGCAGCATGGTGCTCCACACCAACAGCTCGCAGACCGTGGTCGCACATTTCTTTCTCAAATCATCGCCGACATCCTGCAGTCCTGCTCCACCAAGCACAAGCTGACTAGGCCTTACCATCCACAGAGTAATGGTCTCACTAGGTGTCTGAATCGCACCCTAACAGACATGCTTGCAAAGGACGTCTCGTCCGACCATACTCATTGGAACCTCGCCCTATACCTTATGCCACTTTTGCGTATAATTCTTCGCGTCACGACATTGCCGATTATTCTCCATCTTTCTGCAGTTCAGCCGAGAACGCACAATGCCACTGGACGCATCCCTTGCATCCGCCGCAGCAGAGACCAGCGAGTATGAACTTGACGCCATCATCAGGGCAGCCCAAGCACGCGAAATTGCCCGCGCTCGTCTCCTGACCTTTCAAGACAACCAACGCCGCTTGTACGATCGCCAACACAGAGACGTCCATTTTTCGTCTGGATCTCTGGTACTCCTGTGGTCCCCGACTCGTCACGTTGGCCTGTGAGAAAAACCCCTGCCGCGGTACACAGGGCCATTTCGACTGCTGCGGGCCGTGACTCCATTTACCTACGAAATCGCCCCAGTCAGTACCAGCGCCTAATCTGCCCCAAATTTCACTGATGTGCATGTTGCACGCCTCAAGCCATATTACTCTCCCGTTATCACCGATATTTAGACGCCCCTGGACGGTGCTTCTGCCGCCGGGGGTAATGATACACGCATATTGCATGTTTATTGTGGGCGATGCACGCGGGCGCCCCGACGAAGCCGACGAATGCTCTCTGGCTCTCGAGCTGTCGGCTGAACTGGCCAGCGCTGCCGTCACCCTTTGTCAGTATACTTTGTAAATAGCCTCCAGCCTTAATCCTTTGTTCGCGTAACAATATTTCACAATTTTTTCAAAAGTTGCCGTATTCTAGGAAGACGGTGAGCGCCCAGCGGCTGCTCGCCGGTACGCGCTTGCACCACCAGCAGCAGGCGTTGTTCTAACAAAGCGCTGAAGTTGTTTCTAAATTGTTCGCGCTTAAGTTTTTGAACACTGCACAGAGACTGGGTGGCGATTTGCATGTTGTGTCGACAATATCCACACGCTGATACTGTCAGTTGGTCATTGCGCGATAACAAGTGTGGGCATAGAGCGCCTGTGGCGACCGTTCGTCGTTTGCTCCAGTCCACCACCTCTACTTGTGCCGGCGCTGTAGTGCGTCCACTGCGGGTGCTATATGAAGCTCTTTGATAGCGTTAGGCGGAAGGTTTATGACGAGATGGTCGTGCTCCCGCAGTTATTGCCAAATCAAGTTTCCTTCTTTATATTACTATCTATCGGACAAAAAAAAATATTAAAGGATTCTGAAACTACAATGCCACAGCGCCCTTTCGCTCACATGCCGCAGCTCTAAAGCAAGGCAGGTCTTGTCTTATAGTCACTGTCCTCGAAGTGTTCAGAACACTTCGAGGACACGCCTGACAGTACATACGTTGGCCCCCATGGGCGCGCTGCGCGAATTCATATCCGTCGAAGTTTCGGCTCTCCCTAAGAGTTGTCTCGCACGACGATACTTTTCTCGTACTCTTGCGCGCAGACGCTTAGAGGCATTGTCCGGCGTGGTGCCACGTGCTTCACTGATGACATTACAAGGAAGTACACAACACAAACGGCGATATTGAAGACTTGGGCACAAGCTCCTCTCGCGGAAACAAGTACGCGGCGAGTCGTCGTTCGCTGCCATCCGGCGCCGTCCACACGGATGGACAGACGTGAGCGATATCTGGCACGCCGGTATCCGGCACAGACAACGGCTGAAACACGTCACTTCCTCTGGTTCACGGCGAGGCGTCTAGACGTCGTATTTGGCGAAAAATGCATCAAATTCATCATTTTCCACTAGTTTCTGCCTGAAAACTCGGTTCTGTCAACCAGTTTCAGCATCCAAGTTTCATTTCGGCTCAAAATCTCGGCGAGAAAAGAATTGTTTAGTATTCCTTTGATATCTGCGAGTAAAAATCAATATACTTTAGAAAGAGGCATGGCCTCCAAGAGTGCAGGACGCGAAGGACATGACCGTCGTCAGATTTAGAAGGCCATCGTATAGTGTGGCGTACTCCAGGGTAGCGTACCGTACTGCTGCCGAGAAGTAGCGACGCCTGCCTATCGAAGCTCGACCGACATTACTTATTGGGTAGCGTGGCGTTGTCAGCGGGCTGCAGGCATCCGGTAGACCATGGAGACCGAGCAAGGGCGAGACGATTTGATAGTGCGAAGCTTGCACGGTTTATTCAAAGGTAGTTGAAAGAAAATAAGAAAAGCATGAAGTATGAAGTATATCAAAAGTACATTTCGGAGCCCCTTAAATAGGCTCTCTACAAGTGTGGGCGGGATCTTGCTTCCGTCGATGACACGTGACAGGCACAGAGAGAGGGCCCCTCCTCCTGCATTACCGAGCACGGGAAAGAAGTCGATCCTCTTTTCGACGAATCCGGGAGAAGGTCGGGTGAATGACCTGTCGTCCGTGGGCTCCGGCCTAGTAGAAGGTAGGGGGAACGACCTGTCACCTGTGGGCTCCGGCCTAGTCGAAGGTAAGGTGAATGACCTGTCGCCCGTGGGCTCCGACCAAGTAGAGGGTAGGGGGAACGACCTGTCGCCCGTGGTGTCCGACGCCAACCCTAACAATAGCAAACGAAAAGCACTCGCGCGCACCACACGCGGCTGGGGTCTAGCTGTAACAGTTGTAACGTGTGGCGAAATAGAAAAAGAAATTCGGCAGAACTGATGTCACGATGACTTTCGATGGTAATACGCATAGACTTGAATTAATAGACAACGTATTGCCACGATCAAAAAGAGTTATGTACGAGGCGTGTACTACAGCGGAATTACTCTTTCGGACTTCCCTGAACACACTCGGCACCAGCCTGCGCATGATCTTCGGAATGTATGACGCGCCATGCAGAAACGCCATGCAGAAACGGGTCATGCAGCAACGGGGCTCCCCTCTCGCGTTTTTTTCTGGACACTCTGCACAATCTGTATAAAGACACTGCCGAAAAGTGCGCGCGTGGCTTCCGTGGCCCGCTGCTGCCTGCAAACGCGGAGCATTGTTCTCTCCCTTGCCACACACCCAGTGGTACACTCAGTCATCCAAGTTGGAGAGAGCTTCATACCCAGCGCAGATGCGTGGGGTGCTGTCCTAGCGTAACCCTCGTGACGTGGGTTCGTTTCCGCTCAGCATAGGATAAAATTGAAGAACTTGAACAGTGCCTTGTATTCTGAACCTGGAACATACGCCTACCCCTACTTAATATGCAAATCTAAAATGCAATAGTTAGTCACGTACGGCATTACGGCAAAAAAGCAACTTTACAACGAGAAGTGCGTGCTTGTACAAGGTAACATACTTGTGGCGTCTATTAGAGCAAAACTTCGCATTTCAGTTAGTGAGTGTAGCTTTGCCAATGAAAGGAAGCTTCCAAATAAAGTTCCTTGATAAGCAGGAAGACGCAAGCTCGAGGGAACACTACACAGATCACAGAAAATCATGATTTTGCTTTTCCGAAATCTTGGATTGCCTAGGACGTCCTCTATAAAACAAACCATTTATTCATTCAGTGCAGGAGTGCATGTGGGACAGGTCCTCTCATAAAACAAGGAAGCCAACGCACAGCTGCCACATTGCTGCGAAAGAAACAAAGACAGCGTATCCTTTTGCGGAAATGACAACATCGAGTAGTGCGTATAAGCCACATGTAGCTTCCTGTTTGAATATGCAGTACCAGTAGGCTCATGTCCTTCTGCAGTGACCGGCATTGTGATGCAGTGTTGTACGTGTTACGGAAAAAAAGTTACCAATTACATTTACAAATACTTGATTCTGAAATGTAAACTGATGTGACCAATTATTGTCACACGAAAGTAATCGGGCAGTTACTGAAATGTAATCGATTAGTTTTATGTTAATATCCTACCGTCTTTTATCATTGTACGAATGCAATGATTAGATAGACATAGTCTGGCCCTTTTAATGCCCACAATTTGCCGCCGTCCGGCCGTTGCAAGTCTTCTCTAACAATTTCTTTTAAAAATTTTCGTTGGCCAAACGTGGACTCGTCTTCCTGCGAAGAGATCTACAGCGATGCTGAAAGCTCGCTCGGTGAGCGCTTTCGAGGAGAGTGCCGATATTGTACACGTAACATATTCAAACATTTTGCGCACAAGATTGTGATCACTAACTGAGGCTATGCTCCCGTTAGGTCGTCTATGAAGCGCTGCACTTCTTTGTTGCTGCGGCTCGGAGAAAACGCTGTCCGTAAATAAGCCACTCAAAAGCTGAAATAATCATCCGTAGATGGATCTCCTAGCACCAGCGTCCGCAATGAAGCTCGCTGTACAGCTAATGCAGCGCCGGTTCAGTTCTTTGGCAAATATCCGGTGGAGCGTTAAAATGACTGAATGAATGCAGAGTGCTCGCGCTCACCTCTATGTGCATTTGCGAGCATCCTGATTTGCACAACAAACAGAGTTTTACTGTTGTTTCCGCCAGATTCAAGTGCTGTAATATTTGTCGCCTGTTATAGTTTGTCAAGTTAATAAAGTAAATGGTTACACGTAATTGGTTGCTGACAATGTAATTGAATTACAGTGAGCGTTACCGGGTAAAATAAATAATCGATCAATTACGAAAATGCCAGAAACGCATTTGAGTGCATGTAACTCGTTACGAACCAAATCTGAATTTAGTACATTAACGCACTTTCTCTCCGTCCGTATAGAACTCTAGAGGAATGATGTGCAAAGCACACAGTGTCGTAGACGCGAGTGCGATATTGGTTTAGAGCGTTTTAGTGTAACGGGGCATAGAAGACTTTTCTACACAAGCATTGGAACTGTACTTGAATTACGCCACAGACGCATGGAACGCCTAAGGTTTACTATACGCTGAATTAAAAGTTACATTACTTAGGTTTCGCGTGCCAACACGACAATATCATTGTGAGTAACGCCGTTATGGGGAAGTCTGAATTAATAGGGGCCATCTGGGTACACATGGAGTTGTTGCCTACCGATCCCTCGAAATGTGGCCGCCGCAGCCGCATTTTGATACCGCGCACTCGGGCTTAGCACTGCGACGTCAAAGCCATCACCACACTCTGGCGGCAAAATGTTATGCGTGGGAGTCTTGCAAATATGCGGTGATTGATTCCGCATGCCCGTTCACGCCTCCTATGCAGCCGAACGTAAACGCTGCTGCAGCCAAATTTGTCCGAGACGAGCGTCAGTCAAAGCCACGCAGTGAAGTGCGTTAAAAGTCGCAGTACCTAGTGGAGAATTCATGTCGTAGTTTCGGGCTTAAATAACTCCAGGGGGCGTATTGTATTTCTTTCATTTTTTACATGCGCTCTCGCGGGATGAAATCGGCTTAGTCTTGAAGGCCAATGCGACCAAGGCTGAACGATAATTACATGCGAGAGCTGCCGTAGAACACACGTCACGTACGTAGACGCACGTCGCAAGCCTATACATATAGCATAGGTCCGTGATGCGCGAGGAGGTTATCGAAGCTCTGGGATTCGCCATTATGAACCTCCCAGATTCTGTAGCGGCCCAACTATCACCTTCAGAGCCAGTGAAGAAGACGGCTCACGTGCAGGTAGCGCGTCAAACGAACATGCTAGGGCGCATGCTGATACCGCCTGAATGGCCGCGGTATCAGCCACTCTCGAGATCGCGCGGCACCATGGCTCACCGGCCTAAATAAACGGTGGCTACGCAGGCTAACTATTCGCACTACCTCTCACAAGTTGGTGACCCAGACTGCCTAGCACAGCCATGCAAGAATCAATGCAACGACTTGACCAAGGCGAGAGTGACGACGCCTCCCGCGCCCTGGCAGGCATCCTGCTGTTGTAGGCTGTCTGAGAATTCTACATCGTCATGCCGGACAACTGATTCATCCAGCTGGACAGTCAATTCCGTATCAAGGTTAAGACCCCGGCTACGTGCCATGCTACGAATGCGTTCTAGGCTCCGGCTGCTACCCCCCGGCCCGATTTCTGCGAGTACTTGCGGGCAGCAGTCCTTGCTCACTATGCCACCTCGAGCGCTTAGTCAAAGCAGCTGTCTCCATTTGAACCATCGCGTCATTCCGCGTCTTGTCGTCCTACATCACCTGCGTCCGCCCGTGGCTATTGTCAGCAGGCACCGGCCCCAGCATCAAACCTTTACTCGCACCGTGAGACTTCTTCCCATCTAAATGGCAGCTGCGTTAAGACTCTTTCGAAGAAATTCACTGGGCCAAACGCAAACGCTTTCAGCTACTGTATGGTCTGCTGCACTCCTTCATTTGACATTCCCGCAAGCTGTCCGCTTTCCGTCTGGGGACACTTCACGCATCACCTAAAAGGAGACTTACAACAGCAAAGTTCCCAATAGCGGGTAAGAAAATGTGGTCGTGGGAGTTCATAGCGTTTGCATTTTTATTTTGTTTTCTTGTTTAACGTGGCTAGGAGATTAGGCAGTATAATGTCAAGAGCTTGGTGGCGCAACTCACCGCCCGTTTCCAAAGGCGAGGCTCATAACATCCATCCCTTCAGAGGCTCTATCACCAGCTCAACTAGGTGCAATTTTCACTCTCGCAGGCACGGCTATGCCAAAAACACAACCTTCGCGATGCCGTCAGCGACCACCACAACCCTGATACTATCAGCATTCGAGATTTGGCCACAAGCAACAGCAGGCGAGCCTTCCGATGTTCTGTCCTCGCACCTTCCGGGTACGCATGGCCTACGGAAGTTTTGCAGGAGCAGCTCTGCCATCTGGTGTCCTCCAGCTCGAGAATCACTTCTTCAATAACGTGAGTGACCGACGCTTCCCCTATCTCCACGTTGGACGGGAGCTGCCAGATGGTCTCCTTTGGGACCCAAGTCCGAGTTCTGACTTTACCAGGCCCGAATATCTTCGACAACCTGTGGCAGGTCGTGATTTCGTATATTACGGCGTCACTGCGGGTGCGCCTCGCTAACAACCTAAGCTGCCGGTTCTGTCTGGTGCATCTCTCTAGGATGGCTCGCCGGTCACCATGGCTCGCCGGTCTAAATAAACTCTGTTCACGGCGGCTACCTTTTTGCGCCGTGTCCCATAAGTCTATGTGCGCAGAGATTGTGCGCACGTCTAACTAAAGCTGCCTAACATGTGCAGCAAGTGGAGTATTAATCTGCGTAGGCTGGCAAACAACCCAAGGGAATCAGATAGGGCATCGTATCTCGTAAATATCTTTCCTCCGCCGGAAGGAGACCTCGAGGTGATAGACATTACTGACTATCTCGTACACATGTGGGAAGTATCTGCCACACATGTAAGCTCCTACACATGTGGAAAGCCAAGCGCAGCCTGCAACGCTGGTGGAAGTGTCACTGGCACATTCGAACGCGACGCAGACGCATAGCATGGCTAAACAGGGACATAGAAGACCACCCATTGCAGGCATGGAAAACGCAATGGGAGGAAACATGCAACGGCATGAAGAAGCAGCTAGGAATCGCCAAGACATGGAACCTCCTCTGGTATCTTTTGGATGCTTAGGAGACCAAATCAGCACACGCGCGTAAGATCAACAGGCTAGTACAGGACTACGAAGGCACGTCCCCCGACTTTATAGAAGCCCTGCGAACCCGTTACGTCAAGGCACCTAGCTCCCTCACGCACCTCGCATACGCGAAGGAGGGGGAGTATAACGCGCAGCTAGACGAGGACTTCAGCGTAGCAGAGTTGAGGATGGTACTGCACAAGCTCCACAGAAAACCGGTGTCGGGCCGGAAAGGACAACCAAAAAACCCTCCGTAACATGGACGACGAGTCGACAGAACGGCTGACGGATTACATTACCGGGTGCTGGAACGCGGGCGCGATACCGAGCTCGTGGAAATCGACGCCCCTAATTATGATCCCCAAACCGGGCAAACTGGTAGAGATCGACAATTTTCAACCAATATTCCTGACGTCCTGCGTCGGCAAGGTCATCGAACACGCGGTTCTCGCTCGCCTTACCTCGAGTACCAATACATGCTACCGCACACTATGCTAAGGTTCCGTCGGGGCCTTTCCACGCAGGACGTCATGATTCAACTCAAACAGCACGTCGTAGACAATCCCACGCCATCGACAAAAGCATTACTCGGTCTCGACCTCAAAAATGCGTTCGACAGCGTAAAACACACCGCGATACCTGATAGCATACGAGCATTGGGACTGGGCGAGAGAGCGTACGACTACGTACGAGCCTTCCTTGCTGGCCGCCGGGCCCGCATAGCGATCGGCGGACTGGAATCGCAAGACACAGAAATGGGTTGCATGGGCATGCCGCAGGGCTCCGCCATCTCACCCAGGCCATCCTCGTAACCAGCCACATCAAGTACATCGCCTCCTACCTGAAGTGGCGGGGACCAAACTAACCAAGCTAGACAGCCTGATCCGCAAGGCGTAAAAATGTGCCATTGGATTGCCGATCAATACCACCACGGGAAAATATTTCCAACTGGGTGCACACAATACCCTAGACGAGATAATCGAAGCGCACAACGTCGCGCAGTACGAGCGTTTGGCAAAGACCAGAAGCGGACGGCACATCCTCGAGACGCTGGGCATCAGCTACCACACGCAGCACGGCGAAAAGTTCGCGATACCTACACCGAAGCGCGAGCGCATCGTCGTTTCGCCAGTGTCCAAGAACATGAACCCGACGCATCACGTCTGCGCATGCAGCAGGCGTGCCCGAGATCTGGAAAAGAAATACGGCAGCAGCAAAGAAACCGTTTACGTAGACGTGGCCCGTTACGAGCGGCGACGCGGTTTCGGGGTCGCAATCACGGACCACGGTGGACGTTGCGTCGCGAGTGCGACGATACGCACCTAAGAGACCGAGGCGACCGAGTAAGCGGTGATAGCCCTCACGGTAGCCACCACGGACGCCGAGGTGATAATAAGTGACCCGCAGGTAGCGATACGCAACTACGCTAGTGGCCGGATCTCACGGGAAGCGACCCGCATTCTCCAAATTCAAGACGGCAATATTTGCGCAAGAACGACTGTTTCCTCGTACGGAGCCCCGCTCACACGGACCTTCCACCCCCGGGTAACTAGACAGACCACGCCGCGGCTCGAGGACGTACGTGCCGAGTCGCTGCACCCGCCGGCAATCCCGACGTCTCGCGCACCGCCAGAGAGATGCGGAAGTGGACGTGGGTGGATCGCATGAACACTTTCGGAGACGTCACGCAACACTACAGATTGAACAGGTGAAAATACTCACGCCCCCCCCCCCCCCCCCCGCACGGCAAACTAAGTAATAAACAGGCGTTTGCTGGAGGCAACTGCAAACACACGCGTATCCGAACCCAGCAATCCTTGAACTCTGCTACCCCGACATTTATTCATCCGACGAGTGTAAAACGTGCGGAGCCAGAGTGACGCTGCAGCAAAATGCTATGTGAATGCAGTCATAGCGAGCAGCACGAGTCCCCGACGAACAGGTTAGACATGGCAGTCTCGAACGGAGGGGCACGTTGAGGAGTTGCCCGGCTCAGCCGCAACCTCGCCGATCAACTGTGGACCGTCTGGCACGCCAAAGAAGTCGCCCGTGTCCAAATACTCGAGGTCGTCACCTAGGCGTGGCTCTTTATGGCCCCACCCTGCCAAAATCGCCGAACTTTTCGAATAAAGATTTCACTCACTCACTCCAACTCCTAATTTCTGATCATCCGTGATTCCGCATGGCAAAAGCCGGCGATACCAGGTCGCAGCGTCATGTGAGTCATCGATAAAGGTCAAACACAAAATAAGAAATGAAAAGCATTTTCAAAAATACGGCCCGCTCGTACAGTTTGTTAGGGTCAATTTATTTTTCAGCCGGGTAGCTATAATGTAAAACTATTCCAATGTGTATTATTCATATCTGGCATTATCCTTCCATGATTATTGGAAAAATATCTGGCCACACCTACCTTGCTTATCTGTCACGTGACGTCATGAACCTATGAAAACACTCCATCGTATATGGCGTGTTGACATAGATTATGCATGATTAGGCCACACAAAAATACATTATCCAAATCCCACGCACTGTGGGGAACCATGGGCCTTGTAACGCAAAACTATTCCAAACTTTTCTATTCCAATTCTGTATTCAGCCATCCGCGATTGGCCAAAACATTTTTGGACCACTCCCACTTCGACTGTCTGTCACGCGACGCCACGAAAACCGCAATAGCTGCCAACCTGATATGGCGTGTAGACACTGATTATGCATGATTTGACCGAAAAAGGGAAAATATTTATTTCTTATTCGATGCCTTATCGCCATTATCACCCGGCTATTGGTGAAATGTTTTCGGGCTGCGCCCACTTCACCTGCCTGTCACGCGACGTCACAAAACCGCAAAAGCTCACCGCGTCAAAGTGACGTGTATGCATTAAACATGCATTAATATGCTGAACAAAACTAAGTTTTTTCCTGAATAGCCGCAGGCTGCCCCGTTTCGAAAACAATAAAAGATGGCTGCCGCCGATTGCTCAGGCGCTAGCTACTCGCACCTTCCGGAGAGCATGGGTTAATTTGCGTATAACAAAACTTCTTGCGTGACGTTTAACGTTTTCGAGCACTTTCGGCACGTTTACGACCTCATTCTGCCAACTCATCTTTGCTGAGGATCCGTTTTAGCGTCATTCTTAGGCTTCCGTTGCATGCCGTCGCGATTTTCGAACAGCCACCGCAAGCTAAGTAAGGGAAAGCAGACCAATGGCAGACGCCGGCACCACCTTCTTCATCCGGTTATTGACCTTCAGCGCAGTGGCTGGGCCCTATCGAGTCCCTCCCTACTTGAGCGTTCTCCTCGCCTCTTGTAAACCAATTAGATAAGACGAGCTTCTCAGTGTAGGCAATGTTGTTCGTTATTCAAGCGAACAAAAGTGACCTCCTATGACCACGGAGAGCATTTGATTGGTCTGATCAGACAACCCTGCGGGTGACCGCGCGGTGCTTGCGTCGGCAGTTACGCAAATTTGACGTCAGGAGATTGCAACAAAATAGAGTAGTTTTATGTTATGGGGCCCCATGTTTTGCGAAACGTTTTCCAGGCAGCTGGCTGTACAGGGGTTCATAAACCAAGGAGCACGGGCCCTATAACATCCAAATATTCCAATATTTTTTTTTATATTCCAATCGTCTGACGCAAGCACCGGGCGATGACCAGCGGCCTTGGCTTAACAGCCCAATCAAACGCTCTCCTCGTTTACAGGAGGTAACGGCGCGTTATCCTCCTGGGCAAAGTCGGCGACAATAAGTGCTTAGTTAGAATGTTCACTCATGTTCGGCGCTCCTCCGTGCTGATTGACTTGCTGATCATCGGAAGAATCTTTGAGCCTTCTGAACAAGCACCAACTCTTTGATGTGAAACGTTTGCGAGCACGGCGACTGGCCTCGACTTGTGCTCTTTGAAGAAAGTAAGCTTCGTGCCAGCAGGTACCACTGCGTTTTCGACTGAAAGTTGACAATTAATAATTTAGGGCGCTGCTGAGCCACACACGCAAGACAATGTGGTGGAAAAATGTTCTTCACGCTCGTTAAATGCACAGGCTCCACTGCGGCGTCGAAGGCCTGATGATTGTTACTAGCATAGCCCACTGGAACACACGCCGTGGACAAAGCAGGTATGAGGGTGTCCTCACTGGCGTGAAATGCACCGTCTTGGTTTGGAGCTTCCTACCTGCGCTCGTACGAAATGTCGCCACTTAAAAGCATCTCCCCTGTTCGGCAATCAACTGTGGCGCCGCACATCTGTAGAACATCAATACCTAACATAACATCATGTGAGGATCGGCAAAGAACAGTAAAATCAGTCCTTAAAACAATCGTGAAAGCAGGTTACTCAATGTGAATATTGTGGGGATTGAGGTATACGGCGGCGCCATTGCAAGGGCATTCATGCACCTGTTCTGGCATCTCTACACCTCACGCCTATCCCACTCAATACCGATTGTCAGCGGTCGCGCTCCAATCGGGATGGTTTGTGGTGTAGGCGCGGCGCTGACATCACGGCGCGGCCACTGTCGGCAGCTCACGCGGCGGAGCGTGTCTCTTATCTCCGGGACATCACTGGGTACGTAGTACACGCTTGCTCTCGTCCACCAACACCGTTGTGACTAGGACGTGAGCTCACGCGCGGTGCCTTTGCCCGTGCGGGGAGCACGTACTTTGTGCTGATCCTTTCCGGACGCTAAGCCGAAGAACGGGTGCCTAAAGCTCGCGCGAGGTCATACCACGCCGAGCGTACTTATCGAGGGCCTAAGCCGAAGGATATCGTACGAGCTCTCGGGAGTTGTCTTATTGGTTATAGCGAGAGCAAGTGACATAGCCGCTGGAATTTTCCTAGCGGCGTGTTCCAGCTTGAGCCTGTGCTCTCGCAGTGACGTGCTGTATAGGCGCCCCTTTCTGTATTTCTTCCCTTGGGACCCCTTTGGTTATCGCACCACCCCGTAACCGGGCATTTCTGCAGTGTTGAGTACCGCCGGAGACAACAAACGGTTTCCGTTAACTCAACGCAATACTGCGTTGTTGCATGCGTCACTCGGTAGCCCCTTGCCGCCTGAGCTTGCGCGCAGTGGCGTGCTGAAGGCGACGGCTGACTCACCCTGTGGATCGCTAAGCTCGAACCGGCGGTGGTAGGTACTCCTGTGAAA
Source organism: Dermacentor variabilis (assembly GCF_050947875.1). Lineage (NCBI taxonomy): Eukaryota > Metazoa > Arthropoda > Arachnida > Ixodida > Ixodidae > Dermacentor > Dermacentor variabilis. Next base: position 197,082,611 of record NC_134570.1, read on the forward strand.
CCCAAAGACCCCACAATATTTGGTACATCCTTTCGACTATTCCACTCAGTTATAGTTCTAGGAAAATGGAGTTCTTAAAGGTATCGGTTCTTGCAAAGTACGGTGTTAGGTAATGCGGCTGGACACGTCGTGTTGTTCTAGCTGCTAATGTCAGCAGGTACTCGTTAGGGTTCTACTGCAAGCTTTTTTGACAGTAGAATGGATACAAAATTAATTCAGTGAGATTTTCTGCGTAAGTAGAGGTTTTCGATAGTGCACTCATTCATTAGTTGTGAAGGGGGCTTATGCCGAGAGCACTTTGAGTAAATGAATCTGACAGCTTTTCTGTGTGTTCGTTCAATTATGTTAACACTGTCGTTTGTATACGGGTCCCAAACAGCACAGTGTTCAGGTGCGGGTCTGATCATAGTAGTGTAGCTGAATAATTAACGCGTGAAAGAACGTCATGCAGCTTGTGTCATAGTAAGCTTAGTTTCTGGAAGGTCAGCATGCATGTTTTATTAACGTGTATGCTCTCATATAGGTTATTAGTGATAGTAACTAGCAGGTATTTGTAGGTTGAAACTTCTTGCAAGGCGGAAGAACCGAGAGCGTAAGTGTTGAGATATGGCAGCTTTTATGCGTGACACGATGCAGGACCGTTTTTCCGCGTTAATAACAATTCTTCATGTTTTGCACTAACCGAGTATATTGTTAAGGCAAGTCCTCAGATCAACTTGATCGTCGCTAGTACAGAGCTCGCGGCAAAAAAAAAACAGTATTCAGCAAATCAGCATATTTTTGTACAGTGCACTCTGCTCATAAGGATATGAAGAAGAACCAAAAATCTGATCGTTATAACTATCATCACTATATCTGGAGTGGCGTAAAAAAAAGCTCCCGAACATACATGTTTCTTTGAACCTGTTCCAAAGATCGCAGACGTCACTTTCATTAAAATCAATAAGGCAGCCTTCTAAGTGTTCTATCATGCACTCATCGTTGGCGCGCGATTAATATCTGAAGGAACACAATGGGGATTTGAGGTTGGCAGATAGCGGTATTACTGGAAAGGATACATTGACATGTGTGTGGTGAGACAACCCATGTTCTATGAACACATTTTGGCCACAAAATTTTCGCACAAGGAATACTAGGACCAGAAGGGAGCAGTAAGTTCCTTATCCGCACATTAGTTGTCGTGAAACTTGAAGTGGGTTATGGGCAAGGCGTAATATAAAGATTAATAATAACATTCCTGCTGTTGTTCGGCCAAGCCTACAGACGATCCCACCTGACACTTGGCAAGTTAAATTCGCCAAAAATTACAATATTACACTGTTGATAAGCAGTCATGCTTGCCGCATGTTGGTTCAGAATATCAGGTGAGGCGTAGGGACGCCTGTACACAGAACAGAAAATAGGCTTAACCCCAGAAGGACAGCTTCATGCATGGGCATTCAGGCTCCGTATTACCATACACCAAAACAGTGTCAATTTTTTTTTTACTTGCGAGGATGGTTAAACCGCCTCCCCTAGTAGTCCTGTCCTTACTAAACACTGCAAGATGCAGTAAATACTACCATCACTAATTATTTCTCTGCGTAGCAGGGTGAACAATACATGATACATCAGTGGAATATGTTAAAAAAAATTATGGTGTTTTACGTGCCAAAACCACTTCCTGATTATGAGGCACGCCATAGTGGAGGACTCCGGAAATTTGGACCACCTAGGGTTCTTTAACGTGCACCTAAATCTAAGCACACGGGTACTTTCGCATTTCGCCCCCACCGAAATGCGGCCGCCGTGGCCTGGATCCGATCCCGCGACCTCGTGCTCAGAAGCCCAACACTTATTCCAAGAACGAAAAATGGCGCCGATGCAGAAACGAACACGAGCTGATGATTCATAATGACATTGTACAAACGCAGATGAAGTCCGCATAAATGCTTACACTAATTTACCTCGTGGACGGAAGCGGCCAGCCTGGCGACACATTAGTGAGTGAAACGGAGATGAAAGAGCTTCAGGTAGGAAACGTGGACGATCTCTGTTCCGCGGCAGCGTCGGTCAGTTGGGGCATGAACAGATGTAACGCGATAGTTCACCGGCGAGGTCTGCTCTATGACTTTGTAGGGGCCATTATATCGAGACTCAAGCTTCTCACATAAACCGGGTGTTCGTGTAGGTGTCCATAGGAGCACGTCGTCACCAGGCGGTAGGAAACTATGCGTTGAGAGGCATCTTACCGATGCTTCTGATCGTCTTGGCTGGCTTCAGTGTTCATACGGGCGCGATGACGACATGGGGCAAGACGAGACACAAACTGGTCGCAAATGAATGGTGAAGCGTTGACGGGGCCAGAGAAGAAAGAAACTTCGAATGCTGAGGTTGGGTGGCGGCCGTATACTAAGAAAAACGGAGAGTGTCCTGTGGTCCGTTGAACTGACGTGTTGTATGCAAATGTTACAAATTGGAGAATCGCATCCCAGTTACGATGGTTAGGTTGAATATACATGGATAGCATGCCGCACAGCGTGCGATGAAATCGCTCTGTTAGGCCGTTGGTTTGAGGGTGGTAGCTCAAGGTTGTCTTGTGCACGGTGTTGGACGCTCGCAGAACTTGATTAAGAGAGCTTGAAAGAAATGCCTTGCCTCGGTCGCTCAAAAGAACGTGAGGTGCCCCGTGACGTAAGTAGATAGCCTACAAGAAGAAGGCCGCTACTCATCATGCAGCTCCTGAACGTATTGAGGCTGTTTCAGCGTACCGGGTCAAGTGGTCAACAGCAGTGACGATCCGTCTGTTGCCGTCTGGAGTAGGTGGGAGTGGCCCGAAAAGGTCAATGCCGATGACAGAGAAGGGTTCTGCTGGACAAGGAAGTGGTTGTAGCGTCCCTACTGGAACAGTAGTAGGTCGCTTACATGCGTTGGCAAAGCGTGCACGAGGCAACATATCTAGCTATGCTCGTTTAAAGACCTGGCTAAAAGAATCGGCTGCGTATGCGCTCTTGTGTTTTGTAGTAGCCAAAGTGGCCAGACGTAGGGTCATCGTAGGGTCAGTTTTTGATTGTCGACAAACAACATACGGCATAGTGGTCAGTCCCAACCGTGAAATGTCGACCGTAGAGATATGAACAAAATTTCTGAATGGACCAGACAACAGCCAAACACTCTTCTTCGGTTACAAAGTACTTCTTTTTAGCGGAAGTGAGAACGCGGCTTGCTTATGCAACAACTTTTTCGCAAAATTCGTGGTCGCGCTGCAGCAGTACGACACCAATTCCTTCACCACAAGCGTCAGTAAAAAGTAATGTGGGCGTCTTGTCATCTAAATGACAAAGAACAGGTGGGGATGTTAGTGCGCGCTTGAGTTCTTGGAACGTCGCTCTACACTGATCGTTTCAATCGAAGGAACTGGAACTAGCAAGGAACTTCTGGAGGGGCGAGGCAATGCTGGCGAAGTTCCGGATAAAACGTCGAAAGTATGAGGCGAGCCCACTGAAGCTGCACAGTTTTTTTTGCAAGAAGTGGGGTTGTAAAGTTGAGCATTGCGGAAATTTTGTCCGGATCGGGCTGGATGCCGTCTTTGCTAACGAGATGACCCAGGACTTTTATCCTTGTGCTAGCCAAACGGCACTTCCTCGTGTTAAGTTGTAGGCATGTGAAGGCATGTGAGCACTTCATCTAAGCGTTGCAGATGGTCAGTGAAAGTCAAGGAAAACACGACGGTGTCGTCGAGGTAACATAGACAAGTTTTCCACTTGACGCTGTGAAGAACAACGTCGATCATTCTTGCAAATGTGGAGGGAACATTGCATCGACAGAGCGGCATTACGTTAAACTCGTAAAGAACATCCGGATTAGAAAAGGCGGTCTTTTCTTTGTCCGTTTCGTGCATTGGAATTTGCCAATATCCGGAGCGAAGAACAAGGCTGGAAAAGTATTGCGCGCCTTGCAAAGAATCAAGGGCGTCATCGATACGAAGCATCGGATATACATCCTTGCCGGCGATATCGTTCAGCGCGGTGTAGTCAACACAAAATCGTATTGATCCGTCCTTGTTCTGCACTAAAACGATGGCTCATGACTAAGAACTGGCGGAGGGATGTATGATGTTTCTTTTAAGCATATTGGCGACGTTCTCCTCGATGATTTTGCTTTTGGCCAAAGAGACTCTGTAGGGGTGATGGCGTACAATAGTCTGGCCATCGGTGTCGATACGATGGAAGGCAACGGAAGTCTGTGTGAGTGACGAGGCATCCATATCAAACACTCTAAGAAAAGTTTACACCCTTTGAAGTGTATATATGCCACACAAGAATAATCGTCATCTGTCTTGCTCGCATTTCCTTTCTTGAAAACGCTGCGCTCGTTACTTTCCTGTCGGGAATGCTATGTCATGCTGATAACGCGCATGCCGTTCGTTACTGGAAAGTACCGGGCTCGCCGCGTTAAAGATAGGAACTGCGGACAAGACAGATGACGATTATCGTTGTGTGGCAAATATGCACCCCAAAGGGTGCAACTGTTTTTAGAGTGAAGGAGGCCTGATGCTTCGTGAGGACTTTTAGCAACGATTCACTCTAAACAGTAGTAAGGTCAGGACTTATCACGAACGCAAGGGCAGATGAAGCAGATTTGCCCTGTGGAGTAACAGCTTGCGAGGCGGTAAGAGGAAGCAGGGAGACTGGTTGGGTACCCACATAACAGGTCACTGCGGAATCTTGAGGTAGGAGGATTGTCTCAGTGGTCGCGTTTAAAGCGATGATTAATGCATAGTTTTTTTTTCAAGCGCACCAGGCAGGAAGCGAAGACAATCCCACGGACAAGACAGCGGCCGTAAGGAGCGGTGAACACGTCGCCATTGGTGATGTCCTTAGAAGAGATACTTATGATTTGCTTGTGGCCTGGAGACAGTACAGAATCGGCAGCAGTGAGAAAACGCAGTCGCGGCTCATTGGCACGCCCGTTGCACTGAACTGTCTCGGTCATATGGACTACACGTCGATGGCAAGAGATTAAATCGGACGCTGACGAGAGGAAGCCCCAACCAAAAATTTGTTCATGAGCGCACGGGAATAAAATCTCCAACTTAATGTGATGACGGATACCATCAATGAAGACGCGTGCTGTACATTGGGCTGATGGTCGAAAGACTGCTCCATTAGCCCCAATCAATGATGATCCAATATAAGGTGTCCTCCCTTTCTGCAGATGAGAGCACAGGTTCGCACGCATAACAGATATAAAAGCTCCTTGTCAATCAGAGGTAACAAGAGCACACACTCCACAGGCACGAATAACATGTTCGAAGGACGTTCACGAGGATTTGGAGCACTTCGCGGCGATGCTGTTTTCCCTCCAAAAACTGCACTGGTTAGTTTTCCGGTCGCTGGACATGGAGTTGGGAGAAAGGTCGAAGTGGCGAAACAGAACGTCTGAGCAGTGATGGGGAGCGACGTCTGGAGGCACGTGTGTTGTGGGCGGTGTTGGAGAAGTCGGCCGGAGGTGGAGATCGGCGAGCGGGAGGATTATCGTCATAAGTGCGGTAGACGCGAGGAGGTGGCTCATCGCGTTCAAAGGCAGCGTAACCACGCCGTTGGTCTTGCTGACGGCGTCGGCAAAACCGGGAGATATGCCCTCGAAAGCTGCAGTAACAGCAGACAGGCCTCGACGAACGCAAGGCAGAGTAATAAGGCGGGTGCGGAGCTCGGGCGACTAAAGGTGCCAGGTGATCGTGAACAGGCAGAGGTGCTGTGGCTGGAGACGGCGCGCCTGGCATTGCAGCAACCTGGGCGTAAGAACCCGGTTGTGAACAAGGAGATGCGTTGGTATGGTGGGCGTTCCGCAGGGAGGCCAATTCCTCCTTAATAATGCCGCTCAGGTCAGCAGAAGCAGGTTGGACGGGAACGCTGCAGCAAGGGGGTGAGCCATGCGCTTGCAATTCCTCGCGAAATGTGGCTCGAATGACAGACCGGAGCTTAATACTGTTTGCCAGGGGGTTGTCGGAAAAGTCATGTGGGAAGCGGATTGATTGCAGGGCGTCGAAGCGCTGACAGACGGAGACGACGTACGACACCGTCGAAGGGTTTTGAGCGGCGAGTGCGTTGAAGGCACTAGATCATACACCCTTAAGAAGGGGTCGCACGCTATCAGTTTCTGGCATGGCACTGTCGACACGGCCGCAAAGCGCGAGGATGTCCTCAATGTAAGAGGTATACGACTCGCCATAATGCTAGACGCGCTGAGACAGCCTCTTTATCACAACTTCCGAACGAACCGTGGGTGTGCCAAAAATCCGTCGTAGCTGTTCCCTGAAAGGCGACAGATCACGGAAGTCTCTCTCGGGATTCAGGAACCATGTCTTGCCTACTTGAGAGACGTGAAATTGCACGTTGCTTAACCTCGATGTCTCGTTCCAGTTGTTGCATTCACTGACACGGTCGTAGTTGTCGAGCTAGTCTTCAACCTCCTCACCAGGCAAGCCAGAGAAGATTTCAGGATCGCGATACCGGTTGTTGACAGGGCTGGGAGTGGAGGTGGCTGGCACTTGAACCGAGATGGTGGACGTTGTGGTCTGGTCTTGCGACATGGCGGCCTCTTGGCGTAAGCGGCGTCCCGAACGTAGCTGAAGTGGATTGAGGTCGAAGGGATCTTAAAGCGCCTCCACCACTTGAAATGCCATGGTCGAGATAACGCTTGATTCCAAGAAGGAAAAATGGCGCCGATGCAAATGCGAACACGAGCCGATGATTGATGATGACTTTGTACAAATGAAGATGAAGTCCGCATAAACGCTTGCAATGTATATATATATATATATATATATATATATATATATATATATATATTTACGCTAACTACAGCAGAACACCATAGACAAGAGTGAGCCTAATGCGAACTCACAGATATGCGGAAAGAAGCAAGGCATGGAACTATATCGACCAGCAAATATTGACTAGAATATTGTGCTGTGGTTATTAAAGGACAGCTTACGAGTGTACGATGGTACGTAAAGCTGCCAGAGCACGTTTTCTTACAGGAAACAATTAGCCGATGACGCGCTTGCGTACGTATAACATGTTCCATTAGCAGAGAATTTGCTAAGCATATCTTCCTACCATGTCGCGGTATATATTCAGAGTTAACTGATCAAAGACGAACGACAATGTGATAAAAGCGGTGTGGAGGGCGCTCGAGTCTCACTTTTCTGTAGCGCTGCCTGGGCAGCGCCGCAAGCATGTACACCAGTAACAGCCTCATCATCATATTTGTTTTCCTCTTCAAGGAGCACTATCATGTACAGACAATCAAACGTACGCAGGCCTGCTATGTCTAAGCTTGCAAATTACTTCCAGCAACAGCAGAAATATGGAGTTTATCTATCGTCGTTAGGCAGAATGGAGCAAAATTTATCACCTACTTAAGAACGAACCTGCAGTATACCTGTAAAGTTTTAGCCAGTTAATGACATTCATACTTGCCAAAACAGCGCTAGCGTGTGCACCCTTCTAGGTTCGTCTGATGTGCCGCTGTTTTGTCAAACAAGGACGTGCTGTAGTATGAACACTGCATGTGTCTCACAGAGGTGAGCAAATAGTGATTTTTGAGATCGAATCGAATACGAATCGAATAGTGTCAGATGCGAATTCAATCGAATACTTTACGAATAATGAGCAGTCGTTATCACAATAATATGAAACGATGTTCAGATACTAGCATTTTTTAAGTTAGGAAGTTCCTGTCGGTACTTAGTACATTATGAAGCGTATTCTGTAATGCGCGATTTATGCATGAAGCGATCTGGCGTACCATGAAGGAAGGATCATTCGCACGCTCTACAGAGCGCGCGAATTATCGCTGTACATGTAGCCTGTAAAGCATGGCTACCTAAGTGATGTTGCCTGCTCCACTACACAAGTAACTCATGTTTTATGTCTACACAACCAATGCGAAGGTGAAAATTTACCGTTCTTTTGTTTCTATGTTATGTTTAATTGGGCGCAGTTGACGATTTGAAATATTCGAGACGTAGTCGCGAAACATTCGCAAAATATTAGCAGCCACGAATAGCCACTATTCGATTCGAAGACCGAAGTGAAGACGACACCATTCAATTCGTTATTCAGTAGTTTCGAATGTGTGAACAACCTTAGTGCCTCAATTTCCTCCTCTCCTGGGCACTCGTCACCTAACGACGTCATTGTCTCCGGCTGGACGTTTGTTCAGAATAATACATCGGGATAATAAATCGAGAGAACAGAAATTTACAATAGGTAGCGAGACACTGGAAGTGGTAAGGGAATACATCTGCTTAGGGCAGGTAGTGATTGCGGATCCGGATCATGAGACGGAAATAATCAGAATAAGAATGCGGTGGGGTGCGTTTGGCAGGCATTCTCAGATCATGAACAGCAGGTTGCCATTATCCCTCAAGAGAAAAGTGTATAATAGCTGTGTCTTACCAGTACGCACCTACGGGGAAGAAACCTGGAGGCTTACGAAAAGGGTTCTACTTAAACTGAGGACGACGCAACCAGCTATGGAAAGAAGAATGATGGGTGTAACGTTAAGGGATAAGAAAAGAGCAGGTTGGGTGAGGGAACAAACGCGAGTTAATGACATCTTAGTTGAAATCAAGAAAAAGAAATGGGCATGGGCAGCACATGCAATGAGGAGGGAAGATAACCGATGGTCATTAAGGGTTACGGACTGGATTCCAAGGAAAGGGAAGCGCAGCAGGGAGCGGCAGAAAGTTAGGTGGGCGGATGAGATTAAGACGTTTGTAGGGACGACATGGCCACAATTAGTGCATGACCGGGGTTGTTGGAGAAGTATGGGAGAGGCCTTTGCCCTGCAGTGGGTGTAACCAGGCTGATGATGATGATACATCGGTTGATACGCCGGTGCTATTTTCCCTCCTTGTGAAGTGTCACCGTCGCACATTCAACAATGTTGTCTAGTTCGGGTGTGAGACAAAATTACGTACAAAATAAACATAAAAATAGAACGGAGGAGAAAAACAAAAGCCAGAGCGCTAACTTCGGCCGGCGTTTACTTTATACATCCCGGAAACTTTCTACAAAGACACCATTATTGCGCAGTTTTTTGAGGCAGACGTATGTAATTTATTATATAGATGCCATTAATCTTTCAATGCATTTCACTGCCAAAGATTATTCAAAATAGTCCATCTCTTTGTTACGACTGAGGGTCAATAGAAGAGGTGCTTACGCAATTGTCTCCTGCTTTATGGGCAAAAAAACTTTCCTATCAGATTGACTATGAAGTCCTTACAAAATGCGTGTGTATTCAAAAGTTGTTAAGGCAGGTGGGCCAATTAGGGCGTAGTTTGGGTCGCATGGAAATGCCTATGCTTACCATCTCATCTATGGAGAGCAGGAAGACGGCTCCATAGAAGATTCCGGACCAGACCTTGGGCCAGTTCAAGTTTTTGACCACCTCGGCGAAGATCACAAACGGGAAGACGAATGCTGCGCAAAGAAAACGCATCCTTCTGAGATTTTATTGACTCGTTAAAGCAGAATGTATGATTGGCAGGTGGGAAAAGTAACATACACACAACGTGACAACGAATCGTGTGATGACAACGCGCATGGGAAGCGTGTAGCAACCGAGAATTTCTACAAGATCGCACTGTAGATGTAAACTGCTAGCTCGAGCAAACGGGCGTATACATGTCGACGGGCCCACCAGCGTCAGTAAGCACAATAGGGTTGTGCAATCAAAAGCAAATCGTCAAATGAATTCTGTACAAATTTCTGCTAAACCATGTCCCTCAAGCACATATACCTCTTACTGAAATATCGATTTGAACAGCCTTTTGGTTCCTTGGTTTACGCAATTTTTTTTACATTTGGGCTACCCCACTCTCGCGCCATTTGGCATGTGTCGATGAGTAACGGCATGGGCATGTGTCCTTTCTTGGCAATTCTTTAATTGGGTATGTGCCACTGTTGCAAGGAGTAGAGAAACCTTAAATAAATTTTAGGTATCTGTCGCACGTCTTTTGCGCACACACCTCTTGCACTTATTTCCTCGACATGTATTATCGAGCGCCTTCGTCCTCTTGACAGCGCTCCGTCGATTTATTCGCTCAACTTGGTGTTCGCATTTCGACATAGCTCGAGGAGGGTACGGCGTGTAAACGTCAGCATTTTACGAAATCTAGCAACTCACATATGCAATGCACAAACGTAAACATCACATAAGGTCACAGATTAAGTAGCTGTAAATACGTATATTTATGCATATTGCATTCAGTCCAATGCCATATAACTGCTTTTCTATTGCATGGCTTCACCTGGTTCACTGGTTCATAGATGTGCGTCTAGATATGCGTAATTATCTGAGCCAACCAATCCGTAACTTCTTCCGTGCATTCTTGTATATCTTATATCTAACGTATCCTATTAGAAGCAGGTTACCCTAGCGTAGCGGTGGCCACTGTGGCTGAGCGCCTAAAGAAGTCGATTTCGAGAGGGACTGACGTGATTACAGAAAGCAGTAATAGCAAAAAAATAGTAGTGGCAACTCCATGTATTCATTCAGTGTCGCACAGGCTTAAAATAGTTGCTAGTAGATATGATGTTAATGTTGCTTTCACTGCTCCCAATAAGCTAGGTAAGATATGCGGTGCCGTACAGAATAGAAAGGAGCGGGTAAAAGGCAAACAACGAACAGATATTTGTCCAGTGAAGCACAATAAGAACAACAGTTTTACTGACTGTCGTATGGGTGTCGTCTATAATATTCCCCTTAGCTGTGGCCAGTTCTACGTAGGGCAAACGGGACGGTGTATCAATCAGAGGCTCATGGAACATAAAAGGTCGTTAACCGGTGGATCGCCTTCTAATGTTTCACTACATTGCCGATATTGTAACTGCACGCCAGAGTTAGATGAATGCGCGTTATTGTACAGGCATAACAATGAAGATACGCGTCTTATGGTAGAAGGCATGGCGTATCTATAATGGTGGAAGTGCATGCGTGGTCGAGTCAGCCTTCGATTACTTTACATAAGGAAGAGATTAAGTGTCTTAACAGTTATATCTCACGTAGACCGGCACGTGTACCCGATTCACACGTGGTGTTACCATTCCTGAGCATGCGCAGATGAGGTTTGTGTCTTCTTTCTTTTTTCGCCTCAGTGCTCCCTTCAGTTGATAGTCGGCGTTCGTGTTGACCACTTCCCTACTCTTGTGTCCTCTCTGCACGCCTCACTTCTATTTTGCATAATGAATCCTTACCAACTAGCTCAGCTTTCTGTCGTTCTATGCTTTAATTTTATTTTGCCCTATAAAGATCATGTCAGCGGAAGCCACGGAACTAGGACGCTTTAGCTTGATTATCATTATATGTTCACATCCGCCAATTGATGAACATGTGTTTTACACAGATGCTCCTAATTGTTTTATTGAACACATCCCTGCCTCCACTAGCTTATTTGGTTGGCAAGTAAACTGAGCCACCCTAATCAAATTCTCGAATTTCTACCGGAAGCACTCATATGACTATTTCATAGAAGGAGAAACCACAACTTTACATGTGCCAAACTAATTTTAATTACAAACCCTTGTGTGGCTTCAAAGTAAGACGTAAGGTGCGTACCACGGTGTACACAGTTAAATGCCTTGCTCCTTGATGCTTGTGAGCTGCGAGCAGTTCTAATGAACTGGTTTCGTGAGCATACACGTAAACGAAAATGACTTCTTAAACGGGGGGTACTCTGTCCCCAATGCTTCCCCCTTCCGGAGCCTAAGAGGAAGCCCTTCTTATAAATTTTGGTGTAAGAAATAGATAAAAAAGAAGACATTAAAAACCTGTCTGCTTCATGTCAGCGTTTAAAATGTAAAATGGCAGTGGTTTGTACCCTTGCATTTACAAGCTAATAAAGTATATCAGCAGCTAACCAGGAATGAGCTGTTGCTTCTTATAGTGAACAGAGGCACCGTGCTCACTGCAATTAAGTATTATGTCACTAAGCAAATCTGCAATCTTATTGTATTAGTATTTTTGTCACAAGGATATATCTGTTGACAGGCAAGATAAGAAGCGGTCACTTATAAAACTAATAAGCTTTTCTTTAAAACACATTTCTAACTTTTCATTGACACTTGTGCCTATGTGTTTGTCTCCAGAGTGCATACTTGATCTTGACTTTCCCATCAGAGACATTACAAGCAATACCAGGTTAAGATGACTGCCTAGAGCACGTGAGAATTTTCATCTTGGGGCGACATACTGTATTTTGAAAGTTTTGGTGACATTTAGCCAAATGGGGCACAAAATATACAAACATTCTAGCTTTGTCGTCTAATGCATGGCTATGTGTTTTCATTCTTTGGAGTGCGCTCCTCTGCACCGAGTGGAGTTGCGCTGGGCTCGCTCTTTGACATCCTTGCGTCCTTGCTGCTCCGTTCTTGTATTACAAAAAGCCGGTGCCTGAAAAATATTGTGGGCAGAAGTCAACATGAGGACATGGTGTATAACAACGTCATGACAGTCAAGAGATAAGGTCACTGCACTAAAAGAAAGTCTTACCTCTTAGTCTTCCTAGTGAAATGCATGCGTAAGACATAAAAGGACTGCAATAGTCCACTGCTAAACAAACTTCTACTTTAAGATTTTAGGAAAAAGGAAATAACTGACAGTTCATTCTCCTTCAGAACCAATGTTACAATATACTCCTACTAATAGAATATTGGTCATTGTCACATGTCATAAGCATGTCATTAGTCTGGTGCATCACGAACATCACTTGTGACACATCCTTAGCACGTGCCCAGCGTGCCCCTCGCACCATTCATGGTTGTGCCACTGCTGAAACCATAAATTGAGGATCACATCTGGCAAACATGCTGATGATATTCATCATCACCAGCCTGCTTACGCCCACTGCAGGCCAAAGGCCTCTCCCATACTTCTCAAACTACCCCGGTCCCCTACTAATTGTGGCCATGTCGTCCCTGCAAACTTCTTAATCTCATCCGCCCACCAAACTTTCTGCCGCCCCCTGCTACGCTTCCCTTCCCTTCGAATACAGTCCGTAACCCTTAATGACTATCGGTTATCTTCCCTCCTCATTACATGTCCTGCCCATGCCCTTTTCTTTTTCTTGATTTCAACTAAGACGTCATCAAACCGCGTTTGTTCCCTCGCCCAATCTGCTCTTTTCTTATCCCTTGACGTTACACCCATCACTCTTCTTTCCATAGTCCGTTGTGTCGTCCTCAATTTAAGGAGGACCCTTTTCGTAAGTCTCCAGGTTTCTACTCCGCACGTGATTACTGGTAAGACACAGCTGTTATACATTTTTCTCTTGAGGGATAATGGCAACCTGCTGTTCATGATCTGAGAATGCCTGCCAAACTCACCCCAGCCCATTCTTATTCTTCTGATTATTTCAGCCTCATGATGCGGATCCGCGGTCACTACCTGCCAAAAGTCGATGTATTTCCTTGCCACTTCCAGTGCCTCGCTACCTATCGTAAACTGCGGCTCTCTTCCAAAACTGTTAAACATTAGTTTTTTGCAGATTAATTTTTAGAACCACCCTTCTGCTTTGCCTCTCTAGGTCAGTGAGCATGCATTACGATTGGTCCCCTGAGTTACTAAGCAAGGCAATATCATCAGCGAATCGCAAGTTACTAAGGTAGTCTCCATTAACTCTTATCCCCAATTCTTGCCAATCTAGGTCTCTGAATACTCCTGTAAACACGCTGTGAATAGCATTGGAGAGATCGTATCTCCCTGCCTGACGCCTTTCTTAATAGGGATTTTGTAGCTTTCTTTATGGAGGACTACGGTGGCTGTGGATCCGCTATATATATCTTTCAGTATTTTTACATACGGCTCATCTACACCCTGATTCCGTATTGCCGCAATGACTGCTGAGGTTTCGACTGAATCAAATGCTTTCATGTAATCAATGAAAGCTATATATAAGGGTTGGTTATGTTCCGCACATTTCTCTATAACCAGATTGATAGTGTGAATATGGTCTATTGTTGGGTAGCCTTTACGGAATCCTGCCTGGTCCTTTGGTTGACAGAAGTCTAAAGTGTTCCAGATTCTATTTGCGATTACCTTAGTAAATACTTTGTAGGCAACAGACAGTAAGCTGATCGGTCTATAATTTTTCAAATCTTTGGCGTCCCCCTTCTTATTTATTAGGATTATGTTAGCGTTCTTCCAAGATTCCGGTATGCTCGAGGTCATGAGGCATTGCGTATACAGGGTGGCTAGTTTTCCTAGAACAATCTGCCCACCATCCTTCAACAAATCTGCTGTTACCTGATCCTTCCCAGCTGCCCTCCCCTTTCGCATAGCTCCCAAGACTTTCTTTACTTCTTCCGTTGTTACTTGGGGGATTTCAAATTCCTCTAGACTATTCTCTCTTCTATTATGGTCGTGCCACTGGTACTGTATAAATCTCTATAGAACTCCACAGCCACTTGAGCTATCTCATCTATATTAGTATTGATATTGCCGGCTTTGTCTCTTAACGCATACATCTGATTCTTGCCAATTCCTAGTTTCTCCTTCACTGCTTTCAGGCTTCCTCCGTTTCCGAGAGCATGTTCAATTCTATCCTTATTATACTTTCTTATGGCAGCTGTCTTACGCTTGCTGATTAACTTCGAAAATTCTGCCAGTTCTATTCTAGCTAGGGTTAGAGGCTTTGATACATTGGCGTTTCTTGATCAGATCTTTCGTGTCCTGCGATAGCTTACTGGTATCCTGTCTAACGAAGTTACCACCGACTTCTATTGCACACTCTTTATTGATACCCATGAGACTGTTGTTCATTACTTCAACACTAAGGTCCTCTTCCTGAGTTAAAGCCGAATACCTGTTCTGTAGCTTGATCCGGAATTCTTCTATTTTCCCTCTTACCTCCAACTCATCGATCGGCTTCTTAAGTACCAGTTTCTTCCGTTCCCTCCTCAAGTCGGGGCTAATTCGAGTTCTTACCATCCTATTATGGTTATGAAATTATGTGCTTCATTTCAATGGATATAACTGGATGAGCCTATGAGCATGGCCAACAAAGTTTGTTATGGCAAGCTTACCCACATTTAAATACTGACAAGAAACAGTTCACTGTGGGCTGGCATCTAAGCTTACTAAAAGGCATAGTTATTTTCATTTATGAGGTGCGCAATGAAGTTCATTTTTGACACACTCGAATATCGCTGCTGTTCGAAATCTAGCATTTTACATTCTTGAAGACATGTAAAGTTGCAGGTGCATCGGAGTTATTAGTTTATTATACCAACTCTTGATATTGTAGAAAAGTATGACAGACGACTGGTAACACGAAAATAATGCAACGTTTTATTTTGATGTCTTTGTTCACTAATATTATTAAAGCAATAAGTACATTATGACTTGCAGTAGCAAAATGCTCAGATTACACTTGTTACACCCGGAGGAAGGGTGAGTTACCTGTTCATATGATATAAATCTCCTCTCCTACTCATATTAACAAATGCACAGGCATGTCCAAAAGAGTAAGCGTATGCAAAGCGCCCCTGCAACTGTAGTTCCACGCAGTAGTCGTTATATTTGATTCCGATGCATAACTCGCCGCTTGAGAATTCACCGAATTCGTACAGGTAAGCATCTTTCCACATTCGCACCATGCTCGAAAACCAGAACACGAGACATAATATCAGACATATGATCACACCATTTCAATACATTAGAAAAAACAGCTCACTCTTATTGAGCCTAAAATAGGAATTCCTCGTGCGTTTTCGGTAAGTTCAATAAAACGCGCTCGACTGACCTTTTGCAGTGGGCATCTTAATGCCGGCGGCCAAGTTTCTCAGTGGTCACAGCTTACCTATGAGTCAAAGACACCGCCAAGCACGTGGCTTATTATAACAAAAGCATGCCGCCTACAAAATCATGCCTCCTGTTATGCGACTCCTTATTTCAACAGCGTTCCGTACACAGTAGACAGCCAAATTGAATAAATTCGAACACACAAAACGCACGCATAGCACTCTTCGCATAGGCTCGGAATCATGGGCTGGTAAAAAAAAACAATCTTGTGTGTACCCTCTCTTCGGGTCTTATTGAACATACCATGGTTAGCAATTTTCAAAGCTCTTACGGGTAACGGCAAGTGATAAAATCACATGCAGTTATGGCGACGACTAGCTTTCACGACTGACATCGGGAGACACAGCGCGCTTGCCTAGTTCGCTGTCAATCACGTCTGCTAAACGTCGCGACTTGCTGGCGATAGCATGTCATATATGCAGAATGGGCACGTAATTTAGAATTCACTTACCGTGGAGGATTCGCTGTTATATCCAAAGAATGACGAACGACTGTCCTGTTTGCGTGGTGACGTGAGATGGCTGACACAAGGTCTCTCTTGGATGGTCTTCGTTCCTGCTCGCTGGAAGGACCACCTTTCTCCAGTGCTGTGCTTTTCCGCGATGTTGTGCGCGCGCACGGTGGGGCAACTCCGAGTGAAAAGGTGGAGTGCTAGCTCCGCTTTTCTTTGCACTGTGAAGGCCTGCTCTCTTCTCCGCGGTCCTGAGTTGGACATCGCCATTGTCGGGGCCAGCCTCCTACAGCTTAGGCTAGCTTTTGTTCTCCATTGCCGCAAGAGTTGAACGGGCATTCACTCTCTCTCAGTCGGGCAGAGTGAAAAGAACATTTCAATATCTCCTTGCTGACGGAGTGAACAATACATTTTACTCCCCTCCAGATTTTGCGTGAGTAAAATAATGCTTTGAAGAAAAAACCGGCCCGTTTTCGCCTGCAATATTTTCCCTAGTTTTTAGAGTGTATGCTTGGCCCACAGTGTCGATTGTTCCACAATAATTTATCCGCAGTGAATGGCAAACAACTGGCTCACTTCATATTTTGGGTTGCGTGTTTATACTGATGTTTCCTTTCAAGATGATGTTAAGGTAAAGCTAAGCAGCATGCGTAAGAACCGCACTGGCGGTCACAAAAGATTCCAACATAGCTTATTTGCATCCTATTGCTACTTCATAGTAGCGGGCGTAGGAGAGTGTAGGAGGCGCAGCCCTTCTTGTATACTAATATGTAGCATCTTGTAGGGGGAGTTCTTGGAAGAGTCCCGCCAATTTGTGCGGGTTATTCTCGTTCAATGTTTGTACTTGCGGGCGGAGGCTTTCCTAAACTGGTTCACATTGGCATGCGCGCACGCTTCTATTGTAGTAAAAGTTATAGCAGTGTAATCTTACTGTAGGTCTCAAAGTCCGTGAAGCACATGCCGAGCTGCTTGGCCAGACTTCCTCCCATGCCGAAGACGATGACCGAGCACAAGATGTTCGATATGGTCATGCCCAGTGGTAACAGGAAGTAGCACCTGTCCAGAAAAGTGCCGACAGGAGCCGAGCTGGATAAGCGCCTAATTGCATTATGCTGCACCGTGCCAACAGCGTGGCTAAACGCAGATGTTGAAGAAAAAGACAACAAATAAAGAAGACCTACACTTTTAAAATGGCATACAACTTTACATCCACTATTGCATCCGATTTTTGCAGTTGAAGTTTATTAGATTCAAACATACACGTCTGTGGTAGGGGGGGGGAGGGGGGGAAGGAGAGAAGACAAAAATCAACAATTCTTTTATTCCTCTTAGCCGCCACATTAAGGCAAACTGGTGCAATACTAATTACGCTTGGTAGCATATTCAGTCCAAACAGATGTACATTACTTGAAGAAAGTTGGTATATTGATACGCACCATCACCGTCAGATAAACAAGCATAACAGGTTGCAGACTAAAGAACCCCCAGTCATCGTTTCAATTATGTTAGCAACTCATATATCACACAAATTTGGGAATCTGGAAAATTTTCATACGTCAGCTATTAGAAAACATAGATTTAACCTCCTGCATTTCATTCAAAATCCTAACAGGCAGAAAAAGTTAAGAGCCGCACAGAGAGCTATGGAATGAAAACAATTAGGCGTAACGTCAGCAGCCATAAATACGGTGTGGATCGGAGAGCAAATAGGGATAGCCGACATTTTCGTAAACATTTTGATTAAAAAATGGAACTGTGCATGCCGTGAAATGCGTAGGGCAGATAAGTAGTCGGCCACTATGGATACAAAATTGGTGCCAAGGGGAAGAAAACGCCTTCAAGGGTGGCGGAATATTAGGGGGTGGGGGGATAATGAAATCAGGAAATTTGCAGGCGCAAGTTTGAATCAGCTAGCGCAAGAGAGGAGCGATAGGATATCTTTGGGAGTAGAACTCCATCCGGCGGTGGAGATAAGAATAGCTTGGTTGATGTTGATTCATTTCGAAAGCAGTCAGAATGCTTGAGAACCGCATATCGTCGCGTGCGACATACCTCAGGTGTATCTCGCTGTTGGAGGCATTCACTGTTAAGTCATAGCCTAGGTAATGGCTACAACAACTTAAAGTCTCTTGAGTCATCGGCCAGACCCAACAAACGTCAGGCTTTTGGCTGCTGCCGCCCTTTCATAGTTACGTGTTACCTTTCGACCTTTCTTTCCTTCCATGCCAGCAGTGTCTGAATGCCCTAACCATCCTACTTACATTCAGCAACATGTAGGTGTGATAAAAAGTTCAAACGAACACGGAACGTGTAACGAAATGCTACAAATGACGTTTGCATAAAGCTCAGAGTGTACGTAAAGACTGACCTACCTAATGAATAATTTTGTGAAACTCTTACGGCATTCTACCTGTCAAGCCTGGCTCAGTGGTGAGAACCTGGTGGTTCACGGAAAGCAGGAATCGATGTTCAAGTGCAATGTCGTTCTAGGATGCCTAAATTGCAAGTTCGTCTTTTTCACCCCGCTCCAATGAACTCCGTCCTTTAATGATAATGTCCACGTTGCCTATCTAACTTTAAAAGCTTTCGAGTGGATAAATCTAAAAAGGGAATGGAGGGGGGGGGGGAGGGTGCTGGCAATTACTGACGCTGTCAGTACCAGGAGCCGCCAGTTCGTACAGTGAAACCGCGTTAATCCGTAGTTAGCCGGAGCTCGAAAAAAGTACGCACTAAACGGCAGTACTGCAGTACTGAAATAGCGTGACATGTCCCACTTACCTATCAAAGACGGAACTGCGAGAGAGTGCAATGAAAGGGCAGAAAAGATGCAGTGTTTATTCATTTCGCGCGAAAAAAATCTTTATGCCGAGGCGGGCTAGCAGCGACGACGGTGGCCTCAAACTCACTCAAGCTGCGAGCCAGTTTTTCCGCCAGCCCCCTTAACTCGGCAAATACCCGCATGAGGCTGACGTAACGCGCAGCTTCTGCCACTGGGCTTCTTCGATTTTCCACTTCCGGCCCCAACCTGGGTGGAGCCGCCGGATTGATTTCCCCTCAGGACCTAAATAAAGTTCTGACTCACTCACTCACTTCCGGCTACCCGCGTGCTGCCAGAGCCAGCCAGAGCGCCTCATTTGCCTCGGGCTCCTCCACCCACCGCGCCACTCACTTTTGCCGGGCGTTAATTTTACTCAGTCTGGAAGTTTGTTTTTACATTTGCTAGTAGGTATAGTGGGGCGTGGCGTTTCTCGAAGCGCTTGACGTTTCTACGCAGGCCCGAGTAAGAGCTGGTGCGAGAGAGAAAATCTGTGGTTCTTTATTCCTTGAATATCTGACTATACCTAAACACAGCTGAACTCTAGTACTACAGTGAAGTTTCGTTGCGCGTCTTGTATGCGTTTGTCCCTAGGCGTGCCGGCATTTCGGAGTGGGGTCGAGTTTGTTTACGCTCGGACGCTGGCTGTCGGCGCGGTGAAACAGGTGAACCAGCGCGCACTGACGCCCCATTTGGTGATCGCTCTGTCTAAAGGTACGTGGGACAGACTTTTTCATGCGTGTGGCACTGAGTAACTCATGATGGATTGTAGCTTTGACGCGCCTTACGGCACTCTATAAAAATGAAAGAAAAAGGCATCACCGATTTTCCCGGGGGAGCAATAAGGGCCGTAGTAGAGACCGGGCCTGCGCTCCTGGACTTATTAGGAGCATTTTTGAGTGGTCCCCTTTGAACTAAGTAAACGCACAGCACCTTAGCAACCATGGTTGAACGCGATTGCCCCATGTCACGCTGTGAGGATTATTGGCTTTGCGTCTCGTCTACGTTAGGTTAGGTCAGCTTAGGTTTAGGTTAGCTTTACGTTAGCTTAGGTTGCGTTAGGTTAGCGTGAAAGGCGTTACGGTGGCGCAGCGTTTTCTCACAGCAGCTACGCCTTGCGGATTATTGTCCTTATGTCTAGGCCACGTTATGTTCTGTTAGGCTAGGCTAACTTTACGTTAGGTTTGGTTAACGTTACGTTAGGTTAGTGTAAAAGCCGTCAGGGTGGCGCGGCGTATGCTTACAACAGTTACGTCGTGCGCATTACTGTGTTTCTGTCTCGGCCTCGTTAGGTTAGGGCCACGTTAAGCTAGGCTAGCGTAAAACGCGTTAGGGGGGCACGGCGTATTTTCACAGCCGTTGCAGGGACTCCGAGCATCGCCGGCGCCCTTTCAGCCACTCGCGTTCAACAGCGGTTGCTAAGGTTCCTAAGGCCGCTAAGGCTCCAGTTGCTCCCAGATATTCAATATATGCGGACCGGCCTCTTCCGCGGTCCCTACTGCTCCTACGGAAAGATCTGCGATGTTATCACCTGTTTCACCGCGCCGGCAGCCAGCGCCGGAGCGTAAACAAACTCGACCCCACTCCGCAATGCCGACAGGTCTGGGGTCAAACATATAGAACACGCGTTAACGAACTCTTCCGTAGTGCCTACGCATAGTCGTATATTCAACGAGCAAAAGCCCCTACATTTTCTCTCTCGCACTCGCTCTTACTCGCACATGGGCGCAAACATCCGGTGCCTCCGCAAGTGCCACTGCCCGCTGTACATACTAGCGAGTGTAAATTTGCAGATGGTTCTGGCTACCCGCGTGCTACCAGAACCATCCAGGGCGATTTTAGTCTGGCTATTCTGCGGAAGTTCTCTGGCTAGCAGACGACAAAAGAGGCGATGAGCACTCGCTGCCATGTTGTTGGGATTTGAAGGATTGCAACACGGGCGCTTGAGGAATTTACCACACGCAGAAAGCTGGGCTAGTTGGTGTTGATGCATTTGCTGAGACATAGTTACTAGCGCTAACGAGACCAACAAAAAAGAGTTGGGACAGGACATAGCGCTACTAGCGCTATGTCCCGCCCCAACTTTTTTCCCTTTACTCTTGTTAGCGCTAGTAACTATGTCTCAGCTAAGACTTTACCTCGCTCAGCGAACTTACTGCGGTCATCTTTGGATTTGCTTACTTCTAGCGTTATCGTCTTAGGTTGTTACACACCGTTCCGCATGGCGAGGCGGTGCGATACGAGCAGCAGTGAACCATTTGAAGCCTTTGGGTGTGCGTGTCTCATGAGGGCTTCTCCCGGTAGTGAACAGCGCGCCACGCTCTGTTGCGTACGTGTTATCTGTCTGCGTCGTGTCCCGCGCAAATTGTATACGCTCATTCAGGCCCACATTGCGGTGCGTTTTCTATTCATAATCCTATGGTAGTTTTACTTTTAACATATCCCGCCTATGTGCAGGATATGTGCGTGCATTAAGTGTGTGCATATGTGTGTGCGCATTTAGCTTAGGCGTTGCAGCTGGCCCGTGTTCGCTCCGTCTCTCCGTCGTATGCTTGAGTGGCAGCTCGAAACCGATATGTGTTCGAAGTGTAGGCCGTTGATGTTAAGAATGCGCTGGTTGACGTAACTTAGGTATACGCACTTTAGCTTATTGTCGCGTGAAACTTCGCTGGTCACAGACGGCGTGCATTCTCACGTGTCACCCGCGTTCCCAGCTACTTAGGGTGATAAGAGAAGCACCATCAGCCGAAGCAAATTTTCTGAAATCGAAGCCCAAGCACGTCCGCATGAAATTTTATGCGTATAAGACGTACCAGATATCCTGCTTTTTCCTTTCAAGCGATGACACAACGCCAGCTCATCAATGTCACCTGTAGGTGACGTGATCACTGCGAGTGGGCATCCTAGAGTGCTCGTTTTCGGGGATACAATAAGTTGCGTGCGATCTCGCGTCTTGGCATCGGACATGTCGGAGGCGTCCGTCGCGCTGTGCAATGTGAGGTTGCCCCGGTGTACAACTTGTGCCGAGTCGCGCGAAATCTCGCGAAAGTGATCGTATCCCTGAATGCAACTATGGTCGCTATAACGTAAAATTATTCCACACTTTTCTATTCCATTTCTGCAATCAGCCCACCGAGATTGGTCAAAAACTTTTTTGTACCACCGCCACTTCACCTGTCTGTCACGCGACGTCACGAAAACCGCGATAGCGATCCCCATCTGATATAAGGTGTACACACCGATTATGCATAATTTGACCGAACAAAGCAAAAATAGTTTCTGATTCGACGCCTTTTCGCCATTAGCCGTCGTCTATTGGTCAAAAGTTTTCGGGCTGCACCCACTTTACATGCCTCTCACGCGACATCACAAAACCGCAAAAACTTACCGCGTCGAAGGGACGTGTACGCGTTAAAGATGCCTTAATATGCCGAACAAAGCTGAATTTTCTTCTGAATAGCCGCAGGCTGCCCCGTTCCGAAAGGAATAAAAGATGGCTGCCGCCGATCGCTCCGGCACTGGCTACTCGCCCCTGCCGGAGAGCATGGGTTTAATTGCGCGTAATAAAACTTTTTGCGTGGCCGTGTAACGTTTTCGACAACATTCGGCACGTTTACGACCTCGTTCTGCCAACTCTTCTTTGCCGAGGATCCGTGTTAGCGGCATTCTTAAGCTTCCGTTGCATGCCGCCGTGACGGGCGTCGAACCACCGCAAGCTAAATAAGAGAAATTCGACCAATCGCATTCGCCGACACCACCCTCTTCATCCGGTTATCGATATTCAATGCAGTGGCTCGGCCCCGTCGAATCCCTCTCCAAGTGAGAAGACTCCTCGCCTCTTGTCAACCAATTAGATACGACAAGCCGCTCAGTGCAGGCAATGTTATTCGTTTTTCAAGCAAGCAAAAGTGACCTCCTATGAACGAGGGGAACATTTGATTGGTTTGTTCAGACAACCCTGCGGGTGACCGCCCGATGCTTGCGTCCGTGGTTGCGCAAATTTGACGTCAGGAAATTGGAATAAAAACATCTTGGAAAAGATTTACGTTATATGGCCCTATATCTTTTCAAGCTGGCAACGCATAAATGGGCCGACTACGCAGAGCACATGCCCGCCTCGCCGGGCACTGCCATGATGGTAGCATGTTTACATTTAGCCCGTAGCGAGCTACCCCGGTGTTAGATTTTGCTGGCTTTGGGCAGCTTCGTGTTATCTTGAGATGTCAGCCTACGTGACTTCCTATCAGGACCGGAACTACCTGGCTGCCAGCGCGGGCTGCCAGAACTCTGAAAACTGAAGAGGGCCACTGTCGGGCCTGAATTGCCCGTACTTCCGCTTTTCGAGTGTCACTTCCGCAATAACAGAGGCAACGATGGCGAAAAGTCGAATCTCGAAAAGGGGCGCCTCATGGCCGACGTATTTTCGCGGTCGCAGCAGCACTACCGAGCAACTTCTCCTTCGCACTCCAATTGCCACGCACCGTAGTCAACGGTCGATACCCTGTCGCGTGCCAGCACCGACTTTTTCGTGCCACGTTAGATAAGACGATGTTCAATTTTTTTCTTTTATGCTGACCACCCGGTTTTTGTCCTAGCCTGCACGACACCACAACACAGGCCACAACACTCTCCCACTCTGGCACGGCGCCGAAATGATGTCGTTGCTGATGTGGCTTCACCCTTCCATGCGCCCTCTGTATTTGCGCATGGAGGCCGTTCCGATCTCTGAGGCTTATTGTTCTGCCGGGACGACGTACCGCCGTCATTTCGGGAACACTACGTGTTATACGTACGCACGCAATAAGCTGGTATGGTTTATGCAGATACAAAATGCACTATGCTCAAGGGCCGCTGAGTTGAGGATTTGACTTTACTACTTTTGAAACGCAGCTACTGTTTAAGCGGGTGCGGTTTAACAAGGTTTTACTCTACGCGCAACAATGTTCCGCAATGTTTCTTAGTCCCGCTATGTCGCGATTTAGATCAACAAGGGTGAAGATAGAGATAGTGCGAATAGTTACGGGCCTACAACAGAACTACAACGATGAGAAAATCTGCCTTATGTTCACGATAATTCAACAGAAGACAAAATATCACAATATGCAGCTGACCTTCCAGTCACTATAAAAAGCCTATCTAGTTTACTGATTGTGAGCCTTTAGAAAGCAAACAAACGTCGCGGTATTTGCCCGTATGACTTCGTCATTTCGATATTAGGGGCATCTGCTCAGAAGCGAGGACTCTCACGCTGAATTTGGAACGGATCGCCACCATCCCCAAGGCAGCATAAAATATTAACAAAAAGACATCGTTTCTTCCTGAAGTTTCAATCACGAGATCTTTTCTTGTTGTACTTGAAAATTAGCTCTGTGTATGTGTGTACGCGCTCTTCCTTACATCCATGACGAGTTGCGTTTCACTGAAAACCATTTATGATGGCATACCAAAAGACCAAAACTGATCAAACGGCAATAATGTCACTGAAATTTCGCCTAGTGTCAGTAGAATATAGTGAAGCAAAATGTTGCCCATATTGTTTAAAAATCCTAAACTGGCCATATGACAAAGTCCTGCAATATATCGATAACGTGATGGATCGCATCAAGGTGATCTATTCGTTACATTTTGTGGAATGCCACCTGCTTCTATCGCGTCTTTGGCAACGTTACATTCGATGATGTTTATATAAGGCGCAGAAGTGGCACTGGTAATTTCAGGTACGCTTTCTCACAAGTTACCCTTCTCTCATACTTGTGTTACGTATACGCTGCTGGCCTGAATGAATCCTCCGGTGATTCTAATAGCTGCAGTGATTCAAACACACCGATTACAAAACTAGACAAATAACAGTGAAAAATACCAAGCTCGCACTCCACGAAACACAAGCATGACATGTTTTCGTTAAATTGGTGACTTCAGTAACGTTAAAGAGCTCGTCATAGTGCAATGCGGACTTTGCAACTTCTTACGTGAATATTCCTTAAGGTGTACAGTTTACGCACCAGTATAGCGTTGTCGTGTCGAAAGAGTTGTATGAAGCCAGTGAGTGCAACTGGCCCAGGCCGATGGCTAGGCCCGTCAGCACATTGAAGGCCGCGTCCGACCACGCCTGCATTTAATGAAAAATGCAGTCTTAAAAATCAGGCATAAAACGGTGCTACCGACACATAGGTAATGCACTCACTGGCACATTTTTAAGTGTGCACTGAAATATGAAATTTAGCAGACAGCACATTTGATGTGATGTGAAACCTGGAAAGGCAGCTGCTAGTTGCCGATACTTCGGCCGATGCAGGGCAGCCATCCTTGCACGAGATCAACGTTGCAAGTCCCGTGGCAGGGCATTTGGTATATCGTTACAGAGTACAAGTGTTTGTCAATAGGTCCGAGCCTATACAATGCTTAACCGACAGACGGCAGGGTCAAAATTCCAATACTTGGCTATTCTGCTTGTACAATGATGTGACCTAGCCACCTCAAGTCAGTGAGTAGCATGAATGCATCACAATTAAATACTTATGTTCCGTATGGGCGGAGAAATGCCCCACTTCCACGTTTAGCATTCGTGACTCCGAAGAGAACAGCTGTGCGTTGTTCAGGAAGCTAATGAAATTCTTGTGATAATAGAGACCAATATTACACAATTTCAGTTCCACGTAGTTATCGATACGATGTTTATGGGCTTTTTCTCTGTGTACGTCGAAAGCCAGTTCATTTTCTAGTTTGGCGCAAACTTCGGATGTTACAAGAATCACTTGCGGGAAAAAAACCGCCCACACACTACAGAACAGCAGATAACTACACAATAGCAAGGAAGACACGCCTAACATGGCCCGGAAAGCTTAAGCTGAAGCAAGTCGCCCAACATTATGTCATGGCCTGACAGATAGACTGCGTTACCACGGTGCGTGAAATTTCCTCAAGGGCAATCATTGCGGCGCAATCAATATTGGTGCATTCGGAACGTAATGTACCTGAATTTGAGAATTTGGGGTGCACTGTGGTGATATAAGGTCTTAATGTGGACTGATAGACGCAGAGTACATGTACAACTCCATATAGAAACAACAATTTATAATTGATTTCCAATTTGAATGTATCCCCTGGCAACACAACTCGAATCTTGTAGAGTGTATCCTGTATGCACACTGCCCCGATCTTCTATTTCCCTCGTGTCGACGAATTGTATTCATGATAGGTATCTGTACTGCTTTGCTACACTCCGCATCTACTGGTTTGAGGTTATAGAACAATAGCACTTTTTCAACATTAAACCCTAATTAATGTAAGATTGGACGTACTTATTGCATTCTATGATATCGCCGTGGAACATGTGCCGATAAGTACCAGCCAATTTTTCAGTGCGTGCGTGCGCCCGCATTGCCCACGTTTGAAGAGGCCGGGTGCTCGCTTCCATGGAAGAGCCTTCTGACTCGAAGCTATCTATACCGGATTCATTTGCCTTTGCTCAACTGCCCAGCAAACGATTTCGTATGCTGCCGTCGCTTCCACGAAGGTGTCCGGCTTTTGAGGAGACTTGCACGAACGGCCACAGGAGAAACCGTTTAGCCATACACTGCAAAGCTTTCGTGGAAGTTGGCGAGCTCCTAGGCTCCGAAAAAAACTGACCTCCTGGACGTGTAGTCTCGACGAGAGAAAAAATAGTAGCGGGTGGATTATGCAAATTCAAATAAAGCACGCTCCATTAGATCGAAGGATGCAGCGGTGGTGTAGAGGTAGAACACCCGCCTCGCGTGCAAGAGGTCCGTGGTTTGAATCCCGGTGCCGCGCAATTTTCCACCGGAATAAAAAAAATATCCGAGTGTTCATAAAAATTGCATAAACAGGGCCTGGAGTGTGGCCTGATCCCGGTGACCAGAACCGCTAACGCACTCATTCACCAGAGCAGGATTGGCCACCCTGGTGCAGTACTTGGCCACAACCTCCTATATGAACACAACAATCAAACCCTGGCCCCTCAGTCCCCAGCAGCGGCGAAGCAACTGACCACGGCGGCGGTCAGACCTGCGACGCAGCAGACAGTGCTAAGAATACCTGGTTCCGGACAGGCCGCCATTGGGATACGAACCTGGCAACCTTTAACGCTAGAACGTTATCTAGTGAGGCAAGTCTAGCAGTGCTATTGGAGGAATTAGAGGGCAGCAAATGGGATATAATAGGGCTCCATGAAGCTAGGAGGCCAAAAGAAGCATATACAGAGCTCAAAAGCGGGCACGTCCTGTGCTTCCGGGGCTTAGCGGAGAGACGAGAATTAGGAGTCGGATTCCTGATTAATAAAAATATAGCTGGTAACATACAGGAATTCTATAGCATTAAAGAGAGGGTGGCAGGTCTTGTTGTGAAACTTAATAACAGGTACAAAATGAAGGTTGTACAGGTCTACGCCCCTACATCCAGTCATGATGACCAGGAAGTCGAAAGCTTCTACAAAGACGTGGAATCGGCGATGGGTAAAGTAAAACAAAATACACTATACTGATGTGTGACTTCAATGCCAAAGTAGGCAACAAGCAGGCTGGAGACAAGGTAGTGGGGGAATATGGCATAGGCACTAGAAATAGCATGGGAGAGCTACTAGTAAACTTTGCATAACAGAATAATATGCGGATAATGAATACGTTCACCCGCAAGCGGGATAGCCGAAAGTGGACGTGGAGGAGCCCGAACGGCGAGACTAGAAATGAAATAGACTTCATACTCTGCGCTAACCCTGGCATCATACAATATGTTGACGTGCTCAGCAAGGTGCGTTGCAGTGACCATAGGATGGTAAGAACTCGAATTAGCCTAGACCTGAGGAGGGAACGGAAGAAACTGGTACATTAGAAGCCGATCAATGAGTTAGCGATAAGAGGGAAAATAGAGGAATTCCAGATCAAGCTACAGAACAGGTATTCGGCGTTAACTCAGGAAGAGGACCTTAGTGTTGAAGCAATGAACGACAATCTTGTGGGCATCATTAAGGAGTGTGCAATAGAAGTCGGTGGTAACTCCGTTAGACAGGATACCAGTAAGCTATCACAGGAGACGAAAGATCTCATCAAGAAACGCCAATGCATCAAGGCCTCTAACCCTACAGCTAGAATAGAACTGGCAGAACTTTCGAAGTTGATCAACAAGCGTAAGACAGCTGACATAAGGAAGTATAATATGGATAGAATTGAACATGCTCTCAGGAACGGAGGAAGCCTAAAAGCAGTGAAGAAGAAACTAGGAATCGGAAAGAACCAGATGTATGCGTTAAGAGACAAAGCCGGCAATATCATTACTAATATGGATGAGATAGTTCAAGTGGCTGAGGAGTTCTGTAGAGATTTATACAGTACTAGTGGCACCCACGACGATAATGGAAGAGATAATAGTCTAGAGGAATTCGAAATCCCACAGGTAACGCCGGAAGAAGTAAAAAAAGCCTTGGGAGCTATGCAAAGGGGGAAGGCAGCTGGGGAGGATCAGGTAACAGCACATTTGTTGAAGGATGGTGGGTATATTGTTCTAGAGCAACTGGCCACCCTGTATACGCAATGGCTTATGACCTCGAGCGTACCGGAATCTTGGAAGAACGTTAAGATAATCCTAATACATAAGAAGGGGGACGCCAAAGATTTGAGAAATTATAGACTGATCAGCTTACTCTCCGTTGCCTACAAAGTATTTACTAAGGTGATTGCAAATAGAATCTGGAACACCTAAGATTTCCGTCAACCAAAGGACCAGGCAGGATTACGTAAAGGCTACTCAGCAATAGACCATATTCACACTATCAATCAGGTGATAGAAAATTGTGCGGAATATAACCAACTTTATATATAGCTTTCATTGATTACGAGAAAGCGTTTGATTCGGTCGAAACCTCAACAGTCATGGAGGCGTTGCGGAATCAGGGTGTAGACTTGCCGTATGTAAAAATATTGGAAGATATCTATAGCGGCTCCACAGCCACCGTAGTCCTCCATAAAGAAAGCTACAAAATCCCTATTAAGAAAGGCGTCAGGCAGGGAGATACGATCTCTCCAATGCTATTCACAGCGTGTTTACAGGAGGTATTCAGAGACACGGATCGGGAAGAATTGGGGATACGAGTTAATGGAGAATACCTTAGTAACTTGCGATTCGCTGATGATATTGCCTTGCTCAGTAACTCAGGGGACCAACTGCAATGCATGCTCACTGACCTCGAGGTGCAAAGCCAAAGGGTGGGTGTAAAAATTAATCTGCAGAAAACTAAAGTAATGTTTAACAGTCTCGGAAGAGAACAGCAGTTTACAATAGGTAGTGAGACACTGGAAGTGGTAAGGGAATACATCTACTTAGGACAGGTAGTGACTGCGGATACGGATCATGAGACTGAAATAATCAGAAGAATAAGAATGGGTTGGGGTGCGTTTGGCAGGCATTCTCAGATCATGAACAGCAGGTTGCCATTATCCCTCAAGAGAAAAGTTTATAACCAGCTATGTCTTAGCGGTACTCACGTACGGGGCAGAAACCCGGAGGCTTACGAAAAGGGTTCTACTTAAATTGACGATGACGCAACGAGCTATGGAAAGAAGAATGATAGGTGTAACGTTAAGGGATAAGAAAAGAGGAGATTGGGTCAGGGAACAAACGCGAGTTAATGATATCTTAGTTGAAATCAAGAAAAAGAAATGGGCATGGGCAGGAGACGTAATGAGGAGGAAACATAACCGATGGTCATTAAGAGTTACGGAATGGATTCCAAGGGTAGGGAAGCGTAGCAGAGGGCGGCAAAAAGCTAGGTGGGCAGATGAGATTAAGAAGTTTGCAGGGACAACATGGCCACAATTAGTACATGCCCGGCATAGTTGGAGAAGTATGGGAGAGGCCTTTGCCCTGCAGTGGGCGTAGCGAGGCCGATGATGATGAATAGATCGAAAAGTAGACTACAGAGCACAACCAGACGATGTCTTTTGGGCTGCTACCTCAAGATGCATCCGAAGCTGCTGCTGAGTCGAAATGGCGCGGTGCAGTTCAACACTTTGTGGTTACCCCTATAAAAGTGGCACTGAATGATTCGACCTTCGTGCTGGACCTTTCGTCATGAGATGCTAGGTTTTGAAGTAAGCGAGCACGTTGGACTTGTGCCACGAGCACAAAGCGTCTTCAAAAAGCAGCAATGCTGACATTGTTCACGAATTTCATCACCTGTTTACCGGAACAGGGTGCGTTCAGCACGTCTACAAGATCGTGCTTCGCGATGGCACCGTTCACCCAACCCACACTGTAAAAAATTTTACACCCTTAAGGGTGTTTGCCTGTGACACGGGTAACGCCCCTACCGTTAAGGCCTAACAAAAATACGTTTAAGGATCAATTTGCTGCCGTTTAAGGATCAAATTATTCGTGGGAACCAATTATGGCATCTTGTTTGCTGACTTTTTCTTGCAAGTAAGCATGATGACAGCTCGGCCACGCGACATAAAAAGTGCATTAAATACAGTTTCATACTTATGCCTGTAAACGCCTCCTGTCGTATATTTCTGTGCGCCCAAGGATGTCAGAACGATTACATAGATTTCAACTACTTCTTTTGTCATCGCACGTCTAGTCAGAGCACTGTTCTTGTCCTCTATAAATTTTTGCAAGGCTCTAACGGTAGGTGTGTTGACCATGGGACATATGAACACCCTTAAGCGTGTAAACATTCTTACGGTGCAGGCAGCAAGGAGTGTACCTGTGGGCTTACAAGAATCACTCAACATGTAACTGGAACACTTGAATCGTGTACGAATTATCACGAAAGTAACGAAACAAATATATTCGGAACTTTTACGTGGCAAAACCACGATGCAATTATGAAATACGCCGTAGCGGGGACTGAGCCGCATTTCTTGCTAGCTATGGTTCTTTAACAGCACCCAACGCACGGGACACGGGCGTCTTTTGCATCCCGCCCCTCGAAATGCGATCGCCGCCGTTAGCATCTGACTGCGCGGCCCCCGGCCTGGCAGCGCAACGCTTACGATAGGGAATCCGGGTGCGCACACAGATCTAAGATAAACGAGTGTCTATAGCGAAACACTATGGAATGCATCGCAGGGAAAACACACAAGCAGATATCTCCCGGTGAATGGTGTTTTCACGTATGGATGCAAACTCTCTATTTCATGAGATACTTCTACATGAAGAAGGTTTGAAAACAAGCGACAAAGGCAGCTCTATCTGAGAAATTTATAGTGTAATGAAGAAGAAGAGCACAAGGCCTTCCAGATCGTCTGTTCCATGCCTGCAGTGCAACAAGTGGGCCAGCCGGATCGCCAGTTCTTAGCACGAGTGTGAGCCGTTCGGGCAACCAGCTGTTTGTGCTCTGCGTCACCTGCCTTCTCGGTTACGAACAGACGCTACCATTTGGACTGGTCAATACACCTCGTTACAATTGGTGGAAGGTGCGGGGTTTTCAAGCACATCTATACCCTAGAATTCCGGTCTCGGACTCTGCCTCCCGTCATGCCTGACTCTCCCCAGCCGACGTCGCCGCCACCCTCCGTTGCCTGCTCTGGCGCTGTACCGCCACGCCATCCAGCGGTTTTCAGCGGTACGGATGAGCAGGACGTCAATGACTGGTTGTCTACCTACGAACGAGTGACCTTGCACAAACGATGGGACGACACCGCCAAGTTAAATGCCGTCATCTTCTACCTTGCGGGAGTGGCTGATCTGTGGTTTCAAAATCACAAAGCTGACTTTCAGTTGTGGTCCGCGTTCAAGACCAGTTTCGCTGCAGTTTTCGGTCGCCCTGCCGTCCACAAGTTGCGCGCTGAGCAGTGGTTACGAGAGCGAGCGCAACAACGCGGTGAAGCATTGACCTGTTATATCGAAGAAGTTCTCGACCTATGCAAACGTGTGGATGCTTCTATGCCCGAAAATGACAAATTGAAGCACATATTGAAGGACATCGCCGATGACATTTTCCAAATGTCATCGTCGTAGCTTTGGCACGACGAGCTACGACGAGCTACGGCCAAAGCTACGACGAGTTGAGGAGGCAGCGCGAGTTGACCAGGCGCCCTTCAGTGGCTGACGACGCCCTCTCTTCCATGACAGCCTTCCCTGATCACTCCCCCCTGCTCACAGAAGTTCAAGCTTTCGTGCGGGAGGAACCTACGCGTCAGCGTTCTCTACTACCCTTCGTTGAGCTACCCCAACAGCAGCCGCTGCCGCAACAGCCTCATACACAGCTCGCCCCTACGCTCCGGCGGATTATTGAAAACCAAGTTGCTGAGGCTCTACCAATGCAGAATCAGCAGTACCCTGTTCCCACGCCACTTACGCATCCGTCGCCGCGCAGCCTCCTCGTCAACCACTCGTTGCGCTGCATCCACGGCCGCTACCACCCGTTCATCATCACGTTCATCGGCCTACTCCTGCTTTTGCACGCAAGATAACAGGCCTATATGTTACGCCTGTGGTAATCCCGGCCATGTTGCACGACTCTGTCGTCGCCGCATGCTGCATTCTGATGGGTTTGTGCAGTCACCTCCCTACGCCGACGTGCAACCTTTCCACGACACCTATTTTAGTTGTCAGTCGAACGGGCCACCAGCCGAGCTCCCGGTCCTTACACGTCGTTCACCTTCCTCGCATCGCCACTCATTGTCCCCCATGCGTTGGCGCCCTTCACCCATGCGAGTGGAAAACTAAGCTCCGCAGTTCAGGAGGCAGGAACTGCGTCGCCATCGACAAGTCCTCTATTGTCGCCTTCGAACGTTGTTGACCTTACTGTTGACGGCGTCCCTACCGTTGCGCTAATTGTTAGTGGAGCAGCCGTGTCTGTTCTAAACGAACGCCTCTCTCGCCCTTTAGAAAAAGTTATGACGCCACTTTTTGGTTTTTCTTTTCGCACAGCAAGCGCCCAGCCAGTTCAGCCTTCAGCAGCATACACAGCTAGATTTGTTATTCCGGGCGTTCTCTATATTGTGGAGTTTGTGGTTCTGCAGTCCTGTTCTCACGACGTGATAATTGGGTGGGACTGTCTTTCGCGAAATAACGCCGTCATCAATTGTGCACGTGCTGAACTAGAATTATCGCCTCCGTGTGACGTGCCCCTCGTCGGCTCTACTTCCCTTCCCGCTAATCTAGTCCTTCGGGAAGAAATCGCCATACCGCCGCACTCGTCTGCCATTGTTCCCGTCTTCTGTGGCGCTGTCTCTGAAGGCGCTGTCCTCATCACTCCTTCGGAACTCTACATAACCCGCAAAGATGTTCCCCTCCCTTTCGCCACGCTTGACATTTCAGCCGGTTTCAGCTCCATCGTTGTCCGCAATCAGCTTCCTACAGCCCTGAAGGCTCTTTGCGGTGAAGCACTTGGCCGTGTTCAGCCGCTTCATAACATGGTTATAAGCGACGTGGCGGAAGCTTCGTATGCAGATCTCACTGCCTTCTGTGCACTTTCCACTTCTGCTCCACCATTTATTGCCGATGACCTTACCTTTCATTATACTTACATACTCCACCACTCTGGGTCGCGCGTGAACCGTCATCCACCGCATATACACTGGCTCCAAGGTGCTATTGCGGCAGCGTCCGTACCGCCTTTCCGCCTAGGAGCGTCAGGTGATCAGTGAGCACGTGGACGACATGCTTCAGAACGACTTTTGTGACGAGAACCGGTGGTTCTCGTCACAAAAAAAACATTGTTCCATTTGGTTCTGCGTTGATTATCACCATCATAATAAGATAATGCGAAAAGATGTCTACCCTCTATCGCGCATTGACGACGCTCTGGACAACTTGCAGGGCGTTGAATTCTTCTCTTCGGTGGATTTACGCTCGGGCTAGGCAGGCCCCGATGTCAGTAGCTGATCGCCCTAAAACTGCATTCATTACTCCAGAGGGCTTATACGAATTTAACGTGATGCCATTTGGCCTATTCAATGCGCCGGCTACGTTCGAACGAATGATGGACAATATCTCGCACGGCCTAAAATGGAGCACATGTTTATGCTACCTCGACGAAATCGTTGCGTTCGGCCCTGATTTCAGCACGCATCTTCTTTGCCTTAGGCAAGTGTTGACCTCCTTGACCAACGCAGGCCTGCAACTGAACCTGAAGAAGTGCCAGTTTGCCGTGCGCAAGCTCATGATTCTAGGTCACATCGTATCACAAGACGGCACTTGCCCCGACCCATCAAAACTTCGCGCTGTAGCAGAGTTTCCTAAACCTAATACACTCAAAGAACTCCGCACCGTCATCGGCCTCTGTTCTTCAGACGCTTTGTTCGCAATTTCGCCTCGATTATATCACCTCCGACACAACTCTTAAGTGACGCCAACGACATATCCTCCTGATATCCTGCATGCGACGCCGCGTTCGTGACCTTACGCCGTCTCCTGACGTCTCCGCCTATACTGCAGCACTACGACCCCACCGCCCCAACTAAATTGCATACTGATGCCAGTGGTATTGGCCTTGGCGCTGTCCTTGCGCAGCGCAAGCTTGGCTACTCTGAGTACACCGTTGCCTACGCCAGTCGTGCGCCGAGCAAAGCGGAATGCAATTACAGCGTCAAAGAAAAAGAATGCCTGGCCATCGTTCGGGCACTCGGCAAGTTTCGCCCTTATTTATACGGCAGGCCTTTCAATGTGGTTACTGACCATCACGCCCTTTGTTGGTTATCCTCTTTAAAAGACCCGACTGGACGCCTTGCCCACTGGGCTCTGCGCATGCAAGAATACGACATACACGACATCTACCGCTCAGGTCGCAAGCACACTGACGCTGACGCTCTGTCCCGCTCTCCGCTGCCAGCCAACACGGCCTCCCTCTCCACCATTAAGGCGGTATCCTCGGTCGACATCGACATCTTCGCATCAGAACAGCGCAAGGATCCTTGGGTGGCCTGTCTTTTGGATCTTCTTTCTGGCTCGCCTGCATCTCTCATCTCCAGCTCCCTGCATCGCCAGGCTGCCCAATTCGCTGTCCAGGATAACCTCTTGTATCGACGCAACTACCAGCCTGATGGTCGCAAGTGGCTCCTGGCTTTCCCTAGAACTTTGCGTTCCGACATGTGCGCGTCTTTCCATACAGGTCCACAATATGCACACGCAGGCGTTTTGAACACGTATGTGCGCCTGCGGCAGCGTTACTACTGGCGAGGAATGTTTACTTTTGTCCAAAAGTTTGTCCGCTCGTGCCCGCGATTCCACCGCCGCAAATCTCCGCCTCATCCGGCCCATGGTTTATTACAGCCGCTTCTGTGCCCTGCTCGTGCCTTCGACCATGTGAGA
Organism: Dermacentor variabilis; assembly: GCF_050947875.1. Lineage (NCBI taxonomy): Eukaryota > Metazoa > Arthropoda > Arachnida > Ixodida > Ixodidae > Dermacentor > Dermacentor variabilis. Next base: position 197,118,001 of record NC_134570.1, read on the forward strand.
ATTTACCTGTACGGGCCGCTACCGCTAACACCCACTGGCAAACGATGGATTATTGTCGCAGTTGATCCCCTAACACGCTGTGCTGAAACCACTGCTCTACCTGCAGCGACCGCCAGTGACGTTGCATCCTTTCTGCTCCATTGTTTCATTATTCCTCATGGCCCACCTCGGCAGCTCCTGAGTGATAGAGGTCGTGTGTTTTGGTCGCAGGTATTTGAAGCTCTGCTTGCTCAATGCCGCATAGTTCACCGGACCACCACGGCATACCATCGCCAAACTAACGGGCTTACGGAGCATTCAAATCGCACCCTTGGTGATATGCTCGCCATGTACGTTTCGTCGGAGCATACAAACTGGGATATCATCCTCCCATTTGTCACGTACGCTTATAATACGGCTACACAAAGTACTACTGGATTTTTTTTCATACTTTCTTCTCTATGGTCGCGATCCTTTCGATACCATCGATACGGTTTTGCCTTTTACACCAGGCACGTCAGAGTGTGCTCCCGTTTCAGCCGTCGCCCGATACGCCGAGGAATGCCGTCAATTAGCCCGAAAGTTCGCCTCTACCGACCAACAACGACAGAAAGCCAATCGTGATGGCGACGCTACGAATCCGAAATTCGCTCCCGGCACACTTGTCTTGTTGTCCGTGCCTTCACCCACGCCTGGACTTTCGACAAAACTACTCTAGCGATATGATGAACCATACCGCATCGTCGAACGCGCCTCTCCGGTCAACTATGTCATGGAGCCGCTTACTTACACCGACATCCAACACGCTCCGCTGGGGACGGGATGTTGTTCACGTTGACCACCTGAAAGAATTCTATGACCCGCTCGTCTCCATGTCCTAAGTCGCCAGGATAGCTCCGCTTTTGTACCGGCGGTAATTGTAATCAAGAAGTAGAGCACAAAGACAAGGCCGGCCAGATCGCCTCTTCCATGCCTGCAGTGCAACCAGTGGGCCAGCCAGATCGCCAGCGCTTCGCACGAGTGTGAGCCGTTCGGGCAGCCACCTGTTCCTGCTCTGCGTCACCTGCCTTATCGGTTACGAACAAACGCTACCATCTGGACTGTTCAATACACTCCATTAACGTAGGAATATCCGTGCCTACGGCTTTGGAGGCACTGGCAGTAGCGGTGACTACCGAACAGTCGTCCAGCAATTTGATGCATATTTTGGCACTCAGCACAATGAAATGCACAAACCCTATGTATGTCGCTAAAAGGTCGAGACACTGGGTAAGCATTCTAAAAATATTTGTAAGCGATCTGAAGACACAGGGAAGAGCATGCAACTTTGGCAGTCTAATGGAATTGGTCAGGGACAAGATAGTTTAAAGGATAGTGTTCAAATAGCAGTCCTCAGAAAAAGCAGTTAGGAAAGAAAAGTTTGGCCCTGCAAAAGGCTAAACAGGCATGCGAAGCAGTCTGCCACTTACCGGCATGTGTTGCGAATGTCCTAGTGATACCATAGCAGCACTGCATTGGTATATACTGCTACGTTGCTGTTTCTTGTCTTTTATTGCCGCTGTACATTTTTTTTTATCAATTTGTCGATTGTTCGTGCTCCCTATTATTGCATCAACAATTTTTTTGCATTTTGGTCTGTGATATGCTCTTCCCCTCTGTGATGTGAAAACACTGAAAGTAAATAAATAAATCTAATAGCGGCCGTACATATGGGGACTAGTTAACTGATGCTACTGAAGCGTTGACGTTTCAGAGTTTCCCTGTATCTTCTACTCTAACAATTTATGAGCTGCATAATGCAAATATATATGATGAAGCCGCACCCCCGCCGAACGTTAATAGACAGTTTTAGTTTAGCGTGCACTATACCAATGCGTAGGCTATAAAATAGCAGGCCGTCAGTGAGCATGCGCGAAGCGCTAAGTGACCCATAGAGTATAGGTTGTTTCACATGGCGCCATTGACATTGTTTTGCAAAAATTGCCGGCAAAAAATTGTTTTGCCGCGCACGTCGCAGAGCGATATTCGCTGCCAGCTTTCAGATGCTTTTGCGTCAGCGGGATTTCCGCCGCAGCAATGCGCAAGTTTGACCCCTGCCCACGAAGTATCCATGCCTGCACCGTTAAATAAAAACAACATGTAATCTAGTCAAATAATAAAATTTTCCTAATATTATTCGATAATCGAATGAGTACACCATCTTTTAACGTTTAAAACCATTGAGATTTTACGACAGCTTGTAGATACGGTGAGTGAGACGCTGCATAACACCGCAAGCATGAGTTTGCGGCGTGTGCGGCGTTGGCTGGGTGGTTCCATTCAATACACTCTAGTTTCATTGTTACTACGGACGCCACTTCCTGGAGGAGTATTTGATTTTGCAGAAGAACAAGCTACTATTGAGTGTGCATGTATAAGAAGTTGGCACAATTTGTAGTGATGAAGATGTTGACGACAGTGGCGGTCAAGTGGGTACGCTCCTCGTGTTGAAGTGGCGTCTGCTCCCGACCTGGATAGCGTGCAGCTTCTCCTTTTAAACGAATTGTGTAAGCAGAAGAAAAAAATGTTTATGAAGCTCCTAAGGCGCAGACTCTGATGCGTTCGGCCTATTAAATCATAACTAAATCTGGCGCGACATTGCTCGACAGAGCTACCAACGTGCGGTAATACAGGAAGGCACCTATTTTGACGACGCTTTGTTTCGGCACACATTGCCCCGCCCAAATCGCGCCGATCGCTGCGACTGAGCGGCGGCACGACCAACTTGTTGGAACCCAGTCGCGGAGAGCCCACGACGTCGCGGTGGTCGCTAAGCGACGGAATTCGCTTTGTCGCTGATTGAAAACCGCGCCAGGTGAAACAGCCTTATAGCGTACGCACGCTATTTCTGAGACTTAGCGTTACTTTGCGCGGTTTGCGTAAAACATGGCGGCGGTCCCGCCTGCTCGTTTCGAATTGAATTTGTCGTTGCTTTTGTAAATTCACTTCGTTCGTAGCAGATGACTGTTTAAACGGCTTTGGCTTATTCTCAGGCCGCTTCGATGACACATTTTTTTATGGATAACCTTGTCTAGTTTTCAGTATTGCTTCTCGTTTCGAACGAGTCAAAGCGTAACAAAAGAAACCTTCGACATGTGCGCGCCACGTATCAATGAAGACGGGAGATAGCCACGAGGATGGCATATGGCCTCTGAGATCGGAAGATGTTGCAGGTCAACTAAGACTGTGATGAACGCGCGCTGCTTAGCGTACGTTCCACAAGAGCGTATGGCGTACGCAACTATAGCGTTGCCTATCACTCCCTAATAAGTCGCCACGTGTAATGCGACCTATTATATATGTACAGCAGGGAGATACATATATGTATTGTTGTGTTCATATAGGAAGTTGTGGCCAAGTACTGCACCAGGGTGGCCAATCCAGCTCTGGTGAGGGAGTGCGTTACTGGTTCTAGTCACCGCGATCAGAACACACTCCAGGCCTCTTTATGCAATTTTATCAAAACGCGGATTTTTTTTAATCAGGTGGAAAATTGCGCTGCACCGGGATTCGAACCACGGACCTCTTTCACGCGGGGGGGGGGGGGGGTGTTCTACCTCTACGCCACCGCTGCACCGTAGCAGCAGGCCTACGGAATGGATTCCAAGGGAAGGGAAGTGTAGCACAGAGCGGCAGACAGTTAGGTGGGCGGATGATATTAAGAAGTTTGCAGGGACAACATGGCCACAATTATTACATGACCGGGGTAGTTGGAGAAGTATGGGAGAGGCCTTTGCCCTGCAGTGGGCGTAACCAGGATGCTGATGCTGCTGCTGCTGCTGCTGCTGCTGCTGCTGCTGCTGCTGCTGCTGCTGCTGCTGCTGCTGCTGCTGATGATGATGATGATGATGATGATGATGATGATGATGATGATGATGATGATGATGATGATATATGTATAGATATGTATATGCCGGGAGATACGATCTCTCCAATTCTATTCACAACGTGTTTACAGGAGGTATTCAGAGACCTGGATTGGGAAGACTTGGGGATAAAAGTTATGGAGAATACCTTAGTAACTTGTGATTCGCTGATGATATTGCCTTGCTTAGTAACTCAGAGAACCAATTGCAATGCATGTTCACTGACCTGGAGAGGCAAAGCAGAAGGTTGCGTCTAAAAATTATTCTGCAGAAAACTAAAGTAATGTTTGACTACCTCTGAAGGAAACAACACTTTAGGACAGGTAGCGAGGCACTGGAAGTGGTAAGGGAATACATCTACTTAGGACAGGTAGTAATCGCGGAGCCTTAACATGAGACTGAAATAATCAAAAGAATAAGAATGGTCTGGGGTGCGTTTGGCAGGCATTCTCAGATCACGAACTGCAGGTTGTCATTATCCCTGAAGAGAAAAGTGTATAACAGCTGTGTCTTACCAGTACTCACCTACGGGGCAGAAACCTGGAGGCTTACAAAAAGGGATCTACTTAAACTGAGTACGACGCATCGAGCTATGATAATAAGAATGATGGGTGTAACGTTAAGGGATAAGAAAAGAGCAGATTGGGTGAGGGAACAAACGCGAGTTAATGACATCTGAGTTGAAATCAAGAAAAAGAAATGCGCATGGGCAGGGCATGTGAAGAGAAGAGAAGATAAGCGGTGGACATTAAGGATTACGGACTGGATTCCAAAAGAATGGAAGCGTAGCAGGGGGTGGCAGAAAGTTGGGTGGACGGGTGAGATTATGATGTTGGCAGGGACAACATGGCCACAATTAGCACAGGACCCGGGTAGTTGGAAGAGTATGGGAGAGACCTTTGCCCTGCAGTTGGCGCAGCGAGCATGATGGTGATTATGATGATGATGATAACTACCCGTAAGAGTGTTAGCCACCGCCACTCAGCGAAACGCCCCGATTCTTTCCGCGGCTTCATTCTCTGTTGGCATTGTTGACAGCCTTAGGCATGAAGTTCTCCAAAAGCTTCCTCATAACGGTATAAGGGTAATGCCCACTGTTAAATATTATGATGCTTACGACTCCGTACACAGTATGTAAAGAATAAAGGGTTCACATCCTCCTTGAAACAAGTCAATCTAGGAGTGCCTCGAGATTGCATTTTAAGTCCATTTTGATTTCTAGATCAACGACATCATTACCGTTGATGAGGTGGTGAAGTAGGCCATTTACACTGATGATACGAGCCTCTTCTGCTCGTGTCGCCTCACCGCTGATTTAGCAAATCATGCCAACATTACTCTACATTTATTCCACCGATGGTACACGCAAAACAGCCTAAATCTAAATGTCAGTAAAACGAAAGCAGCAATGTTTCGCCCGCGTCACAAAGAGCTTCCCTTGTATTCTCTATTTATCAATGGCAGATCAGTTGAATACGTTCCGTTCTTAAAACTCTTGGCATCTATTTTTCTTCAACTATGGATGCACACGTCGGTTTCTTGGTTGGCAAGCTTTCAAACACTATGGGTTCCTTGCAGCAAAATTGTGCAACGTTCCCGGTATCTGCTAATCTACGACTGCACAACTATTTCGAGCGATTTTCCAGTTTGCAGTATAGGGGTCGTTCTGTGGTGTGTGTTTTCGATTGTTGTCTTCTTCGCGATGCTTCAAGTTTTACTCAACAAAATGGTACGACCTTGCTGGTGACATGTTCGTGTAACAAATCTCTTTTATTTCCTTGGTTTTTACAGTACTTTGCATTTTTTTCATTGTTGAACTGTTTCATAAGTTAGAATAATCTATTGTTGCGTTATATGTTTCTGTAGAACTTATTGTACTCCCTTAAAATTGCATGTTAGACATAAAGCTTGTCTCTAAGTTGTATCGTTTAAATAGTTCAACTATACTTGAAATATGCAGCATATGTTCTGTCTTTCGTTTGGCGTGCCACCCGTTGCTGTTATCAGAAAGGGCCAGCCATCTCGTCAAGCTACTCGCTGTAGTAGCTTTTTGTGACTGCCCCTTTCTTTCAAAGAAAGATAAATAAAGCATTCAGTTGAGTATATAGGACTTGCAGTATTGATAGAAAAAGTTAAAAAATCACCGATTGAGAGACAGAATATTTAGATAGAAGGTTAAGCTTCGCCTTTAAGAGGCGAATGCGATAGCTTCGTCCGTCCACGTCCTGTCCTTCCTTAGTATCGTGTTTGTAAAACTGAGCGCAATATAACCATGAACGTTCACCAACTAGCCCCCTTCATTGCTTTACTAAGCATTCAAAAACCCGTGACTGCGTTCCACGCTTCCGGCAACTGCAGCATATGTAACCCCAATGTTTTCCTGGAAAAGTTGGCGGTGGACGCTATGTATAAAGTCCCTTGATAATTTGAAAGTACCGCTACTCTTTGAACTCTGCCGCCGCCGCGCGACCTTCTCGCCTCCTCCTCGTCCCTTTTGCGTCCCTGCCAAGGCAGCCAATTTTGCCCCCGTTTTTCTGCACGACGATTGCTCTTCCTACCGTTGCCCTTGGAAACGCGTGGATCTTGCGTTTTGCTTGTGTTTTTCTTTTTCGTTCGCGCCATTTTTCCCCACAGCTAGGCTGGCTCGGCGCCTTCAGCTCGGCGTAGCGAACGTTGTACGCTGTGGTTCCTGCTCTGTGTGCTTGCGCTATGGCGTACCGTTGCGAATATAACTGCAGCAGGAAGCCTGAATATGGTTATGCCGTTTTGATGATACCTCAAGGAAAGCCTGACGGCTTGTACAGGAAGCAGTGGCTGCATAACATTGGCCGAAAGAACTTTGTTCCGACAAAGAACAGCGTTTTTTGTGATGTGAGGCGTCTTTCTTATGCAATTTTTCACAGTATGCCTAATTATCCGCGGTGGCTCCATCACCTCGCATGTCGCAAACTGTTATTCAGTTGAAAACGCAGCCCTAGAGATTCTGCTATCCGCTGTGAACAATTAGGGGCGAAGATACAGCTTCTCGATCGCACTTTTCGCGATTGTTAGGATCCGTTGCCTGTTTTACTGAAAATTGAAATAGCGGCCTGTAGAGGAGCTATCATTTCTTGCGTACTTGGATCTGTGCGTCAGTCAGATACAATGAGCACAACCTTGATAAAATTAGTGGCAAGTGTACCCGTGACATTCCAGATGACGAGCACTAGCTAGTCCATACTGCGCTTTTTTTTTTAGTTTTAAGGCGAAAACCTTTAGTTCTCTATGTTTCAAGGTCGCGTTGTGAACAGAAAATATCACGTGACCCAAGGAAGGCCAGAGGCGACCCAAACCATGTATACCCCTGTATAAGAGAATGATTAGCGAAGTTAATTATTGACTCATTAACGATTGAATTAAGGTGGGTTAGGGAGGATTAGAGTGTAGTATGGCGGATTAGCGTGGATTAAGGTGGGTTAGGGCTGATGAAAAAGAGTTAAGATATATTATGATGGATTAGAGTTCAAGAACAAGGATTACGGTGGATTAAGGTGGATAGGGAATGAAGGTCGATTAGGGTAGATTAAGGTTAATTAGGGTTGATAAAGGAGGATTAAGAGTGATTAGGATGGATTAGCGTTGATAGAAGGGGATGAGAGTGTATTAAGGTGTATTAAGCAGGATTAAACTGGATTGAGGTGCGTGAATGAGGAATGCGGTGTATAAAAGACGATTAAGGTGGATGAAGGAGCATTAAGGTGGATTAGGATGGAATAAAGTGAATTAGGATTGATGAAGGAGTATTAAGAACAATTAGGGTGGATTAAGGTAAATTAGCGTGTATTAGGAAGGATTAAGGTCCATGAAGAAGAATTAGAGTGGATTAGGCAGTACTAAAGTTGTAAAGTATGCTGTAATAAACCTTAATCCATATTAATCCATCGTAGACCTTAGTCGGTCTTAATCCCCCTTAAACCATCATAATCTAACTTCGTCGACCTTAATCCGCCCTAAGCCTCCTTAATGCACCTTAATTCTCCTTAATCGACCTTAGTCGTCCTTCATTCACACTAATGCACCTTCATCGACTTTAATCCAGCTAATCTACCTTAATGCACCTTAATCCTCCTTAATTCACTCTAATCCTCCTTCATTCACTTTAATACACCCTAGCCAACCACAATCCTTCTTAATGCACCTTTATCAACCTTCATGCGCCCTAATCCACATTCATAGACCTTAATCCACCCTAACCCCCCTTAATGTACCCTAATCCGTCCTCATTCACTTTAATCCACCATATTCCTCCTTAGTGTACCTTAATCCACCTTCATTCACCCTAATCCTTTCATCGATTTTAATTCGCCTCCATTCTCCTTAATACACCTGAATACTCCTTAATCCAATCCCTAATCAATCATTATTTCATTTTGCTAAGCAGCAATCGTCTCTTATACACGGCTGCACATGCTTTGGTTTGCTTCCGGCCTTCCTTCGGTCACGTGATATTTTCTGTAGCTCACAACGCGACCTTGAAACAGAGTTCTGACGCTTAATAAGCCCCACACAAACGGATATGCTACAAGCAATACTTGATCAGACGAACAATGTAAAGCACCTCATCATGTGTCAGAAATACTATCTGGAGAATGTATAGAACTCGCCTCAAAGCTCTTTTTACATCAGGATGCCCCGTTCATACGGCTTTAAGAATAAAACCAACCTCTTCATAAACGTTGCCTTCAGCATTATAGACGCTGTTATGAACATTGCTCAAAATTTTCAACACCACTGGGCCGTGCAAATGGCCCAAAATAACATGCCTCCATAGAATGCTGCGGAGCGTCCGTGGGAGCCCAGGAGAACATGCGTGGCGTGCGCAGCCGGCGGGTGAGGAAAATCGAGGAGGAAAGCGCCGCGAGGAGGAGAGTGTCGCTACATTCAAATTATTATCAAGGGGTTTTAGCTGTGCACGAAGGCGAGCGCCACCTGGATGGTGTTGCAAGGAACCGAGCGGGTCGCGATACTCCTACTAATACAGACGTCAAAGGGCAGCTGGAAAAGGGGTTTGTGTTTCAGTTTCGGCGTAACAGAATTATTTTTTCTCGTATATTTAAATCACAATCCGACACTATCATTTCTGTAGGTGGTGTGTAAGCCGTACTTTACGATGTATCTAACGCATTTTACTTTGAGAAATTCAATGACCTCAGTGACGCCTACCCGCCCCACGGAGGGCCTGCGTGGATTGGTATGATTTTTCTCATACGGACGTCGCCGCCAGCGCCGCCACTGACGCCGGATTTTCTGCGACACGGGGTCCTTAACGCTATTGCGTTAATACGACCGTGAAGAAAACATTGTGCCTGTGATCCAGCGAGGGCAGAATAATTTAGCACATACCTTGCTGTCCCACAGGCAGCTCCACCGCGGCTGGAACTGCTCCCAGACCGAGCTCCGAGCTCCTGGTAGGTAGAGGGCTCTCGCCGCGACGGCGACCATGAGACACGCTGGCAGGAATCCCATCACTGCAGATATCTGCGCCAGCAGACGGAGAAGCAGAAGGCAATGTTCGGCCGTGCCCCGGCGCTCCCGCAATGACTTCGCAGAAGCTGGGATGCAAGCATTGCGGTATACAAGATTCAGCACCTAAGATCAAAAACATTTGATTTCATATTTCCGCCTTCATAGACCTATTGTACACTAGAGGCCAAGCCATAGCTATAACCATACGGTATAGGAGATTTAGCTGTACACTCCAACTACCGAAACGCAAATAATAGAGCGCTTGGGTATCGCGCATGCAAATAGCAGATATATGACTAACCATAACGTGCTACGAATGGCATTGGTGACAAATATCACAGTTGATCCTAAATTTTTCACGTTATATTTCTCGCCTCGATGCAGAAAAGCAGCGCATTCCGCTGCTTGCAATTCGACCATGGATTGCAGTGATTTTTCTCTCCACGAAAAAATTCTGGAAACCTCCGACCAAACTCCTGCCTCGCGCACCATCTTTTTCATAAAGAAAATATCGTCAACACCCCTCTAAAAGTGTTGCCACGAAATCGATACCCACGAGTAAATTTTAATTTTTCAGCCAGGCGATTAGGAGGAGTTCCACATCGGTTTTCGTGTGGCGACAGCAAAAGCCGACGAACGCCCGAGTGTGGCCGCTAGAGGTTGTCAAAAAATAAAACAAAAAACAGCCGGCAGTGCAGCCTACGTCGGAGAGCCGAATTTTTTCCGCCACTTACTATATCAACGGATATCGTAAATTGTGGCAGAATCCGTGACTATGGACGATAACGTGATTGCATCCAAGCAATGTAGAGACATATCACATTGCTTAAAGGGACGCTAAAGCGAAACAATAAATCAGTTTCCACTAAAAAAGCATTGTTTAAGAACCGTGCAGGCAGTCATTTAAAAAAAATTGATAATTAAATGAGAAAATGAAGGACCAAGTATCAGTATTTGAATTTCGCCCCGAAACCCCAGCGCCGGTACGTCAGCGTGACGTCAGGGATTCCAAAGTATGTTTTCGCATCTGGGCCGCGTTGGCTGAATAAAAGTTCCCGAAACTTGCCATGTTTAATACATGATTCCTTTAGAATACAATGTACTCAATCTGTACCGCTATATACAATTAGTGGGCCCTAGAAGATGCCATAAAAATCGAAGACGTCACAGCCGCCAGGTGCGGGAACTTAAGTAGGCGTCGCCACCTGTATTTCGTTCTTGCGCTTTTTCTGGCTTACCAAACGTCTTATCGTTGTAAGAGTGGTACTCTTGGTGTTGTAGAACGGTAATTTATTCATGCAGCAGATATAATTTTTCACTTTAGTGTCCCTTTAAAGGGAAGCTGAAAGGTTTTCCAGAAAAAATGAGTGAACATCTGTACATAATGCTTTTCAACCCTCCGAATTCGAATATTGTATCGAAATTGAGCAAAAGAAAGTGCAAATATATTTTATTTCGACGAAAAGTGCAGCAGCGCACACGCCCAGCTCGCGCGTCTCGTTTCCGCCTGTGATTGGTCTGGCGCCTCGTGACGTCAACACTAGTGTTGACGTCACGATGTTCATGCAGTATGTGTAGTGACCTTCATCTGTGCGCCATCCGCACACTACTCGTAACCGAAGTCGTAAAGGCGGCGAATTCCGTCGGCTACGTGAGACGGTCGGTTTCTCGCTGCGCGCGAGAGAAGGGGGGAGCGTAGCGTCCTGGCATGCGCCGGCTTTCCAGCACATGCAAACTCTACATTTGCATCGCGTTATGGTAGCTGCATGGAGGCTGTTTTACAACACACGAGCAAATAGAAAATTCGCGGCGCTTTGCGATGAAACCTGCGTCAAGGGCGGGAGATAAACATGCACCTTCCGTTCAGCGTGCTAACACGAAGGAGCTCACAGTAAATCAAAATCCATGTTTGGGCGAGTTCGTGTATTCATAAGGCCTTCCAACACCAGTTATCATCAGTCAGTCCGCACTCGTGCCGTCTTTGTTTTCGTTGCTCCGATCTTTTCGCGCTTGTGGGAAGTAATGGAAGACAACATCGTCGCGGCCGCTGGTGTTCGTGCAACCGTAGGCTGCACAGAAAGCCTGCATGATCGGCCCACCACTTCAGTTGATGCTGCGCACGTTGACTACCACTCTACATACACGCAGACGCACCAACAAAGGAATGCAGGGTCGGTCGAAGCAGATTACGATGGCACGCACGCACAAACAAGCACGATCAGGCACGGTCGCGGAGGCTGCGAAGGAACGGAACACTAGTGTTGACGCCACAACACCGCGGTTTCCGGTCTCCGCTCGCATCGTCAGCGTCAGCAGCAGCGCGCGGCATACGACGGGGGGTGGAGCTACAGCGCAATTTTACCCGCCGATTACGTCGCTCCTAATTGAAAAAAAAACCCCAAATTTTACCTACATAGTTTATAAGGTTCCCGCATCCGTATAGGAGCGTCTTATTGCATTCGACAGACTCTTCAGCTTCCCTTTAAGTCAGCTTTATTTAGAAACTGCAGTGGTTCTGACATTACCATTTCTTCGACTACATAGACGAATTAGAATGTATCTGTACTTGGCCCGATTTGGTGTGACATTTGCGCGCCAAGGTCGGCCGAGAACATGACGGTTTGCCTACGACTGTATAACGGCGACACAGCTACAACGATAGCGTGACCCACCGTGGTAGCTTAGTGGCTATGCCATTGGGCAGCTAATCACGAGGTCACGCGATCAAATCCCGGCCACGGAGGCTACATTTCGATGTAGACGAATTGCGAAAACATCTGCGTGTTACGTTCAGGTGCACGTTAAGGAGCCCCACGTGGACCAAGTAATTTTGGACTCCCTCAGTACGGCGTGCCTCATAAGGAGATCGTGGTTTTGGCACATAAAGCCCCATATTTTATTTTTAGAACGACGCCAAGCAGACAATGGGATCACCACATACATGTATGTGATGACGATGACTTGAAGACTAATGCAGGGCGATGACGTGACGACTGTATGACGACGATGGCTTGACAACAACGGTATAATCATGAGTCAACAACTCCACAGCATAAGTACAATGAAAGGACGATGGGAGGAATGACTTCTGTAGGAAGAAAGCGGTATGACAACTTTACGACGGCAATGAGACGCTGTTTCTACAATGATGAGCATGGTGCGATGGAAGCGTGACAACAATGGCATGACGAGAATTGGACAATGATGACTGCAGGACAACGATAGCTTGGCGACGGAATGTCCAGAATAGGAAGACGAAGCTTGCAATGACGATGGAACGAACAAGATGGAATGCCGTCGATGAGCGCATACCTAGCGAATGAAGCTGGATAATCTTGGTCACTGGGCGGGAAAACAGAAACAGTTAGACACCAGGAAGTACGTGGAGCAACCACAGAATTTTAAAGGCATTAAAATGTTACCGTGGGCATACGTCCCTTGAATAGAGTGAGCTTTGCACAATTTTAGTCAGTAATCCCTAAATTTAATGCGATCATCGTTATTAGGGGGCTTGACACTCTTAATTGGGCCAGACTGCTTATCTGTCTGTCTGTCTGCCTGTCTGTCTGTCTGTCTGTCTGTCTGTCTGTCTGTCTGTCTGTCTGTCTGTCTGTCTGTCTGTCTGTCTGTCTGTCTGTCTGTCTGTCTGTCTGTCCGTCTAGATCTAACTGCTCTCCCGCCAAATTGGTGCACTGGGCATTCCATGATCTAACGGGTAACGCATCGGGGTGCTGTGGTGAGGGCCTGCTTGATTATGAGTACTCAAACGGGCTCCTAGAGCGCCAGTAGACTTCGACCTCCCATGGCCTCTGCCTCGCGCGCCGGCCATCGCCCCTGGATGATGCTGACGTGTGCTGCCTGAAATCTACTCATCCTCATCTTTCATCCCCCGCCCCATCCCCAGTGCGCTGCGCCGTGCTCCCATATGGGCTGCAGAATTGAGCGTACTTTCCCCCTCCCAAATCACGAAGAAGAAGAACTTAGGTTATTGACTGTACGGAACGGCGTATGTCCCGCTCTTCAATGAAGCTCTGTGACGCCTTCTTAAATCATTGGGTACGTGGCACTTGATATGTGGCGCTGTTCAATGACAAAAGAGATCCTCCATGTGTTCTCCGGTGCTCAACAAAGTTGAACCCGCGCCGCGCGCGACGTTCCCGGCGCCACTGCTAGATGACGTAGCGCGTACAGTGAGAAGTGCGAGAGGGTGGTTCTGCTGCTTACACGTTTTGGTGCTTGTAAAATGGCGCGTCGCTATATTATCTTTTAGCTAGTCATACTAACGACGGCATCCATCGTGGCTGCCGTATAGCGTGGCGTTTTACGGGCTCGGCGTTGCAAGTATTCTACTAAAGGCAGAAATCAACATTTCGTGATTGTCACGTCTGAACCTTATGGCTAAGTTGAATTATCAGTTTTTATGAGTATGCTCTCGCCGTGGGCTGCTTTTAATTGATTTTAAAGTAAAAACGCAAGTTTTACAATGGAGCTGCTAGAACCTCGCGGGGTATCTCTTGACGTAAGCAGCTTCGCCAATGTGGGAAAGAGAGAATTGAGAGAGAGTGAAAACAGTTTAAAAACAGCATCGCGCAGCATAGCGACGCGGCGAGGGTGGGGGGAGCCTAGCGGAGAACGAGCGGTGCTCACGCGAGCGAGGAACGTGACCTGGATGCGGGCCCTCTCCTGTGGCGCGTGAGGCAGGGAAGGGTCAGGAGAGGGAGGATGGGAGTTCTTCTCCGGCGGCTGCTAGGGTGCCTCGATGTTCTCCTCGCCCTCCTCTCCATACATAGTGGAGACAACCCCGGCGTCTACTACGGCGCTGGCCACGCGAATCGCGGACGCCGTAGTATTGGCCTCGAGCTCCACCACTGGAAAAGCTGGCGCCACCGTCGGCGTGACGTGCTAGGAGGGATCACGTGGACATAGCGGCCGCGTCGGCTGCTTCGGGCGCGCCGAAGCGAGCTGAAAACGAGTTTATATTCCCTCGTACGCTGCGGTCCTCATTTAGTGGCGAAATTTTTCCGCTTCGAGTGTCTCCTTTACAACGCTTCAACGCACTACAACCGGTAGTGGCTGCCTTTGAAGGCGCGCAACATGGTAGGCTACTGCTCGGTTCCGCAGGGCCAGACGCACGTAATGGAGGCCGGTGTCAGCCTTATTCACACGTTGCCGCAGGACAAGAAGCTGCGTGAAGCTTGACTCGCGAAACATAAAAGCAGCAAACAGTCATCGGCTACAACTCGGGTATGCAGGAAGCGCAGACGCGAGGAAGATTTCTGCTACGTCGCCCGATCTGTGATGTTGTGAAAACGCGCACTGAGACGCTCGCCCGAGTCCGCTGCCCAACTAATGTCATGACGGTTTGGTCTATGAACTTGTCGATACTTTAGATACTGCCAAGTTCAGTGGAGTGGAAAGGCAGCGGTAAGAAGCACATTTAAATAAGCACGGCATATGGTCATGTTTGTGTTATGAATTAATGCACTGGATTACAAAAAAGAAGCAGCGGGAAATCACACGCTGAGAACCCCGATAAACATACAGTGCGATGCAACTCGAGAAATAATATTTAAAGGTCAAAGAATTTAGAAGAAAAAGAAAGATTGAATCGGCGCGACGGGACATCACAGGCGTCGAAGTCTCTACAATGAAATTATTTTTGAACAGCTCTGATAGCGCCCACGCAACAATGGTTGCTTGTATACTGTCAAATGCTCATATTCTGCGGCCTAAAGCTCATGGCACGGTGCGAAAACGCGCGCGCGGAGAAAGCGAAACAATGCGCGGACAAGCATGCAGACGCGCAGTCGGTCGCTGCGAATCTGCGCGATCGCTGCATTGAGGCTTCGTTCTATTACGCTCCATTTAGTTATACAAACACTATAAGAACAAATTTCACATAGCTTGCTCTCAGCGTTTACCTACCTTTCACGCAAGAAGCCGGTTCGGGAGACTCCATCGCGGCGACCGCGCGCAGTGGCGTTCACTGTACGTATTCGGTAAGGGGATAGCGTCTGTAAACGATTGTGTGCTTTCAGTTTGCCCAAGATTGTTATTTAGACAGTAAGAAATTTCTCTCGTTTCGAAAGTACTTATAGAAATGTCTGGGAGAGCTCGCGCGTGGTGTTTTCAGTGAGCGCTGACAGCAAAACCTATGAGGAGCGCGCCGCATGATCCCTCATACTACGCCAGCGAAGCGCTACCGATAGATGGCGACTCCGTAACTCCTCGCCGCCAATACGCCTTTGGCGGACGCCGTAGGGACGCGTTGCCGGCGCTCGTGTGTCTTGTGTGCAGTTCACAATACTTTACTAGCCTTGCACCAGCTTCACTGGTCTCTCGTGTTTGCGATAGCAGAGCCACGCATAAATTTTTCATACAGAACTTGGTTACAATGAAGCGTTTGCAATATCTTGGCAAAACAGACCCTCAGACAGAAGCACGCGATAACTCCCTTATACAGCTCCGGCGCCTTATATATGTGAGTCGCTCGGATTACCACGTGCCTATGAAAGTTCTAACGCAACAGCGTTAAAGAGCACATGTCAGAGAAAATCCGGTGACGGCGTTGATAGAGTTGTCCGTGAGCGAAAACTGTCGTATATATTTAGGTGTATGTACATGCCACGTTTTGCCATATGGCATGCGGTATAAGCGGGTTATATTGCCACACCTTTCTATCACTAATGTTACTGAAACCTCGTCTTACGTTCTTGACATAGTTATTCCTCGGAAATTTGAGAATAACAGCCTATAAAAAATGTCATGAAACAAAAGCCGACTGCGCATGCATCTCATGTTAAATCTTCTCAGATATAAATAATAAAAGTGCGAAACAACAGAAACCTGAAACTAATGTAATTCTTTAGTCGCGGATTTGTACTACCTGTGCGATTGGCCCACACAAGAGGCAGTATTTCTACCAGAGATCGCCTTCTTGCAAAGCATTCACCGACAACGTGTCGCACTAAACTTTATGGTTACGTAAGCTGCAGTTGCCGATAAGCGTGAGAAGCAGCCGGAGATCTTTGAATGCTTTTGGCGTTGCACTCTTAAAGGCGAAGTTTGAGCGTCCTTCAACTTTTCGTCTTTCTTCTAGATCGTACTGACGACGTAACCGCTAGCCCGCCAAGACTGCGTGCGGGGAAAACGTAACCCCACAGGTAAATTGTGCGTGCGCTCTAAACAGTAACAACACATTATAACCAAACACCGTACCCGTCCGACAGCAGCGACTCCCTGCGCCGTGCAGACGAAGATGAAGAACCAGGTGAAGATGTAACAAACGAGCAGCTCCCAGCGAATACCGCCGAATTCGTCGATGCCACTGGTCACCTTGAGCATGCCGTGCCTGGAAATACATTGTGTTCGTCCTAAGAGGACACAAATTGCAGAATAACGCCGCGACTCTTAAACAAAGGTGCGCGCTTGCACTTTCTTCAATTTGTTTTCGTTTTTATTTCAACGCATTGCAACAATTTCAGCATAATCAATAAATTCTAGATCTGGAAGCCATAACAGAGCTTTGCTGATCAAAGTTTTAGCTCGCGCGAACATGATATTGAAGACTACAGAATGAAACGTGTCTTTTTAAAAAATTCGTTGAGCAGAAAACACTGCAATTTCAGCGAAAAGTTGTGAAACGAAAATGGTGACGCTCGCTCAGCAATTTTTCTTTCGGTTACTTTAATTCCTCCCAAAAGCCTTTGTTATTTTTCTTAAAGAATTGAACATCTTTACATCTTTTGTGCGGTGGCGAGTCAACAGTCATAGACGATAACAGGCCTCAATGTCGTGCATTACCTATAAAACAGCTTTGATGCGCACAGATATCTAAGCAATAAACTCTTTTGTGTGGCTTCAGAAGTAGCGAGAACTGGAGGCACAGAATCTCACTTGAGATAAAATGGGGCTGAGGCACCGGACTTGGACAAGTTATATTGAGACATTTTGCCAGGACAATTCAGTGGCCATCTACCTACTAACATAATCAATACAAAGTCTCGAGGGCTCCAAAAATGCGAAGGTGTTAAAGCGAATATAATCTCTCAAGATTTTGCAATCTTCCTACCAAAACATAGTGGTCGCTAGACTAAGTGCTCTCTGTGGCAAACACCGCGCACTTAACAATGTAAATTTTAGATAGGATAAACGTAGAGTGCAGGAGAGCCTTAAGTACACAGGCAATGGTCATCAAATAAATCAAATGCAGGCGTCTGATGACAAAAGACAAGTCAGGTACCATCGCGCTGCTTGACTGGTGGGATGTATAATCATTTTCACAGGATATCATATATCTTTAACCAACTGACATCCAAGTGACGCGAACATATTGATGACGCTTCGCTTATATCGATTCCCATAGTGCATGGGATCTGCATAACTTTTTCCAGCTAAATTACGGCTGTAAATGCCAAGTCAACGTGTTCATTCCCAGCGATGTACCTATCTTGGAGAGGCCCGGCCTTATCTGCAGGGAGCCACACGGCACGGCGCTGCTGTCAGTTGTTAAAGACGGCGGTTGTGCTTCGCACGTCCACGGAGTACGAGCAACCAAGTGTAATTTGTTTTCTATGGAGCAATGAACAAACGCAGACCGAAATCCACAGGCAAATGCAGCCCACGCATGAGGAGCAATGTCTCGCTTTCAGAAGTGTGAGGTGGTGATGTTGAGTTCACAAAAGGACGTGAAGAGATGCATGACAATAAACGGCCGCGTGCGTCGCAGACTGACGACAGGGACATGTCAAATTTCGTGCTGCGATGAGACAAATGTCTGAACTCATATTAAGACTAGGTGGACAACTAGTGTAAGGTACGTAGAATAGTACGTATGTTTTAATTACCTGTATGTACGCTAGCTTGGCTAATAAAAAAACAGGGGCAAATAATTTCTGATTGAGCCTCGTAAGTTGATCTTCAATATTTTCCCCGTATTAACATATCATTTTCTAGTAAACGGGACAGTTGTGCTGCCGGGGAATAGTTATTAAAAGCGTGCTGGGAGATAAAGGCAATGTTTGTGAGCAATGCAATAATTCAGCGAATAGATTTTATAATTTGTAAAATGACGAATTAACGTCTACCTTAAGGTAACACGGATACATAACCACCTTTGAGCGTTGGAAGAATGAGTCTACTAGTCACAAAAATCTTGAAAAAGGTAGGAATTCTTGATGCCGAAGATAGAAAAAAGCCGCCATTAGCGCTTCACCGAACTAGCGCGTGACGCAGAACACGCGGTTTCTTATATTTGGCAATGTCGATCCAAATAGGTCGCGAAGCTTCCAGCCAATAGCGGTTCTAACAAATTGTTGCCGTCATCAGCAAGGGTGGTTATGGGAGCAGCGATTGAAGCGCGACTAGTTTGGAAGAAAAAAATACTAGGAAACAAAACTCGAATTTTAATTAAAGGGCGACACAGTTAGATTCTGTATTGAAAATAAAACACCTGTCAGTTTTTTACATGCATGACCGAGTAAAAACAGAATACTCTATTTTAGTTTATTTTTATCAATGAATACTTTTTTTCAGCGTCCATCGTATGTACGATGGTCACGTGTCAGTTGACGCTGCTAAGCCGCTATCGCTTGAAATGCAATACAGCACTCGCTGAGTGCAGAAAGGCACGCTCGTAAAGTTGTCGACGTTTGTCTGAATTTGTTGCCGCCAGTAGCTTCATCGTTTCTTTACCTGTTCAGTCAAAAACAGTGAGTTACAACTGGCAGATAATTGTTCACTTTAGTTCTTCTCACCTGACTGCACTGGCCAACGGGCTTGGCGTCCTACGATAGGACCAGCACTCTACGCCTAAAGCTTTCGTTGACCTAGACAGAAAGTATGTTCTTTGCAGGGGTGAAATTTCGACACCAGTGCGACTGAACTATCCCTGCATCGCTTTGCCCGCTCAAAGCTCGAAATGTCCATCAAGTAGAATGGCGGAGCATTTGAATATACAGCTATCATGGCAGGTCACCGAAACAATTTTCGCGCACTGTCAGATATGTCGTAACAATTCTTTTTCTTCCGCCAGAATTGTGTCCTCTTCGTACAGACAGCGCTAAGCCCCATAAACCGCCGATGAACCGCCACATTTCGAACGTATGGGCTTGTGTGGAAGCGTCGCTACCACCTATCTATACGTTGGGTTTGGCGCCATCCGTGGCTGGCCATGGCGGAATTTTATTGCAGAGCGAATCTATGCTCTCACAATTTCTCCTGTGCACATTTTCGACTATTGTGTTGCAGAAAAAAAAACGAAAAGTTATCCTTAGAACTTTTCAAAGCGCTGAGCAGCCACGATATTCCCGACGTTATGCCTTCTACTTGCTAATAAGTACAACACGCGTCTCCAGATCACATTCCCTGAAAATAAAGAACAAAGGCGTCGCAAACACAAACTCTCCAGCGCAGGTAAAACGAGATGCAATACAACAATGAAATACGATGTGTGCAATCATCCCATGCTATTAAATTTAGCCTTCCTAAAATACTGACTACTCCGATGACTCCTATGCAGACGGCAGGGTATCGTACAGCCTTAACAGCAGGAGCCACCCGCCCGTAGGTTGTTTCCTAATCACAAAAGAGCTGTAATTACTAAAAGAGCCGTAATGTGCTACAAGAACTGACGCTGCAAAGGGGCACGCCATTACCTGCCGTGAAGGTGACTGCTACATTGTAAATGCTTACCAGTGCAGCAAATGTAAAGCTCGAAAAATTGCTTAGGTCTAACCACAGCAGAGTAAATTGGTTGCTGAGCCCCAATATGCTTACTCTACGAAGTCCCCGCCCAGTAATCCCGACCTTACCCTTTATACGCGTTTGCCCGAATGCGTGAGCCCCTGACATTCTTTGTATTAGGCCGCTCATCATTGCTTAAGCACTCCTGCCACAAGTATACCAGGCCATTTTTAGCATTTGTGAGATTTGTTTCTCATGATGACGGAATTTCGGATTACATCACATATGTAAGGCGACTCATTCACACTTTCAAGGTGCGGGAAACCTATCACAAATGCTTGCGGCTTTCTAGCGGGCTACTGAACATTACTATATATCTGTATTTTTCGCACAGGAAGCCTAAAGCCTACTTTTATACAGTGTCAATTAAAGATCTTTCTTTGGATTTTTTATCTCCAGTGGTACTCAATGGAACATCATCTGCAAATTATAGGTCTGTGATGTAGTGTCCTGGGTACATTTCTACATCAAATACCTTGTGCGTTATCCAGTATATTTCAACTAATCTTGAAATGGATCACAGTGTAAAGACATCTGCTTGTCTGATTAGCTTATATTATTATGTTTTCGCCCTTGTGAAGAATTTTGAGAGCGTGGACATTCCGTAGGCATTTCCGGTATAGGTATAAGCTTGCCCTACTACTTCTACTACTTCACTAAACCATGCCTTCTTGCGTAAGGGTATCTCGGCTTAATCAAACGCCTACTTTGTTAAATTTGTGCATCTACGTCTTACGTTCACTTGTGCGCTGTGAGGTGCTTCCCGCCGCAGATCTTGGAATTGGCAGAATTATTGTTGCTTCCACAACGAACGTGTGGTAACTTACTGAAAGAAGGCGTTCTCGGAATAACCCCGCGGGTCCAAGCAGTCCGACAGGTTCATGGCGTCGACGTAGGACGCCGTGACGACTTTTCCGCACAAGGTGAACACGGTGGCGTTCTTGCCAGGGTCGTAGTTGGGCTGCTGGGTCTTGATGTACACGTTCTCCTTGGCAAGCTGGCACTGGCGCTGCGTAAGATCCACGGCTCTTGCATGTCCGTACCATACTCGCCGTGTGATTCAGGACTCGCGATGCGGCAGAGGGTACTTTCAAGCACAGTGAGGACACGCGTCATTTTACCGGTGACGGCAGAAAAGAAGCGCAGTGGCACGAATACAATGCCTTCAGCAATTATCGCTTATTTTGCGTTAAAAACCTAACGACTCTCCTACAATATATTTCGTGTGCTACAAGCGAATGACTTATTCTAGATCATAGCCCCAAGTTTGCATTTGTTCTTTCTTTTCATAAAATACAGAATAAGGAATAGTTGTATTTTAGGAATAATATTTTCATGCCTCGGGGACACCGAGGCTCCGTAGTAAATCGGAAATGCTGTGCAATGCAGATCGCTCCCTTTGACGAGGACGAGACAGAACATCTCAAGTATAAATCTTTGTAAAGCGAAGCATTCCTGGTGTTATTGGCTCATGAACTATGTGTGTGCGCGTACTTCCACATGGCAGTTACGATGAAGAACGACACAGTGTCATAATTGTGGGTTACAAATTTAACTTTTTACTGGTACAGAAAGTATATTACACTAGTCACGTGGCACATAAAATTAGATTACGAAAGGTTTCGTGACAACGGCCAACGGAGAGAACTATCCTTAACATTTGAGAAACTTCCAATATATGTTGGCGCGTCTTGCGCCAAGTGATAACGTTAAACTTGTCTTAGGCGGTGAAAAGCGGTGGTTGCTTATCGGTTTGAAGGGCCTGCCATAAAAGTTCGGACGGAATTTGGCGGTAGCTCGAATGATTGTAATGCACTATTTTTCCGTCATAAGATGATTGGCTTCTGATTTGGGCTCTTTACTGGGCCGTAATTGTTCCCAGCAAAATAAATAACACTCAAACCCAACGATTGCGGCGAGCAGAGTCAGCGATCGTCTAAAATCTGATCAGATGGTCAAGCGCGTCAGCTTTTATACATGACTCGCCGAAGGTTCCACTGTCATCGCAGGTGCTCGCAAGGCCTCCAAAAAGTACTGCACAATTCGAGTTGCGGACACAATCAGATTACGAAAGGTTTGGCGACAATAATCAACGGATAAAACTGTCGATAACATTCGGGAAACTTCTCATACATGCATGAGCGTCCTGCGCCAAGCGATAACGTTTAAAATTGCTTAGCTGGTGAAAAGCGCGGTGACCAAAGAAAGATAAAAACGTATGCGTGTCAATATTAAGTGTTATTTTCAGGGTCTATAAATCAGTATTTAAGAACAGCATGTTATACAAACAAATTATTTTATTTGCTGCGAATTATAGAGCGGTTCGATATTACATACACATAAAAACTTGCAGTACATATTGCATATCTTCATACTGTCTTGTTGTGCTCATGGTGTTTCTAGGGCTACAGTCTCTTCTAGTGTAACTACGGCATGCCGTAGACGCATGCGTCGAAGCATGCGTCTGTGGCGTTCCGCGTTTGAGGCCAGACTCGCACGAAGAAGTGCCCGGAACTCGGCAAGAAATGGTGGCTTTAAAATGCATAATCACGGAAGCTCGAGCCAAACCGACCGTCTCGTTGAGCTTCCTCTCCCGGCAATTGAGGTCTGAGGCGCCCCACCAGGTGTAGCAGTGGCTCCAGGGAAGCTCATCTTGGAATGTCTGCAGGAAGTAGAAGAAGGTGCATGCGTTCTCGAACGCCTTGTACGCGCAGATCACAAACGTCTTCAGCAGCATTGCCATGCCGATGCCTGCAACAAGTCAAATGCACCGTAGTCAGTTTCAAATGTAGAACACAAATCATACACGAGCTGCTTTGTGGGCGCTTGTAGTTAAGCAGCACTGTAGTCGCAAAAATAACCGTTGTCGAACGAAAGATTGCAAGGCACAAAGAGAAATGCCACACATCAAGGTCACAGATCGCAGCGCAAGGTCATATCTGCCTAGTCATTCTCATTTTATATCTTAATTCTTACACACTGAAATCGCCATATGGTGTTGTGGCGAACATTGAAAAAATAGAAAAATCAAAATGTAGAACACCAAATATTCACAAAAGTAAAACAAGCTCCGAGAAGACAAGATGCAACGCTCTGTTCACCGTAGCAAGACCTTCAAGTCACTTTACATAAATAAAGGCCAGTGGTAACAATGTACTCGTAAATTACGCCTGTTGAAAGAAAAACCATCCCAAATGTTGTAAGCAACAATTTACAGGCTTTACGCGGTACACCGCAAAGGAGCGATCCGAGTCACTTTTGCCACCTGGGGTTCTTGAACGTTCGTAATGTATATTTACTTTCACGCTAACATATGTAGGGGGCCTACAGTGTTTTTATTCCTGTTTTCTCCATAACACATACCTTTGCCGACTGGGACGCAGGTCCAGATCTCAAGGCATCCCTTTCCGCGGAACTGTCCAATCAGCATCTCGAAGGCGGCCATAGGAACCCCCACCGCTACCAAGACAACCGCGTACGGAAAGAAGAAGCACACTGCAATAGAAGAATAAAAAATATGTGTTATCTGGATGGAAGAGCACATATCGCCTAGTGTACGCTAGATCACACGCCCTCCAACATTAATTGGCCACACTCATGAAGGTCGGAAACAAACTAGGAGGCAAGGACAGGTGAGAATCTCGAAGACTATATAAATATATATCTATAATATTTATAAAATATATATATATACATATATATATATATATATATATATATATATATATATATATATATGTCCAAAAATATAAAAAAGCTAAGCCCTCGTAGCGTGATAGGCAAGCGGTAGCTTCTAGCCACCTCGCTATGGTTATGCCTGCTGCGGCGGTTCCATCTCACCTTTTTCAAAGGCGCAAATGCGGAGGGACTAAAAAGAATACATGCCTGGCAGTTGAAGGCGCACTGCGGCTGATGCGACGAGAGTTATTAAAATGCGTGGAAAAGTTAGACGGCACTTCATCGTTTTGCACGGGCTTCCAAGGCGAGAACGCTGGCGATTTCACTAACTGTCACGGCAAACGCAAGCGGCGCGTTTGAAATTGTATTCATTTATTTGTTTTGTAAAGGCGTTTATTAGTCGCCGTCGTTTGGGGCCAACCGTTATAGAGCTGGGCATGGACTCCCAACACGAGCGGCGTTCCCCGAGCAAAAGTGCTGGAGAGATTGACGCATCAGAAAGGCGCTGGAGTGTATGGCGCACTATAGCGTCCCTCTAGTTCGCTACAATTACCCCCGGAAACGAAGAGGGAGTTGTCCGGTGACCAACAGCTCCTCACTATGAGTGGATCATAGTAGGGCTTGAGGCGCTCGACGTGACGTTGACAATGTCTCATCCACGACTGCGCATGTCCGAAGACGGTTCGACGGGTTCGATCAGGTAGTTGATGGGGGATGCGGGTTCGACGACACGGTCGGGCCCTTCATACATGTGCAGTAGTTTTCAAAAGAGACGATGTGCAACGGAAGGAACCGAGAGCCACACAAGCGCACCAGGAAGGAAGGTGAGCGCAGGAATGGGGTCAGCGCGATTGCTCTTCTAACGCTCTTGTTCAATGGAGGCCGAGCGAGATCGCGGTACTCTTCAGCATGTCTTGCCGTGGCGAAAATGGGCGCACATTCAGATGCATTCTGTCGGTGTGGTAGAATTGTGTCGATGGTGTGCGACGGGTGGCGACGGAACAGTAAGAAGAAGGGTGAAAATCCGGTGATGCTCTGAGTAGCGGTGTTCCACACGTAGGCGGCGAAGGGCAGAATGACGTCCCAATTTGTGTGGTCAGAAACGACGCACATGGCAAGCATGTCGACGAGCATACGTTTGAAGCGTTCCGTAAGCCACTTGTAGAAGATACGATGAACAACGTCCCCCCCCCCTTTAAGAATGACTTCAACTACTTCGCACATGAAGACACGTCTGCGATCACTGAGCAGTTCCTCAGGTGGCCCATGACGCAGGATGAATGGACTAAGCAGGAAAGAGGCAACATGACGCGCTGTAGCTGCCGGGAGGGCGGCAGTTTCGGCGTATCGTGTGAGATAGCCGACTGCTACAATGGCCCAGCGGTTTCCAGCCGATGTCAGGGGGAGGGGCCCACACATGTCGATGCTCACGGGCCCAAATAGCCGGGTAGGGCAATGTAGAGGTTGTAACATGGCTGGCGAGAAGCGGGTTGAAGATTTCCGGCCCTGACAATTGGGGCAAGAGCGAACTAACTTCTGAACGTAGCGGTGCATCCCTCGGCAGTATTACCGCTGTAGAAGTCAATGCTAGGTTTTAAAACTCCCAAGTTGCACACTGTGGATCGGAGTGGAAAGCTGCGCAGATCTCTGAACGCAGTTTGCGAGCCTCAACTAATAACCAGTGGTGTCAGTCGGCGTTATAATTGCGTCGATGAAGTAGGTTGTCGCGAATGGCGAAATGGTGAGCTTGCCGACGCAGCAAGGGAGTGCTTGGTTGTGCTGATGAACCAGAAATCTAGTCTATAAGGGACGCAATCCAATGGTCTTTGCGCTGCTCAGACGCGATGGTGGTAAGGTCGAGCGAAGAAACGGTAAAGTGGGATTGTGAGCAGCAGGCATTGTCGTCAGGCAAAGGATAGCGCGAGAGGGCGTCGGCGTCAGCATGCTGGTGTCTGCTGCATTACACTCCGCGGATATCGTAGTCCTGCAGACGAACTGCCCACCGGGCAAGGATCCTTCAATGACGACATCCAGCACAGCGCACGGTGGTCCGTGACTACATCAAGTGGACGGTCGAACAAATAAGACCTGAACTTGGTGAGAGCCCAGATGGTGGTCAGGCATTCTTTTTCTGTCACAGTGTAATAGGTCTCAGCTTTCGTAAGCGTACGACTTGCATAAGCCACGACATACTCAAAAAACCCTTGATTGCACTGGGCAAGCACAGCGCCGAGGCCAACACCGCTGGCCTCTGTGTGCACCTCGGTAGGGGCTGTCGCGTCGTAATGGCCCACAATTGACCGAGACGTTAGCAAATGGCGGAGCTTTGTGGAAGCCCGTTGCTTCTAAGTACTAGCTTCTTCAGGGGCGATATGATGGCGGCGAAATTGTGAATGAAGCGTCTGGAGTAGGAGCAGATACCTATGAAACAGCGCAATTCTTTTACACATGTTGGCTTAGGGAATTCGGCGATGGCCCGAAGTTTGACTGGATCGGGGAGTAATCCATTCTTGGGTACGGCGTAGCCTAGAATTGTCGGCTGCCGAGCTGCAGTTTATTTATTTATTTATTTATTTATTTATTTATTTATTTATCTATTTATTTATTTATTTATTTCTCTATTAGAAGTTGTACGGACGCAAGGTCCAAGTAGGGAGGTCAATTAGAAAGGAACATAGAAATTAGAAAGGAGCAATAGAAATCAACAAGGATTAAGGCGCATTGGTGTTCGCTCGGAATGTCATCATCTGATTCAGTGAGAGTTCCGATAATCTATGGGCCTTCAAAAAAATAAAACTGGAACCGGTCAGTAGGTGCAAAACACACGCATGGCGTTAATTGCGCTTTTCATGGTGGTGGGAGTAGGCCTGCTAGTTATAGGTGATAAACATGATGACTTATCTGAAGCTTGTTTGTTAATGTTAAGTCGGGAGAGAAATTCAGGCTCACATTTTTGCTTTCACACTTCTAACAGCTGCATATCGTTATGTTCCACGACCTTTGAGCGTGAACCTTTAACACCGGCAAGTTTGTTACATATAACTCTAGGAACGTTCCTCTGAATGCGACTGTAAGCATTTTATTTAGTGCAGGGGTCCAGACATTGTGTACACATTCTAGCTTGGGCCTAAAGAAGAAAGGAAACAGGGCAGGAAAGTTAGTAGGGGCGGTTTCAAGTATACGATTCAGCACACAAGAACTTGCGGAAGGTAGATGAGCAAACGTTACCAATATGGGGGTTACTAGATAGGTTAGAAGTCAGTGTCACACCGACATAACGTATACCCAGTGACTTGTTGTAATGGTAAATACCGCAATGGATAAGTATATAGAAGTTGATCTTTCTTTTGTGCGCAAGTTCATGGCAGACGCATTAGCTTGTCCTTAGTAGCCTAGTGTTTAAACCATGGCTCTATTTTGCCCAGACAGGTGTCGACGTCATTGTAATCGTTAGCGCAAGCAGTTTCTTTAAACAAAACACAATCCTGAGCTGATATTCCAGACCAGGGTCTACAACAACAACAGTATCATTATTATACAAAGGGAACAGTAAGGGCACTATCGCGATGCCTTGAGGTATGCCAAAAGTGAGTGGAGCAGATCATCTGAACGTTGACCGCCCAAATTTACCTCTCTTTTCGATTAGTTAAGTAGGTTCAAATCCAACAATCTCGAATTTGTGGGATACCTATAATTCTAACTTTTAAATTTAGTGTATGGTCATGCACCAAGTGCCCTAGCCTTCCTTTATGCTTCAAGGTAGCAAATCTTTACGAAAGCGCGATACCCGCGGCTGAAGGGTGACAAAAAAAAAACGTCTGTTCATCCATGCCTGTCGCGTGACGGCAGGCTTCACTAAATGCTACCAACAACCAGACAATCCACTGAATAATTCGGCAACCAAGGACGGCCGACATCCCAAGAAACGAATGTTGGATAGCCCCCCCCCCAAAAAAAAAAACATGGGCGACGTCACAGTCCGCCGAGGCTAGCTACCTGGCGGCAGGCTTTCTCCTGGTTGTTTTACTGCCTCCATGAGCAGGCGGAAGAACGGCGCGCATCAAGCTCCTGTCCTTCTTGGCTCACGCTCGCTCGATTGCTCCAGATATCGCAGTGTAAGGTGCGCGGGCCGCTCATTCTGATGGCCCACGCACCGTATACGTCGACGGGGAAAATTTGCCTCACGTGCCCATATATTTACCATTGTAATATGATGTGGTACAGCTGGAGCAATAACAATGGAACGTGACAGAGCAGCTTACGTGAGTGCTGCGGCCTCACTGCATTCTTCAATATTGTGCGCCACATTCCTCTTTGTCGAGGTGGTTGTACAATGAATAGACAGCTGTAGTCAGATATGCATTGTATGTGTGCGTGGTTATATAGCAATAGGTACGGTTGGCGCGTAGCGAGTTTTATAGTGATAGACGCATGATTAGTTTGGATGTATACCTGACGTGTTTGTATGCAACGAACAAAAAGCAGTCTTTACGCTTCGGTTTACTGCAGGTAAGTTGACTCGCAGATAGCGACTACAGAAAGAGTAAACCAGAATGTCATAACTCGTCGATGACCATCATGTTGGCGACGTCACGACGATATGTATGAATAGGGAACAAATTATCGAATAATGTTGTCGCAGTACTACCGTTTCAATTGTTTACTTCCTTTTAAGTATTTTTGTGATATGAGCGAATCTTCAATTTGATTTTTAAAAAATAAACTGTCCATAGTGTTTAAGTACACCCATATTGTATAGAATGTATGATGTAGGTTGTATGCGTGTACTATTTGTAACGCCGCCTCTCTTTTGTTACCAGCTCTCTGCTGTACTGCTGTAGACTGCTCCTTTTGTTACGGGGGCAGAGACCTCGTCAGGCAATCATGCCTTTAGTCTCTGCCACCCGCAGGATGATGTGATTTTCCTGCAAATAAAAACTGACTGACTGACTGACTGACTGACATGAACACATACGCTTGATTGTATCGGGTATTTGATCATAACTTGTAGCATAGTGACATTATAATACCTTGTTATCTGGCTGCGCTTGCATTATCATTGAAAGGTTTGAATTTTGTTCGTAAGGACCAATGCATTTCCACAACCATTGCCACCGCAATATTCTAAAGAGTGGAATTGCTTTCAACCCGTTTCAGTAGCTATAACATCGAATAGTAAAAGCCAAAGGGCCGAACAGATCTGTTACGAGACGGGTTCTTGGGAGAGCTGGCATATTTGACGGCATAACCTGAAGAGAGGTTGTGCGGCTGCCTGTCTTGCCCGTGCCTGTTTTATTTGCACTCTTTCAATTTATTAATTGGTATCTTCTAATAAATTGCATTATACACGCGCATTTCTACATTTCCCATTTGGCCTCATCTCTTTCTTCTTTCGTAGTAAACTTCCAAAAAATATCATTGCAATTTCAGTGCAATGACCTATAGGTTCGTTGGTCTTAAGGGCACCAGGACAAACTCACTTCCTCCGTGCATGACGAGCAGGTAGGGGAACTCGGTGAGGCACTGGTAGCTGAGCGCGATGCAGATGCTCATGTAGGCTATGGCCCGTGTGCTGTCGTAGTAGTCCTTGTCGGGAGGGCCCGCCAGGGCGGCGTCGGCTGAGCCTGAGCCCCCGGATCCGCCGCTCGACATGGCTGCCGGACTGCCACGCGCGAAACGTCCGTCGCGCAACTTTGTCAGGTGTACACAACGACTGAAGATATAGTGGCTACCTCGAAAGAGGAAGGCATTTGCAATGCCGTCCATGCTTATGAGAATTTTATTTGGTACTGTTTGCTTCGTTTAACCACGGCATTATGTATTAGTTTTAATTTCTGCTGACAGCGAGAACGCATGTGCTAAAAATTCTTCACGTTTAACCGCGTGGCATACTGCCTCTGCTAAAGCAGTAGCGCCAGGCTGAAATATGCAAATGAAACAAACGCATAGGCCGTGTTCGACGTTAATTCGAGGTGCTTCTGGTAGCCCACTTAGTGCTCATTTATGGACTCAGTGACGTTCATACACTATAAGGTAAATATTCACCCTTTAGGTTGCGTGGTACATCAATAATTCCGCACTGAAATTACGTGTGATGGAATTACGGCACATGGATTCGAAGTACCCCATTATTCCTCAGATTCTTCGATACGTTAAGCACGTACGCCTGCTCATTGCATGGCACTTCTTAGCGAATTTTTCGCTAGCAGGCCTACATTAGTCGTTGTATCGGCGACTACATTTCATATACGGGGAACCTAGACAATAAACGAAGTGAAAACAGTTCAGTGCTTAGTCCTTATGACAAATTTTGAACAGCAGTGAATAGTTAAAAGTAAAGAAAATAATAGAACTAAGTAACGCATCGCTAATTATGAAATTTCAGAATATTTCAGCGCTAGTCCTCGTCGTCCCGTCTCCGTCTGTGTCTTTATTATTGGGGGGTGGGGGGCGGCAGCCCTTTCAAATATGCACCAACGCGCCCAATTCGCCACACATTCCCTCGGATTTCACAGGTGCGCTACCTGCGCGACACACTGAGCGGACGAGATGGATATTGACTGGGAATGAACACACAAAGGTGACTCGACGAAGTGCTTTTTCGTGTCTTCGTTACTAGTCAGTGTTCATCTTGTTCTATGCTAGCGTCTGTCTTACATAGCGCAATAATAATGAAACGCCCAAATGTCATTTCTGGCCAACAATGATTACATCTATATCCTTACACCTATAGAAATTGCGCAATCAGGTCACACCCACGCTAATAAAGGGGCTGCTCAAAATAACATGCTTCCTCCACACCCCCCACCATCGGCATCGCTTTCGTCTCGTCGCAGCGCAGCGCCAGTACCCAGTCGACTTCACGGAAGGACTGGCACCCTTGATGTCACCGTATCGAACGTAATGATATTTTGGAGATGCAAGCTGAGAAGTGTGCGCAGAACAATTCGCTTAGACGGCTCCTGGAGGATCACGGCAAATAAACTTCCAGCTCTCTATCCAGCGGCTGCAGGAAGGCGAGCGCACAGAGCGTCGTGCTAATCGTTGCCACCGAACATATGCTTCTGGAAACACTCAACATTGTATAACAGCCGCTGTGGTTCCCGCTTCGCACTGGCGAATGCGCTGCGCACGTGCGCTCACCACCCTGGATTTTCTCACCCTGGATTCGCTCACCACCCCGCTCACCACTCCATGCACGCCCTCTCTTTCGCGTTATCTCCTTTGAGATCTTTCACCTACTTTTGCCACCTCTGTAACTTTTGAACCGCTTCTCCACGACTACAAATGCAATGTAACGGCCTGACGAAATGGAATACTTCTTATCAAGCGTCATAGGGTACTTGAGGAAGAAGCAACGCTCTCTACAGCGAATAGAGTAGTTCTCTAGAATATTCAAGCTACTCGGTACACTGCGCTCACGTGCGTGGCCAGAGGAGGACCGGGAAGGTTCCAGATAGTATGGATTAGAAGTATACCATAAGCGATGAGCAAGAACGGTAATAAAATAAAACGGAATGAAATAAACGAAATATTTGAGCTGTACTCACGACACTAGGAAGCGTTGGTATCAATAGAAGACGTGCCGCGATGTGACGCGATTCCGGCACACGGTGGAAGTGCCTGATCTGCGCACTCGAGGCTGCGGTTAGCGACAGCGAAACCGAGAAACCCAAGTTCCCCGACACGGTCGAATCTCCTTCGTTCTGCAGGATGGGAGCCGAGAAAAAAGGGCACACTGAGCTGGCAGAACGTCGAAGCGCGTTCATTGACTGCAATGATGATGATGATGATGATGGTCTTAATGAGTTTGGCGCATACCCATGCACGGGGATTGGTCAAGAGGCAGGCAGACTTTACTTATGTTTTCGTGTAATGAATTTAAAATCTATAATTTTGTTGCATAAATTGATGCGAGTAAAGTTCAGAATGGTTCAGTAGCCGGTCATTCAATCAAGAGAAAAAGAAGTCTAATATAAATGACACAAACAAGGAGCAATGAAATAAGTCGTACGGTCAACAATAAAAGCGGTTTCATTAAATATCGAATTTTTTTAAGGCGATGCACACATTCCTGTGTGAGTGCCCAAGCACAGATGCTCCGATAAACAGCAGTACCGCAGTGTTCAATGGCTGGCTGAGCTGTTGCACTGTAATTTCTAATGTCATTTTTCTCAGGGAGGAGAAACGCCCGCATTAAAGTAAGTAGAGTCCGATCGCCTCGAAAGTGCTGCAAAATGGCGCAAAGGGGATATTGCCAGACCAGATCGGCGCATGTATAAATTGAGAGATGGGTCTCGACAACGCAGTCTCGTTAATGTCACTTCCCTCTGCCTGGTTTTGCAGAAGTTCCTGCTCCAAGGGAATTGTAAGTGGTGTAGTTCTGAGGATGATTAAACATTTGATTTTGATGTTAAACGGATGTATCTTCTAAACCTGACAGACGTGATAAAACCCGTCGTTGGAAGAAGGGTAAGTACCGGGCCACTGATAGAAGCCTTGGCCAACCTGTCTGTCGCTTCATTCATAAATATACCTTTTTGCCCAGGCACCCATATTAATCGTAAACTCCGCAAATAGCTTGGAGCCAGTCAGCACAAAGTGTTTAACATATGCGACTCGCCGGGAGCCGTAAGTGAGGTGCACACTGATAAAGACTCTGTGATTATTACCGTGGTTGTCCTGGAAGATTCGAGTTTCCGCAAAGCTAGGACAACAGCTAGGAATTCTGCGAGGAATATTGGAGTGAAGTCGGGAAGCGGGGTAGAAAAAGACCAATCTATTGATGATGAAAAAATTCCAACTCTGGCCTTTTCCTCATTCTGCGAAGCATTTGTTGCTTTAATTACGGTAGAGTTGAGCTGATTCAAATGATCCTGGAGTAAGCCGCTAAGAATATGCGAGGCAAGCTGCTCTGCATTATTTGGGTATAAGTCATCATAAGTAATAACCAATAAATTTCAGATACTGTTTACCATGATTACATCATTTATATGTACATCTAACGAATTCAATAACGATTGTGATATAATCATTGTGGCGTGCGAAGCCGAGGCTATTTGACTCCAAAAAATTGGGCTCGTTGCTTGATGAAGATGAACTGGGATCTTCTTAGTGGGGAATCGTAGAGTCTTATGAATGTTTGAACGGTGAGTATATTAAAGCTGATTTCAAGGGAAGGTAATAGTGATTCCTTGTAGAGCACAGCGTTGGCGACAAACGTTGGGCCCCAGACATAACTGAAGCGCTTCCCGTTCCAGCAAAACTAGTGGACGTAGCTTGTAAGCAGAGGCGCCGAAGGATAACACACAGCCAAACTCTAGTATAGGTCGGATATACATACGGTAAATCATTATGAGTGCGTCTCCGCGCATGCCCCATCCATAATTGCTTATCCTTCTTAATATCCCCATTGCACGTGAAGCTTTTCAAGTTATATGTTCAATATAGTGCTGCCTATTAAGATTTCCAGCGTAAATAATTGCAAGGTACTTGACTTCTTCCGCTTGTAGATTAGTGGAATGGCGTTGTGAAAGAAATATAACTGGGTCTTGTAGAGGAAAGACAAGAACGGCACTCTTACTTACATTAATGGACAAGCGAATACTGTCCAGTCATGCTTCTAGCTCTCTAGGTCGACGTGTGCGCACCAAATTGACATCACTGACTTTACTCCAATTTGTCAAGGGCGCAATAATTCTCTTGTAGTCACAAACGTAAGCATACGCGCTTCATAATCATTCTATTAATTTTACAAAATTTGATGTTAGAGAAACAGGCCGAATATTGTCTAGAACGTACCTTTCGGTTTATTCTTTCAGCAAAGGAATCACCCTCGCGATTCTCCACACAGCAGGGATCCATGCATATTGTATTGAGTAATTTACGGTATCTAACAAGTCGTTAGGAGCGACTTCAAAGAGAAGTTTATCATCTTAGTAGTGAGTCCATCGGGACCTCGGGCTGCAGCTTAGGAAACAGCTTAGGACAATTCTGACCAGGAAAATTTTTCGAAATCTTCTGAAGTGTCCTGTCCCTGAGGAGAGAAGGGAGGACAAGTAGCGAATCGGGTCTCTAGCCCTCTCGCAATTACACCTAGAGAGTCAGCGTTTTCACTGTTGGTTAAAACTACTGACTCCAAGTTCAAGGAGCGAGGACTCATTCTTGGGGATCTCAAAAACCGGAATAATACATGCTCGGCCGACATAAATTCAATATGTCCGCCGAGCAATCACTGGCGGAACGGCGCCCGCCGCAGACGCAACAACGAAGGCTGGATTTACAACCACCTATGCTACGACGACAGCGCCAAAAATTCGACATTGTAGTAAGCGCGAGGCATGTGCGTCCACGCTGAATATTAACCACGGGATTTTTAACTCAGTAGGGCAAGATGTACCTGCGAACATGGCAATTACCTACTCAGTAGGAACACGTGTATTGTCCACCATTCTGTTGCACCGGTAAAAAACAATTACCCCTGCCGCGGAGAGCTTTTGTAGAGTCTCAGCCGAATTTAAATTGGAGTCTACACCACGAACTATTCCTTTAGTGCAGGCAGGATGCGGGGGAATGAAGGCACTCACTTGCATCGATCCAAATGATGAGCACTTAAGTAGGTCATACACACACGCCTGGTCTGGCCGAACGGCAAACAATCCCACCTCTGCCAAACTGTCGTAAACCAGTGATGTGCAAGTAGTTACGCGTTGCCGCCTGAAGTTCCACCTGTACTGCTTTCAGGTTGTTGGGCCGGGTGGCTCCTCCATGCAAAGGCACCAGCACCACAGGAATGCTGCACACCCCACTACGAAAGAAAGCTTCAAGGATTATTTGATCAGGTGGTAGGGAGGCCGACCAAGGCGGACATCGCCCCGGGCCGTCCCCTGGGTTATTTTTCGACATTGGCGGCACTATCTCCGTAACAGACAATATAAATGTATCTAAAAGCACTGCTTGGTACCTACAAAACTGGACTAAATCCGACCGGCACTCAGCCAAAACCCCGAGAGCTCACTCTTGTGATCCGAACCAGACGTTCCAGTGGGACGAACGATTCGCGCTTCCGAACTGCGCGAGATGCGCGTCTTCTTCTGCACGTGTCGCGACCACGGGCTGATGATGATGATGATGATGAAGCATCAAATAATGACCACGGGCTTGAATCTGCGACTGAGAAATTTTCTTTCACTGAAATCGGGCGTTTAAGCCAACCGCTCAACCGCTGAAATGCTTCCGCTTGCAATTTTTTAGAACGCAACAAGTTACACTGCCAGGGCTGTTTTAATCCGCAACATCCACCTGAAAAACGTGTGCGCAAGCAGATCCTATGCTTCTTTCACGTGAGAAGGCTCATAGTTCTAAAGTATGTGCGTCTATGAATTTCCAACTCCAAAACATGCGTTACTATGTCAAACAGAGGAAGTTACGTTCGCCTCAGTGAAGATAAAGTCACCACTTATTTATCTAATTCACGATTATCTGTATATGTAGCTTAACCTAATTTCAAAATGTATAGTTCTCATTTAAATAATAAATATCATTTGCATTTTCCATATTTTCTTTTCAAATTAGTACTTTTTTCGACCGCATTGTTGCCTGCCGCCCTTTAATCGCTGGCTTCTTATCTAGCTCCCCGTTCTGGGTGAGCGCATTTGTTTGAGGGAAAACTAGGCAAAATAAGATAGCGCCTCCACTTTGGGTGAACGATGCTGCCGCAGCATATGATTTCAGAGCATACAGAATCGCTGTCATCTGCTGCTTTTGATGCGAAAGCATCAAGTGGCCACATTGAGCGAGAGACCGGCGGCGTCTGCAGCAGCGAAACTGCAACTAAATTCCTCTCGCTACGTCACAGCCAATGGGAGCCAATAGCTCGCACTTGCTGGCTAGGGCCTCGACGGAGTAGAGCGGACTAAACGGAATGTCTGCTGGGCGATAGCGCGCCAGGTGTTGCGTCAGGGGAGAGGGCACTCTCGCGACGCACGGCACCAACGCTCCTTAAAGGACTAGGTACGGTGATGCAACGCCACAAGCAATTACGTCGATCCCTCATTGGCGGTTCTGGTCAGTTAACATGCTAACGTAAAAACTGCAAAAAAATAGCCCACACCAATTTAGTAGCGAAACTCGAAAGACCGTATCCCTTGGTTCAATTATACATTATTGCTTTCGCATTCACAACTCATAAGAAGTGCCTAAGTGTCCTCGGATTTCTTTCATTAGGTGCCCAGACGGCGGCTCAAGTGTAAATTTGTGCATGTACGTCGACGCTGTCTACGGATATTTCAGTTTGGTTCCGAGGATATAAATCAGGTCGTAAAATTTTCGGCGAGAATGCACGTTCTTTCTCTGGAAGTGGAACTGCCACTTCTCCTCTTGTACATAGCTTAGGCGGCAAATCCAATAGAAAATGGATCGTTGATGGAGAGAAGGTGAACCGTACAAGTCGAAGAGTTGTTTTTATTGTTCGCTTTATTTCTCCCATCTTGCTTTGTTTTTTCTACACGAATAGTAACTGCCCATGACTGGGCCATCCCTTACAAAAATGACTGTTAACATTATTTAGAACTTCTACCGACTTTCTATTTACTTTACTGACAGTCAACTTACATTTACGTTCAAGTAACATTTGTCCATACATTGTCAGAATACTTCTTTCTTGCTTTTGTATAAATAATGTTTTAAATACACCGTTAAAAGACATCCTTCTTATTTTCATGCAAAGAATACTTTAAGGTCACCGTTAAAAGACTTCCGTCTTATTTTTGTACAAAGAATATTTTAAATGCATCGTTAAAAGACCTACTTCTGACTTTCGTATAAAGAATATTTTAAATACACCGTTAAAAGACTTCCTTCATACTTTTGTATAAAGAATATTTTAGATACACCATTAAAACACTTCCTTCTTACTTTACTATAAAGAATCGTTTAAATACACCGTTAAAAGACATACTTCTTACCTCTGTATAAAGAATATGTTAATTACATCATTAAAACACTTCCTTCTTACTTTTATCTAAAGAATGTCTTAAATACACCGTTGAAAGACTTCCTTCTTACTTTCCTATAAAGAATATGTTAAGGGCCCCTTAACAGATCTTCTTCTAGCTTTTATCTAAATAACATCTTTAGTACCCCGTCAAGAGGCTCGTTTACTTTTGTGTAAGAAATGTTTTGCTACACATCATGAAAACATCTTTTTCTGAAGGACATGTATTCTCAGTACGTCCACAGCCAGTACTGTTCGCGGAAAAATATTTAGAATCGGAAGTAACTTGATAGTTATTGATAAATTTTTGTAACGCACTATAATGCCGATATATTATTTACTCAGGAATCAAGCTCTGTTTTAAATCCGAGTTCCAATTTAAGTCGGTAGAGTATTGCTTATGGAGTGTTACTAGCATTTTAGAAGAATTATGATCGTAAACTGTTAGAACTAATATTCTTAAAGGTTCTACTGGACTACGTGAGCGCGCAGTGACGTCAGCACACTTTGAGCGCTACACCACTTGACCGATGTGATAGCGGAGTACTGTGCAGGCTGCGCACCAGGTACACAGCTTTATCTCGGCCTTGGGGCTGGTAAATTAAAGGCCGATTTACGCTTCAGCTGTGACACCGCCCGACTGCCGCACGCGTGTGGTCGTGCGGAAAACTGCACATTTCGCGCACTGGTTCAAAAATTTAAAAAAGAAATTAATTATGGGGTTTTACGTGCCAAAATAACTTTCTGATTATGAGGCACGCCGTAGTGGAGGACTCCGGAAATTTCAACCACCTGGGGTTCTTTAACGTGCTCCTAAATCTAAGTACACGGGTGTTTTCGCATTCGACCCCATCGAAATGCGGCCGCCGTGGCCGGGATTCGATCCCGCGACCTCGTGCTCAGCAGCCTAACACCATAGCCACTGAGTAACCACGGCGGGTATTCACAAATTTTGGCATGCACTGTGCTCGCACATGCAGTGTAAACCAAAATGTGCGTACCAGTGTGCGAAATGTGCGAATTTTCACCTGACCACGTGCGTGCTGGCAGGCGAGTGGTGTGGCGTGGGGCTCGAGCGTAAATCGGCCCTTACCACGCACTGCTATTGCAAGGGCGCATATTAGCTTTGCAACGAGATAATCAGGTCCCCCCCAGTGTACTCCACGGTATAAATAGTACGCCTAAGCTGGAACGTGTCAGCACAGTAGTGTCACGAGTTTTGTTAAAAAGAAGAAAAAGAGTCCGAACTCATGGTAACACGGCGCTGGAACGTTGCCGCTCAAATGTCCAAAAGGCTGGAAAATACAGCTACTGCTGAGTGAGAGCGAGTGTTGACCTGAGCAAGCACACATGTCGAAAAAAAAAAGAAAAGCTGAACTCTTTGCAAGTAACACCTTTCTGCGAAAAAAAGAAATGAAATTATCGTTACTGTATAAAACATGTAGCTTTGTTCGCCTCCCTATTCACACGCTTTCGTCCCTGCCTCCTACCGATGGCTTCTGCACATGAAGGGAAACTAATAGGACGTTGCATCAAAGTGCAGGCAAAGTAACTATGTCAACTGATCTGCTTTACGGCAATGGTAGCTTGCTGTGTGAGAAACCATATCCAAAAGAGCTAATTATGCACTCTTAATATTCAGTGCTTTCGCTTCATAACACGGCGATAAAATTTTGAGCTCCGACAAGGTGTTGCGGGGCCCCTATGACATCCGTAATTATGGCATTCCGCATACCAAGAGCCAGAGTATCAAAGGCCTTGCTTCTGCCGTGCTTCGGGCGTTTGAATACCGGTAACGTCATTACCGCCACGTTTTGGACATCTATTTTACTATAAATATACTGCTACAATAGACTACACCATTATTTTGCGCTGAGCGGCATGAAGCAAATTTTTGTCTATGAAAACGCCAAGTGCTAAAGGTTGTTTTTGCGCAAAATATAATAACCACCTAATTTACCCTTTATGAGTTTGTTTTTCTATTTTTATTACATTTGGAGGAGAAATTCGGCTTTAAGAACAATAATTGCCTGGAAAGATAAAACTATACAGTCCCTAAATGCACAGTAAAATCGAGCCGGCGGTATTGTCAGGTTCTCCCTTACCTTCGGCCATCCCCTTCTGGAAAATACATGGCACTGCTTCCTTTGAGTGCAGTTCCCAGAAAGGGATGCGCACACAAAGGCCCGCCACATCTGTCACCGAGAAGCGATGAATGTCTACGTGTCAGTCAACTCTCCTAAACAATGGGAGGGGGGAGGGTGTGGTTCGGCGTAAAGAGGGGCTTTAGTTCCACGGTGGTCAAGGCAAAGCGGATGGATGGAAAGAATGTCACATCCCTCTCTCGCGCATGCGCACAAGTTTGACAGTGGTCCGAGTCGAGGCAAAGAGGGAGACCATCGCAATCGCCATCAGTTCCTTCGAGACGCCGGCGTGGTACGGTCGGAGCAATGTAGGTGTATGGTGGCGTATTCTAGCAGCAATCTGGCTATTTTTGATGCTGTTTGTGCTTATGCTGTGTTTGGGCCGATGCATCGACGCATGCCAACTAGCAACGCACTTGAGAAGCCCACGGCGCTTTCTTCGTTCCGTAATGTGACCGTTTCTGCAACTTTATTACCAGCTGCGATGCAGCGTCGCGTCAAGTGATAGTGATATAATATTGACACTGTCCGTGTTTGAAACTGCACACTGCACAAGTAGCGAACAGCTGTTCCTCAAGACAGCACGGCGCCGAAGTGTCGTGCCTAAAAATTATAATAAAAGGTATGTTGTTTTCCATTATTTTTATAAACATATCATTTTGATGTTATTTTGATTTCAGATTTCTACACCTCATTTTGGAAGGTTATTGTAGGGCGAAATGTAATAACCCGAAATGTTTTAAGAATGATTTTCTTACATTTTTCAGCTAAGCCACGTCATGCGGTTCGCTTGCAATTGCTATGAACACAAAGCGTACAAACAATACGTTTTCACAGTGGTCGCGATGAGTTAATGTATGGTAAATATTCACTGATCATCAACTCATTCGTAGCTCTTTCCTACTCTGGCTGTACAGGAGAGAGGCAGTGAAATATTGAGCGTATGGTTTCACGACTCAGAATGACATACTTTTCACTGGTTAGACAAGTGCGAATGTGAAAGAAACTCTTTCGAACTTTTCCAACCACTTCAACCTTTGTCCTTTTACTTACGTCATTGTGAGCCGGTAATTTGGCACTGATATTTAGTTTTTGAGTAAAAATAAACAGACACGTGAAATTACAGAAGCGTTCCGTATAATAAGGCGTGCTTAAAAATGCATCAGTCAGCCATTGGTTGCTATCACTCACAAAGAATTTGTATTTTTGAATACTGCTTCAAGCTTTGTAATCTCTTTATATAAAAATGGATTACTCGTTTTGCACATGCTCGGTGCAGCTAGCTGGCGCTTTTACGTTCTGTGTCTTTCAAAAAATAAACAGTTGTGAGTAAGCGTTCGCGTGTCCACCTTCTCTGCGTCCGTGTCAATTGCACGCGCTACAAATTTCACCATGAATAAACCATGTAATTGACTTTTTGAGTCAGCAAATTCTTTATGCAGAAAATTGGTCAAGAAAACATTTCGGGAGACTGAAATTATCCAGGGCACAACTTTGAGGGCTATAACAAAAGCTATAGGCTGTTTCCCTTTTTTGGCGGAAACGACCTTGCACACTTTCCTAAATTCAATAACACGTAGTAAACACAACGCAGCAAAGGATATGCATTGCAAAATTTGCCCCATCCTCTCCATTTCCTCTGCAAGTAAACAAGGATGATGGCTACAATTTCAGCATTCATCTGAACTTGCACGTGAACCTTCTTAGAAAGCTGTTCTATACATGCCATATGCTCACATGAGTATGATGTTAACACTGACTATCATGTTTCTGTGCAGGGTTCTCTCTGCAAACATTATCAGAAACAACAGCTCTCAAGCTCTGAATGTAAAAAATACATTATCATCGATGTTTGCTAGAGATTGTGCGACAGCTGCCATGGCGTAATCAACTAAGTAATTATTTATGTATTACTCATATTTTTATTCATTTCTCTGTTATTTTACTCATAATTTTGTGTAAATATTTGTGCATGAGCAAAGTTATTTTAGTACAAATTTGCATCTGTTTTCCATGTACATGCCCCTTCTAGGATGTAAACTGCCTTTTACCAACATGTTCGCACATACTGACAAATGTTACTAGGGGGATAGTAAAACGTCAGTAGCAAGCACATAAGCACATGTAAGTAAATTATTGACTCAATGTTACTAGAGAGCCTAAAGACTTGTGTTGTTTGACTGTTACTAGATTGTTTACAGACCATCTATAAACATGCTTCAGTTGAAGTAGGGTGGCCAATTGTTGACGGGATGTTACTAGGGTGTATAAAGACAAATGTTAATAGGTGATTGGTAGGAAGTTGGCAGAACGTTTACAAACATCCTTCAATTGGAAAAACGTTATTATGGTGTTAAAGAAGGCTTGTTAATAGGAGATTGGTAGGAAGTTCGCGGAACCTTTACAAACGTTCTTCAATTGTAAGAATGTTAGTAGGTGGTTGGTCGGAAGTTGGCAGTAGTTATAGGAACATTCTTTTGAAAGAATGTTACTAGGAGGTATAAAGACAAATGTTCATATGAAATTGGTAGAAATCTAAAGAGCTCCTATGAACAAGTTTCTATTAGTAGTTGGTGGCCAATTGTTAGGCCAATAGAGCGTTGTTAGGATGTATAAAGACAGTTGGTAGGACTTCAATTGACTGTTGGTAGGTTCTAGTTAGAATAGTCTAAATATAGTGTAAAAATATTGCTACAAAATTGTATAATTGATCAAACAATTTTCATCGGCTCCTTGTAGAACGCTAGTCCTTACGCGAAAGAATGGCTACACAGAGCCTGGTCAGCCTGTCTTAGCTGCCAATTCTCCAAAGGCAAAGAAAAAGTGCGCAGCTTTTACGAATGCGTTTTTTTATTCCAGCGAACTGTTTATTGGTAATTACAACCTGATTTAAATGAATAAGACGGTTTGTTTCCCTTATAGTGTTTCGAAAGTGCACTCATAGACATATGATTTAATGTGAAGACATGATAACGAAAAGGATCAGAAGCATCAAAGAATGGGCTTAATTGCCTAAGCTCAACTGCTCGACATGATCTTCGCTGAGAAGCGTAGCTTGCCGAAAGGAGAAACTGTGACTTGGACTACTACGCCTTCTTGTTAACAATATTGGCACATGCGGCCTATTCAATCCGCTATAAGACCAGCACAGTTTGGTTTTGGAATTTGGAAGTTGTGCTGAAAACACACAGCATCCCAAAACACATCGCGGCGAGAGACTACACAGTTGCAGAGACTGAGGGATATAAGTACATAACGTGCCGCTATTTAGGAAGGAATGTATAAGGTTGCTGTTGCAAGCAAACAATCAAACTAGTTCCACTGTAATTAAAATTGTCGACGTAGCCAGCAACGGTGACACAAACTTGTTTCGGAAGATTGACGTGCCTGCAAATGAGAAAGTAATTTGACGGGTACCAGCGACGGACGCTACACCAGACCAGAAGCGCCTCGCTTTCTACCTCCCGCTAACTGCGTTCTTTCTGTTTCTTTTTATTGATGTTGCCGCGACATCAACGCTAGAAAAAAATTGCGGATCACTTCACAGGGGACTCTCTCCACATCATATATTTACACAGCGGAATTGATTCTTTGCATTTATTAATAACCAATCTGCTAATCGGTATCTGTGTTATCGTCCATTCGCAGAAGTTGGAAATTCTGTTACCTCGCTTTTCTTGACGCACTCTGCAATTCTCTAATCTTTACCCATCGAATGCAGAAACGACAGGATGAGGAAAAGGAAAGCAGTTAGGAATAAATAATTCACCTTCGCCAGGTAGCGTACCACTTCCCACAAGAACTACGAGCCATAGGCGTAAGGTAACAGGCCGCGAGATCGGAGGTTACAATGTTGATGCACGGTGAAGCGATTTCCCCATTTGTACTGTGCTTCAGAAAGAAAGTTCTGCGACTGCTAAAGTTTGTAAATATTACTGTTGTGACAGTATGACGTCAAGGACACAAACCCTGTTCGTATCTAGATAAACAGCAGAGCGAGCGTTCGTAGATTATTATTGTGAACTGCTAAGGAACAGGAAAGAAATAATAGAAGGGTTTAAGCGCGATTTTCTTCATCTTATGCGACGTTTAGAAGATGACATTAAAGCAAGCCTTGAAATTCCAATCACATTGCAAGAAATTGAAGACGCCATAGATGGACTTGACGCAGGAAAAGCTCCCGGGCCTGTTGGTTTAGGTGCGCCCTTTTACAAGGCTTTCCAATTTCAGCTCAGCAAATTATTACATAATGTCTTCAAGAAAATGTATGCAACACAGCAAAAGCCGCCATCGTTCCGAACCGCTCATATAGTACTAATACCTAAGTGCGAGGATCCGGTTAAACTGTTGTCATTAAAATGTTATAGACCAATAAGCCTCACAAACTGTGATTACAAAAT
Source organism: Dermacentor variabilis (assembly GCF_050947875.1). Classification (NCBI taxonomy): domain Eukaryota; kingdom Metazoa; phylum Arthropoda; class Arachnida; order Ixodida; family Ixodidae; genus Dermacentor; species Dermacentor variabilis. Next base: position 197,161,349 of record NC_134570.1, read on the forward strand.
ATTCATAAAAGTGTTAGCAAAGAGACTTCAAAGTGTTGTGACGCGACTCGTGGGACCGCATCAAACATGTGGAATCAAGGACAGAACAATTTCCACCAATACACATGCAGCTCGTTGTGTTCTTGAGGGCTGTGATGCTCTCTCATGTCAAGTTGCGTTGTTGCAACTGGATTTGGAGAAAGCGCTTGACAATGTGTCACATGAAGTACTATTTTCAATATTAAAATATGTTAATGTCAGCGGAGTGATATTAGAAGGAGTAAAAATGGCCTACTCAGAGGGCAGCACATGCATCATTATAAACAGGAAGTTAAGTGAACCAATCCAGCTTCTCTCCAGTGTGAGGCAGGGATGTGCAATTTCCTGATTACTTTTTGATCTTTACTTGGAACCTTTCTGCTTGAGTTTAATTAATAGGCAAAGCATACGCGGTTTTATGCTTGAAATGTCAGAAGTCGAGGTGCACGCACACCCTGATGACATTGCTGTCTTTTGCCAAGATCCCGAAAGCATCAAAGAAGTGGTTAGGTTGACTGCTAAATTTTGCAAGGAATCTGGCTGTAAGACCAATTGGGAGAAGACCGTAGGTTTCTGGCTTGGAGAGTGGAGCGAAAAGCCTGAATTATTTGCTGGCATTCAATGGACAGCAGTGCCAACAACGTACTTAGGTGTCCCATTACAATGTTATGAAGACGCCGAACTATATTGGAACGAGGAAGCAGAACGCTTGAAAGAGAAGACACAGGGATGGCAAGGTCGAAATTTGTCAATGCTTGCCAGTGCAACTAATTGTAATCTATTCTTAGTTGCTAAGATATGGTATGTTATGCAAGTATTGTTCATCTCGCGTACTAACCTTCAAAAAATTCATAGTCTTTGCTGTGTTTATTTGGGAAGGAAATTGGGGAGCGACCTAGTCGAACTAACCTGTTTTTGCCCGTCAAAAAACGCGGTCTTGGCCTGTCGCACCTGTTTCTCAGACAAATTATGTCGCGTTTTCTATTTTTAAAAGATCAGTGTGACCCATTTCTGCGTAAAGTTATGCAAGTTTGTTTACACAATGCACTACTTGAATTCATTGCTTCCACAAATAAGAATGCGATGCATCGTATAAAAGGTTATTGACTCGAGGTTGTTGTCGCCTTTCGCTTGCTTGAGGTAAGAGTTTCCATAGAATACTTGAGTACGGTAAAAAAGAAAAAGCTCTACAAGGATTTACTGGATGTTATGTTACATGTGCCACTGTACAGAAGCATATACACAGGAGGCTGTGGACATGACGTCTTAAAACGGTTAAAGGAATGCCGATACGGACGCATGTAAAATCCTTTTTCTTCATGTTCCATGCAAACGCTTTTCCTGTAAAAACGTGGCTACAAGATAAATGAATGATTGTACCGGGGACAGTCAACTGCATACTTTGCCAAAAACCAGAGAGAATAGAACATCGATTTATTGAATGCTGGGATCCCATATTTTCACTGGGACATCCTTCAGCGAACTATCAAAAAGGACTTGCCTATTACACCACATGCAATCCGATATTTACCAGTTGAGAATCACGGCGACATTCCCTACGACTTGATAATGGTACTCAGCCTCCATAGTATATGGAAAACCCGAATGTCGGTAAGACATGCCGACACTAACGCTAGGCCTCTAAGGGAAAATTTTATTGAACATGTAGCGTATATGCGAGAGCTTTATCGAGTCCAGCCAGAAACACCTGATTGGGTTACACTGTTTGATGGGTTGATCAATTTCAAAGGGTTTTGAAATCCTTCTGATGTTTTTTTTCTGTATTATGTAAACAGGCAATAAAGAAAAAGAAAATGCCTCGGTAGCGCAGCAGGCAGCGCGTCAGTCTCATCCTCACTCGGGGCAAAGGCGGCTCTTTCTTTTTGCTGCCTTACGCGATAGTGCACTCATATTCGGGCATTAAAATGAAAGTAAATTTCAATCTTTTAAGGGGTAACTGGTGTACGCTGTTTTACTTTTTCAACTCCGTCCAAAATAGCAGTAACGAGACTGGACGTGTCTCGTCGTGTGACCAGGGGGGGGGGGGGGGACACTCCCCGGTTTCGGTGGCACAGGAAATTGGCGCCATCTCTGTAATGGGCGAACGCAAAAATCCGTTTCCCTTGCATGGCCTCGTAGATCGTCGCGCGCACGCGCGCCGATCTAGTTGGCCAAGACCTTCTCCCCGCTCAACTCCTCACCCCACGCCCTCTCTTAACGCCCTCGCAACTCCCTCACCTTCGGCTGTCTACGCGCCCGCGCCGCCGTGCCGTCCCCGCCGGCCCGGCCGCTGCTTAGACCGCTACGTAACACTTTATTTTTGTTATCTACTGTCATCGAGATGCGTACGCTGCTGTGCGTTGACCGACGTGGCTAATTTCGTCAGTTCTGTGGTACTCGGTAGCTGTGTGCTTGTACTCCGCGATGTTTCACCCGTTTCACGACTCGTACCGCTCGTGCATCGTGCAGTGGTTCACAAATACCTCAAAAACAAGTCCTGCAAGGTTGTTTCGGGTGCCTAAAGACAACAGGTGAGCGCTCAGACCCAAGGACATCAGAAGGCGCATGTACACGAACACAGCCCTGTCCATTTGTGTGCTCCATGAGGCTCCGGACATCGTTGCGCCTTGATTGTGCTACACTTGCCTCTTCCCGGTAGAGAAAGCTGACAAATAGATGTTCCTGCTCTTTTTCACCTGGTCTGTGACTTGTGTTTTCCTGTGCCAAGTCTCATTCTGCAACTTCAGTAACTTGCCCAGCTTTCCATGCCGCCCTCAGTGCTTTTTCTGTGTATCACGTTCTACAAACCTACTAACAGCTGAAAAATTACTGTTAGTGTTTGTGTACTATCTCAGTAACCTCCGATGGGAAAACCGCGCGAACAACCTTCATGTGTAGGCATGATAAGCTTTTTTTTTCTTCTGGAAAGCATGAGCATTGCAAGTGTCCTACATGCAGATTTTTGCAGTTCGTGTTTATTATACAAAGGAGAGCCCAGCAGGTACGACTTAGTGCCTTAAGTGACGCAACGTTATTGCTAAGCATGGCATTCGGGTAGAAAGAAAAGTCGTGTTGGCTTGTTTTACCTGGTCTTTGATTGAAGAATAAGCCTTTCTGCGAATGTTTTCTATGTGCTGCTGCAAAAGCCGACTGCCTTCTGTTCCCCTTGCCACCGTTAGTCAAGTTGTGGCCAAGTGCAAAATAATGTGATAATGTGTGTTTCAGTTTTTAGTACAATGTTATTTTTTTCTGCCATGTTTTTTTTCAATTTGTTCAGCAGTAATGAACATGTCACGCATTTCATATACTTTCGTGCAGATTTATAAGTAAGCTTTCTTTTGGTATGGCTCTCAATCAAACAATGTTAGCATTTTATTCTATCTTTCAGGTATTTTGCGTGTCATTGTTTTTGCCATTACCAGTGAGTTTTCCCTTTTTATAGTTGTCATGACTATGTCATACACGTCGTCCAATTTCGTGCAATATGTTAGTGCACATATCAGGAGCTCGTCTACATTTAGGTCTTGAGGACGTTATATAAAAATCTTGTTTTTTTTATGAGTGTACATGAAACGGCCTTCGCGTTTTCTAGCGCTTTCTTTTGTTATTTCACCATCTGTGAACTTTTATCTTTAGTACTCTTGTATATGTCATGCACCTTTCACTTTTGCTCATTTTTTGAGCGTGTATCACACCACGTTGTAAGAAAAACCTGTTTTCGGAAACGAAGTCAATAAAGCGAGACTAAACATCTGTTGTGTTGGAAGTGGAATTTTTTTTTATGTCCCGGCACATGCTGGTATAATATAAGTATGGGCAAGACTGCGTGCGTGCCAACGCATAGCCCACGGCGCACCACACGCCAGCTCGCAAGCAATGACAATGCGCGACGTAGCGCCCGCACTGCTTGCGAGCTGGCGCGTGGCGCGCCGTAACAAGCGCGCTATAAAAAAAAAAAAAAAACGCGCCGCTTACGGGTAAAAACAAAAAAAAAAAGTGAGCGGCGCGCGCGGCATGGGGGAAAGGGAGTGGAGCGGGTCGGCATAATAAAAAAAATTGCCAGGCTTCGCTTGGTTAAGCCAAGTAGCCGTGCGTCTATTTGTCGTACAAAAATCCCTCACGTGACCTGATCCTAGGCGCCTAGAGACAGCATCGTTTAAGGATTTTTGAGAAGGCGCGATGCTGGCGCCGAGCGACGCCGTGGCGTTCGTCCTCGGCGTGATCGTTCTCTGGACCGCGCGTTGTTCAACATTGCTCATGTGATTGTACGCGCGTTGCTTGTGTGTTGGTTGTAGGTTGTGCGTTACTTGGCGGAAACCCGCGAGTAGTGGTGGTGCGGCAGTGCGGCTTTCGCCTCGGTGAGCTCTGGCAGTAGAGAATCTGCGTTGTGTGACCCGTGTCCTAGCGCCTCGGCAGCGAAATTCTGCGAACCGCGATGTGGCGTCGCCGTGTCCGACTTTGCTTAACGGACATCGATGGATGTGCTGCTCGCTACAAGTCATGTAAATGCGACTGCGTCGACCGCCCACTGTTCAGTGCTGAATGTGTGTTAGGTGTGCTGGGCTTGAAACGAGTGGTTCAGCCGTGCAGCGGGGGGTGGTGGAGGAGCAGAGTGGCTTAGGGTCCCCATTTGCACGTTCACAGATATGTGCTCCCGTTTTGGTCTCATTAGGGGCTGTCGCGGGATTGTGGTGTGCTCCTTGCCTAGTATGAAGTTTACGATGCTAACACACAGCATGTTCACGTTTTTCCGTGCTATATGTCATTTGCATGACGACCGAGTTGAAAACAAGGCATATGTCTCTGTTGTTTGCGTTTGTGTGTTGTAAATTACTTCCTATTATGGAAGTTCTGGAAGTCTTATTACGCAAGGAGAACGAACGTAAACATATAAACATATTTCTGTGTGTGTGAAATTTTGACTTACTCATAATAGCCTTTACGACTGATAAGTGGCCTACACAGCCTGTGTAAATCAGCTACCTTTTGTTGCGACGCTCTTCCATGTGGTAGACTGATGCATGGTGCGGGTTTATTTCTGTACTGTTGTAAAAACCATTTGTTTATTCACTCAATACAAATGTACTGCTTCTTCGCCGCAGTACATTTTAGTTACGCGGTAAAGGATACTAAAAGTGGCAGGGGGCCGCTATCACCCAGCATAGTATGTCCACTTAGGCGACATGAGCGGCGGCGGTTGCGCGAGTGTATAATCATAGGGTATAATTAAAGAGCTCTTTTTATGTCCAGTGACAGTGGCCCCTTTCCACTTTTAGTATGCTTCACCGCAGTACATTGCTTAGGCTTCACCGCAGCACATAGGTGTATTGCAAAAAAAAGTAATCTTAAAAAGCGCAATTATGCAACGTTTCTTTCATAGCTTGCTGCACCGCAATACAGAGGTAAATAAGCATCATGCAGTAAAGAATCCTAAGAGTGGAAAGGGCACATAGGTTTGCTCATTATTATCAATTGTGGTATAATTTGTAAGTGCATCTGTGCTCTTGGTAAGCTTAATTGACAATTCTTTGTGCATTACAAATTCATATTGGAGGGAAGCTTACTAAGGCACATTCGCCATTTTGTAACGCATTATTCACCTTCAATGCAGGAGCACAATTCGAATTCATGCCTATGCTTCTGGCTGGACTGCACATGCTCTTTGAGAATTGATTCGTTGTTCATAAGTGCACTGGTACTTTACTCTAAACTGGAGGGTTGAAATTTATACGGAAGCACAATTTTTATTAAGGGGACAAGAGGTTGCCAAGATGGTTGCAGCACAGCTTTTCTTTCTTCCAGGCACCTTTTCTATTAGAAGCTTCCATTGCAGTGTTTCGAGCCTCTTTGAGCCGGGACATAGTGTATATAAAAATCGGACACTGATTGGGAACATCACCTATGCTCTCTGCAGTAAGCTGTGCACAGGATAAGTTCATGCCTATCTATAGAAAAAAATGTAGCATGACCAGACAAAATAAAAAGAGGTGGGCTGCAGCAATACTAGGTGTTAAATGGTGCCTTATCCTTTCCCTTCAGTTTTCTGTTTTTTGCTTTTTTTATGGATCCTCCACAGTAATCACACGAGTGCTGAACTTGAGCTTGTTGGTTTCAGATCTGATGGTTGTTACTAAGAGAACAGTGTGATAAACGAACAAGGGCTTGGAGGCATCCGGTCACCTTGCTTGTCTCATGGTGTCGCTTCGTGAGCACCATGAGCCTCCAGACCAACTCGGAAGGGAGGTTTCTTGCAATCGCTCGTGAACTGTATTGCCACTAAACCAACAGTGCTCTCAATGACAACTTTTGGACAGTAGAATGCTTGCACCCAGCAAAGTCGAAGAAGGAAGCATTCAGGATGTGCCAAGTGGGCCTTTTGAAGCTGGCAGCATTGCTGAAGGGGCTTTGCCTATCCGCCCTCTTTATGGATGCACAATGATGATTTCTTCTTTCAGAAGGATTGTTTCAGAGGTGTCACATAGCACCAGTGTTGGGTGTTTACTAGCAGATAAGCTTGCCTTTGGCCACTGTCAATAATCTGTTTCTTCTCCAGTGCCCCTGTGAAGTGCCTACTTTTTCGACACAATGTGCTCTCCAGGCATGCATGCATTTTTAGCTTGTAAAGATGTCTATTACCCCTTGCCTCAAGCCGGTCCTTGCTGATGTCAACTAAGAAGGGAGTGGGGAGTATGGCGATGCATACTTACAAAGCACTGCTGATACCAGTGAAACCAGATCACTGGAACTGCCGTTTTTTTTGTCCACTCCATCTTCATCAGTTACAATGAGCAGTTCTTTGTCCAAACAGCAGGCATATGTAGTTGGTCATGCATAGCCTGCGCACTAAGATTTGTTGGCGTGTTACAAGAGACATGCCTGAGAACCTTAGCAGTGTCTATACGCAAAAACCTTCTGATGTGTTGATTACTTCCTTCTCTTTATCACAGTTTGCCTGATGAAGCCAGCACCTTGGTCAATTAGATGTTCAACAGGCTTCCCACTAGTTTTCCCAGCGTCTCCTTCACCAGTGTGCTGCTCATAGATATGTTTTCTTGACCTTGCATTGCACTTCAACCATGGCCACACCTGCTGAACCTATAGTATGCGAACAGAAAAGTGCTATACATCAGAGAGAGAGAGAATCAACTTTTGTGCTGAGCTCTTAGTGACGGTTCGTGCGCGCTGGCACCAGATGGGGTGGAACCTTCTTCTCAGGTCCCATATGCGTCCAGCAGTTCCTGGCCCCTAGCCGCCAGCGCGAGCTGGGTCGGTAGGTCGGGACTGGACAACAAGGTCTCCCATCGCACGGGGGGGGGGGTTGGGACTGAGGAGGGTGGGGGGTAGGGATGCTGGGGGGTTCTTGAGCTTAGTGCACTCTGCAAGGATGTGTGCTAGAGTGCCTTTTGACCGTCTGCAAAAAGGGCATGAAGTGTCATGCTCTGTTGGGAACATCTTGTGCAAGAGCACGGGATGCGCTAGCGACCCCGCTTGCGTGCGTCGCACGATCGTTTACTGCATTCGGCTGAGTTGCGGATGCGGACGGGGAAGCCAACATCTGCCGCTTCTGTACATTTGCGTGATTTCTTTGTAGCTTGTCACGGGGTGCGGTAGCTCTGGCTCGTCCTCGGCCCGGATTGAAAGTTCTCGGGCATAGTGGTCGGCGAGTGCGTTGCCTTCCACTTGCGAGTGAGCCGGGACCCACACGAGCTCAACGGCCCGTCCCGGTGATGTGCATTTGGTGAGGATCGCTAGTGCCGCGGGAGAGATGTTCCCCTTGCGGTAGCTTGCGTAGGCGGTCTGGGAGTCTGTGACCACGGTCCTCACTCCCGGTTGTGCGAGGGCCACGGCCACTTCTGCTTCGGCTGTATTCGTCGTCCGTATCGACGCGCCTGTGACCAGTTTATCAATGGTGGTGACGACCGCCGTTGCTCTGGTTCCGTGCTTGGGAAGCGAGGCGTCCGCGTAGAGGACCTCGGGGTCCTCTTCCAGCTGTCGAGCCAGTGCCTTGGCCCGCGCAGAGCGTCTCTCGTTGTTCCTCCCCGGCTGCATGTTCCGGGGGAGGGGCTTGGTTTTAATAATGTCTCTCCACGTTGTGGGGAGCGGCTCCGTTTTCGGTAGCTGTTCAATTTGCCATCCTATCTTGCGTAGGACGGCCCGACCATGCTCTGTCCGGCTCAGCCTTACTCTCTGCTGGGATAGGTGTGCTTTCACCAGCTCTTCCACCGTGTTGTGGGCACCCATTTCCAGCAGCTTCTGCGTTGACGAGTAGACTGGGATGCCCATGGCGAGTTTGACTGCTTTCCTTATCGTCGTGTTCAGCGTCTCGCGGTTCACCTTCGCAAGTTGGAGGTACGGGGCGGAGTACGTTACGCGTGACACGACGAATGCCTGCACCAGGCGCAGTGCGTCTTCTTCTTTGATTCCTCTGTTCCGGTTGGTGACTCTCCGGCTCATGCTCAGGACTCGCTCGGATGTGGTCTTGATTTTGTTGACGGCTGCGTGCGCCTTGCCGTCGCTGCGCAACAGCAGGCCCAGTATCCGGATCTGCTGCGTTGGTTTGATCTCTGTGCCGTCGATGGTGATGATTATGTTCGGCGGCGGCTCTTTCTTTGGTCTTCCGGGCTGTACCATGAGCAGCTCAGATTTCTGTGGAGCGCAGCTCAGGCCGCAGGTCTTGGCATACTCGTGGACGGTCGTTGCCGCTCTCTGCAGGGCTTCCTCCGTCCAGGCATCGGATCCTGCGCGGTTCGTCCACACCGTTATATCGTCGGCATAGAACGCGTGGTCCACGCCCTCGACCTGATTGAGTAGTTCGGGCAGGGGCAGGAGTGCTAGGTTGAAAAGCAGAGGCGACAGGACAGACCCATGTGGGGTACCCCTGTCTCCGAGCTCCACAGGCTCTGACCGTTCATTTCCTATCCGGATAGTTACTGTTCTATTGGTTAGGAAATCTTTAATATAGCCGTAGGTCTTGCGGCCACACCCCGTCTTGCGCAGGTTCTCGAGCACGCTGCCGTAGGACACGTTGTCGAAGGCCCCTTTGTGGTCCAAAGCCAGTATACCCCTGGGCGCGTGCCTCGTTGCTCTTTTAATCACAAGTTCGTGTAATTGGATCAGGACGTCTTGGGTGCTCAGGTGCTGGCGGACATCCTGTGTGGCCAAGGTCATGGAACACATGGTTCTCAGAAGACTTCAAGCACACCTGGACGAGACAAATCAGATGCTATACATCACGTTGCTCCAAACCCATGACGTGCTAGAAGGCCTTGAGGAACACCCTCATTAATTTCTGTCCTCATCATACTGTATGAAGCTTCACATGACAAGTGCGACAATTAACATCTGCTGGTCTTTCAGTGCTATTCCTGTCCAGCTTGCTGAAAGCTATCCTGAGTGTTTCAAAAGCAAAACTGCTGCCGGACAAGAAGTGCATAAAGCAATGGTAGCTATAACCATATATGTCACACAAAATGAAGAAGGCCACCGAGTGTACAGGTGGTTTAATTCATATCCAACAAGCTTGGTTCTCTCTTTGCAAGTGAGTAAACCCAACTTGCCCCAAAGACATGGCCTGTGACAAACTATGTGCCAGATGCTGTGTCCTCTGCAAAGCTGAAGATGTGTACAAGATCCTGACACCCGCAGTGGCTTCTACATTGGGCAAACAGGCTACTATAAGAACGACTGCCTCAACTAATATGCTAATAACATGAAAACGGGCAGAAATTTGGCTATTCATTGGGCCCAACTGCAGGTGCAAGCCACTCTTCCGCCAGATGCGTGTTGTTCACAGGAACTGGAGCTATATAAATGCAGATAAAAACAATGATGTTTGAAAGTAGTAGAGTTGAACTATATTCTGCACAAACAGTGCTACTTGCAGTGCTGGTAACTTATAGCTACAATTCATGGCTGCCCCATCATGCAAAGGCACTATTCTTGAATAATTAACTTCTATTTATGGTGGCCATATATTGCAAGTACATATCATCCACATTGTGTGCAATATGGTTAAATGATGTCAACTGTGATAGCCATTTCTAATCTGAGATACAACAAAAGAACTAATATAGGCAACAAATTGTAATTCAAAAAGACAACCAGTGCACAGGATAAGCGACAGACTTCCTTTTATTGAACAAAAGTCACATGTGTGTCACATGTCAACAGCAGTGGCCAGCAAACTTGCAAGCTTGGGTGACAGAGGCAAAACTTAGCGAAATGCTACACTCATACTCAAATGTAAAACGGCCTACGACACAAAAAATGACATTATATTGTACTGAATGAAAATGCAAGACTCCATCCCTGAACACACTATGGCACCACATAACTGACATGGTGTAAAAGATGTTAACATGCCCTCTCGCTAAAAAAAAGGAAACAGTTAAAACATGCCTTAAAAGGCAATGTGCAGAGTCCCAAAGCAAGGAAAAACAACCCAAAAAAGGTTTCGCTAAGTCTTTCAATGATTAAAATTGTCAAACTGTCTTGTCACTTTTTAATGAATCTGCACAGCTGAAAAGGATGAAAAGAAAGCCCAATAGCAGGGCCACAGAAAATGTCACCAGATAAGTAAACCTTGCTTACCAAGGATACTGGTTAAGTTGTCTGACTGCACAATAATTGTGTATGAGCTTTTCTTGTTTAGAATGGTTTCGCATATAGCGGAAGAAATGGACATGAGAGCACCAGATGCATGCATAGTCGATGCACAAAAAGCCACTGTTTTCTTACTTTTTTTCTCTACTACTATTCACGAATATTTAAGTGCTTTAATAGCACTGCTAACATCCTACTGCAAAACACAAGATTGGACAAGTTGTGGCATAACGAAAATTGGAGTTTCACTCATACTGTGAAAGTGATGCAATAAATGGTGAAATATGCGCAGGAAGCTTGCTTCATTCGGTGTTTGTTGAAGTGAACACTTGCCAGTGCAAGTCAGTAATCACCTTTAAAGAAGTAAAATAAGTAAGAGTAGTACTTATTTGTGGGAGTTGTGCCTTCTAGTGTTGAAGTGGAAAGACTAGTTTTCTTCCTCCTCTTTCACATCCAGACTTGTTCACTGGTCTCCAGAAAAACAACCCTTTAGCTTCTTACTGCTGAATTAATTTGGTTTTCTCAAATCTATACTTGAGCTACCCATTGCTAGGTCTCGAGCTCTGCCCCATCAAGTAAATCTGAGAAGCCAAGCACTAGAAGATTAATAAATCAGATGCACCCAATCACTGTCATTACATGTAAGAAGAAAAATTAACATAGGACTGCCCTCACAAGTGGGGAAAGTGATGAGTAAGAATTTGAAGGCGGGGACGCCAGCTCTATATAGAGTACGCAGACATTGAACAGGTGTTAGCCAATCATGGCACCTGTATGCTAGATCGCACTCTCCAGGATCAGTATTCGCCACGACTGTACCTTCAGCAGAGTGGCTGAAATGTAGAATTGTGAACTGCCAATCTTTTGATCATATGTTTGAATCCACGCATCACAATGAGAACTTTATCTGCAATATTCTGCAATAAATTTGGGAATTAGAGTGACAACCCCAGTAGACATCAGAACCAGGTGAGTTGGCCCATAGCAGCTATTGGTGTAAAAAAGAAGACTGGCATAAGAATTGAGATGTGCACGCTACATGCCGTTGTTCGGTAGTGTTCCACTGCTTTGGTGCTACAGTTAATGATATCGAATGAGTTCAAGGAGCAAGAATTTAGTCCAGAAAAAAATATTACGATTAACAGCTGTATCTAGTTGTATCATTTGCCTATGCCGCTTTATATAACCCTGTCCACACTGCTAGGAAGGGAAGCGTAGCAGGGGGCGGCAGAAAGTTGGGTGGGTGGATGAGACTAAGAAATTTGCGGTGACAACATGGCCACAATTAGTACATGACCGGGGTAGTTGGAGAAGTATGGGAGAGGCCTTTGCGCTGCAGTGGGCGTAACCAGACTGATGATGATGATGTCCACACTTACCTAAAACACATGAGTGGCATCCTAAAGAAAATTGAGCTTTTGATATTGTTTGGAGAAAATTAATCTGTTTCAGCCTAACAGTATGTATACATACTGCGCATACCTGCATTCGGAGTACCTTATCACCAACTCTTAAGTCACCTTCTTACCTCCATCAGCGAATCACTCCTGCAACCAAGTGTGCTGGTTCAGGTTCTACCTGCATTTCCACCTGTGCCGTTGGTAAAAGTTCTTTGGCTGTTTACTGTAACTTCATATTTCAAACATTTGGTTGCATGAGAGGCTTTGGCAATACTGGCAACCCTAATGCGTGGACATGCTTCATGAAAGGCCACCAGTACCTTCTCACTGAAGACTGTGCTCAACATTCTCCTTGGTTCGACTACGACTAAAAAACCCACATATCTTTCCTCCGAAGCGGCTAGTGCTTTGATGCAGAAAGAGGCTATTGTCACACGTGTCAACTTTAGGCCAGAAACCAATCTGGCACAGGTGGAAATTATTGCCTCGCGAGGCACATTCCTTCAGTCAATATGCACACTGTCAATGTGAGAAACTGATCAAAGGTTGTCTATGGTGTCAGGTTTCTTGCCTGGTTTCGGTAGTGGCATCATGACCAAGTGTTTCCACTCTGTCGGGAATTCCAATATTCCAGATTTCATTGATTACAAGCAATAGTGCTTGCTTCCTTGTTTCGGCAAGATTCCTCAACATCTGAAAAATGACTCCATCTTTGCCATGTGCACTTTAAGTGTTGACATGCTCCAAAGCAACAACAGGCTCTGCCATCGTATATAGAGGCTTTCCATTCCTTCCTTGGCAAGTGGTCATTAGGGTGCGTACAAATCAGGTGACGGTCAGTCACTGTGAGGTGGTCGGGGAAGGCATCTGCAGCTTGTTCTTCAAATTTCTCAGATGTGCACTAAAAATCGAGCAGCGTGTTTTCAATAGTATTACAGTATTTGGTGCATCCTGTTATAGCCGAGAATGTGTTACAGCTTACTGAGGCCTATATGTTTAAATGACGCGCCCAGTAAGCTCTAGTTAGCATGTCGCTCTTTGCAGTGTGTGAAGGATGCGTGTTGCTAGCGATTCTTTAACACCTTCACATTCTGCACACTCAAGTGCATCACGGAAATGGTCCCAGCCTGAAACCCCGATTTTGTGAATGTGGCACATTTTCACCCCTACATCAAGTATTATATCATATAATGGTCGCTGCCTCTTGGGGCAGAGTCGCACTGACACTATGGATGAAGGCCCTAGTTGCCCATGCTAGGTAAGTGTACTGCCCTTCTGGTTTGAATGGAGGGTATACCAATTGGGATAGTTGGTGTCATTTGCTAATTCGAGGTCTGTGGTGTCTGCTTCGTCAAGGTGGCATCCTCTTGGCCGTATGTCTTTGCATCCCCAATGTGGGTGATGTGCATTCAGCTCACCTCGACTGAGTATTACGTGCTTGTGAAAGCAAATTTGAAGCTGTCAAAGCCAAGTGAAGTCGCCTTGGCTGTGGTGCCTGGTTTCGGGACAGAGGTAGACCAATGCCAAAACGGCTATTAGCCTGCAGCACACCACCGCAACTTTCTGATGAGACATATGTTTATTCAAGCCGTTTATTCCTTGCCCTAATTCAATAATAGCCAATTTTCGCAGCTGCAAATCAAGCTGACTCCAGAAGACTGCTGATTTTTTAGCCACTCCTAGTAGATTATTGCGTGGTTAATTTTCTAGTTGGGCATGACATGCTTCGTGCTTAAAAAATGAACAGTTTAAAGAATTATTGGAGTAATATTAGGACAGGCAACGGTGACTGAATCGTCACTGCTTTTGTCGCAAAATGTGGCAATGAGCTAGGCAGATGCTGTCACGAAACCGTAGGTTGTACAAGTACAGAAGAAACAAAATTGGAGTTGTGAAATTCAAAGCCATATTTTTACAGCCTCTCTTTATACTGCTGACATTAGAGAGCTTTAGATTAGTGTACACAAGCAGCATGTGTAAACAAGCACCATGTTTGGGTATTTCTGGCACCCATGTGGTTCGCATAACCAAGCAGCACACGAGTCGCTTGCGTCCTCTTATGCAGTACTATTATTTTCATTGCAAAACAACCAATAGCAAAGTAAGTCTGATCAGCCTGCGTCAATATGCTAGAAATTTTTAAGCACTTAAGGTGTGTTGGTTGAATGTTTAAAGCACTTCACCACACCCTTGGCCACTAGACTTGTACTTTCCAGTAATACTTGCTAATCAACTCTTGAGGTGTTCACGTTGTTTTTCTGTGCTGTAAGATTAGTTTGACAGTCCTAATAGAATTGTTAAAGTGAAGGTGTGAGCTGTTGTATCGGCCATGTCATTCTATAACTTTTAGATCTGACACTGTCAAAGCATTTGGCAACATTAATAAGCTTCACCTCACTATATATATGTATTGCGGTAGGACCATTCAGCATGTGAAAATAAAAATGCCGGCAAATAGAGAGTTCGAGAGCACCTGAGATTATAGTAAAGCGGGCGGGGCAGTATCTTCAGGGCAACAAATGTGTTGCGGTGAAGTTATTGCAGACGTATATACGCATTCACTCGTCCCAACTTTGCACCGAACCCTGCGTCCCGTTGCCAAAACTAAGAGCGCGAAAAACGGGCAGAAATGCACCTGAACATCACAGGGCACAGTATTAAGCTCCACCTCACTGTGCTTATCGCGCCCTTAGTACGAATAATATTAAACATCGACTCTGCATTTCGTGGAATTCTGGCAGATCATGTGACATCACTAAAGCTCCGTTATGTTCACAGCACTACGCGATAACTGTCGTAAAGCCCACGATAAAAGTAAATCGTCTGAAGTCACGGATAGTGCACTAGCACTGAAGACGATTTAAAACATGCGCTGCCCTATTTCAAGGACGCGTGAACAGTTGTGAGCAAACACCACCTTAAGCATTATATTACTTACGTAAGTCGTGGCGAAAAACACGTGCAATACCTCCGCCTACGAGTCCCGTCAAGTAAAGGTGCATGTGCGATGTGATGACGCTGCCGAAAAGGGGCGAACAAGACGAAGCTGCTGCACAGCGCCGGTCCGCAAATTGCATTGCCGAGGCGCTACGCCATTTGAATATTTCAATCGTCAGCACCACTGAATTCTTCAGAAATAGGGATCTCACACCACCAGAGTTCACCGAGACTTAAATCCGACATGCCACACCACTACTACTGCGCGACTTTTAGCCAACAAATACTGAACGCACTGCGGAGACACACGACCAGCGGTAGGCGTGGGCCGGAGATTCAACGCACACCACGGCATCGCGGTTCGCAGAACTTCGCTGCCGAGGCGCTAGGCCACTTCGACATTTCAATTGTCAAGGAAGCACGGGTCACGCAACGCAGATTCTGTACTGCCAGAGCTCACCGAGGCGAAAGCACAGATGGCGAAAGCCGCACTGTCGCATCACCACTACTCGCGGCTTTCCCGCCAAGTACCTACAACCAACACACAAGCAACGCAAGCACAATCACATAAGCAACGTTGAACAACGCGCGGTCCGCGCGAGCTGGTGAACGATCACGCCGAGAACGAACACGCCACGGCGTCGCTCGGCGCCACCATCGTGCCTTCTCAAAAGTCCTTAAACGATCCTGTCCCTAGGCACCTAGGATCAGGTCACGTGAGGGATTTTTGTACGACAGTTAGACGCACGCAGCCGAGAATTCGCTGCATATTGCGCGGTCAGGTGGTGGCTGCGGCCGCGCGCGACCGCGCCAGTTGGGGCCCAGCTTTTCCTCCGGGACGTCACGCGCCGGCGCAGCGCCCCTAGCGGGAGGAGCGGGAGTCAGGTGGTGACTGCGGCCGCGCGCGAACGCGCGAGTTGGGGCCCAGCTTTTCCTCCGGCTGTCGTGACGTCACGTCACGTGGTTGCGCTAAAGGTCAATGGTGGCTGCCCGGCAGCGCCCAAGAGCTGAACTGAGTGATTGCAATATGCAACGCATAAAAATAAAAAATGTTTGGGAGAGGAGGTGCCGTGCGCCTGCTGTTGCTGTTGCCATGACAACGTAAACAATCATGTGCGCCGCCATTTTGCTTCTGCGTCGCCCATTGGTTAGGGCCGTAACTGAAGGGGACATTGGCGCTAGCGTCGAAAGAGCGTCTGCTCGAAAACGGCCAATGGGAGCCATACGGCACCACAGCGAACGGACATGTAATCATGTGCTGCTATGGAGCGGCTCAGGCGGGCGTGTCCCGCCGAAACAGGCTGAACGAGAACGACGATAGCGACTATCAGATTTTTTTTGCCGCAGCTGGCTACGGGTCGTGTCGCTTTGAACACCGTGTTTTTACCCGGCGACATCCGCGCGAGGCTTTTTAAGGTTGAAGATTTTTGTGACGCCCTGCGCCCTACCGGACTGCTGCCTGAAGTCGTTGCGCTGGGGGCGTACCAGATAAATCATGTCTGGGCGGTCACCATGTGTGGCGCTGATGCAACAAAGAGGCTGCAGGCCTTCAAGGAGCTTCAAGTGAAGGGGCGGCGCAGCCTCATCATCTATCCCCAGGACCGGACGCTGAAGTTGCGGCTGCACTGGCTGCGTCACGGTGTCGACAACGAGGATGTGAATACGGCATTTGCGGCCTTCGGCAAGGTGCTGGAGGTCAGCCGGCAGCGCTGGCGCGTCGAAGGCGTCAGTGACAAAGGATCCATGACGAGGTCCGTGCTGTTGAACTTCAAGAGCGGCGTCACCGCGGATGACCTGCCCCATCAGGTCAGGGTCGCCGGTGAGCTGGCCTTCGTCGTCGCCCCTGGCCGGCCGATGCAGTGTTTGCGCTGCAAGGGAAACGGTCACGTACGTCGCGACTGTAAGTGTCCCGTTGTTCTCTGTGCCGACGTTTCGGGCATGTTGACGCAAAGTGCGAGCACTCTTACGCCGCGGCGGTAGGTCAGCCTGAGGGCGATAAGACAGCAGAGGAAGCCATGGACGTGGCTGAAGCTGAGAACGCTGTCAGAGGCACCGGAGACGTGGCCAATCTGCAGGAGACGACCACTACAGTGGCACCTGCTGCGGAGGAGACACACGGGCCGCCTCAACCCTCGAATAAGTCTTCCAGAACACCGGCAACGGCAGAGAATGACGTGGAGAAAGGGGATTATCTTCCTCAAGTTGCTGTGGTTGGCTCACCGACCGACTGCAAGGACGAGGCACCTGACGGGGCCACCAGTACATCGGTTGCTGGCGCGGCCGTCAAGCGAGTGCTGGAAAAGGAAGAAGACCTCAAAGGCAGCCATGAGGCAAGCAAGACGGACGGGCCGCCCGCAAAGGCGCCTCTAGGGAGACGTTCAGGCTACAAGCCAAAGCCCAACGTCGGGGCAGGGAGGCGGGTCGCAGACAAACCGGCGCCGCAACAAAACGATACCGGGCAACCGGACAAGCACGGTGGCATTCTAGCGGTGTGCTAGACGTTAAAGGTAAGCACCACGCTTCGGGTTCCCCTCTAACACCATTAGTGAACAATGGCTTTCAATCAGCCTTTGAGTTTCGCCACACTTAATGTGTGAGGACTGGCTGCCAAGAAAAAGCAGTCAAGTCTATCGACTCTTGGTGGACCACGACCTTGACGTGCTGGCAGTACAAGAGACTAAAGTGGAAGGGATGGTCGAAACCGGAAGCATGGTGCTTCGTTTCACGTCTAAGTATTTTGTTGTTAGCCATGCCGTTGGAACATCCCCTGGCTGCATCATTTTTGTTAAAAAGTTGCAAGGCCTTGTGATACAAAATTACTTTTCATGTGTGTCGCGTAGGATTGTGTGGTGCGATTTTTCTTTGTGCGAGCGTGACTGGCGGGTCATTTGTATTTATTCACCGAGCGCTGATAAAGACCGAGCCAATTTCTTTTCGGAGGTTAGGAAGCATCTAAATGTCACGAAACAACTGGTTTTGCTAGGGGATTTCAATGTCGTATTGAGTGGGAGGGATAGAGCGACAAAAAAGCGACCGAACGACAACAGCACCGTATTGTTGAAAAAGCTGATAGACGAGCACGATATTGCCGATTTCGCCGAATGTCTTGAAGGGGAACGCGAGGTGCAGTACACGCATTTTCAGGGATCTAGCCATGCTCGGCTAGAAAGGATTTACGTGTCCCTTCAAACCATACCTGCATGTAACACTTACACTGTACTACCCATTTCTTTCTCGGACCATTGCTTAGTGAAATGCAATGTGGGAGAAAAAAGAAAGATGTAATAGTGACACGTGTACTTATCTTTATCGGGCAACCACGTTTCGCCGCTTAACAACTGTAATCCCACAGCGAGGGACGCGCCTGCATGTATCCGACGTTTCTGGAAAGTTATCGACGCTTCTATCCGCGTGTCTGTTGTCTCCGAACCTTGTGCTATCAGATTTCATCGCGTGACACGAATGGTGTAGAACTTTGTGGAAGACACGCGGGTCCCATCAGTTAATCTGGAACATTCGACGACTGATCTATAAAAGCCGATGCGCTTGACCCGCTGATCAGTTTTCCGACGATCGCCGACCGTGTTCGCCGCTATCGTTGTGCTATAAGTATAGCCTGTTTTTGTGGGCACAGGTTCGCCCAATAAAAGCTAGTTTTGTATTCCACCGTATTGCTTCTTTCTTCACCGTCACTACCACATGACATCTGGTGGAGGTGCTTTTCGTCCATGTACAGGACGCCCCCGACAAGCCGTGATCCCAGCCCAGACCGCAAACAGAACACCAACGTAGTCCCGGACCACCGAGCAAGCCGCCGTCTTCAACAGCTGCCCCCGGAGCACGGATTTTTACCCGAGAAGACCAAGAAGATTGTGGCCAAGGCAACCGCAATGGCAGCCCCAGCGTCCCCCATAGTGCTGCAGCAGCCGAGGGAACCACCGACGTTCCGCGGTTCCACATTTGAGGACCCGGAAACCTGGCTGGAAACGTATGAGAGGGTCGCTACGTTTAACAACTGGGCAAGCGACGACAAGCTACGCCATGTCTATTTCGCACTGGAGGACGCCGCCAAGACGTGGTTCGAGAATCGAGAAGCCACCTTGACGACGCGGGACCTCATCCGAAGCGGCTTCCTGCAAACATTTCAAAGCGTCCTGCGAAAAGAGCGAGCCCAAGATCTACTGGAGACAAGAGCGCACCTGCCGAATGAGACGATCGCGATTTTCACTGAGGAAATGAGCCGTCTGTTCCGCCACGCCGACCCAGAAATGTCCGAGGAGAAGAAAGTACGTCTACTGATGCGTGGTGTCAAGGAGGAACTTTTCGCCGGTGTGGTAAGAAGCCCACCGAAGACCGTCGACGAGTTTCTTCGTGAGGCGACGAGCATCGAGAAGACACTGCAATTGCGGAACCGGCAATTTGACCGACGCACCAAGCCAACAAGCTACTCCGGAATTCAATCACTGGCCACGGACGATTTATGCGAGACCATCAGGGCCATCGTGCGCGAAGAACTGCGCAAGGTCTTGCCATCGTCGCAGCCTCAAGTGGCCTCGATCGCCGACATCGTGAAAGAAGAGGTGCACCGATCGCTAGGAGTTCCTGAGGTGCAACCACAATTACCGCAACCCCAGCCAGAAGCGATGACTTACGCCGCCGTCGCACGCCGTCAAGCGCCCCCTCCGCGACAACGCCAGGGCCCTGTAACGCCGCAATTCCGTCGTCCACCGCCGCCGCCGCCAGCACGCCCACCCGTCGCCCAGCGCACCTACGCGAGGAAGACGGACATTTGGCGCGCCCCCGACCACCGCCCGCTCTGCTACCACTGCGGCGAAGCCGGCCACGTGTACCGCCGATGCCCATATCGCGACCTGGGATTGCGAGGCTTCGCCGTGAACGCACAGCGCCCGAGGGAAGGTGAACGCCCCCATGACATCGCCGACTACCTCGCCGCTACTCAATGGAGCCCTCGACGACCGTCCCGTTCGCCGTCACCAGGCCGCTACCTGTCGCCGCAGCACCGACCATACACCGGCCCAGCCCGGGGCCGCTCTGCGAGCCCATATCCGGAAAACTAAAAACAGCAACCGATGGAGGTGCGGTTGCTGTTCGTCGAACTGACGAAGATCCTCCGCCGCCGACGAAGATGACGAAGAAACCATCTCGACGACCTAATGACGACACGCCGCCGTCCCGACGAAGTCAGGAAGCCAAGATTACACCGACGAAAGACGACTTGAAGAAGCGACGTTCCAGCTTCAATTCAACACGACGCAGCCGTGATCCGACGCCACGACCTAACTGCAACGCCAGACAAAGAACCACCGACCTTGACGTGCTTCTCGACGGCCACGCAGTCACTGCCTTAGTCAACACAGGGGCCGATTATTCCGTAATGAGTGGACACATCGCCGCCCAGTTGAAGAAGGTTAAGACTGCATGGGAGGGCCCCCAAATTCGGACCGCTGGAGGGCACCTCATTACGCCGACTGGAATCTGCACGGCAAGAATTACCATTCATCACCGGACTTACCCTGCCACTTTCGTTATCCTGCAACAGTGTTCACGAGACGTCATTCTCGGCATGGACTTCCTGAACCAACACGGCGCAATCATCGACCTGAAGTCGCAGTCAATAACGCTGTCGGAAGATCAAGCGATACCACCGGAGAGCCCTTGTAGTCACCACGCCTTGAGTGTGCTCGAAGATCAAGTGAGCATCCCGCCTCGCTCCAGCATCGTTATTTCGGTCGGCACCGAAACACCCGCTGACGTAGAAGGCGTCATCGAAGGCGACCAACGTCTACTACTCGACCGTGAAATTTGCGTCGCAAGAGGGATCGCTCGACTGCACGGAGGAAACACGAGAGTTTTGCTGACAAACTTCAGCCAGGAGTTCAAGCACATCAACAAGGGCACGACGATCGCATTCATCGAGGAAATACAGGAAACCAGCGATGCCTTTGTCCTCTCGGATTCTGTTGCATCTACCCCGACGACCGTAGTTCCCGAGCCAGACTTCAACGTAAATCCTAGTCTCCCCATGATTAAGCAGCAACAGCTCAGAAGTCTGCTTCGATGATACAAAGACTGCTTTTCGACGTCATCAAGGATTCGACAAACACCAGTCGCAAAGCATCGCATAATCACCGAAGAGAGCGCTCGACCACTACGCCAGAGCCCTTACCGAGTTTCGACGCGAGAACGCGAAGCTATAAGACAACAAGTCGACGAAATGCTGCGCGACGACATCATCCAGCCGTCGAAAAGCCCGTGGGCGTCTCCAGTTGTTTTAGTGAAGAAAAAGGACGGAACCCTACGTTTCTGCGTCGATTATCGTCGACTGAACAAAATCACGAAGAAAGACGTATACCCCCTCCCACGGATAGACGACGCATTAGATCGGCTCTGCAATGCTAAATACTTCTCATCGATGGACCTCAAGTCTGGCTACTGGCAAATAGAAGTCGACGAAAGGGATCGCGAAAAGACCGCCTTCATCACGCCAGACGGCCTCTATGAATTCAAGGTTATGCCATTTGGACTGTGCTCGGCGCCTGCAACGTTCCAGCGCGTGATGGACACGGTTTTAGCAGGATTGAAGTGGCAGATCTGTCTTGTTTACTTGGATGACGTCGTCGTCTTCGCCAGAAATTTCGACGATCACCTTAAGCGGCTTGAGACAGTATTAGAGGCCATCAAGTTTTCAGGGCTCACCCTGAAGCCGGAAAAGTGTCGCTTTGCTTACGATGAGCTTCTATTCCTAGGCCATGTCATCAGCAAATCTGGAGTGCGCCCCGACCCGCAGAAGACAGCTGCCATCGCAAAGTTCCCGCAGCCAATTGACAAGAAGGCAGTGCGCAGATTCCTTGGCATGTGTGCCTACTATAGGCGCTTTGTCAAGGACTTTTCGCGCATCGCGGAGCCGCTAATACATCTAACGAAATCTGATGTCGAGTTCAATTGGGAAACGCCGCAGGCCGACGCATTTCAAGAACTCAAACGACGCATGCAGTCGCCGCCGGTACTTGCACACTTCGACGAGGACGCCGATACTGAAATCCACACTGACGCCAGTAGCCTAGGCCTCGGTGCCGTCCTAGTCCAGAGGAAAGAAGGACTTGAACGGGTGATATCGTATGCTAGCCGGTCGCTGTCAAAAGCGGAAAGCAATTATTCTACGACTGAAAAGGAATGCCTCGCCATCATTTGGGCTATTGGAAAATTCCGCCCTTACCTCTATGGCAGGCCATTCAAAGTCGTCAGCGACCACCACGCGTTGTGTTGGCTAGCTAACGTAAAGGACCCTTCAGGACGGCTGGCGCGGTGGAGCCTCAGACTACAAGAATATGACGTAACGGTAATATACAAGTCCGGAAGAAAACACTCCGACGCCGACTGCTTATCACGCGCCCCAATCGATCCCCCGCCGCAAGACGACGTGGACGACGACGCCTTCCTTGGGATAATAAGCGCGGAAGACTTCACTAAACAGCAACGAGCAGACCCGGAGCTAAAAGGCCTCGTCGAGTATTTGAAAGAGAACACCGACGTTGTCTCTAGGGCATTTAAGCGCGTGTTGTCTTCGTTCACGCTACGAAACAACCTGCTCGTGAAGAAGAACTTCTCACCAGTCCACGCCAGCTACCTTCTTGTGGTGCCGTCAGCGCTCCGTCCAGAAATACTGCATGCCCTACACGACGATCCAACCGCTGGGCACCTCGGATTCTCCCGGACGCTGTCGAGGATACAGGAAAAGTATTACTGGCCGCGTCTGACCGCCGACGTCGCCCGTTATGTCAAGACATGCAGAGACTGTCAACGACGCGAGATTACTACAGCCGATCGAACCTCCTCGTCGACCATTCCAGCAGATTGGGATGGATTTGTTGGGGCCGTTTCCGATGTCAACATCCAGGAATAAGTGGATCATCGTGGCGACGGACTATCTCACCCGCTTTGCTGAAACCAAAGCTCTACCAAAAGGCAGCGCAGCCGAAGTGGCGAAATTTTTCGTCGAGAACATCCTGCTGCGACATGGTGCGCCAGAAGTCCTCATCACCGACAGAGGAACGGCTTTTACAGCAGAGCTCACCCAAGCCATTCTGCAGTACAGCCAGACGAGCCACAGGAGGACAACTGCCTACCATCCGCAGACGAATGGTCTCACGGAGCGCCTGAACAAGACCCTCGCCGACATGCTAGCAATGTACGTCGACGTCGAGCACAAGACGTGGGACGCGGTCCTGCCGTATGTCACCTTCGCCTACAACACGGCGGTGCAAGAAACAACACAGATCACGCCATTCAAGTTGGTTTACGGCAGGAACCCGACGACGACGCTCGACGCCATGCTGCCGCACGTCACTGACGAGGAGAATCTTGACGTCGCTACCTATCTCCAGCGCGCCGAAGAAGCCCGACAGCTCGCCCGCCTACGGATCAAGACCCAGCAGCGTACCGACAGCCGACACTACAACCTCCGACGACGCTTCGTCGAGTACCAGCCCGGCGACCGTGTTTGGGTATGGACCCCGATACGCCGGCGAGGACTCAGTGAGAAGCTGCTGCGACGCTATTTCGGACCCTACAAGGTCATCCGACGTATTGGCGCACTAGACTATGAGGTCGTGCCAGACGGCATTTCGCACTCACAGCGGCGCAGCGCACGATCTGAAGTGGTCCACGTGGTGCGCCTTAAACCATTTTACGGACGCTGATGAACTTCCTTTTGTTTGTTGTTTTCTTTGCTACGAGTGCTTTTCTTTGTTACTTTCGTTTGTTTACAGCATCGGGTCGATGCTTTTTAAGAGGGGGGTAATGACACGTGTACTTACCTTTATCGGGCAACTACGTTTCGCCGCTTAACAACTGTAATCCCACAGCGAGGGACGCGCCTGCATGTATCCGACGTTTCTGGAAAGTTATAGATACTTCTACCCGGCTATCTGTTGTCGCCGACGTTGTGTTATCTGATTTCATCGTGTGACGCGAATGGTGTAGAACTTTGTGGAAGGTACGCGGGTCCCATCAGTTAATCTGGAACATTCGACGACTGATCTATAAAAGCCGACGCGCTTGACCCGCTGATCAGTTTTCCGACGATCGCCGACCGTGTTCGCCGGTATCGTTGTGCTATAAGTGTAGCCTGTTTTTGTGGGCACAGGTTCGCCCAATAAAAGCTAGTTTTGTATTCCACCGTATTGCTTATTTATTCACCGTCACTACCACGTGACAATAGTTTTAACTGGGATCTGTGGAAATTTAACGTAACGCTATTACGCGACGAGCACTTTATCCGTTTTGTGACAGAAGCAATAAGTGACAGAAGGTTAAACTGGACGGTAATAAGCAGATAGGTGTAGATTGGGAATTACTAAAACAAAGCTTCAATAAAAGGCAATCGAAAGAAGCAGCGTCTTAAAATACCGAGAAAAGGTGAAAGAGAACGGACTGAAAGAAACATTGCGGAAAGTAAGTGCGCTGGAAAGCAAAGCGCCAGGTCTTTTTAAAGAAGACCTACTGAAGATAAAACAACAGCTGGATCAATTCGAGGAGAACCGCTTTCATGGGGCGCTACTTGGTATAAAAATTGTTTGAGCGCAAACACATGCAACCACAAAGTATCAAGGACGGGACACAAGCGTTGTGTCCCGTCACGCGGGGCACTGGTTCGAGCCCGAACAGAAGCATGGGCCGTGGGGTAAACGCCCACGAAACGGGCGCCAGGTATCGAGAAGACGCATGCGCGGCGAAACGAAATAGAAGTGATTGAAGAGAATGACCAAGAACTGAATGACCGGGAGAGCATCGCACGTGCTTTTCACAAGCATTACGAGCGCCTCTTTACATATCAGCCGGTCGATGTCGAAGTGTACAAAGCAAACTATCTTTCTCGTATGCCGCAACTATCAGCCGAAACGAAGAGACTTCTAGAAGCACCCATTACGCATGCTGAAATAGAAAGTGCTATAGATGACCTGAACCCTAATAAGTCGCCCGGTCCGGATGGTCTTGGCACGGCCTTTTATAAAGCATTCAAGAACGAGCTGGTGCCTTTGTTGAAAGCGCTGTTTGACGAAGTTTTTGCTACCAACACATTACCACCGTCATTTTCAGAAGCCCATACTGTCCTTATTTCTAAGACGAATCAAAAAGCAATGTTGAGACTAGTCACGGCATACAGGCCCATTTCATTGACCAACACGGATTACAAGTTCTTAATGAGAATTACTGCAAGCCTATTACAGTCAATCATTAAGGACCTTGTAGGACCACACCAGACTTGCGGTATAAAGGGACGCGCTATCGCAACAAATGTACATACGATGAGAGGCGTCTTGGAATGCTGTGACGATTTTCAATATGGCGTTGCCATTCTGCAGATAATTTAGAAAAAAACCTTTGATTTTGTCCCACATGAAATTTTGATGTTAGTTCTTTAGCACGTGAATGTAGAATCAATCATCGCTGATGGGGTAGCTCTGGCGTACCGGAACTGCTCAACACGGCTGATTATTAATAAGACACTGGGGGCCCCCATTAAAATAGAGCGTTCCGTGCGCCAGGAGTGTCCTCCCAGCTCGCTGTTGTTTGCCATTTATTTAGAAAGGTTTTGTTCGGCAATAATTCAAAACAGTAGCATAAAGGGCTTCAAACTCATGGAAGCCTCAGTGAAACATATGCAAACGATGTAGTGGTGTGCTGTACAACTAAAGAAAGCATTACAGAAGTAACAACCATTTTTAAGCATTTTGGAAACACAACAGGGAGCGTTGCAAATTCCAGTAAGTGTCTCGGTTTTTGGCATGGTGAATGGCAGTCAACACCAGAAACGTTCGCCAACATTAGATGGATTAAATTGCCTGCTAAATACTTGGGCGTCCCACTCGAACATTACGGACAGAATGAAGACTACTGGCTCGAAAAGGCCAAAAGACTCAAAGAAAAACAACAAATTGGAAAGGTGCTCATCTCTCGATGTTTGCGAGAGCCACTGTATGTAACTTGTTTTTAATAAGCAAAACATGACACGTCATGCAAGTTTTTTGTTGCTCTCGTTTAAATGTGCAAAGGATCCACAGAGTTTTTGCTGCGTTCGTTTGGGCATCAGAATGGGAGAGGTGCAGCCGTACGAACTTGTTTAGGAGAGTCAAGGACGGGGGCCTAGGCCTGTCACATCTTT
This sequence comes from Dermacentor variabilis, assembly GCF_050947875.1. Classification (NCBI taxonomy): domain Eukaryota; kingdom Metazoa; phylum Arthropoda; class Arachnida; order Ixodida; family Ixodidae; genus Dermacentor; species Dermacentor variabilis. Next base: position 197,187,491 of record NC_134570.1, read on the forward strand.
TTGTGAAACAGCTACTCAACCGATTCACTTTCTTTCGAGACGTGCGTGACCCCTTTTAGCGCACAATGTGCCACTTATGATTGAACAAGCATCTGGCGATGTACGTGGTATGCAACTTAAGTATGCCTGGTGCTCTTCGAGGGTACTTAAGGAAAATCGTTGACAGTGTCCGTTTTCTGTCCGTACGATTTTCTAAAGATTATCTCTTTTCGGTGTCGCGGAAGAAATTGTACAGGGATGTAGTTTACATGATTAGGCCGGTTCCGATGTACAGAGCCATAAACAGTGGAGGACTGGGAAACGACGTGTCAAAGCGTGTTTAAAAATGCAGGTGCAGCCAAGCACTAAATCCTTTTTCTTTAAGTTACATAGCGGAACTTTGCCGGTACAGGCCTTTCTACAAGAGAGGGTTTTTTATTTACGTTGGGGAGCAAACTGCCTTATATGTAAACAAGTTGAAACAATTGACCATGTTTTTTTTGCATTGTTGGGCAGGGGTTTTCTTTTGGGACGTTCTTCAAAGAACACTACAAGAAGAATTGCCTTTAAGTCCATTAAGTATTAGATAGCTGTCGGTAAAAAATGAGGACGGGATGCCTTTGGACTTAATTATGCTAATGGGCCTCCATTGTTTATGGCGGGCTCGAACGGCCGATTTATTTTGTGAGCCTGACAGCCGGCCTGCGCGGGTGCTCTTCCGGGAAGGTATTTCCAAGTTCATTGCTGTAATTAAAGATCAAGAATGTCCTCCGGATTGGCTGGGGAGGATTGAGCCCCTCGCAACATTAAAGGAATTTTAAACCAGACATGGCCAGCCACAATTGGACTGACCGCACAACATGCATGCACACAAGCTTGAAAGTGTGATTGTGTATATCCAGGCAGCACACCAGCATTGGTCAAACCATGGCCCAATGCTGGCTGAAATTGTTACCAATGTTAGACCAATGTTGGCATATTGGCAAAGTGCAACCCAATCCAATGCTGGCCCAGCGCTAAAGCCAAGATTGGACCAATGTTATGCCAATGCAGCCGCCATTGTGCTGCCAGCTTTGGAGCAACGTTAAAGCCAAGATTGGACCAATGGTATGCCAATGCAGCAGCCATCGTTGGACCAGCGTTAAAGCCAAGATTGGACCAATGTTATGCCAATGCAGCAGCCATCGTGCTGCCAGCGTAGGACCAGTGTTGAGCCATATCGTTGCCATTATTAATGCCAGCTTTGAGCCAATGCCCTTTGCATGACGAATATTCTAGATACGCTGGCTTTCGAGCACGCACACATTCTTACCGCAAACCTTTTGCTAGCGGTATTTTTTGTAGCAATTGTCCCCTTACCGTCTTCCTCAGTAGTAGCTAGGAAAGCTCGACAAATAGATGTCAAGAAGCAGAAGTCATATATGCTTGCAAATAGTAATAAAAGAATACTGAAATTGACGTTTATGACAGTTCATTTGCGAATAAATTTTCACAAACAGGCATTTTCCGTGGACTTGATGGGTGACGCTCGGTTATCTTCAAACAGTTTATTTACAGGCACTGCCCTCAGGATACGAATTGGGCAAGGTGCCGAGGACGATACATAATTATAATTATGTATCGCTAGCTTTATTTAAAAAAGAAATTATGCCCTTTGTGTTTGCTATGTGAAAGTGCTGGCAATAAAGAAAGAAAAAGAAGCCTCGGTAGCGCAGTAGGCAGCGCTTCAGTCTCATAATCTGAAGGTCGTGAGTTTGATCCTCACTCGGGGCAAAGGCGGCTCTTCCTTTTCGCTGCCTTACGCGATAGTGCACTCATATTCAGGCATTATAATGAAAGTAGATTCCAATCTTTTAAGGGGTAACTGCTGCACGCTGTTTTACTTTTTTAACTCCGTCCAAAATAGCAGTAACGAGACTGGACGTGTCTCGTCGTGTGCCCTGTGTGCCTCGGTAGCGCATTCTGCTTCCGGCTCCCGAGCTGAACGGATCGAGGGATCATGGGCTCCAATGGAGCGGCATATGCGGCTGCTAGCCGCGGCAACAGGCTTTCGACGCAAGAAGATAAAGATTACCAGATAATTTTGCGTCGCCTACCTACAGGACGTATTGTTTTAAACACAGTTCTTTTTTTTTTGCACGGCGACGCTCGTGTTCGCCCGTTTCGTGCAGAAGATTTTCGAGACGTGCTTCAAGCTGTTGGTATGCTCTCTGGCGTCGTCGCCCTTGGAGCATACGAAATCAACCATGTATGGGCGGTGACCATGAAGACAGCCGAGGCTGCCCAAAAGCTGGCGGTCCTGAAGGAGGTGCAGGTAAAGAGGCTTCGCTGCCTGGTCATCGACCCCAAGGAACAACAGGTGAAGCTTCGTATCCACTGGCTTCTGCATAGGGTGGACGACGAAGACGTCAAGACCGCGCTGGCCTCCTTCGGCAAAGTGACGGAAGTGACCCGGGAGCGCTGGCGAGTGGATGGCGTTCCCGACAAGGGCTCGACGAGCCGAGCCGTGCTGCTGCAGCTGAAGGCTGGACTGAAAGTCGACGACCTGCCCCATCAGATCCGCGTCGCCGGCGAGCTTGCGCTGGTGGTAGCCCCAGGACGTCCCATGCAGTGCCTGCGCTGCCGGGGCTCTGGCCACGTTCGTCGTGAATGCAAGGTTCCCCGTTGCTCACGGTGCAGGCTTTTTGGACACAACGACGCGGACTGTATGCGCTCATACGCAGTAGCCGCGGGTTCGGCGGAGAGCGAGCCGTCGACGTTAGACCACGTGATGGACGTGACCGAGGCGGAGGAAGCGGCCGCAGGAGCTGGTAACGGCAAAGTGGTGGCAGAAATCGGCGCGACCACCAAGCAGGCCGAAGGAGGAAGGAATAATATCCCTCCCCCCAAGGAACCAGCAGCTACAGTCGAGAGCGTGAAGACAGCCCCGCAAGAAAATGAGAGCCACCAGCCAGCTACGGATGCAACGCAGGCAGAGGCGGACGACAACGCGACCCCTGATAGCGCCTGCGTCGAATCTGTCTCGGCACCGGTCAAGAGATCCCTGCAGCACGAGGAGAAAGTCGACGGAAAGGCCGGCGGTGACTCCGAGGCACCGCCCGCTAAGACGCTACCCGGAAGGCGCTCCACCCTCAAGCCTAAGCCGAACCTGGAGACTGACCGTAGGTTTACCCCGAAGCCGACCAAAGACGAACCCGTGCGACGGCCACCGAATGGCCACGGAGGCGTCTAGCGGTCAGCTAGACGTTAAGGTGAGCACCATGCTCCGGGCCTTCTCCTCTCCGGTTTTCATCAATAATGGCTACCAACCCGTCGCTTAGCCTCGGCACGCTAAACGTTCGAGGTCTGGCCGCCAAAAGGAAACAGAGTCAGGTTTATAGACTGCTAGTGGACCACGACCTCGACGTTCTAGCAGTGCAAGAAACCAAGGTAGACGGCGAGGAGGAGACCGGGAGCATGGTGCAAAGGTTCACGTACAACTGCTATCCGGTAGTGAGCCACGCCTTAGGGACTTCGGCGGGGTGTGTGTTGTTCGTGAGTAAGCTTCCAGGACTAGTTATAGACGGTTACTTCTCGTGCACTTCCAGTCGACTTGTCGTTTGAGATTTCAGTTATTGAAATGTCCAATGGCGCGTGTTGTGCATTTATGCACCTAATACAGTGCAAGAGAGGGCAGCTTTCTTTTTGAACTTAAAGCATCACTTCTCTGTGCAAAAAACGATAGCCTGTGGTGGGGATTTCAATTGCGTATTGAACGCCGAGGATAGGTCTACGCGACGCGTTGTTTATGACAAAAGCAGCGACATCCTGGCGCAGATAATGCACGAATTCTAATTAGAAGATATCGCTGACTGTTTTAGGGCTGACCGAGACGTGACGTACACTCACTTTCAGGGCACAAGTCACGCATGATTAGACCGCATCTATCTTTCATATGATTTAGTTGAAAAATGCCAATGCTATACAGTTACCGCCATATCGTGTTCTGACCACTGCCTAGTAAAATGCAGGGTGGGCAGCAAGAAAGAACGAAACAAATTCGTCTGGGAACTCTGGAAAATGAATGCAGAACTGCTACGGGATGAAACCGTCAACGAAAAGGTAGTGGCTGCGCTGAATTCTTTTGGAACAGACAGTTCTATGAGGCTTGGTGAGGAATGGGAGTTGCTGAAGCAAAACATTAAAATGAAGGCAATTGAAAGAAGTAGCGTACTCCGAAATCAAGAAAAGGCCAGAGAAAAGGATTTAAAACCATTATTGGAAAAATTGGCGAAGCTCGAATGCATGCAACCGGGAGCCCATCAATAAGATATGCGCGCTGTTAAGAAGCAGCTCGAGGCGTTCGACGAAGAGCGCTTCCGAGGTGCGCTCGTGAGCGCGAGAGCACAAAGGCTATCATGCGGGGAAACGCCAACGAAAAGAGCGATGGGACTAGAAAAAAAGCACTCGAGACGTAAGCAGATTGAGGCTATCGAATATGAAGGGGCGGTATTAACGGATAATAATATAGGGCGTGCTTTCTTTGAGCATTACATAAAGCTTTTTGCATACAGGCCTATCAACATGCACGATTTCAAGAATTTATTTTTGCAACGAATGCCACAGCTGTCGAGCGAATTTAAAGGAACCTTAGAACGATCACTAACAGAACATGAAGTGATGGCCATCGAAGACCTGAATCCTGGCAAGCAGCCAGGACCTGACGGTCTTTGTGCCGCTTTGTACAAATCGTTTAAAGGCCACCTAGCTCCCATCTTAGCAGCCGTTTTCAATGAAGCATATGAACTGAAAATACTTCCAACATCCTTTGGCCAGTCCCATACAGTACTAATACCTAAAACAGAAGAGACCGAGAAGCTCAAGCAACTTTCCTCCTATAGACCCATAGCGCTTACTAACTGCGACTACAAGATACTGATGAAGGTGCTGGCACGGCGTATGCAGTCAGTCATTAAGGAAGTAGTCGGCCCACACCAGACGTGTGGCATTCGCGGAAGAATCATCTTTACTAACATTCATAAGTTGAAATGTGTGCTGGAGTGTTGTGATGCCATGTGTGATGCAGTTGCGATCCTCCAGCTAGACTTGGAGAAAGCATTTGATTGTGTTTCTCATGAGATATTGCTTATCATTCTTGAACACGTTAATTTCGGCCACATAATCACTGAGGGGGTGACCATGGCGTACCGGAGCTGCTATAGCAGACTTATAATTAATCAGACATTGGGGGGCCCCCATTAACGTGAAGCGCTCCGTTCGCCAGGGTTGTCCACTCTTGTTTTGTGTCTACATAGAAACGCTATGTCAGGCCATCATCGAAAATGAATATATTAAGGGCTTTTGTCTTCAATCAGCAGAGGTGAAGCTATTGGCATATGCTGACGATGTGGCTGTGTGCTGATAAGGAGAGTGTAGTGAATACCATTGGTATAATCAGAAAGTTTGGTAACGTCAGTAACAGCTTCGTTAACTGGCGGAAATGTTTGGGGTTTTGGCATGGAAGATGGGCGTCCCCACCAGACCACTTTTCGAACGTAACCTGGGTCACGACGCCAGTTAAGTACCTCGGCGCACCCCTTGATGCCTACAAGGACAGTAGCGAGTACTGGAAGGAGCGGACAAAAATAAAAGAAAAAGCCGACCGATAGAACGCCTGTCAGTTGTCAATATTCGCGAGCGCTACAGCGTGCAACATGTTTCTCGTGACAAAAATCTGGTACGTAATGCAGGTCCTACAGTGCTCCCGGATTAATGTGCAGAGACTGCACCGCGTGTTCGCTGTTTTCGTGTGGGCATCGAGCTGGGAGCGACGTAGCCGAGATAATCTCTTCCGGCGCGTGAAGGATGGTGGTCTGGGGTTGGCGCACCTCTTCTTGCGTCAACTGGTGAACAGGTTCTTCTTTTTTTGAGACACGAATGACCAATTTCTGCGCACCGTGATTCAAATGAGGCTGTCAAGAGCACTTCGCGAATTTGTAGTAGGCACCGAAATAATGCCAGGATCTGTCCGTGGTTTCTTTCGGGAAATAGTTCAGAGTGTTTCTTTTTTGCGTGTTCGTTTTTGAAGTGAATATTTGCGGAGTGCAAAACGGAAAAAGTTATACCGTGATTTATGTGATAGTGTTTTGCTTGTACCCATGTACAGAGCCGTGTACAGTGGAGGCCCAGGCCTAGACGTATTGAAAAGGGTGAAGATGATGCCAGTTCAACCAGCCACGAAACCTTTCTTCTTTAAATTACATACCGGTACCTTACCTGTTAAAATCTTCCTGAAACAACGTGGGTTCTACATGCCATGGGGAACACACTGCCTCATTTGTAAAAAACGGGAAAGCTTAGATCATGTCTTCATCCACAGTTGGGAGGGGATTTTCTTCTGGGACGTGTTGCAAAGGACCTTGAAAAAGGAGTTACCGATAGGTCCACACGGAATCAGGTTTCTGGCAGTAAATGATGAAGAAGGATTCCCGTACGACCTTATCATGCTTACGGGCCTCCACTGTTTATGGCGCGCAAGAATGCTGGCTACCATTGTGACCCGTATGCCAGACCGGCGCGTGTATACTTCCGAGAATGTATGCAGCGATATATAGAAGTACTGAAGTTGCAACAGCCTGTTCCTGAGTGGCTGCCGAGGGTTGAACCCCTGACAGCGCCCAAGGAATTTTAATACGACAATGTCATGCGACAGTAGCGCACGGCAACGAATGTGTAAATTACTGTTTCTTGTTCGGTTTTTGTATTCATTGTTTCTTTTTTTTTCTTTTTCTTTTGTTGTTGTGTATATCATTCAACGAATGTGTGTTGTGGTGACATATCGAGGACTGGCAATAAAAAAAAAGTGCCTCGGTAGCGCACTCAGGCAGCTCGTCAGTCTCATAATCTGGAGGTCGTGTGTTCGATCCTCACTCGGGGCAAAGGCGGCGATTGCTTTTTGCTGCCTTACGCGATAGTGCACCCATATTCGGGCATTATAATGAAAGTAGATTCCAATCTCTTAAGGGGTAACTGCTGCACGCTATTTTACTTTTTTCAGCCACAAAGAAAAAGCAGAGTCATGTGCTGGGCCTTCTAATTGACCAAGATATCGATATGCTCAGTCTACAAGAAACAAAGGTCGAAGGGGAAGAAGAGACTGAGAGCATGGTGCAGCGTTTCACGTCTAGGTTTTACGCCGTTGTCAGTCACGCAGTTGGTACTTCTGCCGGGTGTGTCATGTTTGTCAAAAAACTGCCTGGTCTAGTTATTCAGTCGCATGTTTCACTTCCTTCAGGACGAGGAGTTGTCTGTGATTTCGTTTTTTGTGCTACTGAATGGCGCGCTTTCTGTATGTATGCACCCACCGCAGTTGACGAGAGGACGAGTTGACGAGAGGACATGGTTCAATGTTTCATAGGTGCAAAAAAGCGAAGCAGCTGTTTTCAGTGGGATCTTTGGAAGTTAAACAACAAACTGCTGAATGATCAAGAATTCGCTAAGGCAGCGGAGGAAGAAATTAGTGAAATCACTGGAGGGGGAGTACATGAATTGGGACAGGAATGGGAACTGTGCAAGCAACAGATCAAAGAAAAAGGAATTGAAAGGGCGAGCTGCATACGGTACCAAGAAAAACTAAATGAAACGCAGTTAAAGTCTATGCTAGAAAAATTATTAGCTCTGGAGTGCAAGGCACCGGGATTATACCTGAACGACGTTAGGAAAATAAAACAAAAACTAGAAATTAATGAAGAACGCTATCGTGGAGCGCTTGTGCGCGCGATAGCTGAACATCTTGCCGTCGCGGAGACGCGCACAAAACGGGCGCTAGGGATGGAAAAAGCGCACGCAAGAAGGAACCATGTCACTGAGGTACAATGGGCGGGTCGCACCGCAACAGATAATAGAGAAATCGGGCAAGCTTTCTTTGAGTATTACCAGACATCGTTGGATTTGAGTTATGTCAACCTGGACCGGTTTAAAGAATCGTCTCTGCTGGCTATGCCACGACTAGACGAGGAACAAAAAGCAAGACTGGACACGGCCATTAGCGAGCAGGAAGTAGAGCGTGCAATAGATGATTTAAACCCTGGTAAATCGCCTGGGCCTGATGGCTTGAGTGCAGCGTTCAACAAAACTTTCAAGCAGCAACTAGCTCCATTGCTGACTGCGGTATTCAATGAGGCATATGAAATAAATGTTTTACCTGTGTCGTTTGGAACGTCACATACTGTACTTATTCCGAAAACCGACAAAGTAGATAAACTTAAGCAGGTATCGTCATACAGACCTATCGCTCTGACAAACGTAGACTACAAAATCTACATGAAGGTTCTTGCCAGCAGATTACAGAGTGTTATAGGCGAAATAGTTGGCCCTCATCAAACGTGTGGGATCAAAGGCCGTTCCATCGTTTACAACATTCACAAAGCGAGGTGTGTACTTGAATGCTGTGACGCCACATATGCACGTGTCGCACTACTACAATTAGATTTGGAAAAGGAATTTGATTGTGCGCCACATTGTATTTTGTTTTGCATCCTGGACTACATCAATATAGGTTCGGTCATCCGGGAGGTAGTGAGCTTGGCGTACCGTAACTGCATTACGAGGCTACTTGTTAATAAGTTGGCGGGGGCCCCCGTAAACGTACGACGTTCGGTGCGCCAAGGTTGCCCCCTCAGCCCTCTGTTGTTTGATATATATATTGAGGCACTGTGTCTGAACATAATGCAAAGCGATGAAATTCATGGATTTAGACTACAAGCGACCGAAGCGAAATTGCTTGCTTATGCAGACGATGTTGCAGTTCTTTGCAGGGACAAGGAAAGTGTTAGTAAAACAGTTGAAAGGGTGCAGTGCTTCAGTGAGCTAACCGGAAGTCGGGTGAATTGGGATAAGTGCCTGGGATTTTGGCACGGAGAATGGCCTTCAACCCCAGAAACTTTTGCCAACGTGGCTTGGGTGACAACGCCTCCGAAGTACTTGGGGGTGCCGCTGCAATTTTATGGAGACACTGATCCTTACTGGCTAGCGCAGCTGCAAGAGACGCGAGAAAAAGCGGACAAATGGACAAGCGCTCATCTATCAGTGTTTGCAAGAGCTACGGTGTGCAATATTTTTTTCATTAGTAAGTTGTGTAAGCAATGCAAGTGCTACATTGTTCCCGAGTAAACGTGCAGAAGTTGCACCGTGTATTTGCTGTCTTTGTTTGGGCGTCCACATGGGAGAGGTGCAGCCGCACGAACTTGTTTCGGCAGGTGAAGGCCGGTGGTTTAGGACTGGGAAATTTGTTTGTGCGACAGATTGTAAACAGGTTTTTATTTTTCCGTGATGTTAGAGACCCATTCCTGCGCACCGTGTGTCAACAAAGACTCGGGGAAGTTTTGCCTGAGTATGTCGTTACAACGCAATGTATTCCAAGAAGTGTTTGTGGTTTCTTTAGAGAAATTGTTCGAAGTGTCAAATTTCTAAGTGTACGTTTTGCTATGCAGTATTTGAGTAGCATTAAAAGGAAAACATCGTATAGGGCTGTTTGTGACGCGCTGTTTCCAGTGCCTTTGAACAGGATCATACACTCTGGAGACCCAGGTTGCAATGTTATAAAAGAGTTAAAAAAATGCAGGTGTCGCCGGGAGCCAAATCTTTCTTTTTCACGTTACGCACTGGAACTTTAACTGTTAAGTCCTTTCTGGAGGAAAGGGGTTTATTTCTACCGTGGGGTTCCCACTGCCTTATATGCAAGCAGCTTGAGACAATAGACCACGTTTTTCTTCATTGCTGGCAAGGGGTATTTTTCTGGGACGTGCTCCAAAGAACCATTAAAAAAGAAGTACCGCTAGACTCTCACGGGATCCGGTACCTGCCAACCGATAATGAGGATGGCGTCCCCTTTGACCAGATTATGCTGATGGGTCTCCACAGTATATGGCGCTCCCGAATGGCTGGCTATTTTTGTGATCCGGACGCGCGACCAACACGTATGTATTTCCGCGAAGGCGTACACAGATTCCTGGAGACTTTGAAAGTGCAAACAGATGTTCCTGAGTGGCTGTCAAGGTTGGAGCCTTTGGTAGAGCTCCGGGAATTTTAAAGATGACAAGGCCAGGCCTCAGTGGCCGCTAGGCCACTTGTGCCTTCTGGCGCACAATATATTTTGTGTACTTTTGTCGTATACTGTGTCGAAGACCGGCAATAAATAGAAAAAGTGCCTCGGTAGCGCAGCAGGCAGCGCGTCAGTCTCATAATCTGAAGGTCGTGAGTTCGATACTCATTCGGGGCAAAGGCGGTTGTTCCTTTTCTCTGCCTTACGCGATAGTGCACTCATATTCAGGCATTGTAATGAAAGTTGATTCCAATCTTTTAAAGGGTAACTGCTGCAGGCTATTTTACTTTTTCAACTCCGTCCAAAGTAGCAGTAACGAGACTGGACGTGTCTCATCGTGTGCTCTGTCTGCCTCGGTAGCGCAGTATTCTACATCCGGCTACCGTTCGGTGCGGACGCAGAATGACGTGCTCCGGTGGGGCGGTGCTTGCGGCTCAGACGAGCCGCGGAAACAGGTTTATTGCCGATGAAGACAAGGAATACCAAGTAGTTTTGCCGCAATTGCCTACAGCACCCTGCGTTTTGAACACTGTGTTCCTTCACGGGGACGTGACGGCAAGGCCATTTCGCGCAGAAGATTACCGGGACAAGCTGGCTCGTCTGGGACTACTGCCCGAGGTTGTCACCTTGGGGGCGTTCCAGATGAACCACGTTTAGGCGGTTAGGTTGAGGAACTCGGTGTCTACGAAAAAAATGTTGGCGTGCGGCGAAGCTAAGGTAAAAGATAGTGTTGGACCCGGCTAACCAGGAGATCAGACGAAGACTTCCGCGCGGCACTCGCAGCATATGGAAAAGCCAGTGTCGTGACCAGACAAACGCTGGCTTGTGCAAGGCATCACGGACAAAGGTTCGACAACGCGCACCGTAACCTTGAAGCTGAAGGCGGGCGTGACCATTGAGGATCTGCCACATCAATTTCGAGTAGCCGGTATGATGGCACTTCTCGTGGCCCCTGGAAGGGCTCCCTTATGCTTGAGGTGCAACCGCATGGGACATATCAGGAGGGAGTGTCGCGTATCGCGCTGCTCTATTTGCCGGCGCTTTGGCCACGACGAGAGCCAGTGTGTGCGGACGTGTGCGAACATCGCAGGCCCCACAAAGTCTGACGAGGTATTACAAGAGCACGTCATGGATGCCGCTGATGCCGAGGAAGCGGCTGGTGGGTCCGACGTTACGCAAGGCTCAAAGGCAAAAGTCCTCGCTACGCCTGACGGAGCCAGCGGCACTGTCAAGCATGGAAAGGACGATAAAGTGCAAAGAGTAGCGGCGGACGCGGAACCGTCTGCCAAGGACGCAGTGACTAAGGTCGCCACAAAGGATAGCAGCAAAGACAAAAAGGAGACAGAAGCGGAGAAGGCAACGCCTATGGACACCAGTGGCCCAAGCGGTGCGGCGCCGAAGAGGTCCCTTGAGAAGAGCAATGATGGCGAACCGGGGAGAATCAAAGCGGTTCAAAGAGAGCCGCCTTTGAAGACAACCAATGTCCGGCGACCAACTTTGAAGCCGATGCCGAATGTGCCGCGCGATAGGAAACCGTCGGCGTCAACGCTGACATAGCATGAGAATGTGCCTACAGACGTTTTCCATTTTTCGTTTACTTTTTTTTGTGGGGTGGGGGGCGGGGTTGTTGGGGAACGGTGGGGTAGCGGGTGACTGCAACAAGACGCAAGTTTCGCGATAAAAATTCATAGATATGGCATCCTACAACGACAGTCCAGAGGATGGTTTTCGCTGCGCTATGCCGGTAAACGTGAGTGTGCAGCGAGTTATGTGCAGTGAATGTAGGTCCTGACCGGTCTTTTTCCTTCTTCATCACATAATGAATTCCACCAATGTCGTGTTACGTGTTGGAAGCGTAAATGTAAGGGGCCATGGTTCTAAACGTAAACAGTACCAGCTAAGCAGGCTGTTCATGGAAACCGATCTTGACATTATCGCAGTGCAAGAAACTAAAATCGAAAGTGAAGCAGGAACGGAACGTATGGTAGCGGCTTTTCGGCCAGGGTATTATGTGTGTGTGTCACATTGTGTAGGGAGGTCTGGTGGGTGCGCCCTCTTTGTTCGCAGTTCTCTGGACGTAGGTATTGAAAGCATGGTTTGTGATGCTAATGGCCGACAAATAGTGTGCCACTTTGTTATTGGAGCAGTGAAGTGGCGAGCGATATGTGTGTATGCACCTTACAAGGAATGTGAACGCAAGGTTTTCTTTCAATGCCTTAAAAGCCAATTGAATTGTCAAACCAACATTTTATTGATGGGGATTTTAACTGTGTGTGTTACGCTGAGGACAGAGTGCTACGCTCGCCGGTTCACGACGCAAGCGCGCAATTTTTAGCCGAAATTGTTGGCGAAGTGAATCTGGTAGATGTGGGCTATGTCATGGGAAATTGTACGAATACAAGGTTAACGCATTTTCAAGGAGTCAGCCATGCACGATTAGGCCAAGTGTATATGTCTGCTGATTTGATTCCAATGTGTAGTAACTATGAGGTAAAATCCGTGTCATATAGTGACCACTGTTTAGTTATGTTTGCGTTGGGCCCTAAAAAACCAAAATTTAATTAGGCGTTGTGTAAATTAAACTCTAAACTACTAGATGATGATGTTTTTGTTCAGAAAATTAAAGATCATATTCAAAACCTATTAGAAAAGTTCCATCAAAGTATTGCAGAAGCATGGGAATGCTTCAAGCAGGAAACGAAGTTAAAGGCTATGGAAAGCTTACTACGGGAGGAACAAAGAAAGGAAAAGGAGTTGCAGTGTCAACTTCTACTTAACAAAGGAAGGTGCTGGCCCAGGTAGCTTTGCGAAGGGAATAAAAGAAGTAAATGCTCAGTTACAAAGCGGCGATCAAGAGAAATATCGAGGGGTGGTTATACGTGCGCGCGCAGAAAGATTATGGTGCGGTGAAGTACCGACCAAAAGTGCTCTGTCGGACGAAAAGAGCTACGCTTCACGAAAGGAGAAAGGTCCATCACATATGCAAACGCAATTGTGCATGAAAACCAACACATTCAGCTGGCTTTTTATGAATATTGCAGCGAGTTGTTAGGCAGTAAACGCGAGCACTCGGAAAATTTCGATAGTGAATTTTTAAGGCTTCTTCTAAAGTTGGATGAGGACGCAAGGCTCAACCTTGAGCAGCCAACTACTATCGCAGAAATAGAACAAGCAATAAATGAGTTAGCTGTAGGTAAAGCGCCAGGGCCTGACGCATTAGGCGCCGCTTTTTATAAGGCTTTGAAAAAGGAAATGGCAATAACTTTGCATCAGTTAATTAATGAGTCATATGAGAAACAAGTTCTACAACCTTGGTTTCGTCAGAGCCATGTGGTATTAATACCAAAGAGTCGAGACCCTCAAACTCTGCTCTCGGTGCGGGCATATCGTCCCATTAGCCTTACAAATACAGACTGCAATATATACACGAAAGTTCTAGGGAGGCGACTACAGTCGGTCATACAGAAGTTAGTTGGACCACACCAAACGTGTTGAATAAAAGGACGGTCTATTATGACAAACATTCATGTGGTACGGACGGTCCTTCAGTGTTGTGATGCCTTTTCAGAGAAGGTGGCAATATTGCAGTTGGCCCTGGAAAAGGCATTAGATAGGGTGGCGCATAAAATCCTTTTTCTTATACTTGAACATGTGAACGTTGGATGTATGTTATTAGAAGGTGTTAAAATGTGTTATGATCAAATAGTTTCTAAGAATATTATTATTAATACATTATCAGAAAATGTACAACACAAATCTTCTTTGAGACAAGGTTGCTGTTTGCCACCTTTGCTTTTTGCATTATATTTAGAGCCATTTTGTTTAAAGGTGCTTTTGTGCAGTGAAATGGTAGGCTATCGGGTAGGCACGCGTGAAATAAAGATACTAGCATACGCAGATGACGTAGCAGTGTTCTGCCGGGATAAAGCAAGCGTTAATAAAGCGGTTCTGAGCACGAGGTCGCGGGATCGAATCCCGGCCACGGCGGCCGCATTTCGATGGGGGCGAAATGCGAAAACACCCGTGTACTTAGATTTAGGTGCACGTTAAAGAACCCCAGGTGGTCGAAATTTCCGGAGTCCCCCACTACGGCGTGCCTCATAATCATAAAGTGGTTTTGGCATGTAAAACCCTACAATTTATTTTAATAAAGCGGTTGATGTGGCCAAAAGTTTTTGTAAAATGTCAGGAAGTGTCATTAATTGGGGAAAATCAGTAGGAATCTTGCATGGGGTTTGGGAACATTTTCCCAGTGAAATGGGGAGTGTACAGTGGACGAATACCCCTATGAGGTACCTCGGTGTACCGCTACAGCATTTTCGGGACACGAAAGATTACTAAAAAGAGGAATGCACAGAAGTAAAGGAAAAAAACAAAAAAAGAATTGGTGGGAAGAACCTTTCCATATTCGCGAGAGCAATCGTATGCGACCTCTTTCTCGTCGCCAAGATTTGGTTCGTGCTGCAGGACCTATGCGCATCAAGCACGAGCATACAAAAACTGCACCGGGAATTTGCCGTACTTATCTGGGGATCTGTGTGGGAACGTACCAGCCGCAACAATTTGTTCACATCGGTTAAGCGAGGAGCCCTGGGCCTAGCTCACTTGTTCTTGAAGCAAGTGGTTTCACGTTTTATGTTCTTGCGCGATCAACAAAATTAATTTTTATTAATTGTTTCAGGAGCGTCTGAGTGACGCTTTACCAAATTATTTTGTGTCAACACGACTAGCGAGAACAACTATCAAGGGCTTTCTGCGTGAAGTTGTATGGGCGTACCAATTCATGTGCACGCGTTTTTCTTTAGAGTATTTAAGCAATGTTAAGCGAAAGAAACTCTACAAAGATGTCGACACATTGCTGCCTACACCTATATATAGGACCAAGTTTTGTATAGAAAATGGAGGAAATGTGTTAAAAAGGGTAAAGCGGATGCCGGTGCGCTCGTCAGCCAAGTCCTTTATCTTTAAACTTCACAGCGAAACGCTACCGGTTAAGCCATGGCTCGATCAAAAAGGCTTGTTTGTAGCATGGTCAGTCAACTGTTTAATATGCGGAAAACCAGAAACAATAGAGCACATGTTCCTGGATCGGCCAGACTCAGTATTCGTGTGGGATATTTTGCAACGAACTTTAAAAAAGCAGCTACCGGTGACGCCGTACGGAATCCGCTTTCTCCCTACTTCATATGACGATGGAGTCCCTCGTGATATGTTCATGTTATTGTGTCTACACAGTCTATGGAAAACACGAATGGCGATACGTCATGAGCATATTAAGGTTCAGTCTTCAAGGGAAAACTTTATTGAGAGCATGGTCCTCATGCGGGAAGTGTACAAGGCAAGAAACGAGCACAATGACTGGATTTCAGTACTAGATGAGCTGGCATCTATGAAGTGCTTTTAAATACCTCGCGTCAGCCTCAGAGTGGCAGACGCTTTTATTTCTTTCTCGCCGTGTTTTGTTCATATTTGTATGTATTGCAAACCGGCAATAAAGAAGAAAAAAAGCCTCGGTAGCGCAGTAGGCAGTAACTGCTGCAGGCAATATTGCTTTTTTCAACTCCGTCCAAAATAGCACTAACGAGACTGGACGTGTCTCTTCGGATGGCCTATCTGCTTCGGTAGCGCAGTAGGCAGCGCGTCAGTCTCATAATCTGAAGGTCGTGCGTTCGATCCTCACTCGGGGCAAAGGCAGCGCTTTCTTTTTGCTGCCTTACGCGATAAGGCACTCGTATTCGGGCATTATAATGAAACTAGACTCCAATCTTTTAAGGGGTAACTCCTGCACGCTATTTTACTTTTTTCAACTCTGTCCAAAATAGCACTAGCGAGACTGCACGTGTCTCGTCGGGTGCCCTGTCTGCCTCGGTAGCGCAGTCATTCCACTTCCGGCCACCACAGTAAACGGTTGTGCAAGCATGTGCTCCTTCGGATTGGTTACAGCGGCCAATGGCCGCGGAACTAGGTCTTCTGACAAACAGGCTGAAGATTACCAGGTTGTTTTGCCGCATCTGCCCACAGGTGATTCCGTCTTGAATACGGTTTTTTTGCATGGTTGCCGAAAGGAAAGGCCGTATCGTTGCGAGCATTTCCGCGACGCACTCGACCGTCTTTCACTGCTGCCGGAGGTGGTTGCCCTTGGGGCGTACCAAATGAATCACCTGTGGGCAGTGACGTTCAAGGACGAGGAAGGAAATAAGATACTGGCTGCAGACACCTTCAATGTCAAGATTGAGCGCTGCATGGTTATAGACCCCTGCGACAGAGGAGTACGCCTGAAGCTCTACTGGCTACTCTATGGTGTGCCGGACGACGATGTGCGAACGGCTCTGGCGGTGTTCGGAAAGGTGACTGAAATCACAAGAGAGAAATGGAAGGTGAAAGGATGCATTGATAAAGGCTCAACAACGCGCTCCGTAACACTAAAACTGGAAGTGGGCGTCACCTTCGAAGATTTGCCTCATCAATTGCGTGTTGCTGAAGATATCGCACCCGTCCACGTTCCAGGCAGAGCGCCGCTCTGACTCCGGTGCCGCGGCTTCGGCCACATACGTCGGGAGTGCCGTGTTCCACGTTGTGGGCTCTGTCGTCGCTATGGCCACGACGAGAGCCAGTGCGTGCGCTCCTACGCCAGCGCAGCAGGTCCAGCCCGGAGGGATTTGGTTTCCGAGCAGATGATGGACGCAGTTGATGCAAAAGAAGCTACCAAAGAACATGGCGAGGAAGGAAAGACTGAGGCAGCAGGGCCTCTGCACACCCCAGGCGGAGACGCCAACGAGCCGAGCAGCGATAAAGACCCTGGGCCTATCGCTACCGTAGTGAGCCTGGACACACCGAAAGAAGACGCAAACAACACCCAAGACCACAGCAGCGATTCTCTTCTGGAAAACCAGAAAGCCACAGAGGAAATTTCCACAGTTGTCGATATGGCAGCGTCTGGCAGCGGAACTGCAAAGAGAACCCGAGAGGAAACTGGAGACACCTCTGCAAGAGGTGATGGAACAAGCATCGGAGAACCTCCCACAAAGGCTGCAACGTCCAGACGGCAGCCTTTCAAGCCACCGCCAAACCTTGCGCCGGCCTGACGGACTAATTCAAAACTGCCGTTTTCTTAGCGGCGGCTTTTTCTTTTTTTTTCTTCCCTTGTACAACCCCGCTCAGTCAGCGGAGTACTTGTTCGCGTTAATACCCTGGAACGGCCACATATATGGAAGCCTTATCAGCCCATGCCCCTGTTTGACGTAAAAGAAGTGAGTAAAATATTGGCAATAATCCCAAATTGATATGGCGGTAAACTTTAGAAATGCCTTGTGCATCGCAACTTTTAATTCAAGAGGCCTTTCTGCACGAAGACGGCAATACCAGCTAAGTCGCATTCTCTTAGAAAATGATGTAGACTTGTTACCGGTCCAAGAGGCCAAAATCGAGAGTGAAGAACTTACTGATAAAATGGTTGAAGTCTTCCATAGCAGATATAATGTATGCGTGAGTCATGCAGTTGGTAGATCCGGTGGTTGTGCTATCTTTATTCGGAAAAGCATTGGGGTTATTGAATCTGTGTCTAGTAGTGAATATGGCCGGCTAGTATTTTGTGATTCTGTGTTTGCTGAAATTGCCTGGCGTGCTCTTTGTGTCTATGCACCGAATAGAATCAATGAGCGGCAAGATTGTTTTAATACTGTGCGACCTTGTCTAGAAGGCGGAAGGAGTGTATTACTTCTTGGAGACTTCAATTGCGCATGTCGACCTGAAGATCGATCTAGTAACAGAAACCATACAGATAAAAGTGCAGAAACATTACGCGCAATGATTGAGGAGAATGAAGTCAAAGATATTGGCTTAGTGTTGACGCATGAAGACCAAGCAAGATACACTCACTTTCAGAATGTGTCTCATGCTAGATTGGATCGAATTTATGTGCCTGCTGAATTTGTACCTTTGTGTTCCCAGTACCATGCGCAGCATGTGAGCTTTAGTGATCACTGCTTAGTCATGATTACTTTAGGTGCAAAGAAAAAAAGTGTCAAAGTTCAACTGGGAGTTGTGGAAATTCAACAAGAAATTACTAAAGGATGAAATTTTTGTTGCAAAGATAAAGGAATATATAAACAGTATGCAGCTGAACCAAACATGTAATTTTGTAGCGTTGTGGGAACAGTTCAAGATCGACTTCAAGATCGCCGCTTTGGAAAGAGCAAGTATATTAGGGCAGAAAGAAAAACAGCAAGAAAAGCAGCTGCATATTGCGTTAGATTACATGGTCAGCGCAGACAATCTAAGGCCGGGTTGTTCTCGAAAGAAATAAAAGAAGTGAAGGCGAAGCTTGAGATCATAGAAACAGAAAAGTATCGCGGCGCAATGATAAGGGCGCGGTGCGAGCGGTTATGGTTGGGTGAGACGCCCACAAAGCGCGCGCTCAGCGATGAGACGAGACATGCAGTATCGAACGAAATTAGTGAAATCAGTTTTCAAAATGACGTTACTCGTGAGAGTGAAATGATAGAGCGCGCCTTTGTTGAATATTACAGAGAACTTTTAGTCATAAAGCATGCGATACTGAAAGGTTTCGAAGTGTTTTTCTGCCGCTCATGCCTAGTCTTGATGACGAGACAAAACAGTCACTTGAAAGGCCCATAACAGTCGCAGAAGTTGAGCAGGCCATAGACGATCTCAGTCCTGGTAAATCACCTGGCCCAGATGGTCTCGGGACAGTTGTATATAAGTTCTTCAAAAGTGAAATGGCAGAATTTCTACACCGAGTTATTGAAGAGTGCTATGAAAAGAAACTAACACCACCGTCCTTTCGAACATCCCACGTCATGCTCATTCCGAAAACTAATGACCCGGCCAAACTGCTTTCAGTAGAAACATACCGACCGATAAGTTTAACGAATACTGATTATAAGGTCTTCGTGAAAGTTTTGTCTCGCCGTTTCCAAAATGTTGTAAAGTCAATTGTAAGTCCGCATCAGACATGCGGAATTAAAAGATCTATTCTTACAAATATCCATGTAGCAAGAACTGTTCTTGAATCTTGCGATGTCATGCAGGATCGAGTTGCTATGCTTCAACTAAATTTGAATAAGGCATTTGACAGAGTCGTGCACGAAATATTGTTCCTTATACTGAACCACGTCAATGTAGGATCTTCAGTTCTAGAGGGTGTGAAAATGGTGTATGACAAATGTACAGTGAAACTTGTGATTAATAGCAAACTGAGTGAAAGTATTTGCGTTGAAACTTCTGTAAAACAAGGCGGTTGTTTATCATCCCTCCTTTTTGATCTTTACCTCCAACCCTTTTGTTTAAAAGTACTTGCAAATCCAATTATTCGGGGCTACACTTCTTTCAATACTGAAGTTAAGGTCTTTGCTTACGCTGACAATATAGCAGCATTTTGCGAAGATGAAAAAAGCGTGCGTGAAGTTGTACAAAAGGCTAAGGATTTTTGTACAGCAACACGAAGCGTGATTAGTTGTTCATAATGTTTTGGCTTCTGGCATGGCAACTGGCAACACGCTCCAGACACGTTGTGCAACATACAATGGAACGCCACTCCGGATAGCTATTTGGGAGTTCCACTGAAACATTATAAGGATAGCAAGGACAATTGGGCAGAAGAAGCAGGAAGAGTTAAGTTACAAACAGAAAAATGGGGGGACATAATTTTTCTATGTTTTCAAGAGCCGCTGTTTGTAATGTGTTTCTAATTGCTAAGTTGTATTATGTGCTGCAGGTGATAGGAATTACTAGTTTCTGTACAAAAACAGCATAGGGTCTTTGCAGTTTTTATCTGGGGGTCCTCTTGGGAGCGCATGAGCCGTTGCAACCTTTTTCATCAAGTTAGAAACGGGGGCTTGGGACTATCGCATTTATTTTTCAAGCAGATTGTGACTAGATTTCTTTTCTTGCGTAAACAGGCTGACGTTTTTCTTCGAACTGTAATACAAGTGAGGTTACAGGATTCCTTGCCACACTACGTAATATAACGTATTGTTTAAGGCCAGCAGTCTTATATGGCTATTTACGAGAAGTTTACGATCTTCGGTGCAGATTCTTAGGGGAAGATTCTCCTATGAGTACCTAACAAGTGTGACATGTAAGCGTTTATACAAAGACCTGCTTGATGTTTTTTGTCGATTCTTGTGTACCGTGGGTTGTACCAGCTGGGCCCTGAGCGTGACGTCCTCAAGCGTATTAAGCGAATGCCAGTGAAACCTTCAATGAAATATTTCTTTTTCCAACTGCATACCGGCACACTACCTGTGAAACCATGGTTACACAGCAAAGGCCTTTTCGTTCCATGGTCTAACAATTGCTATATTTGTAGAAAACCGGAAACAATTGAACATGTTTTTCTTGACTGCCATGACGCGATGTTCCTATGGGATGTACTTTAAAGGGACTTTAAAAAAAAAGATCTGTCTTTAAGACCTTTCGGAATTCGGTACATACCTTGTGCTGAACCAGAAGGAGTACCCAGTCATATGTTCATGTTCATGGTCATGTGCATGCACAGTATCTGGCGAACAAGAATGGACATCAGACATGCGCATTTGTATCCCCAATCGGCAAGACACTATTTCGTAGAAGCTGTAACTTATATTAGAGATGTTTATAAGGCCCTAAATGGATCCTCCGGAGAGGATTACAGTTTTTGATGAATTAGGCAAAATTAAGCCATTTTAAAAGATACGAACTAGCCGAATGGCTAGGGATTTGATGTATTTTTGTTTGCTGTTATGTTTGTACAATGTTCATCACAAGGTAATAAAGAAAAAAAAAAGCCTCGGTAGCGCAGTAGGCAGCGCGTCAGTCTCATAATCTGAAGGTCGTGAGTTCGATCCTCACTCGGGGCAAAGGCGGCGCTTTCTTTTCGCTGCCTTACGCGATAGGGCACTCATATTCGGGCATTATAATGAAACTAGATTCCAATCTTTTAAGGGGTAACTGCTGCACGCTATTTTACTTTAACTCTGTCCAAAATAGCACTAACGAGAGTGGACGTGTCTCGTCGGGTGCCCTGTCTGCCTCGGTAGCGCAGTAGGCAGCGCGTCAGTCTCATAATCTGAAGGTCGTGAGTTCGATCCTCACTCGGGGCAAAGGCGGCGCTTTCTTTTTGCTGCCTTACGCGATAGGGCACTCATATTCGGGCATTATAATGAAACTAGATTCCAATCTTTTAGGGGTAACTGCTGCACGCTGTTTTGCTTTAACTCCGTCGAAAATAGCACTAACGAGAGTGGACGTGTCTCGTCGCGTGCCCTGTCTGCCTCGGTAGCGCAGTAGGCAGCGCGTCAGTCTCATAATCTGAAGGTCGTGAGTTCGATCCTCACTCGGGGCAAAGCGGCGCTTTCTTTTTGCTGCCTTACGCGATAGGGCACTCATATTCGGGCATTATAATGAAACTCGCTTCCAATCTTTTAAGGGGTAACTGCTGCACGCTATTTTACTTGAACTCCGTCGAAAATAGCACTAACGAGAGTGGACGTGTCTCGTCGCGTGCCCTGTCTGCCTCGGTAGCGCAGTAGGCAGCGCGTCAGTCTCATAATCTGAAGGTCGTGAGTTCGATCCTCACTCGGGGCATAGCGGCGCTTTCTTTTTGCTGCCTTACGCGATAGGGCACTCATATTCGGGCATTATAATGAAACTCGCTTCCAATCTTTTAAGGGGTAACTGCTGCACGCTATTTTACTTTAACTATGTCCAAAATAGCAATAACGAGAGTGGACGTGTCTCGTCGCGTGCCCTGTCTGCCTCGGTAGCACAGTAGGCAGCGCGTCAGTCTCATAATTTGAAGGTCGTGAGTTCGATCCTCACTCGGGGCAAAGGCGGCGCTTTCTTTTCGCTGCCTTACGCGATAGGGCACTCATATTCGGGCATTATAATGAAACTCGCTTCCAATCTTTTAAGGGGTAACTGCTGCACGCTATTTTACTTTAACTATGTCCAAAATAGCAATAACGAGAGTGGACGTGTCTCGTCGCGTGCCCTGTCTGCCTCGGTAGCGCAGTAGGCGGCGCGTCAGTCTCATAATCTCATTCTGCTTCCGGCAGCCGAGCTGAGCGGTCAGCAGAATCATGGGCTCCAGTGGAGCAGCGACAGCGGCCACTTCTGGCCGCGGAACCAGGCTAAACGACGATAAGGATTATGCATTTATTTTGCCGCAACTGCCTAAAGGTCAAGTAGTGATTAATACCGTCTTTTTGCACGGTGATGTACGTGCGAGACCGTACAAGGTGGAAGATTTCAGGGACGCCCTTCTGTCGACGGGCCTGCTGCCTAATGTGGTATGCATAGGGGCGTACCAGATCAACCACGTCTGGGCAGTGACCTTCAACGATGCGACTGCCACAAGAAGAATGCTGGACCTTAAGGAACTTCAAGTTAGGGGACGACGATGCGTCATCGTTGACCCGCAGGATCAGCAGGTGAAGCTAAGGCTTCACTGGCTGCTGTACGGCGTTGCCGACGAGGACGTTCGGACGGCATTCGCGGCGTTCGGCAAGGTGGAGGAGGTGAGCCGGGAGCGATGGCGCGTCGAAGGCATGGCAACGAAGACCTCAACCACCAGGACCGTCATTCTCAAATTGAAAAGCGGCATGAAAGTGGAGGACCTGCCACATCAGATACGCGTCGGCGGAGAGTTGGCCTTGGTCGTCGTGCCCGGTCGAGCGATGCAGTGCCTGCGCTTCCACGGCACGGGACACGTCCGCCGTGAGTGCAGAGTCCCCCGATGTACCTTATGTAGACGTTTCGGCCACGTCGACGATGACTGCGTAAGATCTTATGCCACCGTAACAGGTCCAGTAGCTAGTGACGTTGCGGCAGAGCACGTCATGGACGTGGCCGAAGCGGAGGACGCTGCTAAAGGAACGCTAGACAAGGTCTCGACAGCGACAGCCAGTGGGACGACGCCTTTGGGCGTGGTCAGCAAGGTGGCTGATACTACCGTGAAGCCGAGTGGGATGCTGCAGGTCGCGACCGCTGAGGTCCAGTCTACGCGGAGCAGTAGTGAGGACCCGCCCGACAACGATGCGACGGCAATGCAGCAGGAGGAGGCCGTCCTCGACTGCGACCGGACTTCGACTCTTGGAGCGCCAGTCAAGCGCCCCCATGACCAGACTAAGGACCGCAACGACGGTGCGACCGGCACCAGCGAAGGGCCGCCGACAAAGACACCTCTTGGGAGGCACACGAGCTTGAAACCAAAGCCGAACGTCCCACCTGAGAGAAAGCCTGCGGACAAAGTGGCGCCCACAAACAACGCCGGGAAGCCGGGAGGTCCCGGAGGCGGCTAGCCGAGGGCTGGTCGTGAACGGTAAGCACCATGCTCCGGGCCTACTTTTTTCTTTAGCTCAACATGGCACAGATACCGTCCCTTAATATTGCCACTTTAAACGTGAGAGGGTTGGCGGCTAGTCGTAGGCAAAGTCAGGTGCTACGGTTGGTCACTGACCACGATATAGACGTACTAGCCGTCCAGGAGACTAAGGTTGACGGGGAGGAGGAGACCGGGAGCATGGTGCGCCGTTTCACGACCAGGTATTTTGCTGTGGTAAGCCATGCCTTAGGCACCGCTGGGGGGAGCATTCTTTTTGTGAAGAAACTGCCTGGACTGCACATTCAAAGTATTTTTTCTTGTCAGTCTGGAAGGCTTGTTTTTTGTGATATTATTTTGTGTGATGTTCAGTTCCGCGTCATATGTGTATATGCGCCGAATTCAGTAGACGAGCGCGCCCTTTTCTTTTCGAACCTTTCGCAGTATGTTCGATGTGATAAGCGCGTTATACTGCTAGGAGACTTTAATTGTGTAATGAGCGCTAGAGATAGAGCCAATAATGCTGGTGTGCGGGACAGAAGCAGTGAAATCTTATCAAAACTAATTAGTGAAAATGAACTCGAAGACGTTTTTGAGTGTCTGGAAGGGGGGCGTGATGTGACTTTCACACGTTTTCAGGGCAGTAGCCATGCGCGGTTGGACCGAATCTACATTTCACTGGATACAATTCCAAGATGCCACGGTTATTGTGTAGTACCCATATCGTTCTCAGATCATTGTCTCGTAAAATGTAATGTCGGTATAGGGAAAAGCAAACATGCGTTTAATTGGGAGATCTGGAAAATGAATGCGTTGTTATTAAATGATGAATCTTTCGTAAAGGGAGTACGGGATGCTGTTAATGAAATACGCGAAGATGCAGCTGAAACAATAGCAGAAAAGTGGGAATGTTTTAAACAAAAGGTTAAAATGAAAGCCATAGAAAGGTCAAGTTGTCTTAAATTTGAGAGGGAATATAAAGAAAAGGGTTTGCGAACACTACTTCAGCAGCTGATAACGCTTGAGTGCAGAGAGCCTGGTCTGTACAAAGACGACGTGCGGAGCGTCAAGGAAAAGCTTGAACAGATCGACAAAGAACGTTACCAAGGTGCCATCGTGCGAGCAAGAGCAGATTCACTAGCGGCAGGGGAGACGCCCACTAAAAGGGCGCTCGGGTTAGAGAAGGCTCACGGACGACAAAACCATGTCGATAACCTTTTAATCGATGGAGCCGTTGTTGACGATAACGAGAGCATAGCCCACGCCTTCTTCCAGTACTACCAGTCGCTCTTTGCATTTCAGGAAGCGAATTTAGAGGGTTTCAAAGCAGACTTTCTGCATCGCATGCCGCGTTTGAGTGATGAAACTAAGGAGCGATTAGAAGGGAAAATAATGGAGAGGGAAGTCGAAAAGGCAATCGACGACTTGAACTTGGGCAAGTCACCGGGACCAGACGGACTCAGTGCGGCGTTATATAAGACATTTAAAAGAGAACTGGCCCCTATATTAGTAGGAGTATTTAATGATGCGTACGTGCAGAAATCATTGCCACCTTCTTTTGGGAAAGCGCACACCATTCTAATTCCGAAGAATGATAAATTAGATAAACTGAGATTAGTATCATCCTATAGGCCCATATCACTAACAAACATTGATTATAAGATATTTATGAAGATCTTAGCGACTAGACTTCAAGGCGTAATAAAGGAAATAGTCGCAGACCATCAAACATGTGGAATCAAAGGGCGGTCAATTTTTTCGAACATCCATAAGATGCGGTGTGTGCTCGAGTGCTGTGACGTCACTGGTGGCGGCGTTGCAGTTCTTCAGCTTGATCTTGAGAAAGCGTTCGATTGTGTTGCTCACGTTATTTTGTTCGCCATACTGGATCATGTTAATGTCGGTACCATCATCACTGAGGGCGTGGCCTTGGCGTACCAGAACTGCACTACAAGGTTAATTGTTAACAAGTCTCTGGGGGCCCCCATTAACATCATGCGTTCAGTGCGCCAAGGCTGTCCCCTCAGTACTCTGTTATTTGCTATCTACATAGAAGCAATGTGTGTAGCGATCACCGCAAACAACAATATACGTGGTTTTAGATTAGCAGAAACCGAAGTGAAGCTGCTAGCGTATGCTGACGACGTTGCAGTGTGTTGCACAGACGAACCAAGTGTGACTGAAACAATTGCTGTAGTAAAACATTTCTGTGACGTCACGGGCAGCAGAGTCAATTGGGGCAAATCCCTCGGGCTGTGGCACGGGGAGTGGTTTTCAGCACCGGAGTACTTCGCTAATGTCAAGTGGGTGAAAACTCCGACGAAGTATCTTGGTGTTCCCCTCGATAGGTACAAGAGCAGCGATGAGTACTGGAGGAACCAAACTAATGAAACGAAACAAAAAGTGGATAAATGGACAAGCACTAACCAGTCTATTTTTTCAAGGGCAACAATTTGTAATATGTTTTTTATAGCGAAGTTATATTATGTTATGCAAGTGCTGCATTGTTCTAGAGCAAATGTGCAAAGGCTGCACAGAGTGTTTGCGGTCTTCATCTGGAGTTCATCATGGGAGAGATGTAGCCGAACAAATTTGTTCAGGAGGGTGAAGGACGGGGGTGTGGGCTTGATGCATCTTTTTGTTCGACAACTTGTCAACCGCTTTTTGTTTTTTCGAGATGTGCGAGATCCGTTTCTGCGCACCGTATGTCAGATCAGGTTGAGCAACGCATTGCCGACACATGTTGTTAGTACGGCAAGCATGACCGGAAAACTTCGAGGTTATTTTAAGGAAGTGGTCGACAGCGTGCGTTTCCTGTCAGTTCGTTTTCCAAATGATTATCTGTTTGAAGTTAAAAGGAAAAAACTGTATAATGATGTGTGCGACATTGTGTTCCCAGTGCCGTTATACAGAACCATATACAGTGGAGGGCCAGGACAAGACGTCCTTAAACGGGTGAAACGAATGCAGGTGCCACCGGGGGTTAAAACCTTCTTTTTTATGCTCCACACAGGAACGCTCTCTGTGAAAACGTTTGTGGAAGAACGAGGCTGTCTTGTGCCGTGGGGATCCCACTGCTTGATCTGTCAGAAGCCGGAGACCATTGATCACGTTTTCTTGCATTGCTGGGCGGCTGTTTTCCTTTGGGACGTGCTAAAGCGAACGCTGAAAAAGGAGTTACCGGTGGACCCCCAAGGGATCAGGTATCTGCCAATTAAAGATGAAGACGGAGTACCGTATGATCTTATTATGCTGAACGCCCTCCACTCTATATGGCGAGCTCGCATGGCCGGGTACCATTGCGACGTCGACGCTCGGCCAGCGCGTATGTATTTCAGAGAGTGTATGTCCTTACTTATTGAAATGCAGAAAATGCAAAAGTGTGTACCGGATTGGCTGTCGAGGCTCGAACCTCTGACAGTCATGAAGGAATTTTAATTTGACAACGTCAGTCCTATGCGGATAGACGGCTTTGTAGCGCTTTTTTGTTTCTCGCCTTCGTTTCATCTTGCAAGAGGCTTGCATTTGTGTCATGAGTGTGAAATTCATATGTACGATGTTATATTGAAAACCGGTAATAAATAATAAAAAAAAAACGAGAGTGGACGTGTCTCGTCGCGTGCCCTGTCTGCCTCGGTAGCGCAGTAGGCAGCGCGTATGTCTCATAATCTGAAGGTCGTGAGTTCGATCCTCACTCGGGGCAAAGCGGCGCTTTCTTTTTGCTGCCTTACGCGATAGGGCACTCATATTCGCGCTTTATAATGAAACTCGCTTCCAATCTTTTAAGGGGTAACTGCTGCACGCTATTTTACTTTCTCTGTCCAAAATAGCACTAACGAAAGTGGACGTGTCTCGTCGGGTGCCCTGTCTGCCTCGGTAGCGCAGTAGGCAGCGCGTCAGTCTCATAATCTGAAGGTCGTGAGTTCGATCCTCACTCGGGGCAAAGGCGCCGCTTTCTTTTTGATGCCTTACGCGATAGGGCACTCATATTCGCGCTTTATAATGAAACTCGCTTCCAATCTTTTAAGGGGTAACTGCTGCACGCTATTTTACTTTAACTCCGTCGAAAATAGCACTAACGAGAGTGGACGTGTCTCGTCGCGTGCCCTGTCTGCCTCGGTAGCGCAGTAGGCAGCGCGTCAGTCTCATAATCTGAAGGTCGTGAGTTCGATCCTCACTCGGGGCAAAGCGGCGCATTCTTTTTGATGCCTTACGCGATAGGGCACTCATATTCGGGCATTATAATGAAACTAGATTCCAATCTTGTAAGGGGTAACTGCTGCACGCTATTTTACTTTAACTCCGTCGAAAATAGCACTAACGAGATTGGACGTGTCGGATTCGGCTTTCTGCCGCGCTAGCGAGCGGACGTGCCGATCATGAGCTCCGTAGGAGCGGCTTCAGCGGCCCAGCAGGGCCGCGGTACCAGGAGTTTTGCCTCAGAAGACCCGGAATACCAAGTTTTGCTGCCTCAATTACCGACAGGTCGGATAGTTTTAAATACAGTTTTTCTGCATGCGGATGTGCGTGCCAGGCCGTATCGTGTGGAACATTTCCGAGATGCGTTGGCTAGCTTAGGCCTACTTGCCGATGTCATCGCCCTAGGGGCGTATCAGATGAGCCACGTTTGGGCGGTTACTTTCAAGAGCGACGAAGGCGTGAAAAAGCTTTCAAGCGCCAAGAACCTCAAGGTGAATGAACATCGGTGCTTTGTCGTTGATCCTGCCAATCAGGCCGTGCGGCTGAAGTTGCATTGGATGCTTCATAACGTGCCGGACGAGGATATACGGACAGCCCTGTTACCGTTCGGAAAGGTCACGGACGTTTTCCATGAAAAGTGGCGTGTTCAAGGAGTTCAAGATAAAGCATCGTCGACACGGGCGGTGTCCCTGGTTCTGAAGACGGGTATGACCGTAGAAGACCTGCCCCATCAACTTCGTGTAGCTGGTGAGCAGACCCTAGTTGTGGTACCGGGCAGAGCACCCCTTTGCCTGAAGTGCCGAAACACCGGACATGTCCGACGTGACTGCCGCGTCCCGAAATGTGCAGTATGCCGTCGCTACGGCCACCAGGATACAGAATGTGTTAAGACTTACGCATCCGTCGCAGGACCTGCGCTTCGAGAGGACGTGGCTGACCTGTTAATGGATGAGGCTGACGTTGATGAGGCTTCCCGCGTGCTAGTACCACCGGCGGACATAGTTGCAACACCTTATGTGCCGGCTGCTAAAGCCACGAAGGTGGTAAATGTGCTGCCTACGAGCCCGAAAGATGCAGTGCAAAGGGCATGCAACGAAGGAGCCAAAGAAGAATCGGCCGCAAAATCCGCCACTGCCGAGGAGGCCGCCACGGAGCACGGACCGGCAACTCCCTTGATGGACGTCGAAGAATCGAGTGCAAGCAATGTGGCTATGAAAAGAGCGAGGGACTCGACCGGCAACCTGGACGGCAGCCTGGACGGCAACCTTGACAACGGGGCCAAAGACGAGCCGCCGCCAAAAGCGCAGGCGGGTCGTCGTGTGCCCGTGCGCCCGAAGCCAAACATCCCGCCGGACAGACGGCCGGCGGCAAAACCGCCTAAGTAGGACTCGGCGCCTACTGGGGCGCCCGGACTAACGTCGTGAAGAGATGGCGTCCTTTTTGGAATCGGGCTTCGCGTACGCTCTAAAGGTACGCGTGTGGATCGGGCGGTTTTCAGTGCAAAAGTTATGCATGCAAATTTTTCTACAGTGTGTCTGGATCGCTTGTTCTTCAGCGACACCGTGCGATCGGCTTGCTTTTGCAGATAAATGGCGGTGAAACTAGAGAGAGCACTGAGAGTTGCCACGTTAAATGTCCGTGGCCTTGGAGCGCGAAGGAGGCAGTATCAACTTAGCCGCTTGTGTATGGAGAAGGAACTCGATGTAGTTGCCTTACAAGAAACTAAGGTCGAAACCCAAGAGCAGACCGATCGCATGGTGACGCCTTTCACGGCGCATTACAATGTGTGCGTGTGCCATGCGAATGGCACATCAGGCGGATGTGCGTTGTTAATACGGAAGAGTGCTGGTATTATTGAAGAAAGTGTAACTGTTTCTGAAACTGGCCGCTTGCTTATTGTAGATTTTTCTTTTTCTCACGATTTGTGGCGGCTCGTATGCGTTTATGCGCCAAACAATGTGAATGATCGATTTTTGTTTTTTGAATGTATCGAGCAATATCTAAAATGTGATCGCTTTGTCATATTACTTGGTGATTTTAACTGTGTGTGTTCTCCGGAAGACCGACTAAAAAGGGAAAGGGTTCGCGATAAAAGTGCTCTCCTTTTGAGCAGACTAATTGAAGACCACAACTTAGAAGATGTGGGCCTAGTCCTCACTGATGGTATGATTCCGCAGTACACGCACATTCAGCGAAATAGCCGAGCAAGGCTGGACAGAGTGTATGTTTCTGACGACTTGATCACCCTTTGTAATAGTTATAACGTCGCACCGCAATCGTTCACGGACCATAGCCTGGTAAGCTTCTCGATTGGGGAAAAAGTTAAAAGAACACGATTCAACTGGAACATGTGGAAATTCAACGAAAAGCTGCTTGATGATGAACCATTTGTGCGCAGAGTTAAGGAAAAGATAACAGAGTTGATGACAAATGAGGGTGAATATTTTACTGCCACATGGGAGGAATTTAAGATTCAAGTTAAGTTCATTGCAATAGAAAGAGGAAGCAGCCTTCAGCACGATAAATTACAGAAACAAAGAGAGCTGCAAAGACAGCTAGAATATCTGTCAAGCGCACAAAATGCGGGTCACGATCTATTAGCTGAAAACGTAAAGAAAGTAAGACACGAGCTTGAAGTTATCGACGCCGAGCGATACAAAGCAGCAGTTATACGCGCTAGAAGCGAACGCCTATGGATGGGTGAGATACCAAACAAACGGGCAATGAGCGATGAAAAGCGTCACGCGTCAAGAAATGAGATCCAACAGATACGTCTTCAAAACGAGGTGACGTCAGACGCTTCGTCGATTGAGAAAGCTTTTGTGGAACACTATCGCGAATTGTTCGGCAATGTGACTCCTTCTGGACTGGCCTTCGAGAGTGAATTCATGAGCGAGATGCCAAGGTTGGATGACGACGTTAGAGAAAGTCTTGAGAGACCAATAGCTGTGTCCGAGATTGAAAGGGCGATAGAAGAACTGCCATCAGGCAAATCGCCAGGGCCGGACGGCCTAGGCGCCGCTTTTTACAAGGCATTCAGTCAGGAGTTTGCGTGTATATTGCACCGACTACTCTCAGAGGCGTATGAATTTAAAAAAGTACCACCCTCATTCCAGACTTCGCACATAGTATTAATTCCGAAAACCGATGAACGGGAAAAGCTCCTTTCAGTAAGTTCATACAGACCGATAAGTCTGACCAACACAGATTACAAAATATTTATGAAAGTACTGGCTCGACGATTTCAAAGCGTGATTCAGCAGCTTGTAGGGCCACACCAGACGTGTGGCATTAAAGGCCGCACCATTTTCACGAACACCCACATTGCAAGGAATGTGCTTGAATGTTGCGATGCCATTGGGGGTCGGGTGGCCATGTTGCAGCTAGACCTTGCGAAGGCGTTCGACCGGGTGTCACATGAGGTGCTTTTCGCTATACTGCAGTACTGTAATGTTGGGAGCGTCATTGTAGATGGCGTTAAAATGGCTTATGAAGACTGTTACATGCAGCTTATAGTTAATAAGTGTCTTAGTTCGCGGGTGCCACTCCGCTCGTCTGTACGGCAAGGCTGTCCCTTGTCTCCCTTGCTTTTTGCCCTGTACCTCGAACCCTTTTGTATGGCAGTCATACGGAATGAAAACATTCGTGGTTTTAGGCTGCACGCCGCAGAAGTTAAAATGCTAGCTTATGCAGATGACGTCGCCGTCTTTTGTGAAGACAGGGAAAGCGTGGTCGAGGCTGTCCGCCTTGCAAGATCCTTTTGTAGGTACACTGGTGCCCAGATAAACTTCGAAAAAAGTGTTGGGATATGGCATGGAAGCTGGGACGCGACACCCACAAAATTCGCCGGTATGCAGTGGACTAGAGTGCCTCCACTGTATCTAGGAGTGCCCCTTGAGCACTATCGGGACTCGACACAGTTGTGGACCGGCCAAATAGAATCAATGAAAGAAAAGATAAAAGGATGGCAGGGCCGGGGATTGTCAGTGTTTGCACGTGCTTCAGCTTGCAATATATTTTTAATTGCCAAAGTTTGGTACATACTGCAAGTAATGTTCATGTCCCGTGTAAACGTTCAAAAAATGCATCGAGTGTTTGCTACCTTCATCTGGAACTCCACATGGGAGCGATCCAGTCGGACAAATCTTTTTCGCACAGTTCGAAATGGGGGCCTTGGGCTCTCACACTTGTTCATTAGACAGATCTTATCGCGGTTCATCTTCCTGCGAGATGAAAGAAATGTTTTCCTCCGTACGGTCATTCAGGCGAAAATGGCAACAGAACTGCCTGAATTTGTTGTGTCCACATCTAGTGCTATCACTAGAGCGACTGGGTACTATCGTGAAGTCGTTGCATCTTTTAGAATACTCTGCGCACGTTTTTCGCTGGAGTACTTGTGCTCAGTGAGAAGAAAGAAACTGTACGCAGATTTAGTTGACAGTATGTTACCTATCCCACTGTATAGGAGTGTTTATTGTGGAGGCCCAGGAAAAGATGTGCTGAAACGAGTCAAAAGGATGCCTGTAAGACCTGCTGCGAAAACTTTCTTTTTCCACCTACACACGAACACCCTCCCCGTTAAAGTATGGCTAGAACAGAAAGGAATATTCGTACCCTGGACTACCGATTGCCGGCTGTGTAAAAAGCCTGAAACAATTGAACACGCCTTCATTGAGTGTTGGGACGCTGTCTTTCACTGGGACATCTTGCAGCGCACTCTTAAAAAAGAACTCCCCATAAACCCCTATGGAATTCGGTTCCTTCCAGTTGAAAGCGATGACGGGCCACCGTTCGACATGTTCATGTTGCTGGGTCTCCACAGTTTGTGGAAAACAAGAATGGCTGTACGTCATGCTGATGTGAATGTGTGCTCTGCGCGAGAGAACTTCATTGAAAGTATGTCACTATTACGAGAAGTGTATCGTGCACAAAGCGAAACCCCAGACTGGGTTAGCATCCTTGATGAGCTGGTGTGCCTCAAGAAATTTTAGCGACCATCCCACCTGATGTGATGTGGGTGCACTGTGTATATGGATTTGTTTTTTTTTTTGTGTGTGTGTTAATGTCTAAGCAGGCAATAAAGAAAAAAAAAAGAGATTGGACGTGTCTCGTTGCGTGCCCTGTCTGCCTCGGTAGCGCAGTAGGCAGCGCGTCAGTCTCATAATCTGAAGGTCGTGAGTTCGATCCTCACTCGGGGCAAAGGCGGCGCTTTCTTTTTGAAGCCTTACGCGATAGGG
The DNA here is from genome assembly GCF_050947875.1 of Dermacentor variabilis. Lineage (NCBI taxonomy): Eukaryota > Metazoa > Arthropoda > Arachnida > Ixodida > Ixodidae > Dermacentor > Dermacentor variabilis. The sequence goes on from NC_134570.1 coordinate 197,220,309, forward strand.
CACTCATATTCGCGCTTTATAATGAAACTGGCTTCCAATCTTTTAAGGGGTAACTGCTGCACGCTATTTTACTTTAACTACGTCGAAAATAGCACTAACGAGAGTGGACGTGTCTCGTTGCGTGCCCTGTCTGCCTCGGTAGCGCAGTAGGCAGCGCGTCAGTCTCATAATCTGAAGGTCGTGAGTTCGATCCTCACTCGGGGCAAAGGCGCCGCTTTCTTTTTGATGCCTTACGCGATAGGGCACTCATATTCGCGCTTTATAATGAAACTCGCTTCCAATCTTTTAAGGGGTAACTGCTGCACGCTATTTTACTTTAACTCCGTCGAAAATAGCACTAACGAGAGTGGACGTGTCTCGTCGCGTGCCCTGTCTGCCTCGGTAGCGCAGTAGGCAGCGCGTCAGTCTCATAATCTGAAGGTCGTGAGTTCGATCCTCACTCGGGGCAAAGGCGGCGCTTTCTTTTTGAAGCCTTACGCGATAGGGCACTCATATTCGCGCTTTATAATGAAACTCGCTTCCAATCTTTTAAGGGGTAACTGCTGCACGCTATTTTACTTTAACTCCGTCGAAAATAGCACTAACGAGATTGGACGTGTCTCGTTGCGTGCCCTGTCTGCCTCGGTAGCGCAGTAGGCAGCGCGTCAGTCTCATAATCTGAAGGTCGTGAGTTCGATCCTCACTCGGGGCAAAGGCGGCGCTTTCTTTTTGAAGCCTTACGCGATAGGGCACTCATATTCGCGCTTTATAATGAAACTGGCTTCCAATCTTTTAAGGGGTAACTGCTGCACGCTATTTTACTTTAACTACGTCGAAAATAGCACTAACGAGAGTGGACGTGTCTCGTTGCGTGCCCTGTCTGCCTCGGTAGCGCAGTAGGCAGCGCGTCAGTCTCATAATCTGAAGGTCGTGAGTTCGATCCTCACTCGGGGCAAAGGCGGCGCGTTCTTTTTGATGCCTTACGCGATAGGGCACTCATATTCGCGCTTTATAATGAAACTCGCTTCCAATCTTTTAAGGGGTAACTGCTGCACGCTATTTTACTTTAACTCCGTCGAAAATAGCACTAACGAGAGTGGACGTGTCTCGTTGCGTGCCCTGTCTGCCTCGGTAGCGCAGTAGGCAGCGCGTCAGTCTCATAATCTGAAGGTCGTGAGTTCGATCCTCACTCGTGGCAAAGCGGCGCTTTCTTTTTGATGCCTTACGCGATAGGGCACTCATATTCGGGCATTATAATGAAACTAGATTCCAATCTTTTAAGGGGTAACTGCTGCACGCTATTTTACTTTACCTCTGTCCAAAATAGCAATAACGAGAGTGGACGTGTCTCGTCGGGTGCCCTGTCTGCCTCGGTAGCGCAGTATTGTACTTCCGGCCACCGTTCGGTGCGGACGCAGAATGCCTTGCTCCGCTGGGGCGTTGTTTGCGGCTCAGACGAGCCGCGGTAACAGGAATGCCGCTATGGATAGCCAGGACTACCAAGTTATTTTGCCGCCTCTGCCTACAGGACCATGCGCGTGGCCAACACGCTCTTTCTTCACGGAGACGTAAAGGCAAGGCCCTACCGAGTCGAAGATTTTCTAGACACGCCGGTTTTTCTGGGTCTGCTTCCCGAGTTTGACGCTTTGGGGGCTTTCCAAATGAACCACGTGTGGGCTTTTGCTTTCAGAAGCCCAGATGCTATGAAGAAAATGCTGGCCCTCGGAGCCATTACGGTTAAGGAGCCATTACGCTGCCTCGTGGTTAACCCAGCCAGCCAGGATGTGCGGCTTAAGCTCTACTGGCTCCTTCACAACGTGCAAGATGAGGACGTCCGCGCCACGCTCACGCCTTTTGGGAAGGTTACGGAGGTCTTCAAGGAACGCTGGCGCGTGCAAGGCATCGCCGATAAAGGTTCGTCAACCCGCGTCGTATCGATGAAGTGAAACCCGGAATTACCATAGACGACCTCCAGCATCAACTTCGGGTCGCCGGAATCATGACACTGCTGGTTGCGCCTGGGCGTGCCCCGCTCTGCCTGAGGTGTAGCCGCACAGGTCATATCAGGCGAGAATGTCGCGTACCGCGCTGTGCTTTGTGTCGACGCTTCGGGCACGATGAAAGCTCGTGCGTGCGAACCTACGCGAATGTGGCGGGACCATCCAAAAGTGATGATGTCATCCAGGAGCACACAATGGACGCATTCGATGCTGAAGAGACGGCTGGAAAAGGTGGCGTGGTGCAACGTCCTGATCCAAAGGAAGGCACCCGTGAACCAGCGAAGAGAGCGGATACCAAAGAATTAGAGGAGAAGCCTGCTCGAGCTAAAGAAAAAGAGCACCACGCGGAAAATGACAAGAACAAGACAAGCAACGAGCCTGCGGAATCGCTCGGACACTCTCCGAGTCACATGGACACGACGGAGCCCCTTAAAGGAGCGGGCTCGCTAAAACGTCCACTCGAAGCTAACGAGAAAAAGGACGAAGGATCGAGTGGATCAAGCCACGAGGAACCGCTTGCGAAAACACCGAGTGGCCGTCGCTCGAGCTTCAAGCCGACGCCTAATATCCCAACTGGCAGGAAAGGGCCAGCGTCGGGACCGACGTGAGCCCCCAGCAAGTGTTCGCAGTATGTGCGAGTACTGAGGTGGGGGAGGGGAGGATGTAAAGACTGACGTCGCATTCGAACGAAGTGAGTGTCAGTAGTCTGTTTAAGAAGGACTTTAGTCTCACGCATCTCCTCAAATTACCATGAAAATGCTTCTAGACACAGCCATACGATTTGGGACAATTAATGTTCGAGGCCTTGCAGGAAGGCGCAAGCAATATCAGCTTTATCGCCAGCTCATGAAAAAGAATCTTGACGTAATCGGTCTACAAGAAAGAAAAGTCGATAGTGAAGAAGGGACGGATCAAATGTTGCATTCATTTAGGTCACGTTTTTACGTGTGTGCTTCGCACGCATGCGGTACTTCAGGTGGTTGTGCGCTTTTTCTGAGAAGCGATATAGGCCTCTCAGTAGAAACTGTGTTCACAGACAATAGTGGCCGGCTTATTGTTTGTGATTTATGTTTCTGTGATATTAAGTGGCGCGTCGTTTGCTTGTATGCGCCTAACAAGATGAACGACCGAAAGAATTTCTGTGAAAGTGTTGAAAATCATTTGTAGTGTGACCGAATTGTAGTGATGATGGGTGATCTTAATTGTGTCTGTAATGTAAAAGACAGAGTTGGAAGCCCACCTATTCATGATGCAAGTGTGCAGTCTTTCCACGTAGCGATAGACAAATACAATTTAGAGGATGTTGGGGATGTGATGTCCAATGCAGAGACGCCACCATTCACCCACTATCAGCGAAATAGTCATGCCAGGTTGGATCGCGCCTACGTTTCGACGGATCTAAGACCATTGTGTTTTCTGTATGAAGTGAATCATGTTTCCTTTACCGATCACAGCTTTGTCAACTTTGTAGTTGGTCCGAAAAAGCCGAGCGGTTTTAATTGGGTGTTGTGGAAATTGAACTTTAAACTCTTAGAAGATGAATTATTTTTGATGGGTGTTAATGATAGCCTTCACAGATGGTTTGAGACAGAACGCAAAAGTTATGCAGAAGCGTGGGAAAATTTCAAACAAGACGTTAAAATGTTTGCCATAGAGAGGTCTGGTGCCTGGCGCCGAGAGGAAAAGAAAAAACAATTAGAAATGCTACATAGTTGAATTTTTATTTAAGTGTTGAGAATATCAGTCCCGGAAAGTATACGAAGGAAATCATCATCATCATCATCAGCCTAGTTACGCCCACTGCAGGGCAAAGGCCTCTCCCATACTTCTCCAACTACCCCGGTCATGTACTAATTGTGCCCATGTTGTCCCTGCAAACGTCTTAATTTCATCCGCCCACCTAACTTTCGGCCGCCCCCTGCTACGTTTCCCTTCCCTTGGAATCCAGTCCGTAACCCTTAATGAACATCGGTTATCTTCCCTCCTCATTACATGTCCTGCCCATGCCCATTTCTTTTTCTTGGTTTCAACTAAGATGTCGTTTACCCGCGTTTGTTGCCTCACCCAATCTGCTCTTTTCTTATCCCTTAACGTTACACCCATCATTCTTCTTTCCATAGCTCGTTGCGTCGTCCTCAATTTCAGCAGAACCCTTTTCGTAAGCCTCCAGGTTTCTGCCCCATATGTGAGTACTGGTAACACACAGCTGTTATACACTTTCCTTTTGAGGGATAGTGGCAACCTGCTGTTCATGATTTGAGAATGCCTGCCAAACGCACCCCAGCCCATTCTTATTCTTCTGGTTATTTCAGTCTCATGATCCGGATCCGTGGCCACTACCTGCCCTAAGTAGATGTATTCCCTTACCACTTCCAGTGCTTCGCTACCTATCGTAAACTGCTGTTCTCTTCCGAGACTGTTAAACAATACTTTAGTTTTCTGCAGATTACTTTTCAGACCCACCCTTCTGCTTTGCCTCTCCAGGTCAGTGAGCATGCATTGCAATTGGTCTCCTGAGTTACTAAGCAAGGCAATATCATCAGCGAATCGCAAGTTGCTAAGGTATTCTCCATCAACTTTTATCCCCAATTCTTCCCACTCCAGGCCTCTGAATACCTCCTGTAAACATGCTGTGAATAGCATTGGAGATATCGTATCTCCCTGTCTGACGCCTTTCTTTACAGGGATTTTGTTGCTTTCTTTGTGGAGGACTACGGTGGCTGTGGAGCCGCCATAGATATCTTCAAGTATTTTTAAATATGGCTCATCTACACCCTGATTCCGTAATGCCTCCATGACTGCTGAGGTTTCGACTGAATCAAACGCTTTCTCGTAATCAATGAAAGCTATATATAAGGGTTGGTTATATTCTGCACATTTCTCTATCACTTGATTGACAGTGTGAATATGGTCTATTGTTGAGTAGCCTTTACGGAATCCTGCCTGGTCCTTTGGTTGACAGAAGTCTAAGGTGTTCCTGATTCTATTTGCGATTACCTTAGTAAATACTTTGTAGGCAACAGACAGTAAGCTGATCGGTCTATAATTTTTCAAGTCTTTGGCGTCCCCTTTTTTATGGATTAGGATTATGTTAGCGTTCTTCCAAGATTCCGGTACGCTCGAGGTTATGAGGCATTGCGTATACAGGGTGGCCAGTTTCTCTAGAACAATCTGACCACCATCCTTCAACAAATCTGCTGTTACCTGACCCTCCCCAGCTGCCTTCCCCCTTTGCATAGCTCCTAAGGCTTTCTTTACTTCTTCTGGCGTTACCTGTGGGATTTCGAATTCCTCTAGGCTATTCTCTCTTCCAGTCTCGTCGTGGGTGCCACTGGTACTGTATAAATCTCTATAGAACTCCTCAGCCACTTGAACTGTCTCATCCATATTAGTAACGATATTGCCGGCTTTGTCTTTTAACGCATACATCTGATTCTTGCCTATTCCTAGTTTCTTCTTCACTGTTTTTAGGCTTCCTCCGTTCCTGAGAGCCTGTTCAATTCTATCCATATTATAGTTTCTGATGTCCGCTGTCTTACGCTTGTTGATTAACTTCGAAAGTTCGGCAAGTTCTATTCTAGCTGTAGGGTTAGAGGCTTTCATACATTGGCGTTTCTTGATCAGATCTTTCGTCTCCTGCGATAGCTTAGTGGTTTCCTGTATAACGGCGTTACCACCGACTTCTGTTGCGCACTCCTTAATGATGCCCATGAGATTGTCGTTCATTGCTGCAACACTAAGGTTCTCTTCCTGAGTTAAAGCCGAGTACCTGTTCTGTAGCTTGATCCGGAATTCCTCTAGTTTCCCTCTTACCGCTAACTCATTGATTGGCTTCTTGTGTACCAGTTTCTTCCGTTGCCTCCTCAAGTCTAGGCTAATTCGAGTTCTTACCATCCTATGGTCACTGCAGCGTACCTTGCCGAGCACGTCTACATCTTGTATGATGCCAGGGTTCGCGCAGAGTATGAAGTCGATTTCATTTCTAGTCTCACCATTCCGGGCTCCTCCACGTCCACTTTCGACTAACCCGCTTGCGGAAAAAGGTGTTCATTATCCGCATATTATTCTGTTCTGCAAACTCTACTAATAATTCTCCTCTGCTATTCCTAGAGCCTATGCCATATTCCCCCACTGACTGGTCTCCAGCCTGCTTCTTGCCTACCCTGGCATTGAAGTCGCCCATCAGTATAGTGTATTTTGTTTTGACTTTACCCATCGCCGATTCCACGTCTTCATAAAAGCTTTCGACTTCCTGGTCATCATGACTGCATGTAGGGGCATAGACTTGTACCACCTTCAATTTGTACCTCTTATTAAGTTTCAGAACAAGACCTGCCACCCGCTCGTTAATGCTATAGAATTCCTGTATGTTACCAGCTATTTCCTTATTAATCAGGAATCCGACTCCTAGTTCTCGTCTCTCTGCTAAGCCCCCGTAACACAGTACATGCCCGCTTTTTAGCACTGTATATGCTTCTTTTGTCCTCCTAACCTCACTGAGCCCTATTATATCCCATTTACTACCCTCTAATTCCTCCAATAACACTGCTAGACTCGCCTCACTAGATAGCGTTCTAACGTTAAACGTTGCCAGGTTCAGATTCCAATGGCGGCCTGTCCGGAGCCAGGTATTCTTAGCACCCTCTGCAGCGTCACAGATCTGACCGCCGCCGTGGTCAGTTGCTTCGCGGCTTCTGGGGACTGAGGGCCGGGGTTTGATTGTTGTATTCATATAGGAGGTTGTGGCCAAGTACTGCACCAGGGTGGCCAATCCTGCTCTGGTGAGAGAGTGCGTTACCGGTTCTGGTCACCGGGATCAGGCCGCACTCCAGGCCTGTTTGTGCAATTTTCTCAACACACGTTTTTTTTTGTATTTTCTGGTGGAGAATTGCGCGGCACCGGCATTTGAATCACTGTCCTCTTGCACTGGAGACGGATACTCTACCGTCCCCGCAGGAGTTAAATTAAAAATTGGATTATGGGGTTTTGCGTGACAAAACCACTTTCTGATTATGCACGCCGTAGTCGAGGACTCCGAAAATTTCGACCACCTGGGGTTCTTTAACGTGCACCAAATACTAAGTACACGGGTGTTTTCGAATTTCGCCCCCATCGAAATGCGGCCGCCGTGGCCGGGGTCCGATCCCGCGACCTCGTGCTCAGCAGTCTAACACCATAACCACTGAGCAACCACGGCGGGTCCCGCAGGAGTTGTACGCCTCATTTAACCTACAGTGGTGCCCTATTTGATCAGTCAAGGTGGGCCAATCTGAGCTCGGTTATACCGCATGGATGGCACTCGGCTAGAGAACCTGGTATTTATGACCTGCACATGTGTGGCCACACATAATTGAGGATATATATATATATATATTTTTAGGAGGGTCTCCGTACAGTGATAAAATGAAGGAAAAGACATTAAAAAGAAAGAAAAAAAAAGGAACATAACTTGTGATTTGAACTAGTGATCCTTCAATGTTGCCCGGAAAGGTAGCTCAGTCGGTTGGTTCGTCAAGCCACTTTTTTTTTTTTCTTTATTGCCAGTCCTCGACATAACACAACACAAATTCCTAAATGATATAAACAAAGACCAAAGAAGCGAAAAGGGATGAATACACAAACTGAACAAGGAACAGTAATATTTACATTCGCTGCCGTCCGCTACTGTGGCACGACGTTGTCGGATTAAAATTCCTTTAGTGCTGTAAGGGGTTCAACCCTCGACAGCCACTCAGGAACAGGCTGTTGCATCTTGATCACTTCCACATACCGTTGCATGGATTCACAAAAGTACAGACGCGCCGGTCGGGCATCCGGGTCACAATGGTAACCCGCCATTCTTGCGCGCCATAAACTGTGGAGGCCCGTAAGCATGATCAGGTCGTACGGGAAACCTTCGTCGTCATATACTGGCAGAAACCTGATTCCGTGGGGATCTATAGGTAGCTCCTTTTTTAGAGTCCTTTGTAGCACGTCCCAGAAAAAGACCCCTTCCCAACAGTGGATGAAGACGTGATCTATGCTTTCTGTTTTTTTACATATAAGGCAGTGGGTTCCCCATGGCATGTAGAACCCACGTTGTTCAAGGAAGATTTTAACAGGTACAGTACCAGTGTGTAATTTAAAAAAGAACGATTTAGTGGCTGGTTGAACTGGCATCTTCTTCACCCTTTTCAATACATCTAGGCCTGGGCCTCCACTGTACGGGGCTCTGTACATAGGTACCAGCAAAACACTGTCACATAAATCACGATATAACTTTTTCCGTTTTACACTCCACAAATATGCACTTGAAAAACGAACGCGCAAAAAGGAAACACTCTGAACTATTTCCCGAAAGAAACCACGGACTGGTCCTGGCATTATTTCCGTACCTACAACGAATTCGGGAAGTGATCTTGACAGCCTCATTTGGATCACCGTGCGCAGAAATGGGTCGTTTGTATCTCGAAAGAAGGAGAATCTATTCACCAGTTGACGCAAGAAGAGGTGCGCCAACCCCAGACCACCATCCTTCACGCGCCGGAAGAGATTATCTCGGCTACATCGCTCCCAGCTTGATGCCCACACGAATACAGCGAACACGCGGTGCAGTTTCTGCACATTAATACGAGAGCACTGTAGTACCTGCATTACGTACCAGATCTTTGTCACGAGAAACATGTTGCACGCTGTAGCTCTCGCGAATATTGACAAGTAACAGGCGTTCCATCGGTCGGCTTTTTCTTTTAGTTGTTTTGTCCGCTCCTTCCAGTACTCGCTACTGTCCTTGTAGGCTTCAAGGGGTGCTCCAAGGTACTTAACTGGCGTCGTGACCCAGTTTACGTTCGAAAAGTGGTCTGGTGTAGACGCCCATCTTCCATGCCAAAACCCCAAACATTTCTGCCAGTTAACGTAGCTGTTAGTGACGTTACCAAACTTTTTGACGATATTAACAGTATTCAATACACTTTGTTTGTCCTTACAGCACACAGCCACATCGTCAGCGTATGCCAGTAGCTTCACTTCTGCTGATTGAAGACTAAACCCCTTAATACATTCATTTTCAATGATGGCCAGACATAGCGTTTCTATGTAGACACAAAACAGGAGTGGACTGAGTGGACAACCCTGGCGAACGGAGCGCTTCACGTTAATGGGGGCCCCCAACATCTGATTAATTATAAGTCTGGTATAGCAGCTCCGGTACGCCATGGTCACCCCTTCAGTGATTATGTGGCCAAAATTAACGTGTTCAAGGATGGTAAGCAATATGTCGTGAGAAACACAATCAAACGCCTTCTCCAAGTCTAGCTGGAGGATGGCTACTGCGTCGCACATGGCGTCGCAACACTCCAGCACACACTTCATTTTATGGATGTTAGTGAAAATGGTTCTTCCACGAATACCACACGTCTGGTGTGGGCCGACTACTTCCTGAATAACTGACTGGACCCGTCGTGCCAACACCTTCATCAATATTTTGTAGTCACAGTTAGTAAGCGCTATGGGTCTGTAGGAGGAGAGTTGCTTGAGCTTTTCGGTCTCTTCTGTTTTCGGTATTAGTACTGTATGGGACTGGCCAAAGGATGGTGGAAGTATTTTCAGTTCATATGCTTCATTGAAAACTGCTGTTAAGATAGGAGCTAGGTGGCTTTTGAACGATTTGAACCATGCGGCACAAAGACCGTCTGGACCTGGCGACTTCCCAGGATTCAGGTCTTCGATGGCTTTCATCACTTCATGTTCTGTTAATGGTCGTTCTAAGGTTTCTTTAACCTCACTCGACAGCTGTGGGATTCGTTGCAAAAATAATTTCTTGAAATCGTGCATGTTGACAGGCCTGAATGTAAAAAGTTCTTTGTAATGCTCAAAGAAAGCACGCCCTATATTATTGTTATCCGTTAATACCACCCCTTCATATTCGATACCCTCAATCTGCTTACGTCTCGAGTGCTTTTTTTCTAACCCCAGTGCTCTTTTCGTTGGCGTTTCCCCGCATGATAGCCTTTCTGCTCTGGCGCGCACTAGCGCACCTCGGAAGCGATCTTCGTCGAATACCTCGAGCTTCTTCTTAACGGCGCGCATATCTTGTTGATAGGCGCCAGGTTGCATGCATTCAAGCTTCGCAAATTTTTCTAGCAATGTTGTTAAATCCTTTTCTCTGGCCTTTTGTTCATATCGCAGTACGCTACTTCTTTCGATTGCCTTCAATTTAATGCTTTGCTTCAGCAACTCCCATTCCTCACCAAATTTCGTAGGTCTCTCTGTTCCAAAAGAATTCAGAGCAGCCACTACATTTTCGTTAAAAGTTTCATCCCGTAACAGCTCTGCATTCAATTTCCACAGTTCCCAGACGAACTTTTTTCGTTCTTTCTTGCTGCCCACCGTGCATTTTACCAGGCAGTGGTCAGAATATGATATGGCCGTAACTGTGTAGCACTGGCATTTTTCAACTAAATCATATGAAAGATAGATACGGTCTAAGCGTGCGTGACTTGTGCCCTGAAAGTGAGTGTAGCTTACGTCTCCGTGACCGCGAAAACATTCTGCGATATCTTCTAATTCGAATTCGTGTGTGATCTGCGCCAGGATATCACTACTTCTGTCACAAACCACGCGACGCGTAGACCTATCCTCAGCTTTCAATACGCAGTTGAAGTCGCCTACACAGGCTATCATCTTTTGCACATGTAAATGATGCTTTAAACTCAAAAAGAAATTTGCCCTCTCTTGCACAGTATTAGGCGCATAAATGCAAAACACGCGCCATTAGACATTACAATAGCTGAAGTCACAAAAGACAAGTCGACCAGAAGTACAGGAGAAGTAACCATCTATAACAAGACCAGGGAGCTTCCTCACGAACAGCACACACCCTGCCGAAGTCCCTAAGGCGTGGCTCACTACCGTATAGTAGTTATACGTGAACCTTTGCACCAAGCTCCCGGTCTCCTCCTCGCCGTCTACCTTGGTTTCCTGCACGGCTAAAACGTCGAGGTCGTGGTCCACTAGTAGTCTGTAAACCTGGCTCTGTTTCCTTTTGGCGGCCAGACCTCGAACGTTTAGCGTGCCGAGGCTAAGCGACGGGTTGGTAGCCATTATTGGTGAAAACCGGAGGGGAGAAGGCCCGGAGCATGGTGCTCACCTTAACGTCTAGCTGACCGCTAGACGCCTCCGTGGCCATCCGGCGGCCGTCGCCCGGGTTCCTCTTCGGTCGGCTTCGGGGTAAGCCTACGGTCAGTCTCCAGGTTCGGCTTAGGCTTGAGGGTGGAGCGCCTTCCAGGTAGCGTCTTAGCGGGTGGTGCCTCGGAGTCACCGCCGGCCTTTCCGTCGACTTTCTCCTCGTGCTGCAGGGATCTCTTGACCGGTGCCGAGACGGATTCGACGCGGGCGCTAGCAGGGCTCGCGTTGTCGTCCGCCTCTGCCTGCGTTGCATCCGTAGCTGGCTGGTGGCTCTCATTTTCTTGCGGGGCCGTCTTCACGCTCTCGACTGTAGCTGCTGGTTCTTTGGGGGGAGGGATATTCCTTCCTCCTTCGGCTTGCTTGGTCGTCGCGCCGGTTTCTGCCGCCACTTTGCCGTTACCAGCTCCCGTGGCCGCTTCCTCCGCCTCGGTCACGTCCATTACATGGTCTAACGTCGACGGCTCGCTCTCCGCCGAACCCGCGGCTACTGCGTATGAACGCACACAGTCCGCGTCGTTGTGTCCAAAACGCCTGCACCGCGAGCAACGGGGAACCTTGCATTCACGACGAACGTGGCCAGAGCCCCGGCAGCGCAGGCACTGCATGGGACGTCCTGGGGCTACCACCAGCGCAAGCTCGCCGGCGACGCGGATCTGGTGGGGCAGGTCGTCGACTTTCATTCCTGCCTTCAGCTGCAGCAGCACTGCTCGGGTCGTCGAGCCCTTGTCGGAAACGCCATCCACTCGCCAGCGCTCCCGGGTCACTTCCGTCACCTTGCCGAAGGAGGCCAGCGCGGTCTTGACGTCTTCGTCGTCCACTCCATGCAGAAGCCAGTGGATACGAAGCTTCACCTGTTGTTCCTTGGGGTCGATGACCAGGCAGCGACGTCCCTTCACCTGCAGCTCCTTCAGGGCCGCCACCTTTTCGGCAGCCTCGGCTGTCTTCATCGTCACCGCCCATACATGGTTTATTTGGTATGCTCCAAGGGCGACGACGCCAGAGAGCATACCAACAGCTTGAAGCGCGTCTCGAAAATCTTCTACACGAAACGGGCGAACACGAGCGTCGCCGTGCAAAAAAACTGTGTTCAAAACAATACGTCCTGTAGGTAGGCGAGGCAAAATTATTTGGTAATCTTTATCTTCTTCCGTCGAAAGCCTGTTGCCGCGGCTAACAGCCGCATATGCCGCTCCATTGGAGCCCATGATCCCGCGATCCGTTCAGCTCGGGAGCCGGAAGCAGAATCATGGTTCGTCAAGCCACCAGCAGTACTTAAGATAGCTATTCCGGCGGCTAGCTTCCCACGCTATGCGTGCCGCCCTCGCACCTGTTTAAGCTTTTCCTAGACGCTAGAGCTAAACTATGCCTGCGCAACCTTGAGCGATCGGAAAGCGCGTTTTCCACGCTTGGCCGGCGGAGAGGGGAGGCTTCGTTCCGGCCGCGAAGCTCTCCACATCTCAGTAGGGTGCCTGGTGGTGGTCTCGTGCTGACGATGCCCTCTCTGTGAGCGCATATTTCCCCCCTCATCTTTTAAGAGATTCAATACATACAAGCATTTGTCTCGCAAACCAGATTTATTTCAAGGGAATTTTCCACGTCTCGATAATTTCTCTCGTCGTATTCGAGGGCTGATTGCCGTGTTATAGTTTGTTAATGAAGCTTCCCCTCAAGTCTAAATATTTTAGGGCAGTTTTCCTAGTCTCTAAAGCCGCTCGAGCTCACGCTGCTCCTCTGGCGGCCATTTTTCTAAGAAATTATGCCTTCCAACCACTCAGAATCAGCAAAAATCGACTGTCGCGGACATCAGCCCCTTTCCACATAAGTATGAGGCTCGGAGCAGGAGCTATGACGCTTGAAAGTAACGAAGGAAATAAAAGAAATTAAATCCCAGTTAGAACTAGTCGAAGCTGAAAGATACAAAGGGGCGGTCGTACGTGCACGCGCAGAAAAGTTATGGTGCGGTGAACAGCCGACAAAGCGCTACGAAGGAGCTTATGCCTCGCGGAACGAGATAACAGCCGTAACATACGGCAGTAAGGTTGTACGAGATAAAGAAACAATAAGACAGGCTTTTTTATGAGCATTACTGCGAAGTACTAGGGCAAGAACGCATTCGCGATGAAGGATTCGACACTGAATTCCTATCGCTATTGCCAAGCCTTGAAAGGGAAGTAACGGAAAGGCTCGAAGAACCGCTTACTTTAGAAGAAATAAAATGTGCGATTGACTCACTAAGTTCCGGAAAAACGCCAGGGCCAGACGGTCTCAGCGCCGCTTTCTACCAAGCTTTTAAGCGAGACATAGCCACTGCCCTTCATAAAGTAATTGCGGAAGCGTATGAGAACTGCGTGCTGCCCCCTTCTTTTCGTCAGAGTCTCACGGTGTTGATACCGAGGTCCGAACTCCCTCATGTACTACTGTCGACACGGGCATACCGCCCGATAAGTCTTACAAACACGGATTATAAAATATACACGAAGGTTCTTGCACGGAAACTCCAAAATATGATACAACAATTAGTAGGGTCGCACCAGACATGTGGCATATGAGGACGATCCATTGTCAGCAATATACATGTAGCGAGAACAAAATTGGAAAGTTGTGACGCCTTCTCAGAAAAGGTAGCACTGTTGCAACTTGATCTTGAAAAAGCGGTTAACAGAGTGTCCCATGAAATCCTTTTTCTTGTTTTAAAATATGCCCAGATAGGTTCTGTTCTTTTGCAAGGTGTTAAAATGTGCTACGCTGGCGTATCTACGAAACTAATAGTTATCAACAGCCTACGGCTATGATAGAAGTTAAGTCAGCACTCCGCCGAGCATGCGCAGTATCGTCTCTAATTTTTGCATTGTACGTTGAACCATTTTGCTTAAAGGTTATTAGTAGTAATAACATAAGAATATTTGCAATGGACTCCAGAGAAGTTAAAATTTTGGCGTACGCAGACGACATCGCCATATTCTGTCGAGACAAGCAAAGCATCTCTAATGCCGTAGAAGGGGCGAACAGATTCTGCAAGGTCACCGGAAGTGCGATAAACTGGAGTAAGTCATTGAGCATCTGGCATGGTAATTGGAATGATAAAATCGAATTTTTTGAAAATATGTAGTGGACCACGTCCCCTGTGCGGTACCTTGGGGTACCTCCGCAATATTATGATACAAAAGACTATTGGCAAGAAGAACTAGAGCAAGTTAAAGTTAAAACAACAAAGTTCGGAGGTAGAAATTTATCGATTTTCGCGCGATCAACCGTATGCAATGTTTTCCTTTTTGCAAAAATCTGGTAAGTACTGCAAGCACTGTGCATGTCAAGAATGACCATCCAAAAGATACACAGAGCATGCGCTGTTTTTATATGGGGATCCACATGGGAGAGAACGAGCCGCACTAATTTGTTTCGGTCGGTGAAGTCAGGAGGCCTTGGTTTGGCGCACTTGTTTTTGAGGCAAGTTGTCTCAAGATTTCTTTTTTTGCGAGATTAGAAGGATCCCTTCTTGCGAACAGGGTGCCAATTACGTTTACGAAATGCGTTACCTCAATTTATCGTAACTTCAATAACGGCAAATAGCGCAAGTCTCCGCGGATTTTTATGGGAGGTAGCTTGGTCCGTAGAATTCTTGCATGCTCGCTTTTCATTTCATTATCTTGCTATTGTTGGAAGAAAAAAATTGTATAAGGACCTAGTTGACGTTTGTATGCTTGTTCCTTTGTACCGATCTATGTATTCACCGAACACAGGAGCAGATGTATTGAAGCGAGTGAAACGGACGCCAGTGCGATCTGGGGTTAAAACTTTTTCTTCCAATTGCATACTGGAACTTTCCCCATCAAACCTTGGCTACAAGAAAAAGGCCTCTTTGTCGCATGGTCGATCAACTGCAGCAGGTGTAGAAAACCAGAGACGAACGAACACATATTTTTGGACTGCTCGGACGCACTTTTCTTGTGGCACATTCTGCAACGTACAGGAGTTGCCTATCACACCGTACGGCATCCGTTTCCTTCCGATTGCCAGTAGGTGGTGTTCCTTATGATATGCTTATGGCGCTGATTTTTCTACACAGCCTGTGGAAAACACGCAAGGACTTCAGGCATGAAAGGCTGGTTATTCGCCCAGCTAGAGAGCACTTTACTGAAAGTATTTTGTTCTTGCGCTAGTCTTGCAATGCACGACTAGATAAGCCTGAATGGGCTACCTTGTTAGATGAACTCGTCGGTCTAAAGCGGTTCTAGCAATGCACGCCTGCCAAATGACGGCACGCGGTTATATCACCAGAGCACTGTACAAATCATCCTTACGCCATCTGTATGTCTGTTTCAGTTGTCGAAGAATGGCAATAAAGAAAAAAAAGCCTCGGTAGCGCAGTAGGCAGCGCGCCAGTCTCATAATCTGAAGGTCGTGAGTTGGATCCTCACTAGGGGCAAATGCGGCGCCTTCTTTTTGCTGCCTTATGCGATAGGGCACTCATATTCGGGCATTATAATGAAACTAGATTCCAATCTTTTAAGGGGTAACGCGCTGCACGCTATTTTACTTTTTCAACTCCGTCCAAAATAGCACTAACGAGACTGGACGTGTCTCGTCGTGTGCCCTTTGTGCCTCGGGAGCGGGGATTCCAATTCCGGCCGCCGCAGTGAACGGTCGCGGAATGTCTTGCTCCCCAGGAGCTGTTACAGCGGCCCTTGGCCGCGGTTCCCGGTCAACGGAAAAGCCTTCTCCGGACTACCAGATGGTTCTACCACAACTTCCTTCAGGTGCTAGTGT
Organism: Dermacentor variabilis; assembly: GCF_050947875.1. Lineage (NCBI taxonomy): Eukaryota > Metazoa > Arthropoda > Arachnida > Ixodida > Ixodidae > Dermacentor > Dermacentor variabilis. The sequence goes on from NC_134570.1 coordinate 197,236,220, forward strand.
TTTGAACACTATTTTTATCCACGGTGAAGTTAAAGCATGGCCTTACCGTGTTGAGCACTTCAGAGACGCGCTTTCAAGACTGATGCTGCTGCCGGAAGTGGTGGCCCTCGGGGCTTATCAGATGAATCATGTGTGGGCCGTAACTTTTTCGAACGAGGCGGCAAAAAGGAAGATGCTTGACGCTGAAGCATTTATTGTTAAAGAACATCGATGCGTGGTCATTGACCCGTGCAATCAGGGTGTCAGGCTGAAGCTCTTCTGGCTGCTGCACGGTGTTCCTGATGAAGACGTACGAACAGCGTTGGCACCGTTCGGGAGAGTGACCCAAGTGACGAGGGAGAAGTGGAAAGTACAAGGCTGCAATGACAAAGGAACCACGACACGGTCTGTGGTCCTTAAACTCGAGCCCAGAATGACAGCGGACGACCTACCACATCAGCTTCGGGTCGCGGAAGATCTGGCTCTCGTCATTGTCCCGGGCAGAGCACCCCTCTGCCTCCGGTGCCGTGGCACCGGACACATTAGACGAGAATGCCGGGTTCCACGCTGTGGGCTGTGTCGTCGCTTCGGCCACGACGGGACCGAGTTCGTCAGAACGTACGCCGACGTTGCTGGTCCAGGCAGGAGCGAAGACAAATCGGAGCTCCTTATGGATAAGAGGATGCCGAGGAGGCCGCTAAGGAAGCGGCTGAAGGGGCTTATGCTCAGTCTACATCTCTGGAAATGAAGACCGAAAAGGTGAACTCGGAGGGAACTGATAAGGGCAACGTGCCGGATTCTGCGCCTCCACCCGCCAAGGTTCAAGTGAAGGAAAGTGGTGTTGAGGCGACAAGTGCGTCTTCAAATATCCAAGCAACTCCAACCACCGCGGTTGACGAGACAGTCAGCATCTCCGAGAGCATGGACATGACTTCCGACGCTAAGGGTGCCGGAAAGCGGCTGCGCAACGATGTTGAGGACCGCAGCCGAGACACTGACGGCGCGGGTACCGAAAGACCGGCACAGAAAACCCAGACAGGCCGAAGGTCTACGCTGAAGGTCAAACCCAACGTGCCGCCAGACAGACGGCTGCCACACGGGCCACCTCCGGCTTAGCGGAGGTAGTGTCCCGGAAAGAACTTCGAGAACCCGATCTTTGATCGGGAATTGGCCTGCGACTGCGTGGGTTGGCAGTCATCGGCTCGAAAGCGAGGGCCATGTTCACCGAGCATCACTGCATACCAGAGTCCGTATGTTTCCTAAGAAAAATTGTGTAGGGGCGTACCCTAAATATAACTAAAACAATGGCAGACACTATTAACCTCACCAGTCCGCTTCGTTTGTCGACATTAAACGCCAGAGGGTTGTCGCAGAGACGAAGACAGTGTCAGATAAGTCGCATGTTACTTGAAAAAGAAATTGATTTGATGGCTGTCCAAGAAACAAAAATTGAATCTGAAGAAAAAAAACGGCTAGATTGGTGAAAATTTTCAGAAATAAGTACAATGTATGCGTTTGCCACGCAAGTGGTATTTCTGGGGGCTGCCTTTTGTTTATTAGAAATAGCATTGGGATAACAGAGCAACAAGGTACTTCCTGTGAGTGGGGCGCTTGCTTATTTGTGATTTTTCGTTTTCTGGATTGCTGTGGCGGGCGGTTTGTGTATACGCCCCTAATAATGCTCGAGAACGTGAACAATTTTTTGTTTATCTGAGGTCTTTCTTGCGGTGTGAAAGACACGTTCTAATGTTTGGCGACTTTAATTGTGTGTGCCGGCCGATAGATCGATTGAAAAAGCAACTTAGCCAAGATAAAAGTGCCGCACTTCTGCATGAAATTTTGTGTGATGTTGATCTTGAGGATGTTGGGAGTGTTCTTGGTTCTTACAGTAATGTGCAATATACGCATTTTCAAGGAGACAGCCACTCAAGGTTATACCGCATCTATGTTCCTGTGCACTTAGTTCCGCTACTTTCTGAATATGGTGTAGAATGTATCAGTTTGAGTGATTATTGTTTGGTAATGGTTGCGATAGGTATGAAAAAGAAAGGACAGAAATTTAATTGGCACCTATGGAATCTTAACGACAATCTTTTGCAAGATGAACCCGCCGTGGTTGCTCAGTGGCTATGGTGTTGGGCTGCTGAGCACGAGGTCGCGGGATCGAATCCCGGCAACGGCGGCCGCATTTCGATGGGGGCGAAAACACCTGTGCGCTTAGATTTAGGTGCACGTTAAGGAACCCCAGGTGGTCAAAACTTCCGGAGTCCTCCACTACGATGTGCCTCATAATCAGAAAGTGGTTTTGGCACGTAAAACCCCAAATGTTATATTATTTTGCAAGATGAAATATTTCTTTAAAGAATAAAAGAGAAATTAGACGCTGTTCTCCTTGAGGATGCAAAAAATGTTGTAGAAGCTTGGGAGATGTTCAAACCCGAAGCGAAAACAATTGCTTTAGAGAGAGCATGCGTGTTGCGGCAGAAACAAAAGCAAGAAGAAAAGCAATCGCATGGCACGTTCGCATACCTGTTGAACATGGAAAGCGGCGCGGCTGGTATATTTGCACATGATATCAAAGAACTTAAAGCGAAACTTGAAGTGATTGATGAAGAGAGAGAGAGATATTGTGGCGCGGTTTTTAGAGCACGCGCTGAACGAGTATGGCTGGGTGAAACACCCACCAAGCGAGCTTTAAGTGAAGAGAAGAGGTACGCTATGACCAAGGAATTAAAAGAAATCGTTTATCAAGGGCAGCTTACAAATGACGTGGAAATGATGGAACGCGCTTTCCTTGACTACTATAGCACGCTGCTAAGCAAGAGGACAAGCGATATCTCTGCGTTTAAGAGTGAATATTTACCTCTGATGCCGAAAATTGATGGCGAACTTAAGAGGAAGCTTTAGCTCGAGTGCTCCTATCTAAATACATGTAAAAGGAGAATTCGTTTTTCTCGGCAACCGCTGCACCAAATTTGACGAGGTTTGTTGCATTTAAAAGAAAAGCTTAAAATCTAGTGACGGCTGGTTTCGAATTTTTGAGTTAGGTCGTCAATCTTTTATTAAAAATTAGCAAAAATCAAAAATTTTCAAAAAACGAAACTATCAAGTTTACAACTCTGTAACTCAACCACTAAGAATGATAATACAATTCTGTGAATTGCATCTAAAAGTACATCCATAGCGGACAAAATTGATATGTTACACATGAATATAAAAAAATTTAATCATAAGGAATTGCAACTTTTGTAAAACCGTTGTAACCAATATAACAAATTCATGTAAGATGTAAGATGACATATTGAATTTGTCCGCTTTGAATGATCTAATGGATGCCGTTTACAGAACCGCGATATCAGTTCTTGATGCATAGCTATCAACTTGTAAACTTCGTGCTTCTATTTTTTTCAAACGGTCAAATATTTGAAAATCATTTTAAGAAAATTCAAGCCCTAAATCGGAATTCCGCTTCCAACAGTTACTAGAATTTAACTTTTTCTTTCAAATGCAAGAAATTTCATCAAAATCGGTCCAGGGGTTATCTCATAAAAACGTTTTTGCGTTTTACATGTATTTGAATAGGCCGCGTCAGAGTTGGGCCCAAGCTAAAGCTTCCTCTTAAGGATGCCCTTGAGAGGCCGGTTTCTGTAACAGAAATTGAAAAGGCTATAGATGACCTCAGTGCAAGGAAATCGCCTGGAACGGACGGACTTGGGACAGCGATATATAAAATTTTCAAGGTTTAAATGGCTGAGGCTCTGCACCGCGTCACAACCAAGTGTCACGAACAAAAATGGACGCCTCCTTCTTTCCGACAGACACATGTAGTACTGATACCTAAATCAACAGACCACATCAAACTTCAATCCGTAGAGGCCTACCGGCCAATAAGCTTAGCAAATTATGATTATAAAGTATTTATGAAGGTGCTCGCCCATCGCCTTCAGAGTGTAGTGAAATCCCTAGTAGGTGCACATCAGACATGCGGTACAAAAGGCACGACTATATTCGCAAATATACATATAGCGCGTAGCATACTTGAATGTTGCGATGCGATGGGAGATCATGTAGCTATGCTACAACTAGAATTGGCCAAAGCTTTTGACAGGGTGTCACACAAAATACTGTTTATGCTTCTTGATTATGTTAATGTCGGATCAGTCATTTTGGATGGGGCGAAAATGATGTATGATGGTTCTACCAAAAACATAATTATTAACAACAAACTGAGCAGGCGGATTGCAGTAATGTCTAGCATAAAGCAAGGCTGTCCGACCTCGGCCTTGCTCTTTGCACTTCATTTAGAACCTTTCTGTTTCAAGTTACTACATAGCCATAATATTCACGCGTACACATTCCTTGGTAGAGGAATAAAGGTTTTAGCTTATGCCGACGACATAGCAGTGTTCTGTCGCGATAAACAGAGCATTGCAGAAGCTGTGAGGGAAGCCCAAGCTTTTTGCAATGCTTCCGGTAGTGCCATATGTTGGTCAAAATGTTTAGGGTTTTGGCACGGGAATTGGCCAGATGCACCTGAAGTCTTTTGTAAAGTGCAGTGGAGTGTAGAACAAGGAACTTATCTTGGGGTTGCGCTCTAAGCCTACCGTGAGCCAATCGAATACTGGACGAGCGAGAGAGACAGAATGAAAGAACAAACTAACAAATGGGGAGGCCACAACTTTTTGATCTTTGCTAGGGCCAAAGTATGTAATATCTTTTTAGTAGCTAAAGTGTTCTACGTCCTGCAGGTGCTATGCATGAGCCGATCTTCAATCCAAAAAATAGAGTGTTTGCTGAGTTTATTTGGGGTTCGGTGTGGGAACGCACGAGCAGAAGTAATTTGTTTCACACATTGCGCAACGGGGGACTTGGTTTAACACATTTGTTTTTCAAGCAACTTGTGTCGAGATCTGTTTTCTTCCACGACCAAAGCGATGGGTTTCTGCGAACGGTAATCCAAGTGAGATTGCGCGACGCTTTGCCCGATTTTGTTGTATCGTCGCACGTAATCAAACCGATGGTACTAAAGGGCAATCTGCGTGAAGTTTCCATGGCGATACGTCTTCTAAACGCTCGTTTTTCGGAAGACTACTTGGTTGAAACAATTGAAAACAATTGTATAAGGATATTGTCGAAGTGTTTGTACCTACACCAGTGTATCGTTCTATGTATTACTTAGGGTCCGAACGAGATGTTTTCAAACGAGTCAATAATATGCCTGTACGAGCTAACGCGAAATCATTCTTTTTCAAACTGCGTACCGGCACACTGCCTGTTAAGCCATGGCTAAGAAGTAAGCGCTTGTTTGTCCCATGGTCAGACAACTGTCCTATATGTAACAAGGAAGAAACTGTCGAACATATTTTTCTTGACTGCCACGATGCCCGCTTTCTTTGGGACATCCTGCAAAGAACATTAAAAAAGGAGCTTCCTATCAACGCGTTCGGAATAAGGTTTTTGCCATGTGCTGAACCTGACGGTTTGCCGGTAGACATGTTGATGCTATTGTGCATACAAAGCGTGTGGCGAACTCGTATGGCTGTACGAAATGCTGATGTTCATGCGAGGTGAGCAATGTATTATTTCATTGAGAATGTTAATTATACAAGCGAAGTGTTTAAACTGCTAAGTGATCCACCAATTTCCCTTTCGGTGTTGGACAGTTTGGCTTCGATGAAGCCATTTTAACATGACACGTCAGTCTTACTAACGACTAGACGTTTTAACACTCGTTTTTATTTGACAATATTTGTATGTACTTGCCAAGCCGGTAATAAAGAAAAAAAATAAGCATCGGTAGCGCAGTAGGCAGCGCGTCAGTCTCATAATCTGAAGGACGAGAGTTCGATCCTCACTCGGGGCAATGGCGGCGCTTCCTTTCTGCTGCCTTACGCGATAGGGCACTCATATTCGGGCACTATAATGAAACTAGATTCCAATCTTTTAAGGGGTAACTGCTGCACGCTATTTTACTTTAACTCTGTCCGAAATAGCAATAACGAGAGTGGACGTGTCTCGTCGGGTGCCCTGTCTGCCTCGGTAGCGCAGTAGGCAGAGCGTCAGTCTCGTAATCTGAAGGTCGTGAGTTCGATCCTCACTCGGGGCAAAGGCGGCGCTTTCTTTTTGCTGCCTTACGCCATAGGGCACTCATATTCGCGCTTTATAATGAAACTAGGTTCCAATCTTTTAATGCCCCAACCACTGGCACGCGCCGGAGAGCTTCGGCGCGCGCCGAGGAGTCAAATGCGTCAAAGCGTCGGTCGGGAACACGGGGAAGCGGAACGTCGCGCAGCGATTGTGTCTACTGCCGATGCTAGAAGTTTGCCGACGCGCGGCGAAGTGGCGCCGGCATGCACCAATGAAAGGTTGCGACTTGTCGCAGGCGTCAACCAATCGGAGGCTGCGGAGCATCCGGCTGCTAGGCCAATGATGGCCGCCCGTACGAAGGCGCCAGCACCAACGAGTTCCGAGTTCCTTAGGCGTACGACGCGCGCGACAGTGTTCCTGAAAGACAGTGTTCTAATAGTATGCCGACGACGACACGACCGACGACCGTGGGTTGTGGCAGTGCGGCGTGGATCCGAAGCGACTTCGAACGACGCCGACTAATCCAACCTGCCCACTGGGTTCCGCCGGGCTCAGTGCGATCGTCTGCTAAAACAGCCAACCGAATCACGATTACCGCAACGTCTGTCCTTGTTGTATGTGTATTTTGTTGTGCTCAAAATTAATGGAAACATGTTTACGAGTTCCGAAGTCTGGATAATCAGCACTCGCCTATCGCCGATGTTGTTTACGTTACGCGTAGGCCTAGCGGGTCCATCGAGTTCGTGACTGGCGAGTAAGCGAGGCCAGCTAAGAAACTCTGTCGAAGGAAGTGAATTTTCAGGTCCGTTTGGCGCTGCAGTGATTTAATATATGGCCCTCCTGACTTCGTGTGATGTGTGAAGTGGTGAATGAACCATGTGGAAGTTGGGTTGGTCAACCGCGGCGTGTTTCGTGTGGTGTCGGTTGACTCAAGTTTCACGGGCAAGCTCTGCACTGTTTCCAGTGGTAAAGATAACTTCCGATAGCGAAATACACTAGTAGCCGAACTATTGGAAGTACTTAGATAATCAGCCGTGCCGCCTGTTTCAGCTGACACTGCGCTCTTTTATTCGGCATGTGAATCCAGTTCAGTTCAAGTTCACTGTACTCATTCACTCACTTCTTTCAAGTGCGTCCGTCTTTTGGGCTAGTTGGGGATAATTGGCTCGTGCAGCAATCGAGAACACTGACGCACTGAAGCATACGTGACAACGCAGTCATGTTTCAGTCAGTGTGTCCTAATAGTTGAGCGCTCCAAAAAGAAATTATCTGTTTGCAACGTGTGCCCTGTGTGTAGTGCATAGCAGGGCCTGCATCATGCAAGACCTATGCATGTAGCAGCGTATACCACGATTGCTTCGATGCCCGCTTCAGAAGCAGCAAGTACTGAGCCAATGAAATTGTAATTGATTTTTTATCTCACTTTTTGCTTATGGAAAGTGTAGATGGTGGGAGTGCATTGTGGGGAAGGTGAAAAGGTGTCATCAGTGTTTTGTGCAGTCGGTATGCTTAAACTGCTGGAATCCCTTCAGCTTCTACTAAAGTGTTTCTTGCTGCGATACTATAAATTGTAGTCAGGACAAAGATCTACTCAAAACCAAGTTACTAATGCATCTGCGCAGAATGTGTTTGATTAACAAGTTAACACTTCCACAACAACAATATGCCGATGCACAGCATATGTGCTTACAATAAATACATTCTGTAAAGGTGAACGACTGGGCCTACAATATAAAACTTTGTATTAGCACCGTAAAAGGTGCTGCCATGCGTATCAGCCATAACGAAACTGCTGCACGTCCAACCTTCTTCCTTGGAGGCACCTCTATAAAGACTGTTCGGGCCCTTCCCATTCTGTATGTAACATTTAGCTCTTCTCTCAACTTTTGCGCATATGTCACCAGCACTGTATGTAAGCACCGGCCCATTCTTGGGTTTGTGTCCCGTGTCTCCCTTCCCTGATGACCTAAGGTCTTCCGAGCACTCTACACTTCTATCATTGTGTCACGACTTGAGTACTGCTCATCAGTATAGTTCCCGTACCAAACTCGCGACGCTAACAAACTTAAGCTTGTTCAGCGCCGGACAATACGCACACTTTACTCCCGTCTTTTCGGCTGTCACAACCTCATGCCAGCCTTCGAGGATTGCCTCAAACCCCTCAAGTAGCACACCCTGCAATACCAGCGCAACATAGCCCTAGTCTATACTGCAGGGTGCTTGACGACTCTCTGGACAGCACTAATATTTCTTCAGTTCGTCTGAACAAGTGGTCAGCACAGCCTGAGCCCTCATCGCGCCTCTATGGCCCGACACCACAACTCCATGATTATATCTGGCATGCAGAGCTTTCTCTCCACCCCCCTGGCGATTTGGATTCTACTTCCTTGGAACCAGACTGAATTGGCACTCCTGTGTGTTGTGCACTTGTCGAATGTGTGCGTGTGGGCCGGGCTGTGTTATTGAGCAAGTGTGTGTGCACGTGGAGGGGAAGGAAGTGTCTTCTGCATCCTGCAAATTCCTGCTCTAGATGGCTGGTTATCAGATGCTCTAACATACAGGCATCAGCTTTCTTTTTAGTCTAGCGTGCCAAGTTACCACTAAGATTATTATTATTATTATTATTATTATTATTATTATTATTAGAATCATCACTTTGACCACATTGATTGCGTTGAAGCGAGCGTGACACATAATTCAAAATATATCTGGAGCTTTGTGGGCTCTCTCTTTTAAAAAAAGTGCCAAAGATGTACGTCTTCTTCATGAAAGTAGTGGTGTTGTCTCGAACACTGCTGATGCCTTTGCAGAACGTTTCCGTTTGCTATATCGTGCGAAATATGCTTCAAGTAACCTTCCTTCTCAGTCTGGCACAGTGTATGCTAACAGTCAATGAAAACCTTGTTTCCAAGTATATGAAATGCCTTAAACTTTGCCTTAAACATTCCCTTTCTTGTGGTGTTGCTGGTATTTCCTCCACAGAGCAACCCTTTGAGACGCTGTCTACACAATTGGGCACAGCAGGAGCGTGCATCAATAGCAAAAGCACTGATGAAAGTAAAGGTATTTAAAATGTGTTTCATACATGTTGAAACACTTATTATTGGAACTGTACTGCAATTTTGAATAACGTGCAGAATGTTTTAACAAAATGAGTGGAAGGTAGACGTCCGGGTGTTGTTACTCTGTGTCAGTATTGTTATAGCTTCGACGGGGGTTGCCGGACGAAAGGTTTACGGCATGAGGCCTAAACGGCCGGGGCGCGCAGCGCCGCAAGAAAGAGCCGGACTGCATCAGTAGGGGACCAGACAAAGAATCTGTTTTATTCCTCCGAGCGGAAGCAGGAGACAACTTGCAGCGTTTGGCGCTGAGTGGCGCCCTGACGTAAACGACCCAAAACAGAAACCAGAAGCTAACACAGGATACCACAAGTATGTTGTATGTAGCGGGTTCACTTCTTTCATTGTTTTTTACAATGTCGTGCACCAGGCATAATTTTCAGTTGGCTGGATAAGTGCTTTTCAAGCTTTTCAAAACACGAAATATTACATGTTCTCATATTTTGTGTTCCTGTAGTGAGTTTTCGCATGGAGTCGAAATTTTGTAAACTTGACAAAACTCGCCAAACAATTGAAAATTCTTTATATTTGCTGACGTTGTACATTTTCTACGATTCTGAGGATGCAAGAGATGTGGTGAAAGCAACTTTCAATCAACGGGATAAAGTGGTGTATGAAAGGGTTAAGACGTATGGAATCATACTTGTTCCTCGTTCTCACAAGCATCTTCAATAGTTCCCTAAAGTCTAGTATCTTTTCTAGCGCTCGGAAGGTAGCATGAACATTGCCCATGCACAAAATCAGGTGCTAGACGTGCAGTTACTAACTGTCGACCTATATCTATCCTCTTCAGTGCGTCAGGTGTTTGAATCGATATTTGATTCCTCGCTTTCTGTTAGTGCTAAGAGCATTTTAATAAATGAACAGCATGACTTTGTGTGCCGACAACACACAAAGTGGTGCTTTAAGATAGATATCAATTTATTCTTGATGGTTTAGTCTGGACTATTTCAGACTGTCAACAGTGTTCACCACTGCATCGACTTCCAAAAAGACATTTTTTCACTCTCAAACTGGTACAGAAACAATAAGTACTCTTAAATGCTTTCAACACTATGGCATTAAGTTATATGCACAAAACGCACCATGTGAAATTTTGATACACCCTACGTGGTGCTCCACTCCTTAGGGTCCATGAAATGAAAGATCTTGGTGTGTACTTCGACAAAATGCTAAGCTTTTCTTCACATAGATAATTACACAAGATGCCCTTCACGCTCTTGGAATTGCATGATTTCCACTCACCTGTTATGTTTCTGAAATTCTGCTGTGTGCCTCCAACTACTAGAGTATGCCTCTGTAGGAGGGGGGTGCAATGAGCAAATCTAATTCTGACCTCATTGAACGCATCCAGAATAAATTTATGTCTATCTTAAAGCACCACTTTTGCCATTCTGGCGACCATAGTTGAGCCTTCTCAAATATACTTCAACTCGCACCTCTAGATTCAAGTCTTAATTAATCACACCTTTTGTTCCTGTATAAGATGGTCCATGACATTATACATTCCTTAAAGCTTCTTGATCATATGTATTTGTTTGTGCCGTAACAGTATACCAGGTAGCATTCCACATTCGTTGCCTGGGCTTGTTACAAGATTGTGCTAATAGGACTCGACTCCAAAACATACTTCAGAGTTCATTTCCTGTGTTTTGTGTATCGGTAGATAATCATGTAGGATTAACTCCCTTTTACTTTTCCGCGTATCCTTTTTCTTTAATTGTTTCTCTATCTTCCATTTTTTTTTCTACTACGTTCATGTTTTCTGTACATTTTGTCTCACATATTGCACCTATACAAAGGCTCTCTAGCTGTTCCTGGGCACTACAACAAAAATTTGGATGATTGATTATTATCGTAGTATAAAATTGTGCTTTTTAAGTATGTACTAGTATACTATTTCAGTGTAGTAGCTTTTGTGCAATTAATAAAAGGGCATGAATTAAGAAGAGAGAGAGAAAATGATAAATGAAAGGTAGGGACGTTAACCAAGACTGAGCCCGGTTGGGTACCCTACACTGGGGAAAGGGAAAGGGGGACGGAAAGATTAAAAGAAGAGAAAGTCCACTGGGCATATCAGTCGATCACTCAGTTTGGATCACAGACGCTGACTCAGTCCGATATCTTTCAAATATCGCAGCAGCGCTTTTGTGGCCTTTTGTAGCTGCGATATGCGAGGCCATGGTCCCAAGATCTTGTTGAAGGTGAACGGCTTTCTATCTAGCTGATTCAGAGCTGTGCAGAGGTCTTGCCTTTCATCTTCAAAAGATGGGCAGTAGCACAGTAGGTGTTCTATGGTTTCCTCGACACCGCAGGCATTGCACTCGGCGCTATCAGCCATTCCAATCAAAAATGCATATGCATTGGTGAATGCGACGTCCAAACTTAAGCGTCACAGTACTGTTTCCTCATTTCGCAAAAGACCTGGTAACAGCCGCAGTTGCACAGAGGGATTGAGGGAATGCAATCGATGTTGAGTGAATTCAGGTGTGTGCCACTTTTCCAATGTCAAAAGAGTGCGCTAGCTTGCCTAAGCGTTGGGCTGCGTCGGTCGACGATAAAGGTATAGAAACAAGGGTTGCTCCTTCGTGGGCTTTTCTAGCAGCTTCGTCAGCGAGGTCGTTGCCGGAGATACCGCAATGGACCAGGCAGCCACTGGAACACGACGTCGTGTCCTTTCATGATAATGTGATGGTGCATTTCTCGTATCTTCGACACGAGTTGTTCACATGACCCGCGACGAAGAGATGACAGAGGACATTGTAAGGCAGCCTTTGAATCGCAGAATATTGCCCACCGATTAGCGGGTTGGTTATTAATGTAATCAACGGCACCTCGGAGGGCAACAAGCTCCGAACCGGTCGATGTTGTCAAGTGAAAAAGCTTGTATTGGATACTTAGTGATGGTGATGGTACAACCACTGCGCTGGTGGAGCTGGTCTGAGTAGAAGAACCATCCATATATATGTGGACTCGATCAAAGTAGAAAGTGTGCAAACAATCCAGAGGTGCTTGCTTCAAGGCCAAGGTAGGCAGGTCGGTCTTCTTTCTTATCCCTGGAACCGTAAGACGCACTTGAGGTTGTTTTAAACACCACAAAACTGAGGTTGAACATGCTGAGGGTGTGAAGCTTGATGGTAAGGAGGCACGATGGATGCTGACCTTGTTGGAGAAGGACGCCTGTGGTCGTCGTTCTGGCATGAATTAAGAAAGTGCAATAATATGCTATGTGCCTTATCATATGCATTGTGCTATTAATTTCTTCTGAGTTTTAATAATGGCTGGCTACTGTATGCAGTGTTGTGCAATTAAATAATATGCCACAGCAATTATTGCGTGCATTGCAGAACAAATTGAATATATCTTTCTCAGTCAAAACATCATAGCAGGCTGAAAACAATAAACTGCAATTTTTCTTTTTGTGGTGACGAAGTGTATAACTTGTGAAAATAACCTGTTTATATATTTCTTATACTATGCAAATGAGCTGCTCCCATACATTCGAATAAGTGCTTCAATAGTACGACTTGGCAAAGGGCAACGAAAGACTCCTATTAATACCCTCGAATTCTCAAGCTTGTATTATCTGACGGTATGTCATTTCATAAATGTAAAGAAAGGCAAACTTGATATGTGGAAACCAGTTACAATAGAACATGGCCTTTACACTGTGAAAATGTTTTGTAGCAATACAATCAATGTGAAGGCCTCCGGATGCGGTGTTGATGCATCAAAACAGCCTAGAATAATAGAGGTGCTCCATGGGCTATATTTGGCAGAATCAACAATTGGGGGGAGACAAGATACGAATTACATACATTTTAGCTATTCTAGTTTTTTTTTGTGAGTGCTACAGGTGCTTCAATTCTGTTGTGCTGATTTTCTCAGAACCCACTTTTTCACGTTTCTCTCATGCACCAACAAGCATAACTATATTGACACCGATGCTTTATCTGTATCCGGTTACCGTATTTCACCAGCGAAAAAATGTTAAACGTTATCGTTCGCTGCAGGATGCGCCTGAACGTATCGAAAGTTTCGCGAATGTTATCGATGGTTCTGTCTGTTGTCGACGAACCTTGTTAATCTGATTGCATACGCGACACGAATTGTGTTGTAGTTTCTGGAAGGCGCGCGGGCACCAGCGAATAGGCTGTAACTTTCGACGACTGACGTATGCAAACCGACGCGCTTGACCCGCAGATGAGATTTTCTACGATTTCCGACATTGCTCGCCGCTATCGTTGCGATTGAGCCGGCACTATTTATTTACCGTCACTACTACGTGGTGATATTTCCAACATAGATTTTTTCAGTTATACATTGCACGCCTAATTCTTACATAGTTGGCTGTGCAGTAAGCTACCAAAAAAATGAAATGTTACAACAGTTTTTCATATATGGCATCGTCGTGTAGGTGTTTGCGAAGCGATCTTGCAGACAGACGACGCGCGAGCGCTGATGTCGATATTTTCTACACTATTGTTACTTCAAAAATAAAAACAAACTGTTGCGGCAGGTGTATATTCATTATTCAAACGTGTTTTTTATATCTAAAAGCACATACAGATCACTAACTTATTGTTTCAAGCTTAGTTTACAGGAGGCTGCTTTAGGCCGAACTTTGACGGATGAAGACGGAATAGTTCAGCAACAGTGCGCCGCAGCCGAGGAGCGAGCTTCGGCGCGCGTCGGAGCTTGTCTCCAGTGGTTGCGCGCCCTTTCCCTCCAGCCGAAGCGAAGCGACGCGTTCACTTGCCAGCGCGCGCCGAATCTTTCGGCGCGTGCCAGTGGTTGGGGCATAAGGGGTAACTGCGGCACGCTATTTTACTTTTTCAACTCCGTCCAAAATAGCACTAACGAGACTGGACGTGTCTCGTCTTGTGCCCTGTCTGCCTCGGTAGCGCAGTAGGGAGCGCGTCAGTCTCATAATCTGAAGGTCGTGAGTTCGATCCTCACTCGGGGCAAAGGCGGCGCTTTCTTTTTGCTGCCTTACGCGATAGGGCACTCATATTCGGGCATTATAATGAAACTAGATTCCAATCTTTTAAGGGGTAACTGCTGCACGCTATTTTACTTTTTCAGCTCCGTCCAAAATAGCACTAACGAGACTGGACGCGTCTCGTCGTGTGCTCAGTGTGCTCTGTCTGCCTCGGTAGCGTAGTAGGCAGTGCGTCTGTCTCATAATCTGAAAGTCGTGAGTTCGATCCTCACTCGGGGCAAAGGCAGCGCTTTCATTTTGCTGCCTAACGCGATAGGGCCCTCATATTCGGGCATTATAATGAAACTAGATTCCAATCTTTTAAGGGGTAACTGCTGCACGCTATTTTACTTTTTCAACTCCGTCCAAAATAGCACTAACGAGACTGGACGCGTCTCGTCGTGTGCTCTGTCTGCCTCGATAGCGCAGTAGGCAGCGCGTCAGTCTCATAATCTGAAGGTTGTGAGTTCGATCCTCACTCGGGGCAAAGGCGGCGCTTTCTTTTTGCTGATTTACGCGATAGGGCACTCATATTCGGGCATTATAATGAAACTAGATTCCAATCTTTTAAGGGGTAACTGCTGCACTCTATTTTACTTTTTCAACTCCGTCCAAAATAGCACTAACGAGACTGGACGCGTCTCGTCGTGTGCTCTGTGTGCTCTGTCTGCCTCGGTAGCGCAGTAGGTCGATTCTGCTTCCGGCAGCCGAGCTGAGCGGTCAGCAGAATCATGGGCTCCAGTGGAGCAGCGACAACGGCCACTTTTGGCCGCGGAAACAGGCTGAGTGACGATAAGGAATATGCATTTATCTTGCCCCAACTGCCTAAAGGACAAGTGGTGATGAACACCGTATTTTTGCGCGGTGATGTACGCGCCAGACCTTACAAGGTCGAGGATTTTAGAGACGCCCTACTGCCGACGGGACTGTTGCCTGACGTGGTATGCATAGGGGCGTACCAGATCAACCGGGCCTGGGCAGTGACCCTCAGCGACGCGACTGCCACAAGAAGGATGCTGGACCCTAAGGATCTACAAGTTAAGGGACGACGGTGCGTCATCGTTGACCCGCAGGACCAGCAAGTGAAGATTAGGCTTCACTGGTTGCTGTACGGCGTTGCCGACGAGGACGTCCGGACGGCGTTCGCGGCTTTCGGCAAGGTGGAGGAGGTGAGCCGTGAGCGGTGGCGCGTGGAAGGCATGGGGACCAAGACCTCAACGACCAGGACCGTCCTCCTCAAACTGAAGGGCAGCGTGAAGGTTGAGGACCTTCCTCATCAGATCCGCGTCGGCGGTGAGTTGGCCTTGGTCGTCGTTGCCAGTCGACCGATGCAGTGCCTGCGCTGTCACGGCACGGGACACGTCCGCCGAGAGTGCAGAGTCCCCCGCTGTTCCCGGTGCAGACGTTTCGGCCACGTTGACGCGGACTGCGTGAAGTCTTATGCCGCTGTGACAGGCTCACCAGCTATTGACGTGGCGGCAGAGCACGTGATGGACGTGGCCGAGGCGGAGGATGCGGCTAAAGGAACCGGTGACACGGTCTCGACAACTACAACTAGTGGGTCGACGACTCTGGAGGTGGACGGAAAGGCGGCTGAGGCTACCCAGAAACCGAGTAGGGCGGAACAGGTCGCTACGACTGAGAGGCAGACGATGGGAAGCGTCAGTGAAGACGCACCTGACGACGCGACCGCAATGCAGCAGGACGAGGGCGCCACCGACGACGACCGTACTGGGGCTCTTGCTGCCTCCGTCAAGCGCACCCACGACCAGACGAAGGACCGCGAGGATCGGGCACCCAGCACCAGTGAAGGACCGCCGACGAAGACGCCTCATGGGAGGCGGATGGGCTACAAGCCAAAGCCCAATGTACCGCCTGAAAGGAAGCCTGCCGACAACGCGGCCACGTCTAAGGACAGCAACAAACCGGGAGGTCCCGAAGGCGGCTAGCCGATGGCTAGTCGTGAGCGGTAAGCGCCATGCTCCGGGCCTACTTTACTTTTCCTTTAGGTCAAGATGGCTCAAATACCGTCCCTTAGGATTGCCACATTAAACGTGAGAGGCCTGGCGGCTAGTCGTAGGCAAAGTCAGGTCCTACGGTTGGTCACTGACCACGACATAGACGTACTAGCCGTCCAGGAAACTAAGGTTGAAGGAGAGGAGGAGACCGGGAGCATGGTGCGACGTTTCACGACTAGGTATTTTGTGGTGGTTAGCCATGCGGTAGGCACGGCTGGAGGGTGCGTTCTTCTTGTGAAAAAGCTGCCTGGACTGCAGATTCAAAGTACTTTTTCGTGTCAGTCAGGAAGGATTGTTCTCTGTGATATTGTTATGTGTGATGCTGAATTCCGCGTCATATGCGTATATGCGCCGAATTCGGTGGATGAGCGCGTCCGTTCTTTTTTCGAACCTTACACAATATGTATGTTGTAATATGAGCGTGATGCTGCTAGGTGACTTTAATTGTGTGTTGAGTGCTGGAGACAGTCAATAATGCAGGTGTGCGTGACCGAAGCAGTGAAGTGTTACCAAATTTAATTAATGAAAATGAACTCGATGATGTTTATGAATGTCTGGAAGGCGGGCGTCAAGTGACTTTTACACGTTTTCAGGGCAGCAGCCATACGCGTTTGGACCGAATGTACATTTCATTGGATACAATTCCAAGATGCCACGATTACTGTGTAGTACCAGTGTCGTTTTCAGATCACTGCCTACTGAAATGTAACGTAGGTATAATGAAAAGGAGACATGTATTTAAATGGGACATGTGGAAAATGAATGCCTTGTTACTAAATGGCCAGCCCTTTTTACAGGTGGTACAGGATGCGGTTAATGAAGTTCAATGTGATGCTGCGGGAACAATCGTCGAGAAGTGGGAATGTTTTAAACAAAAGGTTAAAATGAAAGCGATAGAAAGATCCAGTTGTAAAAAATTCGAGAAGGAAATGAAAGAAAAGGGTTTAAGAACACTGCTTGGGCAGCTGCTAACGCTTGAGTGCAGAGCGCCTGGTGCGTACAAAGACGATGTGCGAAACGTCAAAGAAAAACTTGAACTTTTTGACAAGGAACGATATCAAGGTGCAATAGTGCGCGCACGAGCAGACGCACTAGCGGCAGGGGAGACGCCCACAAGAAGGGCGCTCGGCTTGGAGAAGGCGTATGGACGAAGAAACCATGTCGACCAGATTTTAATGAACGGGAATGTCGTTGAAGACAGTGATAGCATTCGTCAAGCCTTCTTTGAGTACTACCAGTCGCTTTTTGCATTTCAGGAAGCGAATGTTGAGGGTTTTAAAGCAGGTTTTCTGCATCGCATGCCACGTTTGAGCGATGACGTAAAAAAGCTATTGGAGGAAAAAATAATGGCGAGCGAAGTCGAAAAGGCAATCGACGATTTGAACATGGGTAAATCGCCGGGACCTGATGGAATCAGCGCGGGTCTATATAAAGCTTTTAAAAGAGAGCTGGCGCCTTTGCTTGCACATGTATTCAATGACGCATACGAAAAGAAATCATTACCACCTTCCTTTGGAAAAACGCACACCATTCTAATACCGAAGAGCGATCAAATAGACAAACTCAGATTCGTGTCAGCCTACAGACCGATTTCACTAACAAACGTCGATTATAAAATATTTATGAAGGTTTTAGCTAGCAGGCTTCAAGGCGTCATCAAGGAAATAGTCGCAGACCATCAAACTTGTGGCATCAATGGGCGATCTATTTTTTCAAACATCCATAAGATGCGATGTGTGCTCGAGTGCTGTGACGTCACCGGTGGCGGTGTTGCAGTTCTTCAGCTTGACCTAGAGAAAGCGTTCGATTGTGTCGCTCACGTTATTTTGTTTGCCATCTTAGATCATGTTAATGTCGGTTCCATCATCACTGAGGGCGTGGCCTTGGCGTACCAGAATTGCACAACAAGATTAATTGTTAATAAGTCTCTGGGGGCCCCCATTAACATCATGCGTTCAGTGCGCCAAGGCTGCCCCCTCAGCCCGCTGTTATTTGCTATCTACGTAGAAGCAATGTGTGTAGCAATTAATGAAAATGACGGAATACGGGGTTTCAGATTGGCAGCGACAGAAGTGAAGTTACTTGCATATGCAGATGACATTGCAGTGTGTTGCACTGACAAACCGAGTGTAATGGAAACAATATCTGTAGTAAAGCATTTCTGCGCCGTAACGGGTAGCAGAGTAAACTGGGGCAAATCGCTAGGCCTGTGGCACGTGGACTGGTTTTCTGCAACCGACTATTTCGCGAACGTGAACTGGGTGAAAACTCCGACAAGGTATCTGGGTGTTCCCCTAGACAGGTACAATAGCAGCGACGAATACTGGAGGAACCAAACCAAAGAACTGAAAGAAAAAGTAGATAAATGGAAAGGTAATAACCTGTCCATGTTTGCAAGAGCGACAGTTTGTAACATGTTTTTTATTACTAAGTTATATTACGTCTTGCAAACACTGTATTGTTCTAGAGTAAATGTGCAACGGCTGCACAGAGTCTTTGCGGTTTTCATCTGGGGATCAACATGGGAACGGTGCAGCCGAACAAATTTGTTCAAAAGAGTCAAGGATGGGGGTGTGGGCCTGGCGCATCTTTTTGTTCGCCAAGCTGTAAACCGATTTTTGTTTTTTCGCGATGTGCGCGATCCTTTTCTGCGCACCGTATGCCAGCTAAGGTTGAGTAACGCTTTGCCGGCACATGTTGTTAGCACGGCAAGCATGACGGGAACGCTGCGTGGATATTTCAAGGAAGTGGTCGACAGTGTACACTTCCTTTCTGTTCGTTTTACAAATGATTACCTTTGTGAAGTGAAAAGGAAAACATTGTATAGAGATGTATGCGACATTGTTTTCCCAGTGCCCTTATACAGAGCCACATACACTGGAGGGCCAGGACAGGATGTACTTAAAAGAGTAAAACACATGCAGGTGCCACCAGGGGTAAAGACCTTCTTCTTTAAGCTACACACCGGAACGCTCTCCGTGAAGACGTTTCTGGAGGAATGGGGTTGTCTCGTACATTGGGGGTCGCACTGCTTGATATGCAAGAAGCCCGAAAATATAGATCACGTTTTCCTACATTGCTGGGCGGCAGTTTTCTTCTGGGACGTCTTAAAGCGAACCCTGAAGAAAGAGCTACCGGTGGACCCCCAAGGTATCAGGTATCTGGCCATTAAAGATGACGACGGGGTTCCCTATGACTTTGTTATGTTGAATGCTCTACACTGTATATGGCGTGCTCGCATGGCAGGGTACCATTGCGATCCTGACGCTAGGCCAGCTCGCGTTTACTTCAAAGAATGTATGTCGCGATTTATTGAAATGCAGAAAATAGAAGAATGTGTACCGGATTGGCTGTCGAGGCTAGAACCCCTGACAGCCATGAAGGAATTTTAGTTAGACAACGCCGGTCCGATATGGACAGACGGCTCTATTGTATGGTTTCTTTCTTTACGTACCTTCCATTGTTTTCTTTTTCTTTCTCCTCCAGTGGTTGGAATTTTTGATACATAAGTGTCTGCTAACTGTATGGTCTTAGTAACGTCGAAGACCGGCAATAAAAAAAAAATAGCGCAGTAGGCAGCGCGTCAGTCTCATAATCTGAAGGTCGTGAGTTCGATCTTCACTCGGGGCAAAGGCGGCGCTTTCTTTTTGCTGCCTTACGCGATAGGGTACTCATATTCGGGCATTATAATGAAACTCGATTCCAATCTTTTAAGGGGCAACTGCTGCACGCTATTTTACTTTTTCAACTCCGTGCAAAATAGCGCTAACGAGACTGGACGTGACTCGTCGTGTGCCCTGTCTGCCTCGGTAGCGCAGATGCCACTTCCGGCCACCGAGCGTGACGGACGTGTATATCATGGGCTCCGTATGAGCGGCTTCAGCGGCCCAGACGGGCCGCGGTAACAGGATTTCTGCCTCGGACAACGAGTATCAAGTTGTTTTGCCTAGTCTGCCAACAGGTCGTTTTGTTTTGAATACGGTTTTTCTACACTGTGATATCAGGGCCCGCCCATACGGGGTGGCAGATTTTCGCGACGCGCTCGCTCAGTTATCGCTCCTGCCGGAAGTGGCTACTCTGAGGGCCTACCGTATGAGCCATGTATGGGCCGTGACCTTCAAGGACAGCGACGCGGTGAAAAAGATTGTCAGCGTTGGAGAGCTGCAGGTCAAAAAGGGCCGGTGTCTCGTCATCGACCCCGCCAACCAGGACGTACGCCTGAAAGTGCATTGGCTGCTGCCCAGCGTACCTGACGAGGACGTACGTCTTGCCTTCGCGCCGTTTGGAAATGTCACCTACGTCGTCCGCGAGCGCTGGCGGGTTCACGGCGTGGCTGATAAGAACTAAACAACAAGGCTGGTTACGCTGAAGTTGAAGCCGGGCGTAAAGCTCGACGACCTTCTGCATCAGGTGAGCGTGGCCGGGGAACTGGGTCTCGTGGTTGTGCCGGGCAGGGCTCCTCTCTGCCTACGCTGCCGCGGCACGGGCCACATTCGTCGCGAGTGCCGTATTCCACGGTGTGGTGCCTGCCGACGTTTCGGTCATGAAGACAGTCAGTGCGAGCGCACGTACGCTAGCGTGACCGGACCTGTGGGCAACGAGGACAACTCTGCCCTAGTCATGGACGAGGCGGACATGGAAGACACGTTGTCCGCGGCGGGTGAAGCAGTTGACGTTGTGGCAAAGCCGGCGGTACGGCTTGAACAAGAGGAGAAACAAGTCGCTCAGGCTGTTGCCACAGGACACCAACAAGCGACTGCAGAGGGCCCCGCGGCCATGCCGAATGCTGAAGAGAAAACCCCACCTGAGACGGAGGTGACCTCCTGCCTCGTTGAACCTGAAGGCATGGACTCCCTTACCGGGCCAACTAGCCAAACGACGGGGAAACGGCCTCACAACCAGACCGTTAGCCAGACGGCGAAACAGGTCGGCAGCGGCAGAGACGAGCCACCGTCCAAAACGCCAGGTATAAGGTGGTCGACCTTGAAGCTGCGGCCGAACATTACGGTCGATCCACGGCAGGCGGGTAAACCGCCTCCTTAATTCTGTGCTGTCTAGCTTGAGTGGGGTAGGGGGGTTGGTGAGTGCAATGACCGTCATCCTGAGCGATAGTCCTTTAGAACCTTGCCAGGAAGGGGGCCCAAGTTGCACTTGAGTGCCCTTTCCGGAAGGTCGAGCTGCGTCTCCTTTAGAGGCATTAGACGTGGTTATCGGCGCTCCTTTATGAGCACTCATCCTTGTGTAACTGTGATGGGCATCATTATACCGTGTAGCCATGGCGGTTAATATTGAAGGAACGCTACGTGTAGCCACGTTAAATGTAAGAGGGCTCAGTGCAAGACGGCAATGTCAGCTAAGTCGTCTCCTCCTGGATAATGACTTGCATATAGTGGGAATCCAAGAAACGAAAATTGAAAGCCAAGAGGTAACCGACATAATGGTGTCCAATTTTCGTGCTCACTTTGATGTGTGCGTTTGTCACGCTGTTGGTGGATCAGGCGGCTGCGCTATATTCCTACGAAATAATTTTGGCATTTGTGTGTAATCAGTGTTTTCGTCTGAAACTGGGCGTCTCTTAGTGGCCGATTTTTGTTTTCGTGATGTGGATTACCGTGGGGGGGGGGGGGGGCTATTTGTATCTATGCGCCGAATATTGAAACGGACCGTCGATCTTTCTTTGAGCGTCTTGAAGCTTACGTAAACTGTTCCAAGGTCGTAATACTGATGGGAGATTTTAACTGTGTTTGCTATACTGAAGACCGAGCGAAATGTTCACGCGTTCGTGATAAGAGTGCCGAATTTCTAAACGCAGTGGTGCATGATTATGACCTGGAAGATGTGGGTAGTGTTTTTGCCAGCGGTACTCGCCCGCGATTTACCCACTTCCAGCGTGATAGCCACGCTCGATTCGATAGATTATACCTGTCAGCCGAATTAGTGCCCTTATGTTGTGAATATGATGTGCAAGCTGTAGCATACAGCGATCACTGTTTGGTAACTGCCACGTTCGGGAAAAGACAAAGCAAACACACCTTTAACTGGGATCTTTGGAAAATGAATGCGCAGTTGTTACATGACGATGTTTTTGTCGATGCCGTAGTGAAGGAACTAGAAAACCTGACTTCAGCTAAGCCAGTAAGCTTTGCCATTCAATGGGAAGAATTGGAACAGAAAGTCAAAACATTGGCCATTCAAAGAAGCAGTGTCATTAGACACAAGCAGAAACAAGCAGAAACAAATCTTCGCCAGCAACTGCAATTTTTATCAGCATGGAAAGTGTCGAGCCTGGTGTGTATGTGCACGAATTAAAGAAAGTGAAAACTGAACTAGAAAGGATAGATACAGGAAAATACAAAGCAGCACTTGTGAGATCAAGGTCTGAGAAGTTGTGGGCGGGAGAAATTCCAACGAAACGAGCCTTATCATACGAGAAAAGGTATGCATGTCGAAAGGAAATCCGCCAGCTAGCTAAAGGCAATCAGGTTACCTGCGACAAAAATGACACCAAGCAAGGGATCGCCGATCACTTTAAAGCCATTTTAGGTCATCCGCTGAACCTTAAAGGCTACGAAAAAGAATTTCTCTCATTGATACCAAATCTCGATGAAGAAGTTAGGACATGGCTGGAACTACCAATAAGCCTGAGTGAGATAGAGTGCGCAATAGATGAGTTGTCCATGGGTAAAGCACCTGGGCCCGATGGCTTGGGAGCCACTTTCTATAAACCTTCAAGTTTGCATTGGCCCGTGTTCTTCATGAAGTTATCAGCGAAGCGTATGAGCGAAAAAGATTGCCCTTGTCTTTCACAACCTCATATATCGTGCTAATTCCGAAGAGTGATGACGAGGAAAAACTTTTGTTGCCAGGGTCATATCGCCCGATAACTCTAGCCAACGTGGACTATAAAATATTCACGAAAGCTTTGGCCAAACGACTGAAACGTGTAATTAAAATATTGGTAGGGCCGCACGAGACTTGTGGCATTAAAGGCCGCAGTATCACAACAAATGTACATGTGGCTCGAAGTGTGCTTGAGTGTTGCGATGCGATTGGCGACCAAGTCGCGATGATGCAGATCGATTTAGCAAAGGCTTTGACCTCGTCTCGCACAAGGCTTTGTTCTGCATACTGGAACATGCGAACGCTGGCAACGTCATAACGGAAGGCGTCATGATGGCGTACAGAGAATGCTTAACGCGCATTATTGTTAATGGGGAGCTCACCGATAGCTTTCGCGTGCGCTCGTCTGTGCGGCAAGGATGCCCGCTGTCGCCCCTTCTATTTGCTATGTATCTAGAATCACTCTGCTTGGCGATTGAAAATGACGAACGCATAGCAGGCTATCGGCTGCAGGCAGCGCACGTAAAAATCTTGGCATAGGCCGACGATATCGCGATTTTCTGCACAAACAAAGCGAACATTAAGGCGGCCACGACTGTCGTAGAAAAGTTTTGCGATTCAACTGGAGCCCAGATAAACTGGGATAAGAGTTACGGCTTCTGGCATGGTAGTTGGAAAGACACGCCGGAGGCCCTTTATCGATTGAAGTGGTCGTCGTTACCAACGCAGTAATTGCGTGTGCCTCTCGGAAGTTACCGTGAACCTGAATCGTACTGGCTCGATCAAGTTTCGAAAGCAAAGGAAAAGGCTGACGGGTGGAGAGGAAAGCAATTGTCAATGTTTTCTAGAGCCACTGTCTGCAACCTCTTTTTAGTGTCTAAGATATGGTACGGTATGAATGCGTTGTGTGCTGGGAGGGTAAGCGTACAAAAAATTCACCGAGTTTTCGCTATCTTTATTTGGGCGTCTACATGGGAGAGGATGAGTCAAACGAACTTGTTCCTCCCTGTCAAGAAAGGTGGGCTTGGTCTAGCTCATTTATTTTTGCGACAAGTCGTGTCACGTTTTGTGTTTTTACGGGATCAAAACGATCCTTTTATCCGAACGGTGATACAGGTACGGCTGTGTAGACGAATACCAAGATTCATTGTTTCGACTGTTCACAACATGCCAGGAGCCGTGACTGGTTACCTGCGTGAAGTGGTATGTTCATATAGGATGTCAAATGTACGTTTTTCACAGCAATACCTGTCAACTGTTACAAAGAAAAAACTATACAGAGATCTCGTGGACACGATGTTCCCTGCACCTTTGTACCGTCTTCCACACCGTGGAGGCCCAGGACAAGACGTCCTAAAGAGAGTGAAAAAAATGCCAATACGGCCGTCAGCTAAATCTTTCTTTTTCAAATTACACACAAACACACTTCCCGTTAAGACCTGGCTTCATGAAAAGTGTATATTGATGCCCTGGACCACCGACTGCTTATTATGTAAAAAACCAGAAACCATAGAACATGCATTCCTAGACTGCTGGGACGCCATCTTTCACTGGGATGTTCTGCAGAGAACATTGAAAAAACACTTACCCCTACACACATATGGAATACGCTTCTTACTTATTGATAACACCGAGGATGTCCCGTATGACCTTATTGTGGTCCTGAGCCTCCACGCAATGTGGAAAACTAGACTGCAATTCCAAAACGGAGACATTGTTGCTCGACCGGTTCGGAAAAATTTCATTGAGAGTGTCGCGTGTGTGAGAGATGGTTTCAAAGCGCTGCCTGATCCACGACAATAGATCTCTGTATTTGATGAATTAGCGTTGTTGAAAAGATTTTAGTACCGTGTTCGCCAAAGTGTGGCTCACAAGTTTTATCCTTCGTAAACCATGATTTAGAACGTCGAAGTCGGGAATAAAGAAAAAAGCCTTGGTAGCCTAGTAGGCAGTGCGTCAGTCTCATAAGCTGAAGGTCGTGAGTTCGATCTTCACTGGGGGCAAAGGCGGCGCTTTCTTTTCGCTGCCTTACGCGATAGTGCACTCATATTCGGGCATTATAATGAAACTAGATTCCAATCTTTTCGGGGGTAACTCCTGCACGCTATTTTACTTTTTCAACTCCGTCCAAAATAGCACTAACGAGACTGGACGTGTCTCGTCGTGTGCCCTGTCTGCCTCGGTAGCGCAGTAGGCAGCGCGTCAGTCTCGTAATCTGAAGGTCGTCAGTTCGATCCTCACTCGGAGCAAAGGCGGCGCTTTCTTTTCGCTGCCTTACACGATAGTGCACTCTTATTTGGGCATTATAACGAAACTAGATTCCAATCTTTTCGGGGGTAACTCCTGCACGCTATTTTACTTTTTCAACTCCGTCCAAAATAGCACCAACGAGACTGGCAGTAGGCGAGCGCCAGGCACATGCTCTTGAGAGTGTGGCAGAGGTCCAGAGGGCTGCTCTGCAACAGTATATCGGTGCCCTCACTGCTTTCCAGTCGAGCCCCCAAAAGACGCCTTATAAAGGAGCTTTCAGTTTATTATTCAGTTTATCATTTTGTTTGTTATTCAAGAGCATGAATAAAATTGTTGCAGTAAACCTTGTGCTGTGCATATTAGGACACTTGTAACATGCACTTGGTGTCTCTTCAAAATGGGCAAAAACGTAAGACAACCTGTGCAATCTTGGACCATATAAATGAGAAATTCACTAAGGCAGCACACACGTCACTACGCTGTTTGTTCTTTCTATGTCCAAGAATACAGTGCGTGTTGATTAGCCACAAGATGAACGGTGTGTGTAATTCACAATGAAATGACAGGAAACTCCAATTCAAACGTGCCATTACATGCATGTTCGATACTACATATTCTTTAATAATGTCATATATTTGTATGCACTAATTTTCACACAGCTTAAGCCCTTGCATAGCTCACTTCTGATGTATCCATTTCATAGGCCAAATAGTCGTACACTTTGTCCTTTTGTGCTGTATGAAAAGCGACATCCTCTACAGTCGGATACAGCTTAAGACAGGAGAGCCCCGCCCAGATGACCAAAGCGCAGCAGCCAATTGCCTCCACGTCAAAGAAATAGTCCCTCTCCAACGAGCGGGTATTAGTGCGTCCGGCGGCACGATGTCAGTCTAGAGTGCATGTGCATTCGTGCAGGCTTGTGTTCACCTGCCTTTAAAGTGCAGATTCCGCGGCCTCCTAAAGTTGTATCTGACTATAGAATCACGTAATGCAGTAATGCGTAATGCCTTGCACCAGTTGCATAGACTATAGCAACTTGATAGCACACAATGATCAGGAACAGAAATCTATAAAGGCATCCAAGCAAAGCTAGCTGCCCACACTTCCATTATGAGGGGCTGTAAAAACATTTTGCCAAATATTCCCATGACGTCCTTGAAGAAAAGGGGATGTTTGGCACTTCTTTAGAATCAATAACAGATTACAGTGAGTGTTGTGTACTACGTCAAAATAAAATGAGCTTGGTTACCTGCACAGCATGTAACGGAAGCTTGTGCTTCACATAGGAATCAAACTGTTCTGTCCAGTACAATTTTGAGGCCGGTATGGCACCTATTATGTCAACAGCTTCAATATACAAATGACACTTTTCACAGGCCATTGATTTCATCATTATTTCTGTATGACGGTTCTTTCAATCAGTGGTTGTATTACATGAGCAAGTGGATTTGAAAGCAAAGCTTTGTTTGCGAACCTTCAGACTTCCATAATTGTGTGGCGAGGCACTGGCATGTTGTCAAACAGCTCACACTTCTTGGTCATGCACCAAAGAAGCCCAATGCTCTATTTTAAGTTGGATTGCGCAATTCAACGGCACACAAATAAGAGTAACACACACAACAGAGCATTCTGCTGTGTGTATTTCTCTTCTTCGTGTCCCGTCGAATTGTTGTGCAATTCAAATTCAGGCTTCTATACCGATACACCCAGTCTTCAACATCACCAATGCTCTAGTTATTACGCCACAATGGCGCACATCTTTGAAATGTCCCAACACAAATTATCTCTCCAAAAAATCACAAGTGTTAAATTTTGCAGCAAAGGTGTATGCACGTGCCATGTTCTTTACGACTAAACTCACAGGAATCAAAGGGGCAAGCATTAACCAGTCTTACTGCTGCCGGTACCACCATCATCATGACACCAATGGAAAGACAGTGCCACGTTTCATTGAACGGAGTACCGGAGTGAAAGGTGTGACAGCGAGGCTTACAATAAAAATAGCGGTTACAAAACATGTTCAATGCAAAAATATGCTGCATGTCGCTCGTCCTACTTTGGCATTACGGCAAGCTTTTACTCGTTTGGGCATATCACGTTTTGTGTAATCATTAATCTAAAGCTGTACAAAAGGCCTATTTGCTCTGCAATTTTTATTTTTATCATGCCGAGTTAAAGACCTACTTTTCATTCTCCCAATATGTAATTTCCCCAATTCTCCCAATATGTAATTTTGCCTTGGTTATTCATGACATCTTCAGGCACACCGAGTTCAGCAGAGCATTGGACCTGCATTATTCTACTGCTTAAGAATTACAGCCCCATTATGAGAAGAAAATATATGATTTATTCATCCAGAATAAAAAAGAAGATGCACTCAACCACTGGCGCATGCATCAACAGTGAACAGAACAAACAATCTGAAGTATTTTCTTCGTGCAAGACAACACACTAAGATTCTGAATGCATTTTCATTTCGCCACAAATGCATAGGCACAACCAGCTTGGAGCAACATTCACATCTCACGCTGCAACAAATTGCGCAGTGCCTCGCTGTTTCATAATGCGGCTGATAGATGACGCATGACCAACATTCAGCATTATGCATACCAAGTAAATTCACCAATGAAGAACCCCAAGTTCATTATGAGATTAGCATTCATAGCTTACTTCACACAATTTGTGATATCCATTTATATATATATACTTAATTAACCTCTTTGCCAAGAATGTGAGCCATTTGGAAGGCAGCCTGACAGACAAGAACAAACGGCAAAAGAGTCCGCAACCAGCGAAAAAGTCAGTATCATAGTCTGCCGCAGGTGAGACGTCGGTAACACAAAATTTAGGTCGGCTATACAGAAGTGACAAACTTGGCAATATGGCGTGTCTAGACATTGTTTCAATGCTAATCACATTAGCGCTGACATTGAAGGCGCCTTAATTCCTACGTACGTTCCGTCGACACACCCGACTACGTTCGTAATGTTCCCGCGAAGTAGGAAGCATTCTTTTATATATGCCAGCTCAGCCGTAGTCTTCGGGAAAGCTAGCCACTGCTTACGCACTGCGGCATTGATAAGAGCGTCAGACACATCTCTAACACAGCGCACTGCACACAGCCAGCGCACTGATGTCTTCGACAGGCGAAAATGACGCTGAAAATCCACGTCGGTCATGTAAGTGAACGGATCCAGACGGTCATACTGACGCTCGCTGCCGCTGCATGCAATAACAACGGCTGCTGCTGCCGCCGCCATGTTCCCGAGTTGAACTCGGAGGGCGTTTCGCGATGTACGAGATTAGCGCGAGTCCGCCTGTCAATCAAAACCAGAGGTCACGCACCGCGCGAGGCTTGTAACTCTTGTGCGCGCACCCACCACCGTTGGGCCACGCCCAGCTTATCTTTCGGCAAGAGCGACGCGGCGTCGAGCTGAGAGGCATCAACAATCTTGACCGCCGATATAAAAGACGCACAACGCACTGTGATCAGTGATGTACTGAGCACCACTACAAAAAACAAAGCGTTGACTGTCGCTGGCTTATGCATACATCTTCTCGGGCTGAGATGGCCCCACAACACGGTTTCATTGCCTGCATTGTGTCGACGTAGCGCACAGTGAATAATTATCGGCACGTCACTGTAGCTGCTTCCAAGGCGTCGATGCGTCGAGGGGGACGACGATGCTGAGGAGTGCGTATCGCAGCAGTCGTTTGAGATGGCTGCTCTGTTATCGGTGATGTATCGCAGCCACAGGGTCGTAAACGCGATCAGCGTCCTAGAATCGCTCGCTTTTCTAGACCCAATGCAATGCTATTTCTTCATCACAGGCACTGCGCACTCAACAGTTCCGACACCTTTCTCCGTTCGAAGTCTCATTTCATAGCTGCACACAAGAGCCCTCACCTTCCAAAATGCGATTGCTGTGGTGTCTTATGATATCCATCTGCGATTGCTGCTGGCTCCAGCAGAGGTAATTCGCAAGCACCTTGGAATGCACAACACACTCAAATACTGCGTACATGAGCTCAGAGGCACCTTCACTGGGCAAGCGATGACAAGCTATGAATTGTGTCGCTGGGAAGCACGCACTTCGCAATGTATCGCAGAGGCTTCGCGCACAAAGATAAACTGGTACATTTTCTCTGAACTGCGTCACTACGGGCCCTAAAATAACCTACCACCATTTTGCAGCGACAGCCATTGCTCCCATATCTATGTGGTGAAGCGGGGGCCTTAATAGCCTAGTGAAGCGCCTGCGATGAACAGCCGTACCGCGGCGCTGCGTTTGTATTCCCCTAATAGAAAAAGAGTGGTCACGACCCTCCATGGGTCATGAGTGCCATTTTTGAGAATAGCACTGCAGCGCCCCTAGGCGACTTCGCACCGTATGAACTCCCTCGTGCGTGCGACCCTCTTCAAAGTAACCGCTTCTAAGCTTTCGCCTCACTGTCGCCACTCGCGGCAAGAAGTGCAAAATTTAGTAATTTGCTCGATCTCCGTTTGTCATCAGAAATTTCTAGCATTCAGAACGAAAAACAGATACTTAAAGACAAAAAAATGTTCTTTATTTTATTTGTTGTATTTTAACGTATTCGTTTGAGTGAAAGTGTAGGTGCAAGAATGCGCCGCATGTAGCCTGTTCACATTCGATGGAGGATAGAAAGATAGTGCCCAAAAGAGGAGAGAGGAGGTACGCCCTTGACGTGCCCGGGAAAGGCGTGGCAAGCGGCTCACGGCAAGTGTGCAGACAGACAGCGGAACAGTCACGGTATTGCTGAGTTGCGATAATCTGTTGATAACAATACGCGGCGCTGGCGCATTTCGTTGTGCAGCCTTCTGTGCTTGAAACGTGGATGCAGCGTGCCGCGCAGGGTGCGCTCGTGTTGTCATACGCGGCTTTCTGTCTACATTCTTTTGT
Organism: Dermacentor variabilis; assembly: GCF_050947875.1. Lineage (NCBI taxonomy): Eukaryota > Metazoa > Arthropoda > Arachnida > Ixodida > Ixodidae > Dermacentor > Dermacentor variabilis. The sequence goes on from NC_134570.1 coordinate 197,266,416, forward strand.
GCCTGTATCTTTTGCGCGTTCCGCGCTATCTCCGTTCACTGACTTCCGTCGAGCAAACTCGGGTAAAACTCGGGTGAATGAGAAACTCGGCGCATCCTGCATAGCACCTCTGCTGTCTACGGAAGCGTTAACTGGGAAAGGTGAGCGATGTTTGGTGATTGACCCACGCAACCAAGACGCACGCATGAAGCTCTACTGGCTGCTGCACACCACACCAGATCAGGACGTGCGAGCGGCGCTGGCACCCTTCGGAACAGTGACCGAAATGTAAAAGGAAAAATGGTGTGTAGCCAGATGCAGTGACAAAGGGTCGGACACAAGACTCGTGTCTTTATGCTTGAAATCTGACCTCACCACAGAAGATCTTCCGCATCAGCTACGTGTCGGCGAGGACCATGCACTCTTGTTGGTGCCTGGCACAGCACCGCTCTGCCTCCGGTGTCACGGCACCGGTCATATACGGCGCGAGTGCCGCGTTCCACATTGCGGGATCTGTCGTCGCTTCGGCCACGAAGATACCCAGTGCGTGCGAAGTTACGCGAATATGACAGGGTTTGGCAAGAGCGACGTGATAAACGAACACCTAATGGACCAAGCTGACACAGAGGACACAGCTGGGGAGGGCGAGGTCCAGCCTAACTCTGACGAGGCGCCAGCCGCTACGAGCCATGACAAAGGGCAGCCGGAGGAAGCCAGCAAAGAAGACAAGGTGGCACAGAAGCAGGCGACAGAAAGCAGCAAAGAAGGCGAAGCTGTGCTCGGAACCACCGAGGAGACCATGGACGACAGCCCTGGAATCGTCGGGGGCAGCGCAGAGGCGGTGAATAGCGGCCACTCAACCGCTGTCTCAAAAAGACCACGAGAAGAAAGCGTTGGAAATGCTGGAAAAGGAGAAGACCGGAGTGCAGCTGAAGGACCGCCTGCCAAGACTATCACCTTTCGGCGGCTTTCGCTGAAGCCCAAACCGAACGTGCCACCGGACAAGAGGGCACCGCCAGCAGTGCCCTTCCCATAAGGGACCCGCTGGTTGGTAGTAAAGAACGAATGAACTGAGGGTGGACGTGTAGGTTGCAGTTTCCATGATGTATGCCGACAAGGAAGACGCGAGGGCTTCGACCAGTGTGGCGGAGCCATTTAACGATGTCGTCCAGTCCGGGGCTCTAAGTCCGTTAGCAGTAAACTTGCATTAGGCACCATCTAGTCCTTCTGTCCCCCAGCTTTCTAAACATGGCTTCAAAATAGGGACACTCAATGTGCGTGGATTGTCGACGAGACAGCGGCAAGCTCAGGTTAAGAGGCTGTTAATTGACCATGACATTGATATTCTTGCAGTTCAGGAAACAATAATTGAAGGTGAGGAACAGGTGGATAGAATGGTTGAAATGTTTAAAGCAAATTACAAGGTTTGTGTTAGTCATGCTAATGGGAAGTCTGGAGCATGTGTTATTTTTCTGCGTAACATTGTCGGTATTATTGAGGAGACTGTAGTAGCGCTCGATAATGGCCGATTAGTTATGTTTGACCTATCTTGCAATGAAGTAGACTGCAGAATTATCTGTATTTACGCCCCGAACAAAGCAAGCTAGCGAAAAGTGTCTTTTGAATATATGGCCCCTTTCATAAATTGAGATAGGAGAATTTGTTTATTAGGTGATTTTTATTGTGTATATTTGCCCGGGGACACCCCTAAAGATTTTTTCACGAACGGCAAGAGTGCAGAAATGATCCGATCCACCGTTCAAGAGTATGACCTTGTTGATGTGGGTGTGTACTACGTGAAAACCAAGTAATGTTCACTCATTTTCAAGGGCGGAGTCATGCAAGGCTCGATAGGGCGTATGTGTCGGTGGAACTGGTACCGACTTGTAATCAATACACGGTTAAACATGTTAGCTTTAGTGACCACAGTTTAGTGATGTTCACAATCGGTTCGAAAGTGAAAAAGTACCGTTTTAATTTGCAGCTGTGGAAGCTCAATGAAAAATTGCTACAGGACCAAAGATTCATGGAAGAAGTAACGGAAAAAATGAAAGAATTGCGCGCGAGAGAACCTAAACATTGGTTCTATGCGTGGGATCAATTTAAAAGCGAGGTGAAAAGTATAGCAATTCAAAGGGCGTGTGTATTAAGCCTTCAGGCTAAACAGCGAGAAAAGTAACAAAACAGTACGCTGAAGTATCTAGTAGATGTTGAAAGCGCAGTTCCTGGGCATTTTACAACGGAAATCAAAGAAACACAAGAGAAGCTGGAAGCCATTCAGACTGAAAGATACGAGGCAGCGGTGATAAGATCACGTGCCGAGCGCATCTGGTTAGATGAAGCCCCGACGAAGCGGGCACTCGGAGAAGAGAAGAGACATGCGACAAAGAAACAAATTAAAGAAATTTGCTATCGCGGCGTTCTTTCACATGATCAAGAAACCATTCAAAGCGCTTTCGAAGAAAGGTATTCTAATTTGTTTAACAGTAAATTAGAAATAACTGAGGAGTTCAAGACACGTATTTTCCCACTCGTGCCAGTACTGCAGGACGAAGTAAAGACGGAGCTCGAGAGACCTGTAAGTGTTGAAGAGTTAGAACGAGCAATCGATGAGCTTAGTAAGACAAAGGCTCCGGGGCCCGACGGCCTAGGGCCTAGCTTCTACAAGTTTTTCAAGCGTCAAATGGCAGAAATACTCTACACCATCATAAATGAAGCGTACGAAGTTAAACGACTGCCTCCATATTTCAGTTCCAGCCATATCGTCCTGATACCAAAGACTGATGAGCCTGCCAAGTTGCAGTCGGTGGAAGCATATCGAACAATTAGTCGCACGAACGTTGATTATAAGGTGTACATGAAGGTCCTGGCCAAAAGGCTTCAGTCAGTTATTACATCTGTTGTTGGCCCACATAAGACATGTGGTCTTAAGGGGAGAACGATATTAACAAACATCCACACAGCGAGAAGCGTTCTCGAGTGCTTTGACGTAACCCTCAGACACGTGGCAATGGTACAGTTAGACTTCGAGAAAGCCTTCGATAAGGTTGCCCAGAGTATATTGTTCGCTCTGCTCGAACACATCAACATCGGAAAAGTTCTTCAAGAAGGGGTGCGAATGGCATACGCAGACTGCAGTGCAAGGCTCATAATTAACAACAAGCTGAGTGCTAGTATACCGGTTCGGTCGAGTGTGCGTCAGGGATGCCCAGCCTCGCCCTCGCTTTTCGCCATACTTCTAGAGCCATTCTGTTTAAAGGTGTTGCACAGAAAGAAGGTCAATGGATTCCGACTTCATATGCACGAAATTAAAATCCTGTCATATGCTGATGACATAGAAATTTTTTTTGGCGATCAAGACATCATTGTTGAGGCAGTGAAAGATGCGGAAATGTTTTGTAGCCTTACTGGTAGAGCCATAAGCTGGCAGAAAAGCATTGGTTTTTGGCACGGAGAATGGGAAAGTACGGCTGCTTATGTGGAAAACATCAAATTCATTCAGAGGCACTCTCAATATCTAGGAGTCCCATTGGAACACTACCGCGACGCAATAACGCATTGGGTTGGTGAAATAGAGCGAGTCAAAGCACAGATTGTGAAGTGGGGTGGTCACAACCTGTCTATGCTCGGACGTGCAACTGTGTGTAATTTGTTTCTGGTAGCAAAGGTGTTCTACTTACTGGAAGTTCTATGTATGTCCAGTGTATGCGTGCCGAAGTTGTACCGAATTTTTGCTGTTTATGTATGCGGAACGTCATGGGAGCACACAACTCGTTTAAATTTGTTCCATCCCTTGAGGAAAGGGGATTTGGGCCTATCTCATTTATTCCTGAAGCAGATAGTTTCACGATTTGCTTTTCTACGAGACCAATGAGATGGTTTCTTGCGGTCCGTAATTCAATGGCGATTGTGTGAACCGTTGCCCGATTACATTGTGATGTCACATGCTGGACCTAAGGAAGCGAATAAAGGCTTCTGGTCAGAGGTGGTGAATGCTTATCGCCTCCTCAGTGTACATTTTTCCGCAGATTACTTGCATGCTGCAAAACGAAAATGATTGTATAAAGACTAACTAGATATTACGTGTCCAGTGCCTGTGTACCGAGCTCTGTATAACTTAGGACGCGAGAAGGACGTATTGAATAGGGTGAATAAGGTGCCTGTGAAGGAGACCACTAAATCATTTTTGTTTTGTTTGCACACAGGTACGCTCCCTGTCAAGCCGTGGCTCCAAGAGAAAGGATTCTTCGATCTTTGGGGCGTTAACTGCAACATTTGCCAAAAGCCTGAAACAATAGAGCACATATTCCTAGAATGCTGGGATTCAGTATTTCTGTGGAACATTCTCCAGCGAACAATTAAGAAGGAATTACCGTTAACCACTTTTGGTATTAAGTTCTTGCCGTTGTCTGACCTAAAGGGCGTGCCGTGTGATATGGTTATGCTCCTCTGTATGCACAGCGTGGGGAAGACTAGGATGGCTGCAAGAAATCAGGAGGTGAATCCAAGACCAGCCAGAGACTATTTCATTGAAAATATTATTTATATGCGCGAAGTTTTAAAAACCCAAACAGAGCCACCACACTGGCTGCCTATCCTTGATCAGCTAACAACGATCAAGCATTTTTAACCAAGCTCTACATTTGAATGTTCAGCGCTTTCTTTTTCTTTGACATCACATCATTTACTGAATTCAGAGATTGAATTCGTGCCTTGCATATCAGTATATGTAGATTTCTCAAAACAGGAAATAAAGGAAATGAAAACCCTCGGTAGCGCAGTAGGCAGCGCGTCAGTCTCATAATCTGAAGGGCGTGAGTTCGATCCTCACTCGGGGCAAAGGCGGCGCTTTCTTTTTGCTGCCTTACGCGATAGGGCACTCATATTCGGGCATTATAATGAAAGTAGATTCCAATCTTTCAAGGGGTAACTGCTGCACGCTATTTTACTTTTTCAACTCCGTCCAAAATAGCAGTAACGAGACTGGACGTGTCTCGTCGTGTGCCCTGTCTGCCTCGGTAGCGTGATTCCACTACCGGGCACCGCAGTGAACGGACGTGTTATCATGTGCTCCGACGGAGCGGCGTTGGCGGTCGCGAACGGCCGCGGTAACAGGAATGCTGTTTTTGAAGACGAGGATTATCAGCTGAGTTTGTCGCACTTGCCTACCGGACGAATCGTCCTTAATACTGTTTTTTTAGAGCGCAGCTCTTTGGCGTCCGTTCCTGGGTTTGGCGTCGTCGTCGGCGTTGTCGTCGGCCTCGTAACCAGCTCCGCCCCCCTTTCATCCCCCCAGCGCTAGCAGCGACCGACTGATACCGCTGGATGCCGCTGACGCCGCTAGAGAGTCAAGATAACGTGACTGCATAGAACACCGTCGCCGCCATGCAGAAAGAGGAGGAAAGGGTCGCTGCTATCTCTTCCCTCCTCCCTTTATCGTGTTGTCCGCTTGCTGCGCGCGCTTCTGCCCCCATCGTTTGCCGCTGGGTGTACACGCCGCCCCCCTCCGCTTCCGCTTACTGCTGGTTGCTCTCGACGGCGGCGATGAGCCTCCGCTTCGGCGGCGCGAACTGCAGGGTCTTCTCGGCGGCGGCGATGAGCTTCTGCTTCAGCCTCGCTTACTGCTGGTTGCTCTCGACGGCGGCGATGAGCCTCCGCTTCGGCGGCGCGAACGGCAGGGTCTTCTCGGCGGCGGCGCTTAGCCTCTGCTTCCCCCACGGCTGTGACAACCTCGCGAGCCACTTGTATAGATCTCGTCTTTGAGAATCAAGCATTGGTGTACCAAGTCAAACATATATCAGTCTATTTCTCCGACCACAAAGCTTCCTTCATGACTGTCAAGAACTCTTAGTGGAGTCTTTGTTAAAGGAATACGTGTGAAAAAAAAAATTCTGTGATAGCGCATACATGTGTTGCTCGATTTCTTTGCCTCAATCTATCCAAAAGGTGAAACAGCTTATTTGCTGCGCTCAAATTTCGCATTAGGAAGTAACGTAATCGTCGGTAATTTTTTTTACACGCGGACGTCCGTGGAAGACCGTACAAGGTTGAGGATTTCCGTGACGCTCTGATTCGTCTGGAACGGCTCCCTGAAGTAGTTTATTTGGGGGCGTATCAGATGAATCACGTGTCGGCGGTCATGATGAAGACGACTGAAGCCACTAGAAAACTGCTTGCTATCCGAAGCCTGATTGACAAAGAACGGCGCTGTATTGTCGTTGACCCCACCTACCAAGGCTTGTGCATGAAGTTACACTGGATGCTGCCAAACGTGTCAGATGAAGACATCAAACAAGCTCTTGTCCCATACGAAACGGTTACGGACGCATCGAAAGAACGGTGGTGTGTTCAAGGGATTTTGGACAAGGGCTCAACGACGATGTCAGTGACAATGTAGCTTAAGGCAGGTACTACAGTCAACGATATTCCGCAGTGCTTGATGCAGTGCTCTAAGTTGTATCTAGTAAAACAGGAATCAAAGGTCTGCTTAAATAGTTTTTGGTTAATAAATCTGCAATTTCGTTTAACTATAAACCGCGGTTGCCAGGAACCCACAGGAAATATATTTTTTGTAAAGTTGTAGGAACTAAATTTTGAAGCATAGGTAAAATGGCTGTATTTGTTACCGTGCAAAGCGAAACGCTTACCGATAGAGAATCTATACCCGCTGACGACAGATTAACGGGAAGTTTTCGCAGCGCTAGAACAGTATCTAATAATTCTGCTATGAAAATAGGCGTATAATCAGCAAAGCAAATAGAATAGGACCAACAAAGATAAGGAGTGAAAATGCCTACGCCAGTCTTTCCTTTAGATAGTGAAGTATCAGTAGATATTATATTGCTTGCATGCCGGCGAGAATGGTAACCTAGTAATTGGTATTTTTTTTATTGGTATCTCATTAGTTTAGCATGTGAAGGGAAAATATGTCATATTCCACTCGGAGGCTTATCTTCGATTGACCTGTTCGTTGAATACGCAGGATTTGCGCATTCAATGATTTAACTTTGCCTGTACAAACAGGTACCGTTAAGCAGGCACTGGCCGCAACAGCGCACAGTTGGAGCGTAGTCAAGGCCAGTGATTATCAAAAATGAACTTGGTTCATTAATGAAAACATACATTGATTTTCTTTGAGGAGAATCGTAAATTTTAAGTACGTTTGGGATGTAAGGATCCTGAATCTACTTTTTTAAACTTGGTTTTAACGCTTCCATATCCAGAACGGTGTTTGCAACAAACTTAGCGAGTCCAAGGGACAATCCCCGAGCTTCCCTTTCTAATAAAACTAAAGTCTACATTCTACAAGCTGGGCTGCCGGAAAGCAACTAAAATTCCATTGGGCTGGAGTTACTTATTATATATCATAGTTAATGTGTGTCTCCACAAACTAGATCATCGGTTACTGATCTTACACAACCATCCCGTGGCACAAGTTCCCTTCGACGCGACTTTTTCAATGTGCCTTTTTCCGTTTAGTGTTCCATCATAGGTGATTCCAAGGTATTTCGGAGAATCCACCTGGGGAATGTACTCTTGACCACACATGAGTGATACGTGAACGGGAACACCTGAAGGAAGAACAAGTGCACTTTTAGTGACCTTCAAAGGCATATGTCTGTTCTCAGGTCAAGTTTCAAGAATACAAAAGTAATTTTGTAAAGATTGATAAAGCGAATCTATATATCACTGTTCGACGCAAAAAAAGTGATGTCATCGGCATAAAAGTATACCTGAAGGCCCTGAAGCAACGGGCTGGAACTTAAACAGAACAGGAGATAACGCTGACCCGTATGGTACCCCTCTTTTTCACCTATACCTAGCCGATGAGCATCCGCTTTGGAAACAATAGAATTCTCTTTCCCTTAAAAATTCTGAAACGCATGCCATGATATACTTCGGAAAGGTGTAATTCTCCAGTTGCTTTATGCTCCACATGCTCCATGCTCCACAGAATTATAAGCTTTAGGTAGGTCTACGCCCACTAATGCTCAATATTCGCTTCGGTGACGAGCAAGTTGTATGCGACTATAAGTGACCGTGCGCACTCTATATCGAGCACCCAGATTTAGAGCCGATTTGGCTGGGGTTGTCATGTAGGTTGTCATTTGGCTGTTAAAATTTGTTCTTTTAGTTTAACCAAATTGGACGCAAGAAAAATGGTCTAATATTACCTAAATAATATCCACGTCCCTGTTTGTTACGTATCGGAATTACCTCAGCAATTACCTTAGACGAACTGTTCACGGTGGCTTTTACTTCGAGAACATTGTCTTCTGCTGAGCGCAGGTATTCTGCTAGTGAATGCGAAGTACTTCGTGTTTATTTTCTTTTGAAAACTGGCACCTCTTCCTGTGGGCTTCGCATTTCGCTCTCCGCTCTGACCGCGAACTGTTAACTAAATTAGTTTCAGCTTTTTCACTTGGGCGACACCCGTTACGCATTTAAAGCTGGTCTCTCCGACTCCTATATTATATTTTGACGTTAAAATATTACAAGGGCTCAAATAGCGTAGTAGCATATGCCTTGTTTAGGTTGCCTCTCCAGCTTCCTGTAACTCAAGAGCTGGAAGAAAAAATCGTCTCCTTAGGCACTCCAAGGCACAATAAAGTTGATTTACTGGCTGCTACCTCTCAGGACAGCCTTTTGCGGCAGGTCATGAAATTCATTGCTGATGGGCGGCCCATGAAGGAATCTTTGACTTCTGAATAATTATCTTAGTTTGCAGTTACGGATGCATGAACTTTCTAATGCAGAACGATAGGTTTTTCCCCATGAACGCGTTACTATTCCCGAGTATTTAAGAAACAAGCTTATACAGCTTGATCATCAAAACCATCCGGTTCTCGGTTGGCTGATAGATGTAACAATTGTGATGCTTTTTCGTCCTGTTTGTCCAAACAAGGTGTGGACTAAACACTAACTTAGAGAAAGGTACTGGCGGCCTTGTTTGGACAAACAGGACGAAAAAGCATCACAATTGTTACATCTATCAGCCAACCGACAATTCGGTTAAAGCGTTATTTGTTCCTGTACAACCAGTTCATTTTCCTGAAAATGCATGGGAAAAGTTAGGTATGGACACAGTCTGTCATTTGCCTCATGCTCTCCCTGACTGCAGATTTCCTATAGCAATGATCGATTATTATTCCAAGTGGCCAGACGTCTGTTCTGTCCGCGAGGTGACTTCTGATGCTATTATGATTTTTCTGTCTGCCTTTTTCAGCCGAGAGAATTTTTCTCAATCCGTAGTTACGGGCTATGGTCCACAATTTAAATTTCAGCAGTTTGAGGCCCTCCTTACAAAGCGAGCAATTAAATGTTCGTGTTCATCTACCCATTATCCACAAACTAATTGACAACTAGAAGGGTTTAGTAGGACGATCAAGGAGCAACTTCAGCTAGCTCAGCTTGGGCAACAGCCACCGACGAAAGCTGTCACCAAATACTTAGCTAATTTCAGGATGATGTCACAGGTAACGACAGGGTTGTCTCAAGCAAGGCTTTTACACAGTCGGCAACATCGCTCATCCATTGACATAATTGATATTCAACTATCCCCTTCAACTCCTCTTCCACTGCTCATGTTGTACGAATTAGGGTGCTCTGAGACAGCAGTACATGAAACAATATGTAGATGTAAAGAGCAGAGCAAGGACTCCCTGTACGCAGGTTGGAAATAAGGTAAGCGTACGCGTGCCAGGCAAACGTCCTAAATACAGAGGTCCTTTTACAGTACTGCCAAATGTTGCGGATAATGTCTTTAACATGAGTGAGGGGAATATTTGGAATGCTTCCAAATTATTTGTTGTGCATGCGGAAAAAGTGGTAATGGTAATCAGAACACACAGTCCCCTGACAATTCTCCTTTGTTATAGCAAAGCTCTCAGTCTTTTCCAAATGAGATTCCTTATTTGGTAGCTATTCCTATTCTAGCAGTAAAATCATATTTAGCCGGAAGGCAAGATGATCAGGTACGTGTTCAAAATCCGACCGACGTGTCAAGTCGAAATGCCCTGCTAGCAGCGTCGAATGCTGAGCATTTCAGAGGATCTGAGGATTCTGTTCAGGTGCCAGTTCAATGTCCGGCTGTGGTATACACAGCCCAAATGAACTCCTTGTTTCCCCTGATAGGCGTGTGACTGAACGTGAAGGTTAAGTGCAGGTACCTTCACAAGGAATGACTGATGTACCACGTCTCAATGCTTTTTCTGATACACATAGCACTCATGTCTCTGAGTCTTTGTGATCCTATTCAGTTCTAGATCAGGCTTCGCTACCAGCTGTTCTTGAGGAGGGCGTCAATGGATTTACGGATTCGTTTTATTCGTGTTATTCGCCCTCAGATTCGTCTGGCGGGTGCATCAGTGAGCGTAGAAGCTCAAATGTCTTTATCCCCATCCCCAGTTTTGCCTGGTGGGTCTTTAACTTCATTAAAACTTCTTTCTGGGCGAGTTGGTGCATACTTGACATAAAATTGTTTCAGCGCAATCACATGCAACCACAAAGTATGAGTACGCATAGTACGCATACTTTGTGGTTGCATGTGATTGCGCTGTAACAATTTTTATGTCAAGGGTCTTTAACTGAGCAGGAAAGCTCAAAGGATGCTTCGGAGCCATTGTCGGCACCTACAGAGGACAGTCAGCCTAAACTTGTCGCACCTCTATCGCCTCAGCGGTTGAAAAGGCGGTGGTAGAAACCACATCACCTAAGATATTTTCTTTCTTGATGCAAGAAAACTCATGACTGTGTTCATATTCTTAATCAATACATTGCATTTCAATATGTAAGTGATTCTGAACATTTGTCGCGATAATTTTTGTTTGTCTGCTTTGCAGTGCAATTGTCACATACTTGTTCATTCTTATGTGCTTTTGTTTGTATTTGCATTGTTTGTATTCAAAGTGAAAAAATGACAAGTGCTCTCCTGGGTATCAAATTTCGTCTGTTTTCTAAAAGAGGGCGGAGAGAGTTGTGAATAAGTTTTTGTATCGTATATTGTAAAAGGGGCTCCTTCGTTCAAGGTTCAAGGATTAAAATATTGTCACGTGGTCGTGACGTCAAAGAACACAGTAGCAATACTGTGAAAGGCAAAAACTAGCTTTTATTGGGCGAACCTGTGCCCACAAAACAGGCTACACTTAAAGCACAACGAGAGCGGCGAACACAGTCGGCGATCGTCGTAAATCTGATCAGCGGGTCAAGCGCGTCGGCTTTTATAGAGCAGTCGTCGAATGTTCCAGACTAATCGTTCGGACCCGCGTGCCTTCCACAAAGTTCTACACCATTCGCGTCAGGTGATGAAATCAGATAACATAAGGTTCGGCGACAACAGACAGCCGGGTAGAAGCATCGATAACTTTACAGAAACGACGGATACATGCAGGCGCGTCCCTCGCTGTGCGATTACAGTTGTTAAGCGGCGAAACGTGGTCGCCCGATAAAGATAAGTAGACGTGTCAATACCCCCTTCTTAAAAAGCATCGACCCGATGCTGCAAACAAACGAAGGTAATAAACAAAAGCACTCGTAGCAAAGAAAATAACAAAAATGGCGAAGTTCGTCAGCATCCGTAAAAGGGTTTGGGGCGCACCAGGTGGACCACTTCAGATCGTGCGCGGCGCCGCTGTGAAAGCGAAATGCCGTCTGGCACGACCTCATAGTCCAGAGCGCCAGTACGTCGGATGACCTTGTAGGGTCCGAAATAGCGTCGGAGTAGTTTCTCACTGAGTCCTCGTCGGCGAATCGGGGTCCAGACCCAAACACGGTCGCCAGGTTGGTACTCGACGAAGCGTCGTTGGAGGTTGTAGTGTCGGCTGTCGGTCCTCTGCTGGCTCTTGATTCGCAGGCGGGCGAGCTGTCGGGCTTCTTCGGCGCGCTGGAGAGGACTAGCGACGTCAACATTCTCTTCGTCAGTTACGTGCGGCAGCATGGCGTCAAGCGTCGTCGTCGGGTTGATGCCGTAAACCAGCTTAAACGGCGTGATCTGTGTTGTTTCTTGCACCGCCGTGTTGTACGCAAATGTTACGTACGGCAGGACGGCGTCCCACGTCTTGTGTTCGACGTCGACGTACATTGCTAGCATGTCGGCGAGGGTCTTGTTCAGGCGCTCCGTGAGACCATTCGTCTGCGGATGGTAGGCAGTTGTCCTCCTGTGGCTTGTCTGGCTGTACTGCAGAATGGCTTGGGTGAGCTCTGCTGTAAAAGCCGTTCTTCTGTCGGTGATGAGGACTTCTGGGGCACCATGTCGCAGCAGGATGTTCTCCACGAAAAATTTCGCCACTTCGGCTGCGCTTCCTTTTGGTAGAGCTTTAGTTTCAGCAAAACGGGTGAGATAGTCCGTCGCCACGACGATCCACTTATTCCCGGATGTTGATATCGGAAACGGCCCCAACAAATCCATCCCAATCTGCTGGAATGGTCGGCGAGGGGGTTCGATCGGCTGTAGCAATCCTGCTGGCCTTGTCGGTGGTGTCTTGCGTCGTTTACAGTCTGGGCATGTCTTGACGTAACGGGCGACGTCGGCGGTCAGACGCGGCCAGTAATACCTTTCCTGTTGGATCGGTTGGATGGTCGTGTAGGGCGTGCAGTATTTCTGGACACAGCGCTGACGGTACAAATAGAAGGTAGCTGGCGCGGACTGGTGAGAAGTTCTTCTTCACGAGCAGGTTGTTTTGTAGCGTGAACGAAGACAACGCGCGCTTAAATGCCCTAGGGACAACGTCGGTGTTCCCTTCCAAATACTCGACGAGGCCTTTTAGCTCCGGGTCGGCTCGTTGCTGTTTAGTGAAGTCTTCCGCGCTTATTATCCCAAGGAAGGCGTCGTCGTCCTCGTCGTCTTGCGGCGGAGGATCGATGGGGGCGCGCGATAAGCAGTCGGCGTCGGAGTGTTTTCTTCCGGACTTGTATATTACCGTGACGTCATATTCTTGTAGTCTGAGGCTACATCGCGCCAGCCGTCCTGAAGGGTCCTTTAAGTTAGCTAGATAACAATGCGTGATGGTCACTGACGACTTTGAATGGTCTGCCATAGAGGTAAGGGCGGAATTTAGCTGTAGCCCAAATGATGGCGAGGCATTCCTTTTCAGTCGTAGAATAGTTGCTTTCCGCTTTTGACAGCGACCGGCTAGCATACGATATCACCCGTTCAAGTCCTTCTTTCCTCTGGACTAGGACGGCACCGAGGCCTAGGCTACTGGCGTCAGTGTGGATTTCGGTGTCGGCGTCCTTGTCGAAGTGTGCAAGTACCGGCGGCGACTGCATGCGTCGTTTGAGTTCTTGAAATGCCTTGGCCTGCGGCGTTTCCCACTTGAACGCGACATCACATTTGGTTAGATGTGTTAGCGGCTCCGCGATGCGTGAAAAGTCCTTGACAAAGCGCCTATAGTAGGCACACATGCCAAGGAATCTGCGCACTGCCTTCTTGTCGGTTGGCTGCGGGAACTTTGCGATGCCAGCTGTCTTCTGTGGGTCAGGGCGTACTCCTGATTTGCTGATCACGTGGCCTAGGAACAAAAGCTCACCGTAAGCGAAACGGCACTTTTCCGGCTTCAGAGTGAGCCCTGATGACTTGATGGCTTCTAACACTGTCGCAAGCCGCCTAAGGTGCTCGTCGAAATTTCTGGCGAACACAACGGCGTCACCCAGGTAAACAAGGCACGTCTGCTACTTCAGTCCGGCTAACACCGTGTCCATGACGCGCTGAAACGTTGCAGGCGCCGAGCAAAGTCCGAATGGCATGACCTTGAACTCGTAGAGGCCGTCTGGCGTGATGAAGGCAGTCTTTTCGCGATCTCTCTCGTCGACCTCTTTTTGCCAGTAGCCAGACTTGAGGTCCATCGACGAGAAGTATTTAGCGTTGCAGAGCCGATCCAATGCGTCGTCTATCCGTGGAAGGGGGTACACATCCTTCTTCGTGATCTTGTTCAGTCGACGATAATCGACGCAGAAGCGTAGGGTTCCGTCCTTTTTCTTTACCAGGACTACAGGAGAGGCCCACGGGCTTTTCGACGGCTGGATGATGTCGTCGCGCAGCATTTCGTCGACTTGTTGCCTAATAGGTTCACGTTCTCGCGTCGAAACTCGGTAAGGGCTCTGGCGGAGTGGTCGAGTGCTCTCTTCGGTTATTATGCTATGCTTTGCAACTGGTGTTTGTCGAATCCTCGATGACGTCGAAAGGCAGTCTTTGTATCGTCGGAGAAGGCTTCTGATCTGTTGCTGCTTACTCATAGGAAGACTTGGCTTCACGTCGAAGTCTGGTTCGGGGACAATTCTCATCGGGGTAGATGCAGCTGAATCCGAGAGGACAAAGGCATTGCTGGTTTCCACAATTTCCTCGATGTATGCGATTGTCGTTCCCTTGTTGATGTGCTTGAAAATTTGGCCGAAGTTGGTTAGCATAACTTCCACTTGCCCTCCGTGGAGTCGAGCGATCCCTCTTGCGACGCAAATTTCACGGTCGAGCAATAGATGTTGGTCGCCCTCGATGACGATTTCTACGTCAGCGGGTGTTTCAGTGCCGACGGAAATAATAATGCTTGAGCGCGGCGGGATGCTCACTTGATCTTCAAGCACACTCAAGGCGTGGTGACTACGACAGCTCTCCGGCGGTATCACTTGATCTTGTGACAGCGTTATCGATTTCGACTTCAGGTCGATGATTGCGCCATGTTGATTTAGGAAGTCCATGCCGAGAATGACGTCCCGTGAACACTGTTGGAGGACAACGAAGGTGGCAGGGTAAGTCCGGTCATGAACGGTAATTCTTGCCGTGCAGATTCCAGTCGGCGTAATGAGGTGTCCTCCAGCGGTCCGAATTTGGGGGCCCTCCCACGCAGTCTTAACCTTCTTCAACTGGGCGGCGATGTGTCCACTCATTACGGAGTAATCGGCCCCTGTGTCGACTAAGGCAGTGACTGCGTGGCTGTCGAGAAGTACGTCGAGGTCGGTGGTTCTTTGTCTGGCGTTGCAGTTGGGTCTTGACGTCAGATCACGGCTGCGTCACGTTGAACTGAAGCTGGAACGTCGCGTCGTCAAGTCATCTGTCATCGGTGTAGTCTTGGCTTCCTGATTTCGTCGGGACGGCGGCGTGTCGTTATGTCGTCGAGGTAGTTTCTTCGGTGTCTTCGTCGGCGGCGGAGGATCTTCGTCAGTTCGACGAACAGCAACCGCACCTCCATCGGTTGCTGCTTTTAGTTTTCCGGATATGGGCTCGCTGACCGGCCTCAGGCTGGGCCAGTGTATGGTCGGCGCTGCGGCGACAGGTAGCGGCCTGGTGATGGCGAACGCGACGGTCGTCGAGAGCTCCACTGGGAAGCGGCGAGGTAATCGGCGATATCGCGGGGGCGTTCACCTTGCTGCGGGCGCGGAGCTTTCACGGCGAAACCTCGCAGTCCCATCTCCCGGTATGGACATCGTCGGTAAACGTGACCCGCTTCTCCGCAGTGGTAGCAGAGCGGGCGGTGGTCAGGAGCACGCCAAATGTCCGTCTTCCTCGCGTAGGTGCGCTGGGCGACGGGTGGTCGTGCTGGCGGTGGCGGCGGCGGACGACGGAACTGCGGCGTGACACGGCCCTGGCGCGGTCGCGGAGGGAGACCTTGACGGCGTGCGACGGCGGCGTAGGTCATCGCTTGCGGCTCATGCTGGGTCGATTCAGGGGCTACTCCAAGTTGTTGTTGGAGCTCCTCACGCACGGCGTCGGCAATCGAAGCCAATTGAGGCTGTGATGGTGGGAACAGCTTTTGTAGCTCCTCCCGCACGACCGCTCGGATAGTCTCGCGCAGGTCGTCGGTGGCCAGTGATTGAACTCCGGCGTAGTTTGTCGAGTTCGTGCGGCGGTCGAATTGCCGGTTTCGCATCTCGAGTGTCTTCTCGATGCTGGTGGCTTCGCGAAGAAACTCGTCGACGGTCTTCGGTGGGCTTCGTAACATTCCTGCAAAAAGTTCTTCCTTCACACCACGCATCAGCAGGCGGACTTTCTTCTCCTCGGGCATTTCAGGGTCGGCGTGGCGGAAGAGACGGCTGATTTCTTCCGTGTAGATCGCGGTCGTCTCATTAGGTAGCTGCACCCGGGTTTCTAATATCGCTTGGGCTCGTTCTCGGCGTAGGACGCTTGCGAATGTCTGCAGGAAGCCGCTTCGGAAAAGTTCCCAGGTCGTTAAGGTGGCTTCTCGGTTCTCGAACCGCGCCCCGGCTGCGTCTTCCAAAACGAAGAAGACATATTGCAGTTTGTCGTCGCTGTTCCAGTTGTTAAAGGTAGCGACTCTCTCGTACGTCTCAAGCCAGGTTTCCGGGTCCTCGAATGTTGAACCGCGGAACGTGGGGGGCTCCCTGGGCTGCTGCAGCACGACGGGTGATGCTGGGGCTGCCATTGGGGTGGACTTGGTGGCAATCTTCCTGCTCGTCTCAGGTAGAAGTCCGTGCTCTGGGGGCAGTCCTTGCAGCCGGCGGCTAGCACGCTGGTCTTGGACGACGTTGGTTTTGTTCTCGGGCTTCGGGCTTGGATCGCGGCTTTGCGGGGGCGTTCGGTACATGAACGTACTTGACGTCACGTGGTCGTGACGTCAAAGAACACAGTAGCAATACTGTGAAAGGCAAAAACTAGCTTTTATTGGGCGAACCTGTGCCCACAAAACAGGCTACACTTAAAGCACAACGAGAGCGGCGAACACAGTCGGTGATCGTCGTAAATCTGATCAGCGGGTAAGCGCTTCGGCTTTTATAGAGCAGTCGTCGAATGTTCCAGACTAATCGTTCGGACCCGCGTGCCTTCCACAAAGTTCTACACCATTCGCGTCAGGTGATGAAATCAGATAACGTAAGGTTCGGCGACAACAGACAGCCGGGTAGAAGCATCGATAACTTTCTAGAAACGTCAGATACGTGCAGGCGCGTCCCTCGCTGTGCGATTACAGTTGTTAAGCGGCGAAACGTGGTCGCCCGATAAAGATAAGTACACGTGTCAATATGAGAACCTTCGAACGTAATTGTATAAGTGAATCATGGCATGTATATACATTAAGAAATGTATACGGAGGTTCCTTCACCTGACTTATGAAAAAAGAGGAGGAGGATGTGAAATCGAGGTCTCGGCTCCGAAACCGAGCTGATTAGCCCTCAGGGGGTGCTGTTGCTGTTCTTCAGAGCCTATTAAGGGCGTTCTTGGCCTCGGTGCCGTCTGCGTCCGTGTTTCTTGCTTCAGGCAGCCGTCCCAGCGTGCCCGCCGTGGTGTTCATGGTGCCCCCCCCCCCCATGCCGATACCACAAGTACCTAATCTCAAACGAGTTCGACGGCGCGGTTGATTGATTCTCGGGCATTCGCTTTCGTAAATAGTTTCGCTTTCACGAGACCTGACTCGTTTGGGCATCGAACCACTCAAAGTATACGGCCGACAGCGCCCTTGGCGCTGCTAATGAGCTTGGCACAGTGCCGAATACACTTGTCAGGGGCACTTTCGGTGCCGAGTCTCGCGAATTTTCCCGAAAGTGAAACTATCTCCCAGTGTGACCGCCCGGAAATAGCACCCAAGGAAGGTTCAGTCTCTTCCTGAGACGACGAGGACATTGGAAGAGAACTAGTTTCCGAATAGATTCCTTCAATAAAGCTATCATTTCTCTTTCCGTCGGTGTCCCGTTACACTTCCAATTTTTTTTTTGCCATGTTTCGCTGACTATTTTCAGTCTAGCATATTCGTCACAATTTTCACCAACACTTTTGAAAAAAAGAATAAGAGAAATATAATTTTTATCGCTATAAAATAAATATAGGTAGTAGTAATCAATAAGTTAACAGGAAGCAATAACTAACTTCAAATTGTGCTTTCATATCGAACCATGGCCAATCTCCCTCCTGGGTATGCGCCCTAAGTATAAGAATAATAAGAATACGAAGTTTAATGATAATTTATTTGAATATAAAGTCCAAATCAAATAGACTTCAGAGCTGATTGCTCAATTAGTAAAAGCAAAGCGCAGAAGACCAGGACTCGAGATGAAACACAAACGTCAGGACCGGCGTTTGTGTTTTATGTCGAGTCCTGGTCTTCTGCGCCTTGCCTTTACTAATTCAAGCATGAACCAAATAGCCCAAGCAAGAGTTTTACTGATTGCTCAAGAGTGTGCGCCTATGCTTATTCCAGCGTTAAACAATCAATTTTACTGGATATTCTACAGAGTCGTAGTTTCCCAACTTGTATTATTGCGGAGTTGGCAGAATTTTTGCGATCAAGGAAATTTTATTGTTTCAAGGACGCCTGTTCCTCGTATAAGTTGAGACCGACTAGCGGTGTTGCGCGAGGAGCAGTCCTGTCTTCCATATTATTTAATCTTATAGTGAGCTCCATCCACGCTTGTTTGGACGTGGAAATGTATATGTATGCAGTTGCATTCTTCGCGGCTGACAGTGACGCTTACGCTCCGTACCAAAGATTTCAAAGCTACATAGGTATGCTTGAGTTATGCTTTAGACAACCTGCGTGACATTAAATGTAAGTAAAAGCAGAATTTCAATGTTCGCACTCATGGATCCGATTTCAATTTCTGTATTTTATAAACAAGAACCGATTCCCGAGGTTGAGTCTCTAATAAATTTGGGAATAATCTATGATAGAAAACTCAACTGGAGTCCTCACATGCAGCAAAATGCCGCATCTATAACACAACGCGCCTTGAGTATACAGCGCAGAGTAAGTTACCGACGATGTGAACTACACAGGGATTCTGCGCTAATGATTTAGGGAATGTAGATAGGCCATATATTAGAATTCGTGTGTGTATTGTTCGCGGGCGGCCATGCTTATAAAAAAAGCCTCTGGGTCTTGCGGAGCATGACCCTCTGCGCCTATATCAGGGACTCTCCATGTTTGTGGCTAATAATATCATGAAGTGCGCCTATCAAAATTGCCCTGCAGGTTTCGCATCTTTACGATTCAAAAATTTCCGCAATTTTACAAGTTTCCGCTTAGGCGATCTGAATACGCCTTTATTAATGATAGCAGTGCCTGTTTGCTTGCTCATTGGCCTCATTTTTATATTCCGCAAATTGTGCTTGTACGAAAACAATACCACGTAGAAACAAATACCATAATAGCCAGAGACGTTTTAGTGTACAATGATGAGGCAGGCCTAGGCATTTTCTCGCTTTGACTTGGCTCATCATTCTCTTTGAGACTGCCAGATTTTGTTCCCGTTTTGAAGCCGCCCTTTTGACAATAATTTTCGCGCTTCAGAAACTCCCTTCGAACGCCATAAGCAAGGTTATTATAACTTATTTCCTTTCTCTTTGTACTTTGGTTACAGCTCCACCCAATTTGCCAACACGAAAAGCTTCTCTAGCATTACTTCCTCCACAGTTGAATTTTTTAAAACTATTATGTGTGCCAGGTCACTTTCGATTGCATTTAAATAAAATGGCAAATTCATTTAAATGGCACTACTGGAAGAACCTCTGAGAACTGACAATGTCGGCTCTTCCAGTAGTGCCACACCTAACAGAGATTATATATCAATAATATTGAGTTTGTGTAGTTGTTATTGAATCAATAACAACTACACAAACTTCCTTGACGTGGTCATTTCCGCTGATACTGCAATGTCCTCGAACCCATTGAAAGATTATGTTGTGTCCCTGGTCATGGCTGCGATGGGCGTGGCCTTGATCGCGGGCATGTTGTTATTGAATCAATAACAACATGGACAGAATTTCGGCACCTAAAATTCACGTGGAAAATCCAATGGTGTTCATTAAGACAATCGGAAGTAGTGATCTTCAAATGACGCTGCCGTATTGCCCCTTTCAACCTGTATTTACAGAAGACCGGTCTGGCGTTATCGCGTCTGTATCCATACTGCCAAGAAACAGAATCCTTAAACCACTATTTCTTGTTATGTCGCCGATACAAAGTATTACGAAAACCACATCTATAAATTCCGCTTGCTCACTTATGGTTAACCTTACCATCAGAAATTATACTATCTTTCGGTGCGTCAGTTATAGCTATTAGCCCGAGGAACGTTTTTGATGCCGTTTGCGGTTACATACACTCAACTAAACGAATTTTTTGTTCATTTTTTTATTTGTATTTGTATGTGTGTTTTGCTGTAATCGAATGTGCAATATCTAAAAACATTGAAGTAATGAAAGAAGAGAGAAAAGGATGCATAGAAAGGCAGAGAGGTTAACCCGCGGTAGTCCCGGTTGGCTACCCTGCACGGGGGTAGGAGTAGGGGTATAAAATAGAAAAAGAGTGGGAGAGGCAGATAGACATATATAGTGATAGGAAGACAGACGAGCACAAACAAACCGCGTACACTATAGAGCGGTAGGGCGTGGCCTTGTTAACGTCTATCGTGAGGGCCCGTACACCACAGCACCCTTACCCTTAGTAACGCTAGTAAAACCTTCAGTACGGATGCGCTTTGGGAGCACTGACCTAAAGCTTTTAGATCTGATAGTGGACGATTGTCCAACTGGTGCACCACTCTGCACATCACTTGTCTCTGGGCACTATATCGCGGGCACACACGCATAATGTGAGCGAGCGTCTCATCGCTGCTGCATCTGCCGCACGTGGGGCTGTTGGCCATTCTCATAAGGAATATGAGTTCGTAAACGTAACGTCCAGCCGCAGACGGTACAGCATGGTCTGTTCACGTCGTAGTAACCTAGGCGGTAGCTGCATCCGCATATCCGGAGGCAACGAACGCAAACGACGCATGGTGAAAAGTTTTGAGTCCTGCAGAGACAAACTACATTCACGGGACATCAATCACAGCCCAGCCGCAGCGTCTGTTCGCGAAAGCAGAAAAAAAATTATGAGGTTTTACATGCCAAAACCACTTTCTCATTATGAGGCACGCCGTAGTGGGGGACTCCGGAAATTTGGCCCACCTGGGTTTCTTTAACGTGCACCTAAATCTAAGTACACGGGTGTTTTTCGGATTTCGCCCCCATCGAAATGCGGTCGCCGTGGCCGCGATTCGATCCAGCGAACTCGTGCTTAGCAGCCCAACACCATAGCCACTAAGCAACCACGGCGGGTCCGCGAAAGTAGAATCAAGACACGTTGACCACTTTCATGTGCAGATCGGGCGGCTTCCTTGACGTGGTCATTTCCGCTGATACTGCAATGTCCTCGAACCCATTGAAAGATTATGTTGTGTCCCTGGTCATGGCTGCGATGATATATCTATCGAATGTCTCAGGCCAGGTGTTTATTCGGGCCGTGGCGCATTGTGCTTTATATGCACTGAAGTGCTGGTTGCCAGTCATTAAAGAATGTCCATTGTTGAGGTGGTTCTTGATTAACGAAATAAAGTGCAGCCCGGAGTGCCGTGAGTTCTGCACCCGTCGATGTGGTCACACATGAAGTTTTAATTTGATTTATTCATATTTGCCGGGATGATGACTGCAGTAGCCGAGCTGTTGGAGCGAACTCTCTGCGTATATATGTTGCCGGAATCTGTGCATGTTATGAATGTGTTTCAAAGTTACTTGCTACAAAGCGTGAAATGGCGCTCTAGCTTTCTTTTCAATACCCGGGATTGCAAATTGCCACTGCGGCCACTGAAGACACCACAATGGGTCTGATAATCGTGTAAAAGGCGAGAATTGTGATGCCAAGTAGGACTTATGTGTTCCAATACTTTCGGGAAATGTTCAATGTGACGTCTTCGCTGGTAAGCAAGCAAGATGATGTGAGTTAATGTGAGTCAGGTGTAGGATGTGTGCCCTCAGAACAGCTGTAGTAATACAGACTATATAGAAACTGTCACAGGAGCATCTCTGGCAATAGCCGCTGTCGCGATCAGCGATAAATGGCGTAGTTTTGGGAAGACCGAGACAAGTTCTGAGTGCTTGGGCTTGCAAACTCGGGAGTCTGCGGATATTTGTAGTGCAAATATTTCCTAGTACAGGTAAGCTGGCCCGCACGAAGCCTAAATATAGTGGCAACATTGGTGGTACTGTTGCGCCCCAGGACTTCCCGCCGAGAAACGCGAGAAGGTTCACGAATGTTTCAGCACACAATTCTTGGTCAATCCCAGAGTGTGGGCATGAGCCATAATATGAGGCAATCATCATGATCATCATCATCAGCAGCAGCAGCAGCATAATTTTCGTTGAGGTCCACGAAACAACAGCGACCAACCAACCAACAGCTCGACGTCAGGCATTCTCCCCCGTCGCTGCGAGCAGCCATGTTTGGCAACCAATTCCAACCCACGGGACAGCCGGGCACCTTTCAGCAGGTGGCCGCAGCTGCCGGGCAACAAGCGGCACCCGGCACTGCGGCCACGGGACAGTTCGCACCCGTGTTCGGCGCCCCGCCAGTGGCTGCACAGCAGCTTACTGGTGCTGGCGTTCCGCCGCAACAGGCTTTTCTAACACCCCAGCAACAGCAGCAGCAGCAGTTCCAGCAACAACAGTTGCAGCAGCAACAGCTACGACAGCAGCAGCAGTTTCAGCAACAGCAGCTTCAGCAACAGCAGCTTCAGCAACAGCAGCTTCGGCAGCAGCAGCTTCAGCAGCAGCAGCTACAGCAGCAACAGCAGCAGCAGTTTCCGCCACAGCAGCCAGCGGCACCACCGTATCAGGTTCCTCCGGGGGGTGCTTATCCGGGCGCACCACTGCCTGTCAGTTTTCCGGGAACCCAAGGAGGTAAGCAATCTCTACGGCTTACAGAATTAATGTATATGAACGCGAATATTTTGCCTTGACCAGATCATTTGATTATTGAAAAGCAAATTGATGAAATTCTAGAAGCAATGCGCATTTTTTCTCGAAGTGGTATGAAAACAAGAACGCATTCTAATGCAAACCACTACGCTCATATTAAGGCAAGAAGCCATTGAAGTAAAGATTGGCAATTTGACAACGCACTTTAATAAGCTCACAGAAATACATTTGACACGTGCAGAGCAAACCAGACACGAGCTTGAAGTACAGTGCAATGAACTAGCTAGTGCTACGAAAAGTGGAATAATAAATCAAGATGACATAGAAAATCGTTCAGGCCGAAACGATCTCTAGTCCTTTGGTTTACCTGATGCCGACATCGGATAAATGGGAATGTAAGGTGGTTTCAGGATGTACCGAAACAATGGGTGTAATGGCAAACTCTTGCGCCATTGAAAAAGCGCACAGTTTGACAAACAATGCGAAAGTAAGGCGCGCCCGATAATTCTTAGGCTTGCGCTATTCAAAAACAGCGTGTTTGGTCAGCTGCTTCGAAACTAAGAGGCACTTGATTTTCAATAAAAGCAGGTTATTCCAGGAATGTGCGACAAGCTCGAAGCACGCCCTTCGCTTATTCTCGTGAAGAAATTGTTAAGCATGTCCTAATGTATAATAAGTTGCTTACAGGCAGTAAAGCATACGTCTACAATGAAACTGACAATTACGCTGAAGAACGCACAGAGTAGCGGTAAGGGCACTTTATTTTTCAACGTCAAAATCGTTTAGTGTCTGGGTTCTCGTTGATTGCTGTTAACTTTCGAAGCTTTAAAAATAATGTATCATATTTTGCAAGCTTCATTTCTAAGTCTCAACCTTGCCTTGTTATCGGAAGGGTGTCTTGGTTGGTGCTCAAAATTTCTAACACTGAAATATTTCCTTAGAGATACCGTGTTTACCGCAGGGACCGTAATGCGTATGGTGGAGGGGTATTTATTGTCGTTCACGATGGCGTATGCAGTACACCAGTGGGACAAATGAATGATTCGTCAGAGGGTGTTTGGTGCCGGCTGGCTTTTCGCACCGGGAGCATCATTATTGTACGTTATTTTTATTGGCCGCCGAAAAACAAGACTGCAAAATCAGTTATAAATTTGTCAAGATAATTATCGTATGAATCCTCAAAAACAACGCCAATTGCAGATGACGTTAGTATGCCAGCTGGGGTGGGACAAAATTTTCACCCGTTGTATAGCGCACGTACAGCTATTCAGTCTTTTTTGTAGGATCTAACAAAAATATATGGTTTTTTAGGCTTGTTAACTTCCCCCTAGAATTACTTTACGAACAGTAGCATTCCAGACTTAATTTTTTGTAATCGAAGTGACTTAGTGCTCACGGGCATTGCTGCACCAGGCATCAGTGATCATGAAGTATTAACGACAACTGTAGCATGTGATAGACATAAGATGTATGCGTCATGCGTCAGGAAAGTTTTGTTTTATGATAAAGGTACTTATAGTGAAATGGGCAACGAAGTAGGGCCATTTGGCCCCAATTTATCTACTGTAGTGACACAATGGATATTGAAACTTTAAAAATAAATTGTGGGGTCTTACGTGCCTAAACCACAATCTGATGATGAGGCATGCCTTAGTGGGAGACTCAAAAAATTCGGACCACCTGGGGTTCCTTACTGTGCACTTAAATCTAAGTACACGAGTTGGGAACTTGTGTCATATATTCAAAGAGAAATTTCTTTCTTCGTTAGAGCTATTCGTTCCATCAGAGACATATTCTGCATTGTCGTATAGAAAACATTTTCATTCACAAGGAGCTACGTAAATCTTTCAAGAAGAAAAACCCGGAGTTAGAAGAATAGCGAGAATCTTCACTTGGCTGTGTAAATATTGCTTCTCAGTTGCGAACTAAGAACAAAATGAAAATAGCTAGAAACGATTTGCACATTAGCTCCTGGAAGCAAAATAAAATCGAATCCGTAATAAGTGTGGCACTAAATTAAAACAAATAAAAGAGATATTTGTAGTGTAGCTGCTCTAAAACACGCAGGAAATCGAGTAAAGGACGAGGTAGGCAAAGCAGAACGTATCCAAGGCTGAACTAAATGGGAATTTTTTTTTATTTATTTAAAGATACTGTAGGCCTTTGCACAGGCGCAAACAGGAAGTGGATTGTAAAAATACCCATGAGCATGAAAAAAACAGGGGGAAATGAAAAAGAAGAAAAAATAGGGAAAACAAAAGAAAAGTGCCATACAACAACACTGGCATTCAACACAAGACACTTTGTTTGTCTCTCATGAATCAAAGAATAACAAAAGGGGCTCAAAACAATTGCAGTATTATTTGTACAACATTCTTGTAGTTATCGGGGATCAATAAAACACCACTATTCTGCACATTGCAATATTTACATTTGAAATCATAAGGAAGTATACAATCACACGTGCACTAGTGTCCAATCATTCAGCCCACTCATTATCTTTAAACTACCCGCTCAAATACTTTCATGAGCAACCAAAATGTGGCTCCAATTTTGCGACAAAGCCAACCACAGAATATCATTCTACAATTTCCTTTGGCAACGCATTCCAGATTTTGATTGCCCATAGGAAATATGAATATCTAAACGTGTCGCACTGTGTCGGATACTACCTGATGTGTTTATTATGACAGGTTCTATTGGAGTGCCGGTGTCGTGGCTGCACGTAATCTCGCTTATTTATATTAATATTGTCATTACATAGCTTGAAAAGAAACTTGATCACAGCCACATGACGCCGACAAACAAGGGTAGGCAGTGCTGCTTGGTTTCTAAGAGCACTTACGCTTTCGTGTCGAGAATGCTTATGATATATAAATCGCAACGCTTTATTTTGAATACTTTCTAATTTCTGTGAGAGACATTTCTGGTACAGGTTCCACACTATGCTACCATACTCAAGAATTGGCCTTACAAAAGTTTTATATGCTGCTAGTTTCACAAAGGATGGTGCGGAAGTTTAATTTCTCCGCAAGAAGCCGAGTGTTCGGAAGGCCTTCCTACATTTATTATCGATATGGGTATTCCGTTTTAACGCGCTTGTAATGGTTATGCTTAATATTTTACTGTGTCATTTTGTATTAAATCATTACCTATTAATGTATAATTGAACCTAAAGAGTGACTTTCTATGAGTTATCGTCATATACTGTGTTTTCTTAAGATTAAAGTCCATTCCCCACATGTCACACGAGCGGGCTATATTGCTTGGTGTAGTATTTAGTCGAAGCTGGTCATCGATTCCTTGCACGCATGTATAGATTACCAAGACGTCGGCAAACAGCCGCAATTTTACTCCATTTTCTGCAAAACCAGTGGTGTCGTTAACGTATATGAGAAATAATAATGGCCCCAATGTGGACCCCTGTGATACCCCTGAATAAACTTCGAGTTAGTCCGGGTCATAATTATTTATGGTAAAATATTGAGTTCGGTTTGACAGATAGGCTGCTATCCATTCTACTAGATTGTGTTCAATTCCGATAGACTTTATTTTCTCGATCAATTTAGATTGCACGACGCGGTCATAAGCCTTCGAAACATCAATATAAATAGCATTAGCTTGGAATTTGGAGTTAATTATTGATGCGAAGTCATGTGTTATCTCTAATAATTATGTTATAGTTTGCAAGCTTTTTCTATAACCGTGTTGCTTAGGATATAATACGTTATTTTTTTCTAAGTATATCATGATGGCTTTACTTACTATGTGTTTCATTAATTTACAGCAGCAACTCGTTAGTGATTATTGGTCTATATGTTTCCATGTGTAATTTATTTCCAACTTTATGAATGGGGATTACTTTGGCACATAGCCAATTCTTGCGAAAAGAGGCTTACTAAGTGATTCGGAAAATATAATCTGCCAAAAGGGAAACAGCTGCTGCACGTATCGTTTCAAAAATACATTTTATACGTTTCAAATACATTTTCTAAATTGTTAAGTTTCATACGACCACAAAAATGTGCGTTCAAACTGCACGTAGACAAGTTGCTCGTCAACAATAAGCGCTATCACTACGACCCTACTTCTGACAGTGTGATTGAGACTACGAGACCATTCATAAAGACGCATGGAAACAGCACATCCCAAATAACAAGACACGGAAACGTGCAATGACGGACAACGAAGCCTATCACTTCAACCTCATCCCGCAATCGTCCCTCATCTTTACCTCTCCTTAATATAGCCTTCACTAACATGCGCAGTTTGCTACCCAAACGAGAACAACTTCGCAGCTTCACTCACGACATCGATGCCGACATCATAGTACTAACTGAAACGTGGCTAAACGGAGACGTAAGAGATAGCGAAATTTTCCCTCCTAATTCCGGCTATGTTCTGTATCGCCATGATCGGAGCAACCGGAGAGGAGGGGGTGTTCTATTAGCTATCAGACACACCTTCTCATCTTCCCTGATCAGTCGGGATGATAATCTCGAACTATTGTGGACTTGCGCTTACAACGGTACTGGAAAGACAATTTTTGGCGTGTGCTACAGGCCGCCGGACAGCCATCCGTCATTCTGCGATTCACTCCGTAGAGCACTAACCGACATCACTGACAAATTCCCTAACGCACCTATTCACCACTTTGGCGATTTCAATTACCCTAACATTAACTGGCATCTGCTTTCTGTAACCAACAGGTCACCGTTATCCGAAGCTAAACAATTTATTGATCTTATGCTAGACTTCAACCTACATCAGGTAATATCACGTCCTACAAGAGGAGATAACGCCCTTGACCTTATGCTCACATCTTGCCCCGATAGCATAAGGAGTGTTACTACACTACCCGGTCTTAGCGATCACAACCTCATCCATATCTGCATGACAATAGCACTTAAGAAAAAGTCACCCACAATAAAAATAATAAAAGATTACAAAAGGGCGGACTTTGACGCCATAAATAACGAACTCCAAAATTTTTTAAATGATTTTCAGCAGTCTTACTTATCAAGAACTGTTGATAGCAACTGGGAACTTTATAAGAATGTATTGCTCAACCTGGAAGCTAGATACATACCAACAGTTCTCGTGAAATCTGACTCTAACAATGAATGGTTTAATAAACGACTGAAAGCTCTCCTTGCTAAAAAGAAAAGGCTTTACCGGAAAGCCAAACTTACAAATAACTCAGAAACATGGGAAAAATACGAACTGTGCGCTAACCAATATATTCAGGAGCTGACGATAGCCAAGGATAACTTCTTTAATCATGACCTTCTGACGATTCTACGGTCAAACCCCAATAAACTCTGGCGCTTACTTTCAGTAAAGACACATTCTAGACAGATTGAACTAACAGATCCGGATGGTAATCTCATTAATTCTGAGAAATACGCGTCAGCTCTTAACGACTACTTTACCTCAGTTTTCTCCATCACTAATGACACTCTCATTGAACCAATACCACCACTCCCAGTAAAATTAATGCCAGACATCAATATCAACCCTGATGGCATATGTAGCCTCATTAATACGCTCAAACTAACCACCTCAGCTGGGTGTGATGGAATCAACGCCAAAATACTAGTTAACACCAGTAACATTTCTAGCCAGGTACTACACCTAATATTTACGCAATCTTTAAAGACTGAAAGCTTGCCCGACGACTGGAAGAAGGCCCATGTCGTACCAATCTTCAAGAGTGGCGACCGCTCCCGTGCTACAAATTATCGCCCAATTTCTCTTACCAGCATTCCTTCTAAACTTCTAGAACATATAATCTCATCCAACCTAATGTCCCACCTGGAATCTATTAACTTCTTTTACCCTCACCAGCACGGCTTCAGAAAACTATTTTCATGCGAAACCCAACTCACCGAGTTCACCCATGACATTCTACATTTCATGGACCTTCATTTGCAGATTGAGGCCCTTTTCTTGGATTACTCAAAAGCATTAGACCGCGTTTCCCACAATCACCTACTTCGAAAACTCGCCTCTATCGGAATCCCGAATAGCTTGCTTACCTGGCTTGAACACTTCTTAAAAGGGCGCACACAGTTTACCTCAGCAAATAACCATAATTCATCTCTTAGCAGCGTAACATCGGGTGTGCCACAGGGTGCTGGTTTATCGCCTCTACTTTTCCTCATCTACATCAATGATTTACCTGCTAACATTAAGAATAAATTACGTCTTTTCGCGGATGACTGTGTCCTATATTCCCCAATCAAAGGCTCGAATGAAATCGCCGCACTACAACAGGATCTCGATTCCATCGCAGTATGGTGCGAGAAATGGTACATGCCGCTTAACCTTACTGAATGCAAAGCTCTGTCATTCACCCGCAACCACAGCTTAACCAGTCACATCTACATAATAAATTCAGCTCCTATCAATCATGCCCCGTCTTTCAAATATCTCGGCGTTCACAGGACATCGACACTATCATGGGCAACTCATATTGACACCATCTGTTCTAATGCTTCACGCACCCTTGGATATTTAAAACGCAACCTGAAAGCCGCATCACCAGAAATAAAAAAGCTAGCATATCGAACATTCGTACGTCCTCAGTTAGAATATGCGTCATCTATCTGGCACCCTTCCCAAATATCTAACCTATGACATAGAAGCAATACAAAGTCGCGCTGCTCGGTTTATAACTTCCAATTACTCTCGTGATACCAGCATAACCGCGCTAAAACGTACACTTGAACTACCATCACTTGCTTCCTGCCGGATCATCTCTCGTTTCTGCTTGCTTCACACCTTTTATTACCATCCACACTCCAGGCATACCCTGTTAAATCCACCCTTACGTACATCCTCTCGCTTAAGCCACAGTCGTCCCATAGCAAACATTAACACCCGATCGTCTGCCATGAACACTTCATTCTTTGCCGACGCTATAACCAATTGGAACCATCTCCCAGAAGATATCGTGTCATGTACTGACCGTAAAATGTTCCGCGAAATGTTAACCACACTGCTTAATTGCCGATCCCACCGACCCTTACTCTAACACGATGTTCCTTTTTTTTTCGCAATTGTTCCTGGCTTGTATTTGTTTATTGTTGTTTCTTTACTGTTCTGTACATTTCTTCTAACATTGTTACAAGGATTAAAGCCCTCCCTTATGTAATGCCTCCGGGCCTTTAAGGTGAAAATAAATGAAATAAAATGAAATGAAATATATTATCAGGCCCCGGCGCCTTCTTGGTGCCTATTGCAAAAGCAAATTTAAAATTCCGGACTCTGTTATCACAACTCTGCGCATCCGGGTGTCAGCGACTACCACGGGCGCACTCGAGGATGGCCAGCTCATGAAAACGGATTGGAAATAGGTACTAAATGTATAGTTTTACTAAGTGACAAAAAAAGAATGCCCACACGAAGCAACGGAGTGACTAGTTTGTCGCACAGAAACTCAAACATGGCGTCTGTATAACATGGTCTCTTGCCCTCACATGCGCACAGCTCCGTCATCGCACGATTGCACGCGCACTCAACAAGAAATCGCCCCACCGCCCCACCGCTAGGCTCGTATCGGCCGCAGATCATGGTGTACAATTTAGAGGGCGCTAGTTAGCAGCTTGTGAAAAATTGGAGGACGCTTAAGCTTCGCCTTCAAGAGTGGAACGCGATAACGTTCCCGTCGACGCGCCAAGGGGTGTAAGAAATGCGCAGCGATTACTTATGAGGCGCCCCGCATCGGAATTTGCACCCATCAATCACGCGGTGGATGCAATCAATGAGAAAAATAAGAATGGACTGGGGTGCGTTTGGCAGGCATTCTCAGATCATGAACAGCAGGTTGCCATTATCCCTCAAGAGAAAAGTATATAACAGCTGTTTCTTACCAGTACTCACGTACGGGTCAGAAACATGGAGGCTTACGAAAAGGGCTCTACTTAAGTTGAGGCCGACGCAACGAGCTATGGAAAGAAGAATGATAGGTGTAACGTTAAGGGATAAGAAAAGAGCAGATTGGGTGAGGGAACAAAATCGAGTTAATGACACCTTAGTTGAAATCAAGAAAAAGAAATGGGCATGGGCAGAATATGTAATGAGGGGGGAAGATAGCCGATGGTCATTAAGGGTTACGGACTGCATTCCAAGGGACGGAAAGCGCAGCAGGCGGCGGCAGAAGGTTAGGTGGGCGGATGAGATTAAGAAGTTTGCAGGGGCGACATGACCACAACTAATACATGACCGGGGTAGTTGGAGAATTATGGGAGAGGCCTTTGCCCTGCAGCTGGCGTAACCAGGCTGTTGCTGCTGCTGCTGCTGATGATGATCATGATGAATCACGCGGTGAGTGGCGAGCAACGCAGCATTTGGCGCGGCAACGAAACGTGCGCCTGAGGAAACGGAAAGAACCAAAAAACTCGGTGTCTTGGAGGGAGAAACGATCTACGCGAGCCAAGCCTTGTCATCTACGCGATCCTACGCGAGCCAAGCGTTGCCGCGACGCGCCATGAAGGCCGACGCAATTATGGAGCTGCCGCCTCGATGGGATCGTCCTCTATCTCGCTTGGGAGCACCACGCAGACGCATGACTCCTCGGAAGCAGCTCGGCACACATCGCAGGAGACCCTTTCCCACCAGACGTGCTAGGGCGCAGCGATCACATCAAAGGCGTCCCTCATCGGACGCTCCACCTAGGAATCGCGCTGTGAGCGGAAAGAGGAGCCGCGTCGCCTATACACGAGGGTTCGAGTGACGCACGTTGGAAGTTGGAAGGCGAGCGAGCGAGTAAACTTATTAAATGCAAGGGTAGTGGGGCATCCTCGTACCGGTCCCCGCACGGCCCGAAGGGGAGAAGCGGGCGAGGGGCGCGCCACGTGTCGGGGCAGCGCCGCACATTGCGAGGAGGGGGTCTTCTGCTGCGTGGGCTCAGGGCACAGTAGAAATGCAGCGGAAACGTACTTTGCTACTCGTGTAACTGCGACTTCTGTAAGTTACATGCTCATAATTACCTATATACACCGCAGTATAACTTTCTACGGCACGTTTGTAAGGCAACACCGCATTCACTACAGGCGCTTTTGTGCCGCTTTGAACAGTTGAACTCTTGGCTGAGTGGTAGCGTCTCCGTTTCACACTCCGGAGACCCTGGTTCGATTTCCACCCAGCCCATCTTGCAAGTTGTTTTTATTTATGAAGTGCCTCCCGGAATTTATCGCTCACGGCCAACGTGGCCGACACCAACGACACCGGCTTTTCTGCGATAGGAGCTCCTTAACGCTGCCGCGTTAGTAGCTAACATTCGGCCGTCTTGAAATCTCAACGTCCTCGTTAAGGTAATCGCAGATGAAAAAAAACGCTAGCTGTTTTGTGACATGGAGTCGCGTGGTATACTACCCATTGCCTGCGTGGGCGCGTAACTGCCAGTGGGTAGTCGCACTGATCCTGGCCCAGTCGGTGCTGGGATTCATCCGACTCTTTGTCGTCGTCTAGATGAGACGCTTTACTTGTCCTCAACTACGTTTTCAATTGTGAAACGTGCGCCGTGGTTGCGTACCTATTTCCAGTGTTCTTGTTACGCTCTGGCACTCTGTACGTGTCGGCAGGCAACACTTCCGTTGTCACCAAGGAGCCTTGGAAGTTGGATTGTGTTTTAGCTGGATTTCCCGTTTGTTGGGGCGCTGCCTTCAAAAACACCACTTTTGATGACCGGCGCCACGGTACGATTCACTCGTTGCACTTTTCCGTTAGCTTGAAGGTGGCGTGATAAGTTCTGAACATGTCGAACTCACAAACAACCCCTTGAAGGCTTTTCAAGTGAAGCAAATGCCCAAATGCCTCTATCCATAATGATGGTCTGAGGAAGACCTCTCTCGAGGATGAATTCTTTGTCCGTGCGCAGTACGTGCTTTGTCGAAGTATCGCGACTAGGACAGAGAGCCACACACTTCGTCAAATTATCGACGATTACTAGAAGGTGTTGGTTCCGTTTCTTGCTTGGGACGAATAGACTTGTGTGGTCCAGGGGCGCCGTCTCGTAAGGGCGCTTACCAAGCGGAAGGGGGTTGAGGAGCGCTTACTTCTTCCCATAAGGGTCTTCTTGAAGATGCATTCAAAGCCCTGTCAGATGTGATTTTGCACATAGGGGCGCATCCGAGGGAACCCGGAAGTCTCCCAAATCTTTGCCGCACTTCGGTCCACCGAAAAATGAGCATGCAGACCATGACATGAGAGCTATGGAAAGAAGAATGGTAGGTGTAAAGTTAAGGGATAAGAAAAGAGCAGATTGGGTTAGGGAGGTAATGATAGCTTAGTTGAAATCAAGAAAAAGAAATAGGCATGGGCAGGACACGTAATGAGGAGGGAAGATAACCGATGGTCATTAAGAGTTACGCAATGGATTCCAAGGAAAGGGAAGTGTAGCAGAGGGCGGCAGAAAGCTGGGTGGGCGGATGAGATTAAGAAGTTTGCAGGGACAACACGGCCACAATTAGTATATGACCGGGGTAGTTGGAGAAGTATGGGAGAGGCCTTTGCCCTGCATTGGGCGTAACCAGACTGATGATGATGATGATGATGAGATCATGACATCGCGCCACGACCGCCCGTCTTACGCACTTTGGTAGCCCAAACTTCATTGCCCTCACCTTGCCAGAGTCGATGATCCACATAGGCCAACCATCCTTGAGCGCATAGTCCTTTGTTTTGTTCTTGTCTTCTCTCGAGCGGTCACTTTCCGCTGCTCAAGTATCCGTATAAGTGGTAGTTCCTGATCTTCTCTTGGAGTGGTGACTATCTGGCCTTCCAGAATACGGATATGGCACACCTCGAAGCGTCTTTTCAAAAGATCATCCATGGTATCATGCGGACACTCCACTGGCTCTAGACCCAACGAGTCGACATGCTTCATCTGTGTATCCGGTCGATGCCTTACGGTGAAGTCAAATTCCTGGATGAGATCATACCAGCGAGTAATCTGTGGTTTCTGGGTGCGCTGTGCATTCAGATAGATAAGGGCATGGCAGTCTGTAACCACCGTGAAATGTATACCCAAGAGTAGGAACAACAGTCGATCCACACACCACACAATGGCCATCAGTTCTAATCACGTGGAATGGTATCTGCTTTCTGTTTCAGTTGTCTTTTTGCTTGCGCAGTACACAAGGTGCCAATTCCTACCATTCTCTACAGCTACATTCCTGCTAGCGCTTTGGAACTGGCGCCGGTGTGCAGTTTGGTTTCTGCCTTAGGATCAAATAGTTGCAACACTGGCTTGCACGTAAGTTTGCTCTTAAGATCTTGAAAATTGCTCCCCTGGTCTGACTTCCCTTCAAGTACTGCTTCCTTCTTGGGTGGTCTTGTGAGTGCTTCAGAAACCAAGGCGTACTTGTGAATAAGCTGCCTGAAGAATCCACTCGACCCAGGGAAGCGCCTAACCTCATGCACATTGCTTGGGGTTTGGAACTCAAACATTGCCTCTATTTTAACCCCACGTGGCTCTACCTGTCTCCCATCAGACGGAACCCCAGGAAGTACACATTGTCATTCGCAAATGAGCACTTGCTGAGCCTCAGGGTCAGACCTGCATCCCTTAATATCCACCGGAATTGACGCAATCGCCCGAGCATTTCACTATAATCTTTTGCTGGTATGAGGATGTCGTCGAGGTAGTACCTGACGATTTTTCACTCCTTAGTGAACCGAGCAGTCTGCTCAGCAGCCGTTCGAACACTGCAGGCGCATCTGTGAGATCAAAAATCATTAGTTCCCATTGACGAGTTTCGTCTGGCGGGATGAACGCTGTTTTCTTCTTGGCTTCTTTTGTCAAGGGCACTTGCAAGTATTCTTTAGCCAAATCCAGAACTGTAGTAGGTACCTCCTGGGAGGCGTTCGAGTTGTGCATCTATGATTGGAAGGGCACACTTCTTCACGGTTTGAGCGTTAAGTATGCGGTAGTCAATAACAAGGCGCTTTTTACCGCCTTCTTTTCTACTACGAGCACAGGGATGGCATAATCAGAACTCGTCTTGGTCACTATGCCGAGGTGGTTCCATTTCTTGACAATTCTTCGGATTGTTTCTTGCGCTTCTGCATTGGTCAGATGTGGACACCATGCAGCAGGGGTGCTTCCTGGAACCTCTACAATGTCCATCTTCAGCACTGCCATGCGACTTAATTCTGCCGCAGTCATTGCAAAACACTCAAGGAACTCGTTCAAAACATTCGCTAATTCTCAATGTTGCGGCGCTGTCACAGAAGGCCAAACGTTCACTTCACAACGCCGTGTCGGTTGTGGTTCAATTGGCACAGGCGCTTCTTTCATCGATTTCGTTCCCTGCTCAGTTTCATCCAAAATGGAACTTCGAGCAGAAATCTGTAGTAACTCTAGGGGTGTTGCTGGTCGAAGCGGTTCACTTTTTTGCATGAGGGCCTGTCTTTCACCCACTGGGTGCAAGGGAACAGTGACTTCTACGAGCCTCATGTCGAGCAGGACACCTTGACCACATTTTCTGTACACAGTGGGAGTTTTGATCCTTTGCTCCATAGAAATGTAATCCAGTTTACGGTGTCCCTCTGTAGTAAGCATTCCTCCTTGGCTCTCCGCTGCAGTCATTGGTGACTTTCGTAGGGCTCCAGATGAGCAAACGGACAGACACTACAATGTCAAAACCGCAGAGAACTTCCCATTCTTGCAGACGCGATGTAAGCCAACTTTGTGAATGTTATTGCGACCAATAAATTGGGAGATGGTGCTTCATCTGGGACTACAAAGATGGGTATGTCATTTGTCAGCACACCATCAATGAATAAATCAGCCCTGCATTTACCAATGCATTTCGCCGCAGGTACACTGCTGTTTCCAAAACCATACAGGGCTGTTGCCTCTGGAACGATTTTCATGCCACATCGCGCTGCTCCGCAGGCACGCAGGAGACAGCCAGAGCAGCCTGTGTCAATGAGGCCAGCGACAGTGAACCTTCCATTCAAAGTGACTCCCTTCAGCCAAATGCTTGCACTCTTGATTTCACATCGTGTCTCAGTTACTGTGTTTATTTCGTTGCACTGCAGTGCCTCCTTGCCGTGACGCTGCGTGTGGTCTATTCCGTTGCACAGAAGACATTGCATCGGTCGTTTTGGTTGTCGACAGTCTCTCGCCCTATGTCCGTCTTGGCTACAGTAGAACTTTCGCTCGCCTTCTTCGTTAGCCAGAGGGCATGGCCTGTCCTTGGTACTTCCCTCGTCGACTGGTTTTCTTTCATGCAGCGCGCTTGCGCTCTGAGCACGTGCTTCCGCGATCGCCGGTCTACGGTCACGCGCTGCACCGAAAAACTCTTGCCTTTCACGCTCGATCCTCTCCGATTGCTGAATGTCGTCGTTGTCTTCATGACTTTTTCCGAACAACATCTGGCTCAGTTGTTTCGAACGTCGTCATCTGATTACCAACTCACAAGTGTCCCAGAAATCCAAGTTCGCCTCCTTGCACAGCCGCACCGTGACGTGAAAATAGGCCACTGAGCTTTCCTTGTGCTGTTCCACATGCTCGTGCATGTTGCGATAGCGTTCCGCCGCACGCGTTTGGCTCACAAAGGATCGCCGAAAGCGCTCTTCAAAACAGCTCCAAGTCTTGATTTCGGATCTCCTCAAACGCGGCCCGTCTCTCGCCGGTCTGGTCAAAGGGGACTTTGCGGTAGGGAGACAGAAGTTGCATGCCTCTTTTAACCTACAGTGGTGCCTTCTTCGATCAGTCAAGGCCGACCAATCTGAGCTCGGTTATACCGCACACATGGCACTCAACTGGAGAAACTGGGTAGTTTATAACCTGCACGTAATTGGCCATTTTAAGAGGGTCCTCGTGTGGACGGTCGTGGCGAACATATGTAATTGCCTGTAATAATTATAAACTGGAAGAGATAAAAAAGGAAGGGAAAAAGAAGAAAATTGGGGATTTGAACTTGCGAACCCTGGATGTGGGCCGGAAAGATGGCTCAGTCGGTTGGTCCACCAGGCCCCAGGTTACGTTGAAGCGGCATAGCTCCTGTCTAGAGCCTCGTACTTACGTGGAAAGAACCTGATGATGTCCGCGATCAGTGGTTGGATGGCATACTTTCTTGAAAAAATGACCGACCGTCGAGGAGAGCGAACTTGTGCGGCTCTAGAGACTAGGAAAAGCTTAAGCAGGTGCGAGGCGAGCGCCGCACGCTTAGCGCCTTAGCGTGGGAAACTCGCCCGACTAACTAACCTAACGAATGCTGCTCTCGAGAGTGAAATACCTTTGTCTAATTATGATGATCTTAACATGACTATTTTCGAAAAGAGAACGGCCCAGAGGGCTGTGCTACGAGTGATATGACTGATAATTTGCTATATATATATATATATATATATATATATATATATATATATATATATATATATATATATGTAGCGTTCCTAGTTAAAGGACACAATAGACGGAAAGTATTGCTATGGAACTGGCGTCCATCTTGTCTACCATTTTATTCTCACTTCCTTCTTCTCTTCTCCTGAACCCTGACTCCTGCGCTTCTTCATTCATCTTCTATATATATATATATATATAACTATGAGGCTTTTCTTTCGAGGAACCCGTATGGGTTTCCTTTGTAGCAATTGCTACAAAACGGGTGGATGTCTCATTTTCCCTTTATTTATATATATATATATATTCATTATGGGACCGAATGCGAGCGCTGTTCACTTCTTTCTGCGATTACTAGTCAAGAGAAGTAGTTCAAGGGAGGAAAAAAGAAACAAAAGAAAAAAGAAACTTACTCAAACATAATTGCAGTGCCGTGGTTCTAAAGCGCACGCGCAGGAGAGAAACAGAAGGATATATAAACGTGCGTGGCGATGGTGGGCACGCGAAAACCTGCCGCAGTAAATTTAGAGACTTGAGAAAAAGTTACGTTCACAACAGATAACATGGCGAACAGCACTCGAATACGAAAAGAGGAATTATTTAGACATGGAAAATTCCCTTGAACTATGTATGGTTTCCGGGAGAACTGCTTCTAATTATTGAAAATTTTAAAAGATGAAGTAATATGAGATTTTCGCCGCGCTTAGGGAGAGGATCGCGCCAGCACGAGACTACACCAGGCACCTTACCTGGACCCTGTGGCCAGCACAGAGCTCCTTGTTCCGCCGGCCTGGCGCACATCACGTGCGTTCCGATCGCCCAAGGCGAGAGGACCGCACCTATCAAAAATCTATCTATCAATATTCTATCAAAAATCCAACCTTTATATTGTTACGTAGGAAGACGCAGACGAAAAGCTATATACAAACATATTTACAAGGGAATACGCGGCACTTGGCTAAGAGGCAACAGCACGCGCTAGCCTCCAATCGTCGTCGTCGTCTTCTCAGTGCTCGCCTTTTCGTCATTGTAAACACTGTTCCGTAGTACTACCCCCGGTGGCAAAAACGCCGTCCCGGAGCGACTCAAAGCCGGACTTGGAAGCAGTGTAGTAGGCCTGGAGCCTCCTGACGTGCATGACATCACTAGATGCCTGAGTAGAGGACGAGGTTGTACACACAGAAGCAATTTCGCACGTCACAGGCGTCAGCTGGCGCAGCACGCGGTAGGGCCCTGTGTATTGCGAAAGGAGCGTTTCTGAAAGTCCGACGTGACGAGAGGGCGACCACAGGAGCACGATCGCACCAGGCGAAAACTGTACGTCACGGTGGCGTGTGTTGTACTGACGCTGCTGAGTGGTTTGCGAGTCCGAAAGTCGAGCACGGGCAAGCTGCCGTGCATGGTCGGCGAGGGCGATGGCGTCGCGCCCATACTCGCTTGTTGAGATCGCCGCAGGAGGAAGTGCCGCGTCAAGGGACAACGTCGGTTCGCGACCGTACAGTAGGTAAAATGGAGAAAATCCGGTGGTGTCGTGCCGGGAAGAATTGTACGCAAATGTGACGTAAGGAAGGGCAATGTCCTAGTCGTGGCGTTCCTTGGAAACGTACTTGCAGAGCATATCGGTAAGAGTATGGTTTAACCGCTCTGTGAGGCCATTGGTTTGAGGATGGTATGAGGTAGTCAGCTTGTGTTGAGTGGAGCAGGAACGCACAATGTCGGCGATAACTTTTGACAGGAAGTTACGACCACGGTCAGTAAGCAGCTGTTGCGGGGCGCCATGAAGTAAGATATTGTCACGCAAGAGAAAGTCAGCGACCTCAGTGGCGCATCTGGTAGGGAGAGCCCGCGTGATAGCATATCGGGTGGCGTAATCAGTTACGACGGCTACCCATTTGTTCCCAGAGGATGACGTGGGAAAGGGACCGAGGAGGTCTAATCCAACACGAAAGAACGGTTCCACAGGGACGGTGATCGGCTGGAGATGACCGGCAGGTAGCACCTGAGGTGTTTTCCGACGCTGGCAGGCATCACAGGCAGCAACATAGCTTCGGACGGAGCGAGCGAGACCAGACCAATAGAAGCGGCGGCGGACGCGGTCGTACGTGCGGGTTACCCCAAGAGGCCCTGCAGTGGGTGCGTCATGCATCTCAAAGAGCACAGTCTGTCGTAGATGTTTTGGCACGACAAGAAGAAGATGAGATCCGTCAGAGAGAAAGTTCCTTCGGTACAGAATGCCGCCCTGAAGGACATATCGGCGAACGGACAGGCGCTCGATCAGTGCACGCAGCGATATGTCTCGGTATTGCTCATCGGCGATGTTAGCAAAGACAGACACAGAGAAAGTGCCGTTGGTGGTACTACTATAGGCGTGGTCAGGCTCGTTTACCGGGTAGCCAGACAGGCAGTCAGCGTCCTTGTGTAGTCGGCCTGATTTGTAGGTGACAGTATACGAATATTCTTGGAGGCGTATGGCCCAGCGACCAAGTCTTCTTGCAGGATCTTTCAATGAGCATGACCAGCAAAGCGTGTGATGGTCTGTGACAACGGAAAAGGGTCGGCCATATAAGTGTAGGCGGAACTTCGCAACCGCCCAAACTAGGGCGATACACTCACGCTCAGTGATGGAATAGTAGCGCTCCGAGGGTGTGAGGAGCCTGATAGCGTAAGCGATAACACGGTCGTTGCCACGCTGGCGTTGGGCCAGCACTGCGCCGATTCCGTGACCGCTGGCATCAGTACGGCATCAGTCATTAGCCACCGAAAAAGAAAACGAACGATATAACATACTTAACGAAGGAAAAAAAACTTCACTTGGAACAACACAGCATATACTAAAAATCAAATAATGCGGCAATGTGACCACTGGAAGAACCATCCATCTAATAAAATTAGTGTACCTTTTGTACCAGCCGAGGAACACGTAGATTATAGAATATATACAGATGCATCAAAGACAAAACAAGAAACTAGTGCAGCTTTTATAATACTAGAGAAAGAAAATAAAATTGAAAGCCTAAGAAAATACAAGCTACCACGATACAGTTTCAATTACGATAGAGAAGTTGTAGCTATTTTAAAATCGATAGAACACATCACATCATCAAAAAAATAGTTTAGATGTGAACTATTCACAGACAGCTTATCAGCACTGTAAGTTTTAAGAAACCTAAGCAATTCAAATCCAAAGATATGCTAAATAAACAATATATTAGATCACGCAAAATAATTTAACATAAAATGAACATATGTGAAAGGCCACAGTGGTATATTAGGAAATACGCTAGCCGATGAATTAGCAAAAGAATCCACAAATGATGGCAATAAAACATTTTTCCCAACTTCAAAGACATTTATTTCAGAGCTGCAAGCAAATTTATATATATGATGTAACACAATATGGAATAAAGAAGAAATTACTAGCTACATTTAGAAATGGATGACGAAGGTAAATAACATCCTCAAACACTTTCCACAAATTTCTATACTTCCCAGGCACAGATAGGACATGAGAGGCTGCCCGTTTTACTTTTCGAAATTTAACATAATATCAGAATCAAAATGTCAATGCCGGATAAACATTGCTGGTTTCGACCGCTACGTGGAAGATGGCTTACTTGCCACTATAGAACTAAATGAACTATCAAAAAATACGTGATAACTTGGAAAATAGAAAAACAGTAATTAATAAGAATGAATAAACAATAACGATTCTATATGAAATAGTAGAGAAAATTGAGGAAAGCACTATACAGTGGTAAAACGATACAAAATTAACTAAAATAGTGAAAAAAATTGAGAACATCTTCAAAAGTATTCTGACATCGTTATGAGAAAGACATTGTGCATAAAAATCATTATTGGTGAGGGCTCCTCAGCCACTGTTTCTTATCAAACCACCAATATCACCACAAAAACAAGAACAAAAGAACAGATACACACACCACACAATGGGCTACAGGGATCAAAAGCAAGGAGCTTAAAGCTTATCAGCTTCGCAAGACATGCAGTGGACCTAACAACTAGCGCAAGGATTGGATCCGACAAGAATCGAGGACCACTCAAGCACTAGACAAGTAATGAACAGATAGAAGAAGAACTTAAAGAAGGATCCCTTCAAGACGGAGGAAAAAATGCAATTTGCGTAATTTTTGTTTACGTTTTGTTCAATAAATGCCCCCTGCATGCTGAGCCTGTCCCCTGGGCTGTGGATGCTGATAGTAGCTTGCGCTTTCTCTATTTCACTTTCTCACCCACATCTTCTCTAAACTTTCACATTTATCCGGTCACCTGCCCCCTTTTCCCTCTTTCTCTATACTACTTCCTATTCCCTTCTATACTCTCACCCAACACCTTCCAGCCCAGCCTTCTTATTTCCTATTTCTAACCTGGGATACATTAGTGGTGCAGGTGGGGAATGCTCTACCCCTTTTCACACTCTGTAGGGCGTGTAACACGACTACGACACTCCGTTGGATGGAGAAGCTCGACATCGAAAAGGCAAAGAATACTTCGTCTGCACACGAACAAAGTGTACTGCAGCTGCGGCAAAAATGGCCTTATGGGGTGCGTTAGAGCTCAACAGTGACTAATGGCCCCCAGAAGGATTGCTGGTCAGACGCTACATGCTTATTTTGCTCCATAGTACGTGCTGACACAGCGCAAGTATGAAGCGCGGTTTTTGCTTCTAATACGTTTAGCGAGCTCCCGAGTATTTCAACGTACCTTCAGCATTATTCTGGCTGGTTTAGTGTTCCGGCTTTTAACTAAATACCGCTTATAACGAAGTCCGTGTCCTGTTTCTATCACTTTATTATAGCTAGTGTTTACTATATATAGATGGTGTTGCTT
The DNA here is from genome assembly GCF_050947875.1 of Dermacentor variabilis. NCBI lineage: Eukaryota > Metazoa > Arthropoda > Arachnida > Ixodida > Ixodidae > Dermacentor > Dermacentor variabilis. The sequence continues at coordinate 197,308,277 of NC_134570.1, forward strand.
TCTGTGCCTTAGAGACTTCTTATAAAAAGTAATGAGAGCAGCGAACGTGGTGTTTTTCCAGATGGCTTTCAGAGGCGGACATACCTTGTCCCTAATAACGTGAGCTTCAAGAAAATGATTAGCACAAATTGCCGATTTAACTCTTCTATTAGTGCGTCGGGGGCGGTTATCTAAATGGCAAATTTGCGGCTAGTGATATTTTCATGCACACCTATCTTTTGAAGATGTTGAAAGTCGCACCTAGTTCCAGATGGTCATCATCAAATTGTAACGTTCAATCGAGGCCGTATTGAGACTGAGCGCGTGCCATTGCGCGTCAGACGGCAACGCCCCGGAGATGGGGCCAAGTTTGAACGATAGCCATGCCGCGGCGAAGCCTGACCCGACATACAGCCGCGCTTACTTGCCAGGAAAAGCGTGACGTATGAGACATGTGGTTTCAAACTTGCCCACCCATGCCGTCACGGTGTGTCTTCGTGTGATGGCGGCGCCGCCTTTCGCGAGTGCCCATGGCGATCGGTTTGAATTTTGCCTGGATTTACTGTCAAAATTCGACTATGCATATATCGAATTAGGTGCATCTTTCAGGCGTTTTAGAAAATGAGGGCGTAATAAAATGTGACTGCCCTAAAATTCGCCGTTTGAAGAACTTCCCGTAAAGCTCTAATGAAGAAATATACTTTAGAAGAGCTAACTGCTGGCCTAGTTGGTGATCTTGCATACTAAAAAGTTCTTGCGTCAAAAACACCATGTCGTCATCTTTCTTGTGTGTGTTGTTTGTGGCGCAAAATATTTTTAGTATGCACTAATGAAGTTAATTGTTTTTTTATTATGTTTACAGCGCCCCTGTATATGGCTATTTCTGGGAAAGAATGCTTGTCTATCGTGCCGTGTAGATCGGGAATTTCTCTCGATACATGAGCCGATCCCGAAGATAGTGCAGTAGCGGCCGACCCTCGGCAGAGGTGAAGCAGCCATCAAGCACTCTGCCAAGATGAAAAATAATTTTTTATCGGCTCCAAATAGAACCCGTATCAGATATTAAGCTGATAAGAACAGATACTACGCTTTGACCCACGTCGGCCATGTCAATGTTCGCACCACCCTCTCATTGTCGCCCTTCCAAGCGCTTGCGTATCTCCTTTCCTTCCGCTCTCCCGTGGTGGCGGTCCCATAAACGTACTGCCAGCCAGGACCACGAGGCGAAAATAAATGCGAATCATCGATGTAGCCCCGATCCCGCAAGCTTGGAAAGTTTCACCGGAGCAATGGCCAGGTTTCAGAGGGAGTTTGTGGGGAACCAGTTTTGTGTGGCATGTGTTGTGTGTAAACACTTGTGGTTTCCGATTGACCTCACAACCATTACTGCACCAAGGGACGTCGACAAACGCACGATCGCCTTGGCCACGGTGGAGCAGTGTGTGCCCTCGGAGCGCTGTCAGGTGCGTGTCCATTCTACGTGCCGGGACACTTTAGTAAAAGGTGTAGGAGGCCGCATATAGCCAGAAATACGTGGGCATGTGCACCTCATCATCTTCCGAGGCTCAACATCTCTGAGGAGCGACTAGTCGCTCCTCGCCTTTCGTTTATATGCATTTCGCAATGTATAAGCTACTCGCGCGAATCACCAATCTGACTGTAGTAAAAAGAAAGTTCAGCAGTAGGTTACACGCCAGTAACACGGGAAGGCACACGTGCTAATGTATTAAGTCATGTGAGTAGTCAGACTTCATGCAAGACATATCGAGCCCCAATGGGAAGCAAACGCATGTTGCTGTAAGTCTACGCCCTCAACGACACATGGCAGAACTTAATGCACTACCCAAGCGTGCAGCATGCTTGACACCTGTAAGTATTACAAATGTGTAGCAGAAGCCGAACACGATTACGCTGCGTCCTCTCAGCAGGCTAAAGCCGCACTCGCGGTTGAACGCATGGCTTCCGCCGCTTCGCACGCCGAGCCTCGCTTCTCGCTTGGCGAGTGTCCTCGACTGCAGCGAGTATCCTAGGGCCGAGGACCGAGTATCCTAGGACCTAGCATCGATTATCCAAGGGCTACTCTGCAATGCGCTAGGTCCCGGGCGAGCATCCTCCATCGCCGTCTTTCTCTCGCTTCGCAGTCTACCATCACCACAACCGCCGTCACGTAAAGTCAACAACGCAACACTTGTTTTTCTGTCGGCGCGCGCTATTCCTTCGCCTCTGTACCTCCGCTCGCTCGGAGGTGACGTGATATCTTTTTGCACCCTTCGACTAGACGCCGCGTTTCTTTCAATCCCATCGGGCAAGGAGCCACTTGAGGTTTTTGCCCTAATATTATTCCAATGAATTTATGTAGTGATGCTTTCTATAACAACAACACGGGCTCGATTGAAAAAAGGCTAGATATCCAGAGCCATGTCCGCGGGATAAAAAAAAAAGATGCGGCCTGCCGCGTCAGGCGGGCTGCAATGGAAGCGAATGTGACAGCCTTAGTTGCCTTCTCAGCCGCTTGGCTGGGCCGAATGGCGCTACCTGTCGGGGATGAGATGCATCGGCTTCAACGGGAGACGCCGTTCCAAGCGCGTTCCTGATGCATTTTCTATGCCAATCCCAGACAACAGTGCCCGACTGGTAGCGGCGCAGCGGATCGCACTGTTTTCTTTGTACGCGGCAAGCCGCACCTTTATTTTTTATCGATCGGCCACTGCAGAGAAATGCATCGACTGCTATGAAATAAGGAACCACAAATCAGGCGCACAGACACACGAACTAAAAAAGTGAGCAGGAAATTAAATTGTAGTACATGCAATAACGTATACACATCTCAGTGTTATAGTAAAAACAATTATCACGTGAGAAATCACTGTTATGCCAGTTTGTACCACACAGATGAAATTGCGGGGGCCATAAGAGAAGGGAATTAACCTATCAAATATATGCAGGTTCAACGCACTGTGGGAATCGTGCACGAGACACTGTGCCTGTCCAGCTGCCTGTCTAGCCTTGGTATGGTTTTTGTTGTGTCATAAGATCGCTGAAGGTGTCCGTGTTAGGAGAGGTTGTATATGACGAAGGCACGAAGTCGAAGACATGACGACGTCGGTGGTGTCATGACTATGAGGAGGGCCTAAGGAAGACGTCTAAATACCAACGAGAACGGTAGCAGGAGGGCACGGCGATGGCCATATGACGGCGGCCGTTCTCGAACGCGGTGTGCTCGCAACATAGACGAGAGAGGCAGTCACCGCATTATACAGGACTGAGGCACAGAACTCTTCGCTCAGTATGGGTTTCAGCGTATCTTGCAACGACCAGAGACAGTCTGCTAAACTACACGATACACCATTTCAAATTTAAGGTAGCTTGTGCATTGTTATACATGAATAGGACTCTTTTAAATCGATGGAGTGAGATGATTTATTTGATTTGGAAGGTGGCATAACAAAAAAAATATGCCGTTAACCTACAGCAAAGCACTACTTCGTTCGTGCAGCGCCGCAAGGGTTTCCCGGCAGTCAACCGGCGGGTCTCGCACCACAGGCTCCTTACGCGGGCCTTCCACAGGGGCCGTATGCGGCGCCCGCCCCACAGACTGCACCGGGAGTGCAGCCGCTGGCACCGCAAAGTTTGGCCCCGGGTCTACAGTACCAGCCTGTGGCTCCCAGCTACGTTGCCCCACCGCCTCAAGCTTTGCCCGCGCCAGCCGGGGGGACCCTGCCGGCGAACGCCGTCGCCGGACTGGATCCCGGTGCGTGCGGTAGTCGCGCCCGTTCCGTGAATAGCAAGATTGCAAATCTATCTATCTATCTATCTATCTATCTATCTATCTATCTATCTATCTATCTATCTATCTATCTATCTATCTATCTATCTATCTATCTATCTATCTATCTATCTATCTATCTATCTATCTATCTATCTATCTATCTATCTATCTATCTATCCTTGCCTTTATGTCCAGCTGCAGGGATATAACCTCGTATCCCCCCCCCAAAATATGCCAATAAGACAAATCAATTAATAATGCCGGTTACTACATTGAGCAAAGAAGCAAGCAAGCAAGCAGACAGGCCCATGTATCGATACGGTGACTTTCCCTGTCATGTGGGAAAATGCACCATTAAGATGAGATACTTGCTTCTACCTATCACAAATATATTGTCACGTGGCAGTGACGGCGAAGAAAAGCAGCAAAACTGTGAATGGCGAAACTAGAGTTTTATTTGGCGAACCTGTGCCCTCAAAAACAGGCTACACTTAAAGCACAATGATAGCGGCGAACACAGTCCGCGACCATCGGAAATCTGATCCGCGGCAAAGCACGTCGGCATTTATACATCAGTCGTCGAATGTTCCAGAACAATCGCTGGGACCCGCGCATCTTCCACAACGTTCTACACCATTCGCGTCGCACATATATGCAATCAGATTGCACAAGGTTCGGTGACAGACAGCGGATGGAACCATCGATAACATTCCAGACACTTACGATACATGCAGGCGCGTCCTGCGCTGCGCGATAACATTTGTTAGTCGGTGAAACGTGTTCGCCCATTAAGGATAAAGAAGTAGACGGGTCAATATTGTAGCGCGGTCCTGCACTAGCCTTCCAATCTCTCATTAGTGAATCGACCTTTTGCTTACAGATTAGGTGTCATTGCCCCTATAGCGATTGGGAGCCAGCACGAAGCCTGCTTTCTCTGAGAGCGCTTCATTTTTGGTGGTTACCTATACAGCCACAAATCGAGCCAAAGAAAGGCTTACAGAGTAGAAACTACACGCGATTATGATGAGCAAGCGTGAACGATATCGTTTCCTTTTCTTCATTCTCATTTAGGCGCCAGGAGGGTGCAAGGGGGCGTAATCTATTTGAAGTAACATTCCAAATTCGAGGTATCAGTTTCTGTAGAAATCGGCCACATCTTAAAGTTCAATTTTGCTCAGAGAAACTAAATTGCAAACAAATTCGTTCGAAGGACAATTGCAACGGCTTTCCCTTCCAAAATCTCTTATCTAGAGTTTGTTCTTACAGTTTGTTCGTTGACGGCGAGGGGTTGCCTCAAAACTGCTTTTAACTTTACTTAAGAATTGATTAAACTTGGCAGTTACAGTGTTGTCAATATGTTCGACCGTATAACAGCGCCACTATAATCTAATTACGGGTTTACTAGGACACGTGCCTGAGGATGCATGAGGTTCCGCTGCTCTGCCTCGGTTTAGGGTTAGTAGACGAGTAGACAATGTGAGTAGACGACAGAGAGTGATCAGTATTTACTGTCCTTGAAGAATAGCGATGACGGGTTCTGATCTCTATACGGAGTAACGCAATTCAACAACGTACGAAACCGAAAGATCATCGCTGCAACAATTTCATCGTTTGAGCGAAGAATTATTTTATTGCATTATGTGGATATGCTAGTGCTATGCTGATGAAAGGCCATTGCACTACTCGCAGCGAAATGTGGTTTGCAAAACGGACCGGTTCGGGAGCAAGTGTAATCAAAATTCCGAGTGGGCCAATTCAGGCAATGGTATCGGGATGCAATACCCGAGGTGTAGCATGCCGATGTAGCTTCTTTGCCTCTTCTCTCCAGGACTGGCCCTGGTGCCTTGTCTAAAAGACGTAGCTGGAGTCTAATACACAGCTGAAGCCGTGAGAGGGAAAGCAGTAAATATAGCAGCGACGTTAGCCTGGAAGTGTTTGGAGAGGATGCCCTTGCGCTGCAGCGTTGATTTCTACGTCACAAATGGCGTCCGTACCTAAAGAACAATTAGGTACGTCTCGATTGGGCGGTGCAATTTTATCCTATCATTGCAAGAGGTGCAGACGCGTTGGACGTGCGTCAAGTGTAGCGTTTTGTAGACATCTCAGTGCATGCATGCGCCCATATTTGCCATTATCTACCTACTCCGCGAGACCATCCGCAGCTCCATTTTGAGAGTGTGATGTGCGCTGTCGAGCATTATAATATTCCGTGATTGTGAGAAAGTGTGGGATCAACACAACTTTCCTTTTTTGTGTGTGAAGAGGGAATGCGGTTGTTCCGTTCGGAGGAACCGTTCCGTTAGGAGCATGGCATTCGTTTTACCCGAATGCCATGCGCTAGAACGCTAAATGCGATGCGCCATCATTGCATTCATGCACGCTGCTATAATGAGCTACCAAGAACGTGGTTGTGGATAATTTGTGCCAGTGGCTTGTTATTGCAATATGTGCTAAGTTTTCTAGCCTTAATCTGGAGGCCTCCGCTGCGCCCTGTCTCCGAGTCAAATCGGGGTTATAACAGCGCCTGTGCGTCTAAGGTGCCTTCTCCTCGTGTTTCCCTGCGCTCAACCACTTTTGCACGAGCTATTCCACATCGCCACCCTTGTCGACTTTAACACACAAATTCCATAATTAATTTTTTTTTATTTCAACCTTATCCATTCCTTAAGTGATTCATTTACGTGAAACCTTTGTGGAATTCATGCTTCTCTTTTTCTCTCTTCCGCGCAGCACATCTTACGGTGGACAATATCTTGCAAGTCCTGACAGAAAGAGGTAATCGTCAACCAAGCATTGCATTCGTACGCAACCTCTCGGAGCTGAAGACGCGAGCTCATGGCGTTCTATACGGGAAGAACAAATTTCGCATTGCATTTCCTTAAAGTATTTCGTGCATGTTGCCGCTTTTTAGAGAAGGAAAGTATCTCTCCTTTGGCAGGACCATGCCTTGTACAAGTGAAGAAGTTCTCGAAATATTACCGCGGAGCTCCCGCTCTGTGTTGTCTTCGTTTCTTACTCACGGACAACTGTACCTGACAAGTGTCCTTCAGCGCTGTCCGCTTTATTGATTCCCGTAGGACTCATAATGCAAATGATATCCAACATGGGCCAAAACAAAGTCAAAATTAAGATAGGAATTTGAGCTCCAGCGTCTGTAATTTCCTAATATCTCTACTCGGCCACGTCGATACAAAAACAGCAGAGGTTGAAATCACAAAAGCCATGCGAGAGTAGTTTGCTAACGTTATATGTACAATATTCTTTAACGACTGAAAAGTTTGAACAACCATAATCGGCCAGCAATGTGCTGAAATAGATGGAATTTTGTGACAAAATTCAGCAGCATACCGAAGCAAATTACACTGCAATATTTATTTACGTTTTCTTCCTTTAGTTTAAATTTACAAAATATATATTAAGCACTTGAATAATAAAATTCCGATCACCAAGGGTTCACCGACCGTGAACGAGCACACGAGAAAGTGGCGACATACATCATAAAGTTACTGTTCCAATGTGAGAGTCTGAAAAATAGCTCCTTGCTGGCTCATCGAGACATCAGGGAGATATTTTTCAGTGTGTTATCCTGTCGCCGCACAACGTGTACCGTTAGTGGCTACTGTCGGCCAAATTGGCTACTTTTAGGCAGCGTTTGAGGCTTAAGTGGAAGCTTTACCTCGGGTGCTCCTATATAAATGCATATACAAAAAGAATTTGTTCTCCTCGGCAACCATTGCACCACATTTGACGATATTTCTTGCAGTGAAAAGGAAAACTTAAAACGAAGTGATTGTTGACTTAGATTATTTGACTTAGGTCGTCACTTTTTATTAAATATCGTCAAAAATCGCAAATTTTCAGAAAACGAGATTATGAGCATAACAGTCTATATTTCGGCAATGAATAATGATATCACAATACTGTCAATTCCACCTAATAGTACATCTAAAGCTGAAGAAATTTTCATGTGAATCTCAACTATGTTGTATTATAAAAATACAGCTTTTGGAGAATCCATGTACACAACGTAACGAATTCACGTCATATTTAAATCGACACATTGAACTTGCGCGCTTTGAATGAACTAATGAATGCCGCTTATAGAACCGCGGTATCTGTTCTTGATGCAAACGAATTAATTTTTCAACTTCGTGCTTCTATTTTTTTTAGCCGTCCGAATTTTTAAATATTTGTTTAACAAAATTCCGGCCCTAAGTCGAAATTCCGCTTCCAACAGTCACTATAATTTAACTTTCTCTCTCAAATGTAACACATTTCTTTAAAATCGGTCCAGGGGTTATCTCAGGAAATCGTTTCTGCGTTTTACATGTATATGTATGGGCCGCTTAGGAGTTGGGCGCAAGCTAAAGCTTGCTCGTAAAATGTGTGGTTGGCCCTCCAGATACTTTTCGGCTACGTTTGAGTGATATTTTGAACGATTTTTGTGGCCAATTTTTCATGGGCGCACTAAAAGATAAACAGGCTCCGACGTTATATCTAATGCATAGAAGTTACAGTTCTAGGCACTGTCTACTTCATTTAATAGCACATATCTTAATTTAATTTATTATTTTCCGATATCGTCTTCCTGAGCTATGACATACTCTCACTTCTAATAAATCACTTCCGTGCGTTCGACTTCACGTATTTATTATCGTTTTGACGCTACGTGGCTCGTACGCAGTGACGTGTATCATTGGCAAAGGAGCCTTTGTAGATGGTTCCATATTCAGCGTTTCAAAATTCTGCAGTGGAAAGGCAGAACAATAAATGAAATGTAGAAGCTGCCTTCTCACAATCATTATATTGCCAAGGTTGAAGAAGCACATGGTAACCGCGGGAAATAGGGCGCTAAGCGTCGTAAAATGCAACCTACAAGATATTGCTCTTCTTGAGGCTGCGAGTGGTCTGGGAGATACGTGTGTTCAACCAGAACCTTATCAGCCCTCGTGCTGAAGATCAAAGGGGAGTCCAATAACGCAGCTTCCAGTTCCTGACGCAAATGGGAGCGCATTTGCACGAAGCTGCCGAAATGCTTGTCGGCACTTCGTGTGTCGAATGCCATCAAACCAGGAAGAAAACGAAGCACAAGGATTGGGGCTTCTTTAATATGGGGCGACCACATCGCTCATTTCTTTGACAGCTCGCTCCTCTTGCTCGAGTCTCAAATGCGTCACTTTACAAACGGTGACTCATACCACAGTCATTCAATACTTTGCTAGCCCATTAGATCAGACAAAGCGCAACGCTCTGGCCCGGGGCCATAGATTACAGAAATGTCAGCGGCACAAATGCCCTATTGTCGAGGTCGCACAATGTGTCGGAAAAATCGGTTTCTCCACCTGATGTGCCGAATGGAAGCGCGTTTTCTTCTCGACTTCTCATTAAAAGTTAGCTTAGAATCAATGTGCAGTTGGTTCTGCTAACCATGATGCTTATCAATAAATTGCGAATACGGTTGAAGGAACAACGCTTGATCTAGTAAACCGTAACACGTGAAGCTTTTACGGAACCGCCCAGCTCAAGAAAAACAAAAGCCTTTACGTACTCCTGATGTGCCACAAGTTAGGCGTTGTTATAATGTCAATTGACATTTCAAAGTTTTTAGCTATCGTAGTTTGAGATCGGAGGTAATAAATCATGCGCAAAAATGAACGTTTGCATATTTTGGCTACTGTAGCCTTCAGTTTTAGCTGTATTCCTTGAGTATCCATAGGCAACACTGGCGCTAAGTTACAACTGAATACTTACTCTTGTGAGTGCTGGTACTTGCAGGTAACGTTTTGCGTGTTCGTCGCCCTAAGCAAGGGAGGGGGGCGGGGGAAGGATCCGCGTTCAAGTCTATCAGTGTGCCTTTTTTGTTGTAGTTTAATCGTACTTAGAACAACAGAAGATCAACATATCTCTCGCCAATTTTTGGACGCGCGTTTAAAAAAAGTGCAATTGCACTGGCGAAGTAAAATGCGCGGGGTGCATTTGAAACGGTGGGATGTAGTATTGAGGCGTATTGCGCAGGCATTGACTGGCGTCGCATCATCGAAGACCCCCAGTACGCGCCAAAGATATTCGCCGCCCAATCGGACGAAGATGAGAGCGACGAGGATGAAGAGAGCGAGGAGGAAGGTAAGTGCCCTGCTGGATGGGCAGGTGTGACGGAACGCCACTTTGCCGTCCTGTGCGCAGCCGTCGCGATGGCAGCGTTGCCACCCGTAATCAATTTATTACAAGGTGTTTGCTTGAAATACTTGTAACAATCAGTAGAAATTAGTAGATTAAATACGCTGACAAAAGAGGTACCATAAGCGCACGTAGATTACGCGATCACTAATGCCGGTGGGATGGAGGGGGGGGCACAAAACAAAATATAAGTAATAATACACGAAGTGAGGTACTGGAAGTGGTAAGGCAATACATCTATTAGGGCAGTAAGTGACCGCGGATCTGCATCATGAGACTGAAATAATCAGAAGAATATGATTGCACTAGGGCGCATTTGGCAGGCATTCCCAGACCATGAACAGCAGGTTGCAATTATCCCTCAAAATAAAAGTGTATAACAGCTGCGTCTAGCCAGTACTCACCTACGGGGCAGAAACCTGGAAGCTTACGAAAAGGGTTCTTCTTAAACTGAGGACGACGCAACGAGCTATGGCAAGAACAATGACGAGTGTAACGTTAATGGATAGGAAAATAGCAGATTGGGTGAGGGAACAAACGCGAGTTAATGACATCTTAGTTGAAATCAAGAAAAAGAAATGGGGGGCATGGGCAGGACATGTAGTGAGGAGGGAAGATAACCGATGGTCATTAAGCGTTACGGACTGGATTCCAAGGGAAGGGAAGTGTAGCAGGGGGCGGCAGAAAGATAGGCGGGCGGATGAGATTAATAAGTTTGCAGGGACAACATGGCTACAATTAGCAGATGACCAGGGTAGTTGGAGAAGTATGGGAGAGGCCTTTGCCCTGCAGTGGGCGTAGCCAGGCTGATTATTCTTATTATTATTATTATTATTATTATTATTATTATTATTATTATTATTATTATTATTATTATTATTATTATTATTATTACACGAAGTGGTGCCGCCAAGAAAGGGGCAACGATGTATAGAAGCGGAAACCCGCGGGGCACATCATTTCTCGTTACTGCGAATGGCCGATGCAAAATATAGTCACAGGACGAAAGCATGCGCATTTGTTCTCGCTGCTGCCGTCACTGTCGGCGAGAGTGGCGTCGTCCACCATGCAATCAAGCAAAGCAGTGCGCTGCCAATGCACGCACCGCGGCAGCATTGATTGCGCGTGTTCGAACACCGCTCCGTACGCAGTGGAAATCGTGGTGGCGTCTAGTGGTTTATCTCACTGCAGTTTGAAGTGCCTCAAAAAAATTAGAATGAAAGAACTGCGTGATATTCGTGTCACGAGACGGAATGGAACGCTAGGCACGCTCTGAGGCAGGCATTTTTCAAGCAAAAGGAAAAAAAAAGAAACACCTGTTATATTCATGAAAATACGGTATTTTAAACGAACATTTTGCCTGCACTGAGCTTCCGTTTAGTACTACAACGGGCAATCCGCGCAGCAGGAACGCAATACATTGACCTCCGGAAATTCGTCAGAGAGTACATATTTTGCTATACCACCCGGTGCACAGCAAATCTCCAACAGCCTAACTTCTTGATGCCTTGTTCTAACTTTCTTACCGGTTTTGGGAGAGCCCCATGTGACATCTGGTCCCAGAACTATGACTTGTTCGTCCTGTTTTGGACCATTTGCTTCAGCCCCGAAGTAAAAAAGATGCAGTGCTCGTGTGCAAGAAAAATATATGGCGCTTTAATTACATTCTATTTGGAAAGTAGCATACATTTGGTTGAACTTAGTAGGATAAGCAAAACAAAATCGGTACAGTAAAAATAACAGTACACTTTTATTGCGAGTCGAGAAAACCCAGTAGATTCTTAAGTCTCATTTATGAATCCCTGAAACATGGAAGATCACCACTGAAGCAAATGATTATTCTGCAGCGGTCGCAACGTTGCGTGCCGCTCTTTCAGTTCTCGGTCGCGTTCGCAGGCGCACGCAAGCTCTCGTGCTGCACGTTGAGCGAGCAAGCGAGCAATCTTTTCTTAGATAAGATGTTGCAGGCCACACGTTAGGTTACTGATTGTTAGATGTGCCCGGTCACGATAATTTAAATATTTGGCCACCACCATCGCTGTTATCGTTATTACCGTTGTCGTCTTCCACCACCCAGTGCAGGATGACGGCCTCTGCAGTTACCACCGTTCTTCATCTGCCATATCCATGCTGTGTCCAAACATTCCAGGTCTCCGTATTCTCTATCTCCTTAAGTGCGAACCCTCAAGTGCGTTTACGAAGCATGTGGGCCTAATAAACAACTCGTAAGCATATGGCTGGACAACGCGGTACATTACCATCCGTGCTCAATTTGTCCATTTTATCTGCGACATCGACTTCTTTAACTACCATGCCGACTACGCCCGTCCAATCTGCGATCCGTGGCGCAGTATTAATCTCTTTTAGCGTTACCTGCGTGAATCGCCATTCCGTCCCCTGTTATGCGATCATCATCTTCTTCTCGAGCTTCCCTTCGCCTATTATCATAAAGCGTCTGCGAAAATTTCCCGGTGGATTAGAACGCTTCTAGTCCCGGTGGACTAGAACCCTCCGCCTTTCAGGTAAGCATCTTCACTCGTGGGCTCCGCACAACCACCACAATAGGCAGCGCCGGCGAAGACGCCAGGAAGAGCAACTGGAATAGTGCTTCATAGTTATATTCATCGCATTTTCTTTTCGCAATTATTTCACGAAGGCTTACTGTAAAGTAACCAAGAAATTATTTCACGAAGGCTTACTGTATAATAACCAAGAAATATTGGCTAATTTGGGGGAGCTTTCACATTACTGCAGCGTCAAAGAACGCGAACATCATTTTGAAGCAGAGCAACACGCTTCTCCCGTAAGGCGTCCACGAGCCCTTTAGTGCTTGCGTCACTCGCAAAATGCGATAAACTGCCCCATCTGTCTGTCTTGTGATTAGGTGAAAGCCAGCTGGTTTCCAAGAACTGGTCAATGTTCTCAAAAGCACATATAGTTTTTCTGCTCGAGGTTTAGCAGCCTTAAGGATCTCTGAAGGTGTCTTTAATATTGTTCCTAGTTGGGAATATTTCCCGACTTCCGTAGCAGCATTTCCATGTTGCACGCACTCTCCCCGACGTTTAGCGCTGCATTTGTGGGATGTTACGAAGCCTCAGGGCTTCTTCTGCACAGAAAGCACGAAGACTACGTGTGCGACTTCTGACGAAAATTATGTTACTGAAGAAGCTGCCAGCTCCATTGAATTCTTTGCCGCCAATGTAGCCATCACTTTATACGGGGCATGCAGGGCTGTCACACACGTCACGGGTGCATAAAATGAAGTTTAGCCAGGAGAAGCTGACGCATGCAGGATGCGTTAAGCTGTCTTTAAATGCTAATAAGATTAACTTGGCACGTCCGAGCATTGATGCACGAGTCGGCGGAACGCATATGCTTTGAGTATTCTGCTAGCAGCACCCCGCCGCAGTAGCCTCGGGGCAATGGCGTGCTCAGCACGAGTGGGCTCTGGCGGTCCCGGCCGTGGTGGCAGAATTCCGGCGGGGGTGAACTTCAAACGCTCTCGTTTACTTGATTTGATTCCACCACTGGAGTCCACCACTACCGTGTGCCTCAGGTCATCGTTTTGGCGCAAAAGACCCGTTACGTTCCTTTTTTTTTTTGGAGCTCTAGCAATGCCAATGCAAGGCAACGACAAGTGTATGTCGTTGTCGTCGACACGGCTCAATGGATGCCGAATTCTCTGCAACAAAATGGCGGGGCCATCTGCCACCATGCGCCTTGCATCAGTGTGTTTGGTCGTAGCGCTGACAGATTACAGCGCCCACCCATTTTGTTGCAGCAAGACCACGAGCAGTCTCTGTGTGTCCATACGGTCGGCCTTAAATACTTGGTTATCAAGAATTAAGCTGAAGAAGGACCTCCGAGATAACGTTCGAACTTCGGTGCCGATGTGAGATAAAGCACAGGGAAAATCTGCAACCAAATTCACTTCCCGTGAAGGGGCAACGGGCATAGGAATGGCTACCCATCTGGCCTGATACGGGCATGCCGGATGGGATGAAGCTGGCGTGTCAGGCCAGGACGTCATTTTCGTTGTATCAACACAACAGAAGTCTGAGGTAAACCTAAAAAAAAACTGAGCCGGCAGTCAAAAAAAGTGTTTATTGAGACTTACATTCTTAGGACATTTCACGCATTTTCCGGTGTCTGTCTGTCCGTCCGTCCGTCTGTCTGTCTGTCTGTCTGTCTGTCTGTCTGTCTGTCTGTCTGTCTGTCTGTCTGTCTGTCTGTCTGTGTCTGTCTGCCTATCCGTCCGTCTGTCTGTCCGTCTGTCTGTCTGTCTGTCTGTCTGTCTGTCTGTCTGTCTGTCTGTCCGTCCGTCCGTCCGTCCGTCTGTCTGTCTGTCTGTCTGTCTGTCTGTCTGTCTGTCTGTCTGTCTGTCTGTCTGTCTGTCTGATTCCAGTTACTGTGTCAATTCCAATTCCAATTCCAGTGTCGATTCCAGTGTAAGCGATTCCACTTGTATACTAGCTTGGCCCACTAGATATGTGCTCGGAGTCGTGATGCCTTTGTGATTGTTACATCATCGTCATTCCAGCATCGTCATCCGACTCTGGCAATGTCATCGCCATCCCGTCATCTTCGTGGTAAATCGTCACAATCGTATGGTCGTTATGCCGTCGTACCATTGACATAATTTCAGAAATATTACCCTATTGTCATCAAACTGCGTTCGTCATAACACTGACGTCGTCAACATGCATTCGTTGCTATACCGTCATTGTGATGTCATCACGGTCGTTCCATCATCGTTATTCCAGCTTCATCATCCAGTTCTCTTTGTACATCACGCCATCATCGTCATGCACTTGTCGGACTCCCATTGTCGTCGTGCCATGTTTGTTACATTTTCATCCTTATACCATCGTGATGATTTCAAAATGAGCGTCCCATTGTTATAATATCACTTTTGTCGTTCAATTCGCGCGACTCCTTTCTCACCATTTCATGGAAGTCATTGCGTCATCGTCTTATAGTCGTCGTCATGCCGTCATGGTCACAGCCAACCCGGAGGAATAAGTGTCATAGCAAAGTGGGGCGATGCCGCAGAAGATGTATGAGCCCTATAGCTGAAGCAATAGAAATCTGAGAACGGCCACTACAGATCCTAAATACGTATGTTTGCCCGTATAGCCGGCCACCACGTAGAATTCGCACCCCCAATTGCAACAGCCCGGAAAGAAACAAAACATATCCCCGGATATAATCCGCTGAAGCATCTGCATACAACACTGCTCAAATCTTCGCAAAAAACAGTCTCCATTCGCGGATGCACGACTCGTATCTTCGGCCACCGTCTCTCTTCCCCCATTTTTCCGCGATGCTGACAAAGCGGGATTCACACGCGGACGCTGTCGCGGACGAATCCGTCACGTGATATCTGACGTGAATTGGATCACTTCGCAGCCATTACTCGCATGACACCGGATCACAGCGTGGGCGGAGAAATACTTCTACGGGCAACGGCGGCGGATCAAGCACGACTGAGCCGTAAATTCCAGCGGTGATTTCGCTCACTGCTGTATTTGCCAAGCACTTCGAGCAGGCTGAGGCAGCGCCACGGGAACGGGTGACGAACGAGTTTGCCGGTGCCGCATGCGCGATTCGCCAACTGCTACACGCAAAATGGCGAAGCTGTAAGGCGGAGGAGAATGGGCGAGCGTACAAGAGGGGACGAGGGAGCTTCAAACAGTAGGGTTGGGGCAGAGGTGGGTAAAAGATAACGTAACTTTGAATGGTGGAGAACCTAGCCTCGAGGTGTGGCTTCACGACAGCGCGTTGCCCCCTGGCACGATGCCTCCTGCCGAAATCTGCACATAATTCGCAACCGCCCTTTACTGTTAAATTCATGGAAATTTAATGCAGGTCATACGCGCATAAGAATATGGTAAAGACGACTTGAGCGATGCGGTTCTCTGATCTGTTGTGTGAATGCAAATCGCGCTAATGTCGAAGCTTATTCGGCGATGTGCCGGAATTTATACCACTGACACCAGACCGTGTCCTACACGTCCACCTAGAAAATGTCCGTTTTTCTTTCGCGACTCCGCCGGGCAGGCCGAGGCTGCCCATGCCATTGTGCCAAGCGATTCACTCATGTTTCTCATGCACCTGCTTCTGGGCATGAGGGAATTAGAGGGCCCGCGCAAGAAGTCATCTATACACCACAAGTTTGATGCGCACCATTACGCTGTACCATAATAGTGACGTCATTGAAGTAGGTGACACAAGTAAAGCCTCGGCAATATATTTGGTATTTCAAGAATGTGTAATGTTACCGTAGGGTATACCTTGTAGGCTTGGCACAACGGCGCTCGTTGGAAACATATACGTCATAAATGTACGTTACATTTAGCTAGCTGGTAGCGATTAATTTCGATCACAGCGAGATTGAGCTGCACGGGAAACACACACAGCAAAAACAAAAGCAAAAAACGAACAAAAACATGCGCGTTTGTATCGTCGTACTTTGCGCCCCTTAAATGTATGACTGTGTCAATGGAGCTGTGATCAAAAATGAAGAGATACATGCTTCTATTATCATTCTTATGATGCCTGCTTGACTGACATCTCGTTTCTCCTTTATTTCGTTTTCAGAAAGCGGAAGCGAAGAAGAGGCAGGTGCGTACGATCGGTCTCAAGTTCTTAATTTTGAGTTTCCTTATAGAATATTCTCACTGATTGTAAACAAATTGCGAAATTTCCATGCCGGTGTTCTTACAGACACCTTGCTTGTTATACAGCACGGTGATGCCCGCTGCTCCACTTTTAGTTTGAACAAAGTTTTCCACAATTTCCTCGTAGACTTAGGGAGCGAGCCCGAAATCAGACGGCAACAAGCAATTAAAGAAGTTGGACTATACGACGGAGTTTGTGCGTATTCCAAGATTGAAACACTCTTGAAGTAGCGTTCGAAATACGCAAGAAGAAAACCAAGAGCACGCAGGACACAACGGGCGTCGTGTCTTCTGTGCTTTGCGTTTTTGCGCAGCGTATTTTCTGTGCTAGTTAAAATTGAGTCAACCTTGGCAACGTGCCTATGCTTTAGAGCACTGCATGAGGCACCATGCGCCCACACTGTCGAATGTCTGATCGCCACTTCACAATCAGACATTTGAGTGCGTTTATGAAAACTGGCGTTGGTATACGTCTTTTTTTTTTTTTTTTGTCCTTGCTACATCTTTACTTTTCGCGCATTTCGCCTACAGACAATGAAGCACGATACAATAGCGGGATATTTTCGATGTTCTGTTGTTTCAAAGCACCGAAGGCCGCTCAGCGTTAGCTTCCTGCGGTCCAGGCAAGAACTTCTTTCTCTTCCAAAGTGGAAATGTGAACCTGAAGCTCCCGGCGTGGTGCGCTTGGGACAATTCCAGATCAGTGAGTTTACGTATTGTACGATAAATTTGAGCTCACAGTTTGATCCGAGAAGCTTATTTGTGGGAACCTCCAATCGCTCGTAGTGTTCATCTCGTTGGTGACAGATGGGGACGGGCACAGACGGCGGCGGCATATTTATGGTCATTCGCTTCTCATCCATAGAAAGGTACGGTCACGAACATTTACATGTTGGTGAGCGTTTTCGTGGAGTTGGGTAGCTACGTAAGCAGAAGCAGTGCATTATTTGAGTGCCTAACTCTAGTCGTAATTTAAAAGTGCCGTTTAAAATTATCGCCATAATTTCGGGTGACCAATATGCGACGTTCTTATCAGTGGTATTAGCGCAAAACATGTTAAATATGTTTTTTAGCCATGTGGCAGTTTTGGTACAAAGGTAAACAAGGACACTTAAGTTCCTGTACCTGAAACATTAGAATTTAAAGGGGAAAGGCAAATGAGTCTGCTGTGGAGACCACTAAAAGACGGTGGAAAAGTCATGGTATAAATGGTAAGGAGAACCCAGTATATCACGGCTTGTCACCCGTTCGCCGTCGGCGCCAAGCCGTCGACGGGGCATACAAGCCGGTTGGTCGTTCTGTATTCAAGCGAACACAGCGAAGAGTCAGAGTCGGGAGACAGACATGAAAAAATATTTATCCACTGACAATGACACAATGATTAAAAGAAACACAAGAACACTAACACACATGCACTTAATCTAGATCAATGATGAATACAAAAGAAATGCAACGAGCAATTACCAGTGGATATAGAAATTAATGCTACACAAGAATACACTTAACTTGCCCACTAAACAGAGTTACAAGAAAACAAATTAAGGCATACGCAAGGCCGGGCAGCAGCAGCAATTCCATAATGCGTGGAATCGACGGCAGAGCTTTCCCGAAGAACACTGGCAGGCCGATCACGTTGTAGTGGATGCGATCGCTGAGCTCGGTTTCCCCGGACTTTAAGTCTGACGTCTTCCCTCGAGCAGGTTGAGCTAACTTGAGGGGAACTACCGTGAGCTTCGTTGCACACGTCGGTTTGCCGTCGGTTACCTGCCGTCTCTTACGTCAACTAGTAACTCGCACTTCAAACGCGGCTAGGTGGCCCAGGCGACACTGGACGGCACTAGCTCCTTGACGCTTTTCAGCAGACTGCAGGCTAAGCTTCTAGACTCTAGACTGCCTAGCACGGTCTAAAACGTGCGCTTGAATAACTTCTCCTTTCGCTAGTGTCCTGGGTTGGAGGACGGCAGATATTGGTGATGATCCGTTCAAGTTCACCCGATCGTATACTGGCTGATCGCAAGGTCTTGGACGGGCTCTTTTTAATTAAGGGCAATGGAACGGGTGCTTTCCCCCTGCTAATAGAGTTCGTGAATCGTATTGCACCACCCACGCACACCCGTGAGTCCGTGCCGGGCCTCCATTGTCCTTTCGTAAACATGGGAGAAACTACGGCAGCTGGCCATACTGCGTTGTCGGCACACATACACTGGCAGCAATTCGTGGACACGCGATTACACAGAGACACCACATATACTGTCAGCACTTCGTGGACACAGGACTGCACAGACACCAAATACTTCGGAGTATTCGCACCCCCGCCTTCTTAGCAAGCTTCTCAATGCACGCGCGGCCAAGAGAATACACAAGGATTCCTACCAAAAAAAGAAAAAAAAACGTCGGAGAGCCTCGGTCGCGCCGATGGCAAAAAGACACTAATCCCAAAACTTGTTTTCGACCCTTTTTGGCCGCTTGCCCGAGTGGCCGGCAATAACCGTCTTGCTCGTCGGTTCCTATTACTACGACCCTTTGGCGCCCGTTGGTCAGTGGTTCGCCGAATCGAATAATGCCGCGCCGTGGCAAGTATAAAAGCTGCATTACGTTTAAGAGCATAAAATATCTTAAGATTCGACGAATTCTGGCAAAAAGGACGGACCCTGGAGGCAAGATTATGAACGGAGCAGAGAGTTGAAAAGAGCGACCTACTCATCACCAGTGCCCTGCACACGATGGCATTCAGGATAACACAGGGGCGGACTGGCTGGATCGCCTACTAAGCACCCGAGCTGCAGACTAGCCCAGTGACGAGTTCCCCTCTACACCGCTCGACATCCTCGAACACCAAAGAGAGGAGCGGAGGCAATAAGGACGCCCGCAGCCAAAGTTAAACAGTCAACATACGAGGAGTTGGCGCCTACTTCAAAGACACGCGTACCCAAACCTACATACACTTAGCCGTATTCACCACACACGATACAATGAGGAATGCGCGGGGTGCGCTTACACCCCCATCGTTACCACATATCACGAGAATCTGGCCAAGCAGACCGACACATAATAACTCCACACAACTAAAAACGCAAGTCTTTAACAGGCAGTGGGAGGCTCGGCTCACGACAAGGATCGGGATAGCCTAGTGGCGCTCCTCGATCCAGCCCAGCGGGCCGCTCACGCCAATGGTGCCCTGAACTTAGAGCCCGAACTACGGGACTTCAAATCTTGTTTTAGTCTATAAAATATCTCTCTCTCTTTCAGCCACCAGCTCATTTCAAATAGGAGTTTCACAAAAACATATATCAGAATCGAAACGACAAGTTTTTACCTATATTTATTAAACATTTTCAAGACGCTTAGTCGTCTTTTAATGAATTCAAGTCAGTGAAAATTCTAGGCTTCGAGGAATAAATGCTTGTTTTGTGCTTTGGCTGCTTTTATGAAAGCGCATTGTGTTTTTTATGATTGTTTTGAGAGAGCTAGCCATTTGTTACTGAAGAAAGATACTTAACAACATTATTCCGTACTTAACATTAACGCAGCACGAACAAGTACCTTTGCTTGTAGTTTCAGACGGTTGAGGTGCATTTGCCGAAAAAGAGAAGGCCGCACTACTCTGCTAACCAGCAAACAAACCAGTAAACTTTTAACACTTGCTGTTTACCCCAAGAAATGTTGCTGATGCTACTCATTGGAGGGGTATCTTCGCTTTAAGATTTACACTGCACATCTTCTTGGCGATTTCCTGATATAAGAGGTGACATCATAATAACTGCGTATCCTTTTAAGAGCAGACTATACTTGGGACTTAATGCGAAGGCATGCGCTGGAAGGAGTAAGCGTACTTGCAGCTCCATGTTCGCCCCTTTCTTGTAGGATTTTTTGATGGCGGCTCTGCAACACTTGAACCGATCGATGTCTTGCGATGACATTCAGTGGAACGTTGTTCGGATCCCGCAATGCTTAAAGAAGGCGCTGTGTTCATGGTTCGAACCAGCTGCAGTGGGGAACCAGCCACCCGTTCTTTATCGTGGAGTCTTCTGCGTGTGTTTTCTTCACTCAACCTTTTAAAAAACCAATGTACATTATATAACACATTCATATTTACCGTCAAAAGTTTAACTCCAAACAGATTACCAGAATTATCATGAGAGATAGAGACTAAAATGCGTTCTAAACTGCATTCCAGTGGTTTATATCACAGTTGCCTCTTTGGAAAATTTCCACTAATTTGATTGATATATTTGCCTCGTCGCAGACGCGACGAGAAGCAGAGCTAAGGGCTTTTCAGATACCGTGAAGTGATTAGAAAACTTATCATGCTGGATGAAAGTGCCAGCATGCCGCAAAACGTCGCATGTTCATCTCTGAGTTTAGCCAAAGAAAAGTGTTGTTTACCGCACCAAACATGAATGGATTGCTACACTGTCCTTCACCATTGAGATGTTGCTTCCGACGTCTAACCTTATAAAAGTGTTTCTCACATTCGTGAGCTACGCGGAAAAGGATATATCCATGATCTGGCTTCGCGTCTCAGGACATTAAAATTTTGCAAGAGAAATTGATATAAGGCAACATAGTTTTGTGAACTTCAGTATGGGGTCAGAAATAAAAAGTACTACGTACGTATGATACTCAAGTGCCAGTAATGGCTTCTGTACTAGTTTAGTCTCACGTGCTTGCTCCTTTCGCTCATTTGTTTTCACTTGTTTGCAGGCTCGAAAGATTCGGCGCAGCCTGGCTCCGCTGGAGCACCCACCGCTGGAGGTACCCAGGAAGCTCCGAGTCAGTTTTTTTTTGTTTCCTGCTTTGTCTCCCACATTTCTTTTATTTTAAGGTTTCAGAGTCACATAAAGTTCTTTATAAAAAGGAACTGCTTTATTCAATGACACATATTTCACAGTATGTACATTAAATATTGCTGCGGCCCCTTAAGTGTAACAGCCATAATACTGGTCTCTGGCAGCTGCCCACAAAGAACTACGCCGAGAACAATATGTTTCCCGCAGTTGCGAGAATACAATACCATACTACTAGCATTTTGAGGAATGAAAAACAAAAAAACGCTATTCGAAGTTGGAGACGTTCAACGTCGCATAGTACATGCGATTTGTACTTCATCAGGCTGAGCCTGGAAGTACCCACCGGGATGTCATGGAAAACATTCTCCCCATATGGAATTGTATTGAGAAAGATAGGCACGCTCCTTGATTACGAAAGAACGCATCTTTCCGTAGACGGTCTATTACTATAGTTAACCAGGTAAGACTCTTCTAAAACACTCGTCTTTTAGAAGAGGTGGGCGTTAGGCCTTCATCGTCATAAGAAACCGCCATATCCAATCCTTCTGCTGAAACCAAGCGTCATGTTACAAATATAAGAGGTGGGCCTTGATGAAAACACCCTATGTGGAGCGCCTGTCTGTGTGTGAGACGCGACGAAGACGTTCACATGGTAGCAAAGTCATGGGCAAATCGAAAGCATCCCACGCTCGCACCATCCGGTGGTATAGTGAATAATTTTTATTTTAAATAAATGCACATAAGAACCAACATATAGAAATACACACATTACGGACTCTGAATTCGCAAGTGAAGGGTTTATTGAAACGTTCAAACATAATTAAGAACATAAATATACACTCGACATAAGTTGCCGCAGCTGTATGATTCAGTTAAAGTTAAGGAAATATCCCCTTACAGCGTTTCTATATTACGCAAACTAGTTGAAGTTCGCCTGAAACACTTCCACTTTGCAAGCGTGATGTGTTTCGACCACTTCTAGGTATGTCGAATATGTATGTCGAGTACTGTCTTCGTTTTAGCTGAAATTTTGAACAACCATAGGACCGACAGTGCAGGGCTAAATTTGCGCACGGCAGTGCACTTTGTCAAGATAAGCACCGCAACTGCGCTAGTCAGTATTCAAGCTTGACCAAGCTATATCCAAAGCTGAATTAGAGACGATCGCGTTCTCATCGCTTACAGGAGAGCAAACTGTTGACGAACTACTGGTAAAAAATATAATTTTTAATTTATAATTTTCAAACGACACAACACATCTCATTAAATCAACTTCAATGCAAGAAATGTAGGAATATGAAATTATTAAGTTAATCACCTTTTATTTATGTTCAATGAGAATGAAAACGTACTCTTCCAGTTCGGTTTTAAAGTGAGTAATGGTCTTATTTGTCGCTAAGTTTTCAGGGAGTGAATTTCACAGTTCAGAAGCGCTGTACATAAAATGGGAAGATAGCGTGAACGCGTCTGTTGACGCCTTGTTCGTTTTGATCTAACGACCGTGGCATGACCGGTCACTCCAGTATGCGAAGTATTTCTTTTTTGTTTTGGAACGGCGTCCGCAGAAAAGCTTCTCACTGACTTCTCCTGATCTCAGACGGGTGGCATTCGTTCCTTGCCTTATATTCATAAAAACACAGCATTAGTGAGGAAGGTGAAGCGGGTTTTAAGAATACGCTTTGTTCTTCCATCCGTCTCTGTCCAGTATTTAGGCACGAAGTGTACCCTGTGTAGGGTGAGGAAGGGGCCCAAGGAGGTTTCGCAATTTTAACCACGACGACAGCAGACGGTAGACGACGAGCAGCGGCATCCGTTCATCGCTGTTCTTAAGGACGAGATTCCTTGAGCAGTACGATTCGTACAAGTCTGCTCCGAGGTTCAACATCCGAAAAACTTTCCATGGTTTAAATAGCAAAGCGTTTACCTCATATTGCCGCTATACGAGAACAAGAAATAGAAGCTTAATGTCTTGGACATATTGGTCACGCTTTTAAATTGGCATCGGCTTACTTTGTAAGGAGAAATCCTGCCTATTACACGAGCAAGGAAGATCTACATTATCTGGCTGAACTTCGAGTCCAGACAGCATAACAGATTGCCACACTTGCGACAGTGAGATAGCAGCTATGGTGTTGTGCCGCTAAGCATGAGGTCAAGGGATCGAATCGTGGCCGCGGCCGCATTTCGATGGGGGCGAAATGCAAAAACGTCCGTGTTCCGTGCGTGGGCGGCACGTTAAAGATCCCCGCGGTGGTCGAAATGATTCCGGAGTTCTCCACTACGGCGTACCCTATAATAAAATTGTGGTTTTGGCACGTAAAACCTCAGAATCCATTCATTCACATGACGTCATGATATCTCCATGGAGTAGATAACAACCCGCCGTCTTTGCATTTCGCTTACATGGGCACAGATATACGGAACTTGGGAGGTTAGATTTTCGCTTATAGTCAACAGCAATGTAATCATTTTGTTGAAGCAACAAAGCTCAGTGGAGCGATCTCAATGTTGTTGATGTGAAGGGGAGTGGCACAGCAAGAATTTAAAGACGGCTTCGCCTCGCATGTATAGTTTTGACTTTTTTGCAGATACAGGTATTTGCGTTTTTTACCGAGCTCATCGCGACGTCACTGATTTTCATGCATTCGCGGTCACCGACCGTGGTAGGTCAGTGGATATAGCATTTTACTGATTCGCACGGGGTCGTTTTTTTCATTGCTCGTCACAGCGGGTGAACCGGAATAAAAAAACTCGTGCTCATGTTTTTCACAGCAGGATAACCCCACCGGCACAGCTGACATGGTGCCTTAAAGTAGGGTCGTTGCTCTGATTATTGAGCAGTGGAGTCCTGCACCTGAAACACTACTCTAATTGATAACTGAGTTGTGTCAGGACGTTTAGGACTATGCAGTGGAACGGTATGCCTCGCTCATATTACGGTTAAGTTCAACGGCCTCAACTGGGAGTTAATGCGTTCGGGACCTGAAAACATTTTAAATAAATTTTACAAAATAACAAATAAACCATGAAAGTGGTATGGCGAACTTGAAAGGCTGGATTATAACTGCCTGCTTCTTTTTTTCTGGTACGCAGTAAGTGACGAAGAATTGACCAAAGGTAAGGAGCATGTGCTTGAGGCACACACACTGTCACAGCGCAGGCAGATCTTAGCGTCTGCACTTTCAATTACGAACACTCTGATAAACTTCAGGTTGAAGCACACGCCTTATTAGATCTTACCGTTGAGTGAAGGAGTTGGTTGATGTTGACGAAGATTTTGAGAACTGAAGGTTTATTTACATTATTTACAGTAATAACACAAAGCAACGAACAGTCATAAAGTCATCGGCGGCCGGCAGCAAACCGGACGCTGCAGGCCGTGGCAAGAAGAATGAAAAAAAGAAACTCCCTATCTCTCGTTTGTAACCCCTTCGGTCTCTCGGTGTCACGTCATTTTCGGCCAATCGTCGAGCCAGTTCAGGTGTCGTTTCCTCCAATGGTAGGCGCCCGTCCAAGTGCCGTCACATTCGGACATTGGGGACGCTCCAAGGGCTCCATTGTACGATGGTTGACTTGCATCCGGCGTCGCCAAACGGCCTTCCGGAGCCGCAAAACAGCTTTGCTCGGGACCAAGATCACCTACCTGGAACCGCGCCAGCCTCCCGTTTCACTTTCGGGAAGAGTCAAGCCGGGTGAGGGGGGGGGAGACAATAGCTCGACGTGCTGCGCAAGAGGTGGGGATCGCCAACCTATCTGACGGGTCCGGTAACTTGGTAGACGCGCCCCGGCTCACTCTAATTAAAATGTGACAGCGATTGGATGTGGTCGGGGAACTTGAGTGATGCCAGGAAAAGGGTCCGTATCCAACAGCCTCCAGCAGGATGGGGTAATAAAAAAGTTGTGCACTATCGTGACGGAATCAGTGTAACTGTATCATTGTGGTTTCAGTGATGCAACTGCCAAATCGAGGCCAAATTTTGAGATAAATCATTTTCTTTTTTGCACGATTACGGAAGGTAAGTAGCGCTGGATTCGGTCAATGCTTGGTAGGAAAACACTGTGGCACTCGACTATTCATGGCAGGCTATTCCTTCATATCCAACTATGAACAGATCGTGAATAAGGCGTTTATTTGAATATGGAAGGCAGGGTAGGGGCATCAAATAAACGCCTACAAGCAATGTCGATAGCACCAGCTGCGCACATATATCGCGTTGGCCGGCTTCCTTTTGATTATGCTCATAATGGTCAGTAATGATGAGACTTGAAAAATATGGGAAGCCAGGGTGAATCTCATGGCACTGTTTTGTGCTCCGGTCTGACAGACTTACCCCGTAAGTCAGTGTAGCTACAAACACTTACGTTTTCATTACGAATCATTTTCGGAGTTACTGACGGCTGCGTCATCTGAAAGCGCTACCAAGTCGCAGGCTTCGCTGGAACCGTATCACTATGTCGGCCATGTGGGCTCAGTTGCGATGGCATTCGGATGAAGACAGAACTTAATTCGCCTTACATTGCAGGTCAGTAGCAGCGGGCTTTTCTCTCATTATATATATATATATATATATATATATATATATATATATATATATATATATATATATATATATTCAGCAGAAGGAACAAGAGCTTTTGTTTGTGTGCTGAGTGTAGAAGCTGCGTTGGTCCACATTCGGATCACTCTGTACGGCGTCCGATTGTACTGGTTCTCGACGTTCACTCCTATAGTTTAATTTTGTCGCTGCCGTGGGAATAATCCCCAAGTGCCCTGTTTGTGTTTATGTCGTTAAAACCCAAGTTTCTCAGTCGCTCCCAGGCATACAGCCCAGCCGGCCGCTTTCCTTCTTCCATCCTATCTTGCATCCGCGTTCACACATGCGGTGCCGGTTCTCCTGCCACTTCTTGGTATTCTAGGCAAGCTTTATTCTTATTTTCATTCGGGTGGTGCGACGAAGCCCCACTAGCTGTTGTACGCAAGGCTTAATGAATTGTGTGTTGGTTTAAGTTACCCCCTTTGAGGGCCTCCGTATAGGTTAACACTTCTAAAACTGCCCTCAGCAATAGACATGTTTCCAGACGGTTGCCGCAGCAGACTCACATAGGGTATACGAAAGTGCTATGCCATTTTACGACAAACATTTAGCGACAGGGCGAAGCTATAACTTTAGCGACGAAGGCGGGGAAGTCCCGGCATTGGAGCCCAGCCATTATGACCCAGTTGTGACAAGAGCACTTGTTCTCCACTGTTCAAATCTCGATGCCGGTGAGTTCATATTGCGGCACCTGGCACAGTACTCAAAGTATGTGCAGCCTAGATTGAAGCCATACCCTTTTTAAAATTGCGCCGAAGTGCAGAGGTGCCGTGATTTATATTCGTGGATGACATTAACCTAGTGCTGCTATCATTCTTCTTTCTTTAGCGCTGGAAGGAGGTAAGTCATTTAAGCAAAAAACGCTCATTCTTTGTCCCTGTGAAGTTCTTCTGGAAAACGTCATACTGCATAGTGAGTCCTGTAAGCGGCTGGTCAGTCCGAGAAATAGCAACAGCTCTCCCAGAAAGGAGGTTGACAGCCCATCGAAGAGGATCCGCGCAGACACGGCGTCATGTAGGACAAAAACAGTACGTTTACTTACACGTATATTACGTAGCCAGCAATCGGCTGAAAACAATGCTCGAGTGGGTAGATTATAAACTGACGGACTTGCTGGTTTTCATGCCCTCTCACGAAAACATTTCCTCTAGTGAGCGGGAAAGGACAATCGCCCTATGCATGCGTAATCGCGCATTTGTGTTTAGACTTGCAGTGTTCTCGCCTTCGCGCTGGTGCCTTTGCTCATGCGTTGAGCGTCGCTCGTTAAATACATGCCTCCGCATCTGTTTCCTTCCCTACGCCCCTTTCCGCCACCCACCCACGCTTGCGAAAACAAGGACAAACACGCACAGGCAGATTAACGCGCTAGCTTGAGTACTCGGGTCCTTTTTCTCGGTTTCACGATTCGAACATTGGTCTCCGAGGCAAGTAGTAAAATTTGTTCGGAATTGTCAGGAAATTTTACCAGGGTGACTCCTACAATACAATTAAAAAGGACGGTCCACGGTTTCTCCAATATAGGGCTGAAAATTGATGGATGGAAAATGGGAGTTGAAGTAAGCCTCAAATATTTAATTTCTTGCGAGATATTGAGATTCTGCTACATGTATGTGCATGTGACGGCACTACATACTTCACTTGGAACAGATTTCAGTAGATAGTGAGTTAAGAGACCGGTTTACTTGCGGTACCGACATAGGTCATTAATATTGAAAAAAAGAAAAGATAAGAAAGGTCTGGGATATCCGCCGTGGTTGCTTAGTGGCTATGGTGTTGGGCAGTTGAGCACGAGGTCGCCGGACCAATTGCCGGTCATGGCGGCCGCATTTCGATAGGGGTGAAAGGCGAAAACACCTTTGTAGGTAGATTTAGGTGCCCGGTAAAGAACCCCATGGGGTCCAAATTTTCTGAGTCACCCACTACGGCGTGCCTGATAATCAGACAGTGGTTTTGGCACATAAAACCCCATAACTTTTTTTAAAAGGCTGGGATGTCAAATGTTCTCCTTAGCTCCAGAAGATTACGTTCTGTAGATCATTAGCCACATGCGGCATGAAGAAGTAGACGAATGGCCACGTGATCGGCGGCTATATTATACACTGACAAGATCCGGGTGGATAACATATTATAAGATCTCCCGGTGTTGTACTAATTGAGCTGTTGTGGTAGCTTTCAATGGCTGTGCTTATACAGTGCGCGTGCGTGTGTCGAAGGCGGCACCTGACCACCACCGTGATAGCATTTCTTCCATAATAAATAACAGGCACCACACAGATATACAACGCGGCCTCAATCATAAAGCTACAGGGTGAAAAGTAAAGTAAAAAGAAGACTGCTGACTGGTTTCTCATTGCAGATTTACAGCCCAATTTTTAGCGAAGCTGTTTATTTCTAGCAGTCGCAATAAAAATTTCGGTTGCCTGTAGTTACGTCACATAATTTAAAACGTTGCCCCTGTATGACTATTCCGTTTGAAGTATCCCAGCATATATGTAAGACATTCGGACACTTCGTAAAGAAATTTCACTAGTGCAGTGACTCATCCTAACGCATTTTACTTTGTGAGAATGCTGGCCGTAACGTTCTCTCCCATTTTCAATAGATGGTATGTTGTTGGAGTTTACAGCTCCGCCAGGCTGAGATGTTCTGCGCTCCTAAAGCACCGGTTTAAATTCCGCATAGCCTGGTTACCTAATTTACCGCTAAGGCCTCTACACTATTCACATAACTTTAACGTCGCTTATATATTCGCCATAAAAGGCCTCTAATTTTAAACCAATATAAAAAATGTCTCTTCTAATTCATCTAGGGCATCGTAGAAAAGTACTACAAACTTCGTATCCCAGACAAATAAGCGAAAAATAGGAGGGCTCATCAATTACTTGCGGTACCTTTAACCTGGCCATGATAGGTATGCCTTCCCACGAAACCTGATGCCTGTTTGCAATAGAAATAAACTTGGTCTAAATTAGACTTACATGTAAACGCATACAGACAGAGGGCATTTGGCTACTAGTCCCGCATATTGTTTTGTTTAAGTTCAGGCATAAATGACAAATAACTGAAAATAAAAACTAAAATATCTGGGTTTATTGGGGAGCATTGAGGTTTATTGCGGACAATGGCAGTATGGCACTTTGCAACATTGTGTCTAACTTTTTAGCAAATATCGCGTTTATTGCACGCGCGTTCAACTTCGCACGAAAATTTGCTGTCGCGTTCCCTGCATTCTGACTAAATTTAATCTCGGTGGCATTCTTTTTTCTGGGGGAGGCACAGGCTGAATTTTGCGCCGCTAGTAAAATACACTCGTAACCCTCCAGAGAATATGTAATTTATTGCAAACTCACCCACTTTCAACTTTACCTGCTCACTACGCATTACCTCAACCTTACTTTCCCCAAGAATGAGCAAGCTACCTCCCTTAGTTCATCAAAGACAGCGGGAGAATTTCGTATGACGCATGAAAATTCCGTAAAAACAAAGGTTCATGAACTTTTTTAACGCTCCCAATTAGTCCAGTAACGGTATAATCTCGGGACGAATTGCAATAAACAGGTTTTTTTTTCTGATAAGTATAAAGATTGCGCAATGTAGAGTTATTTCTGGGCATCGGGAAATGTAGCTAATAAGGGCAGCGTGGCTCTTGGACAAACATATCTAAGAATGTCTTTACAAAAGCTATATTTCATCCAAACGCATTTTAGTTCGCGCACAGATTTTACAACCTAGAAGCCCGCGTATCGTTTCTAACTTTGGTCTTGGTGGCACTTGTAGTAATGTAATGGTTGCTTCTTGCAAAATTTTGCATCGTTCGTAAAAGTTAATTACGTATCTCCTAGAGCACTCTATTGCGCAATTTATTGCATAGGAAGTAAGCAACTGAAGCCCTACCAATTTCACGCGCGGTATACCGATAACCGACCATATATTTTCGGAAACGTAAGCTTTCTGTAGCACAGGATCTCCCCGGGACGCTGGGAAACCACGTAAAACGTTCGCGTAACGTTTTAAAGGATATTCAAAATGTTGTATTCAACGCGCGAGCGTTTTATCTCGCTCACTAATTGGACAGGATTTTTCCTGCATGTTTACTAAGTTTGATCTTAGGGGCCTGTTTAGTCATGTCAGGGAAGCGGGCTAAATTTGGCGCCAACCTAGAAATTCACTCACAATGTTGCAGAGCGCTTGCATAATTGTTTTATGACAAAAGCCGATATTTTGTAACGCCTACCATGGCAAAACTAGATTTGCAGGGGCACAGTTTAAGAACCGCAGAAGTTCTCTCTTGTTTCCTTTTTTCGACGATTTAAAAAGCTACCTCCTCACGTATAATTCACCTGGTGATTGAATTGTTCTAGCAATAGGCTTCAACTTGCCCCACGTACGTTGGCCTACTCTGCCTGCTTAATGTTCCTAATGATAACTTTGGGAGGAGGCTCGTTATAGTATTTTTCTTGTGATTTGCGAAATATTGCTGAAAGCTCCGCAATAATGTAAGGCAACTGCAGTTCAATACAGGATCTGTCCTTCGTAAGTAGATCAACTGCAGGACCAAGAAAATGTGCTGTCCTGCCTGGAACTTCAAACCGCCACCGTGTGTTGTTAGCTCTTTCGGGCATCTCTAAACAAATCGCCTATTGTAACTGCTTTGCCAAACGACGCTCCCAAAGATGATTTGCTTATATTAGGTATGCTATCTTTTAATTTTGATTCATTCTCAAGTGGTATGGCTGGTATACCTACCATTTTGAATGAGTTTAAGGATCTTGTAAACGTCTGCATAAAATGTTTTGTTCCATATATGTTAAAAGAAAAGGCGAAAATCTCCCCAAATTTCCCGTGTGATATTACAGTTATAGACACAATTAAAGTGTTTGATGAACAAATAAGGTACTTTGAGCAATTTCGACGTCTTGCATATTGACACGTGTACTTGCCTAGCTTTATCAGGCGACCACGCCTCACCGCCTAACAAATGTTATCGCACAGCGCAGGACGCGCCTGCATGTATCGGAAGTTACTGGATTGTTATCGATTGTTCCATCCGCTGTCTGTGACCGATTGTTGTGTCATTTGATTGCACGTGTGCGCGACGCGAATAATGTAGAACTTTGTGGAAGGCACGCGTGTCCCAGCGATTAGCCTGGAACATTCGATGACTGATGTATAAAAGCCGACGTGCTTGACCCACTGATGAGATTTTCGACGATCGCCGACTGTTCTCGCCGCTATCATTGCGCTATAAGTGCAGCCTGTTTTTGTGGGCACAGGTTCGCCCAATAAAAGTTAGTTTTGTCTTTCACAGTATTGCTACTGTGTTCTTCAACGTCACCGCCACGTGACATCTAGTGTAGGTGCTTTGCGTTCATGTACCGGACGCTCTCACAAAGCCGTGACCCAAGCCCGCCCGCGGAAGACAACGCCAATGTCGCCAAGAACCATCGAGGTAGCCGCAGGCTGCAAGGACTGCCCCCAAAGCGCGGACTTTTGCCAGAGACGACCAGGAAGAACGTCGCCCAGTCAACCCCAATGGCAGCTACAGCATCCCCCATCGGGCTGCAGCAGCCCAGGGAGCCTCTGACGTTCCGCGGTTCAACATTCGAGGACCCGGAAACGTTGGTTGAGATATACGAGAGCGTCGCTTCTTTTAACAGCTGGAACAGCGACGACAAATTTCGACATGTCTTGTTCACATTGGAAGACACCGCCAGAACATGGTTCGAGAAACGAGAAGCCGCCTTAACGACATGGGACCTATTCCGAAGAGGCTTCCTGCAGATATTCACAAGCGTCGTATGCCGAGAACGCGCCAAAGCACTACTAGAAACCTGAGTGCAGCTGCCTAAAGAGACCACCGCGATCTTTACAGAAGAGATGAGCCGCCTATTTGGCCCCGCCGACTCGGAAATGTCCCAGGAGAAGAAAGGCCGCGTACTGATGCGTGGTGTAAAAGCGGAACTTTTCGCCGGAATGGTACGAAGCCCACCGGAGACCGTCGACGAGTTTCTTCGCGAAGCCACTAGCATCGACAAGACACTGGAAATGCGGAACCGACAATTCAACCACCGCACGAACTCGCCAAGGTACGCCGGAGTTCAGTCACTGGCCACCGATGACCTGCGCGAGACTATCCGAGCGGTCGTGCGGGAGGGGCTACAGAAGTTGTTCTCTTCATCACAGC
This sequence comes from Dermacentor variabilis, assembly GCF_050947875.1. Classification (NCBI taxonomy): domain Eukaryota; kingdom Metazoa; phylum Arthropoda; class Arachnida; order Ixodida; family Ixodidae; genus Dermacentor; species Dermacentor variabilis. The sequence goes on from NC_134570.1 coordinate 197,340,451, forward strand.
CTCATGTGGCTTCAAATGCCGACGCCGTCCGTGAAGAGCTCCAACAACAACTCGGAGTAGCCCCTAAATCACCGCAGCTTCAGTCCCAACAAATAACATACGCCGCGGTAACCCGCCGTCACGTTCCCCCTCCGCGCCCACGGCAGGGCCCAGTGACGACACAGTTCCCTCGTCCACCACCACCCCCGCCGCCAGCACGCCAACCCGTCACCCCAAGTCTCATACCAAGGGAGACTGACGTTTGGGACGCCCCCGACCACCGCCCGCTTGGCTATCACTGCAGAGAAGCCGGGCACATTTACCGCCGATGCCGATACCGGGAGATGGCACTCCGAGGGTTCGCTGTTAACGCGCCGCGACCACAGCTTGGTGAACGACCTCGCGATATCGCCGATTATCTCACCGCCACTCAGTGGATCCCCCGACGACCGTCCCGTTCGCCGTGACCAGGCCGCTACCTGTCGCCGCAGCGCCGACCATATACCGGCCCAGCCCGGGGCCGCTCTGCGCGCCTATATCCCGAAAACTAAAAGTAGCAACCGATGGAAGTTGCGGCTGCTGTTCGTCGAACTGATGAAGATTCTACGCCGCCGACGAAGACGACGAAGAGACCAGCTCGACGACCTAACCACGACATGCCGCCCTCCCGGAGAAGTCAGGAAGCCATGACTACGCCGACGAAAGACGACCTGATGACGCCACATGCCAGCCACAGGTCAATGCGACGCAGCCGTGATCCGACGCCAAGACCTAACGTTAACGCGAGACGAAGAACCACCGACCTCGATGTGCTTCTCGACGGACACGCAGTTACCGCCTTAGTGGACACAGGGGCCGATTACTCCGTAATGAGTGAACACATCGCCGCCCAGTTGAAGTTAAAACTGCAGGGGAAGGCCCTCAAATTCGAACCGCTGGAGCACCCCTCATTATGCGACTGGAATCTGCACGGGAAGAATTACCGTTCATGACCGGACTTACCCTGCCACCTTCGTTATCCTCCAACAGTGTTCACGAGACGTCATTCTCGGCATGGACTTCCTGAACAAACACGGAGCAATCACTGAGCTGAAGTCGAAGTCGATAGCGCCGTCGGAAGATAAAGCCTTACCGCCGGAGAGCTCTCGTAGTCGCCACGCCTTGAGTGTGCTCGAAGATCAAGTGAGCATCCCACAGCGCTCCAGCATTATTTCCGTCGGCACCGAAACACCCACTGACGTAGAAGGCGTCATCGAGGGCGACCAACATCTACTGCTCGACCGTGGAATTTGCGTCGCAAGAGGGATCGCTCAACTCCACGGAGGGAAAGCGGAAGGGATGCTAAACAGCTTCAGCCAAGTGTTCAAGCACATTAACAAGGGCACGACAATCGCGTATATCCAGGAAATTGAGGAAACCAGCAATGCCTTTGTCCTCTCGGATTCTGCCGCATCTACCCCGATGAGCATAGTCCCAGAACCAGACTTCGACGTTAATGCAAGTCTTCCTATAAGTAAGCAGCAACAGATCGGAAGTCTTCTCCGACGATACAAAGACTGCTTTTTGACGTCATCGAGGATTCGACAAAGACCAGTTGCGAAGAATCGCATAATAACCGAAGAGTGCACTCGACCACTCTGCCAGAGCCCTTACCGGGTTTTGACGCGAGAACGTGAAGCTATTAGGGAACAAGTCGACTAAATGCTGCACGACGATATCGTCCAGCCCTCGAAAAGCCCATGGGGATCTCCTGTAGTCCTGGTGAAGAAAAGGAACGGAACCCTATGCTTCTGCGTCGATTATCGTCGAATGAACAAGATCACGAAGAAGGATGTATACCCCCTTCCACGAATAGACGACGCATTAGATCGGCTCTGCAACGCTAAGTACTTCTCGTTGATTGACCTCAAATCTGGCTACTGGCAAATAGAAGTCGACGAGAGAGATCGCGAAAAGACCGCCTTCATCACACTAGACGGCCTCTACGAATTCAAGGTCATGCCATTCGGACTGTGCTCGGCGCCTCCAACGTTCCAGCGAGTCATGGACACGGTGTTAGCAGGATTGACGTGGCAGACGTGTCTTGTTTACTTGGATGAAGTCGTTGTCTTCTCCGAAAATTTTGACGATCACCTTAGGCAGCTTGCGACAGTCTTAGAGGCCATCAAGTCATCAGGGTTCACTCTGAAGCCGGAAAAGTGCCGCTTCGCTTCCGATGAGCTTCTGTTCCTGGGCCACGTCATCAGCAAACCTGGAGTCCGCCCCGACCCACAGAAGACCGCCTCAATCGCAACGTTCTAACATTTCTGAGCTCACTTCCGAATTAAAAATGAAAGTTTCTAGACATAAGCAACGCTACTTTGGTGAAAAACCTACAAACATTATTTCGTCATCTCCTGAGAAATTCTGGAGGCTGATTTCCGCCAGTAAACAGATTAGTGATGTTTTAGAGCTTAACACAGTTAGAATTGATGATAATAAATTAATAGCCGATGCTTTTCACATCAACTTTAGATATGTGTTTACATGTGACAATGACTTTATGCTATTCTGTCATGCTTGAGATTCCCCTATGTCCAACGTTACTATTACTGAGAATGGAATACTTAATATGCTTCTTAGCCTTGATATTTAGAACTCACGTGGTCTTGATAATATGCTAAATTAGTTCTTAAAGTTATATGCTACATGAAGTTCCAAATGTCTACATGTGCTGTTTTCTAAATCACCATGTTAGAGCGGAATATCGATCGACTGGGGAATGGCAACGGTTAAACCTCTCTATAGGAAAACTAAAAGGTGGCAGTTCTTTAACTACCATCCCGTCTTTCCGATTTCATCTTCATGCAGCAAAATTCTTGCGCACATCATACATAAGAACTGTCAGCGTATAAGCTATGATCACGTTATCAGCATGGCCTCAAGAAAGGATTCCCAATGCGCACTCCGTTGGTAACCACAGTCCACAATTCAGGTAAACAGGCTGATGCAATATTCATGGATTTCGCCAAAGCATTTCACAAGGCCTCCCATGGAAAATATTCTCCATAATCATGACGTCATACTGGGTAACACCAAAATTATAAAGTAGTTTCCTGCTCATCGTTCAGACCATATGTTTTTTTCAATAGTCCTTCTTAAAAGATTGCTGTAGACTCTGGCGTTCCCCAGGGTTCTGTACTCGGACCTATTTTGCTTATTGTCTTTCTTAATGATAGTGTTCGAGAAATTCCTGTGCAAATAAGGTATACGCAGATTGTTGCGTTATGTATGTAGAAATAGATAGTGTTAATGACCGCCAAAGTCTACATAAAGCATTCGAAAGGTTGTTAAATGCTGTAATGAATGCAAGATGGCTATCAACTTTGTAAAACTGTTTTTATGAAAATATTATGGAAGCGTATTCGTTTGCAGTTCCAGTACTCGGCACGTAAAGTCTTCCTGTTTGAGATTGAGCACATAAAATATCCTCGTATTTGGCTTTCCAGTGATCTAAGATGGAACAAGCACATTAATTCTGGGTGTAAGTCTGTGAAATCAAAAAGCTTTCGTTCCTCGTACGGGCTTTGAGGCTTGCTACTTCTGAACTTCGTCTTGCATTTAATGCAGTTTTACAGCCTACATTAGACTACGCTTCTGTGATTTGGTATCCTTATACTAAGAGGGACATTCATAGGTTGCAAATTGTTCAAAATCAAGCAGTGACATATATGATTCAAGGAAAAGTTCTGTAGGTCCGGTGCATAGATAGTTGATGAAACGAAGGACCACATTTACGAAAATTGCATCATTTAATGTTTTATCATTTCGGCCAGGGCACGGCCTTCGTCAGAATAATGCTGCCGAAGGCTGTGCGACGGCCAACACGCTAAAACATTAAAAGATGCATTTTTTGTAAGTGTGATCCTTCGTTTCTATAACTATATATATATATATATATATATATATATATGAAAAAAAATACATCCTTGGGACCCGAATTTTATTCGTCATAACTATCATCATCATCATCATAAGCCTATTTTATGTTCACTTCAGGACGAAGGCCTCTCCCTGCGATCTCCAATTACCCCCTGTTCTGGGCCAACCGATTCCAATTAGCGCCCACGAATGTCCCGATTTTATCGCCCACCCTTGTCTTCTGCCTTCCTCGACTACGCTTCCCTTCTGTTGGTACCCATTCTGTAAACGTAATAGTCCAACGGTAATCTAACATGCACATTACATGACAGGCCGAGCTCCATTTTTTCTCCTTAATGTCAATTAGAATATGGGCTATACCCGTTTGCTCTCCGATCCAAAACCTTATCTTTATGTCTCCTAATGTTACGCCTAGCATTCTTCGTTTCCATCGCTCTTTGCGCGGTCCTTATCTTGTTCTCAAGCTTCTTTGTCAGTCTCCAAGTCTCTGCCACATAGCTTCAGTGCCAGTAAAATGCACTGGTTGTACACCTTCCTTTTCAATGATCATGGTAAGCTTCCAGTCAGGAGCTGACAATGTCTACCGTAAGCACTCCAACCCATTTTACTCTTCCGTGAGTTTCCTTCTCATGATCCGGCTTTCCTGTCATTATATGACGTAGGTGAACGTACTCCTTCACAGACTCTACAGGCTGACTGCCAATCCTCAACTCTTGTTCCCTTGCACGGCAATTGATCCTTTATTTATTGATTTATTAAATTATTTATTTATTTATTTACTGTCATACTTTCAAGGCCCGGGGGCATTACAGAGTGGAGTGGTGATTATCACAATCAAATTCGTTAACAATATTGTTGAAGTTTATGGCGTCAGAAATGGCAGTGATGGAGGCAGGGAGGCGGTTCCAGTCATTCGTCGTTCATGGTAAAAAGGAATCAAAATAAACGTTGGTGCGACAAGTTGGAACTTCAACCTTAAAACGATGATCCGGGCGTGACGATATGTATGATGGCGGCGGGGAGATTAGTTCATCCTTAATTGTTTCGTTAGTCTAATAAATCATATGAAAAAGGCATGGGCGAAAATATTTACGACGTAACTCTAGGTTAGGCAAGCCAAGGGTTAGTTTCATTGACAAGACACTTGCATGAAGACAATAATTCAAAAGAATAAAACGAGCAGCTCGGTTTTGAATGGATTACATGGTATATTTTAGTTTTAGAGCATAAGGGTCGAAAATGGAGCATGCATATTCAAGTTTAGGCGTCACTAAGGATTTATACAGAAGTAACTTGACAGCTGCAGTTGCCGACGAAAAACTACGGCGCAGAAACCCAAGCATGCGATTAGCGTTACCGTAAACGTAATTTATATGAATGTTCCATGTAAGACTGTGTGTAATATAGATACCAAGACATTTGTATGATTAAACATTTTCTACATGTGTGTTGTTAATATTGTACGTAGGAAGGGTGGTATTTCTGAGAGCACGGGACACACGCATCGCCTTAGATTTATTAGAATTGAGCTTCATTTGGGATCTAGAACACCATGATGGTACTATGCCAATGTCTGATTAAAGAGTATCGTAGTCACCTGAGTTAAAACTGATACGATAGAGAACGCAGTCATCGGCTAATAATTTAATTGATGATTTAAATTGGTCTTGGAGGTCATTAATATAATTTAAACATAATAATGGTCCTAGAACCTACCCTTGTGGTAGATCGGAGGTTACTCGACCAGTGAAAGAGAAGCATTCGTTAGCATAAACAAATTGCCAACGGTTAGACAAAAACACTTGATCCAAGCAAGCACGTTAGGATCAATGTTGTGGTTACTTAATTTAGTTAAAAGTAATGCGTGTGAAACAGTATCGGAAGCTTTGGCGAAGTCTAAAAAAAACGCAGTCAATAATAACGTTTGCATTCATCGCCTGGAATAAATCATTAGTGAATGACAAAAGCTCTGTTTCGCCGGAAAAGTGATTTCTAAATCCGTGTTGGTAGGTGGTAAAAAATAAGTTTGACCCGAGAAATGAAACCAGGTGTGAGTAAATGATGTGCTCCATTAATTGGCAGGGAATGCTGGTTCGGGATATAGGTCTGTAATTAAGTGGGGAGTACCGACTGCCACACTTATGTACGGGAATCACCATCCCTGCCGTCCAATCGTTCGGAAGGATGGTGGTTTAAAGTGACTGGGAGCAAAGATTTCGCTCAGAATTATACATAAATAAGTAATAGTTCCCTTAAGAAATTTCGAGTTGATACCATTAACTCCACTGCATGCAGAAACCTTTGAGGTCTGTATGAACTTTACAACGCCATCAAGGTCAATGGTAATAGGAAGCATTGGAAAATAATGCACATCAGAAAAAACAGCACTTGCGCACATCACAGAATCCGAAAATACAGAGATGAACGCGTCATTCAACACTTCACAACAGACACAGCGATCGACGGGTTCGTTGTTAAGATCGCACAGTTCAATGGCACTAGATTTTTTACCGTTGACCACACTCCAAAATTTCTGTGGGTTGTCTTTCAAGAAAGAAGGCAGCGTGTGCTCATAAAATGTTGTTTTAGACTCTGCTACAGCATTCTTGTAGCCGCTCAGTGCTATTCTGTAAGCATCCCAACGCTCATGATTGCCAGTTGTTTTTGCTTGTCGGAAAAGCCTTTTCTTTTTGTTCAGTAAGTGTTTAAGACGCGAGTTGAACCAAGGTGCGCGAGAATTAGAATAAATACGTTTTTGCGGGATGTACCGGTTAATTAAGGAGTTGGCTTTTTCTTTCAATATTGACCAGTTTTCTTCAACCGATCGAGAGTGGAAACTTGGAATGTAGTCAGTGTTGAAATTTTCTAGTTCGTTATTAATGGCGGCAAAATCAGGATTTCTGTAATCACGAATAACTTTCGACGAGGTAACAGATTGGATGGTTAACTGCAAATTACACTGGATTATACAATGGTCACTTATACCCAGTAGGTAAGTTAAAGGGGAAACAAATTCTGGGGTTGTAGTGAGGAATAAATCTAGGATATTAGCAGAGTGTGCAGAACATCGAGTAGGCTTCAGAACAAGCTGGTGCAGGTTAAAATTGAGGCAAAGGCTGATGAATTCGGAATATTCAGAGCAGAACTCTTGTGTTGAAGGGGGATCAGTATGTCAGTTAATGCCAGGAAAGAAAAAGTCCCCGAGGAGTATTAGTGGCGTGGAAGGGAACCGTAAAATTAGACTATTTAAGACATCATGAAGATGTGAACAAAATGTGTTAGGTGTGGAAGGGGGCCTGTAAACGACGCAAATGATAAAATGTTTGCGTTCGAAGCCTACGTGCGCGCACACTAGCTCTAATGGTGACGAAAGCTCAATTGCAGCAGTGGTAATCGAACCCCGAACACCGATAAGTACACCGCCACGACACCGCACATCACGGTCATGTCGACAGAAACGGTAAACACCCTCGCATTCCAAAATTTCACGGTCTTCAATTTTGCTAGAAATTCATGTCTCTGTCAAGATAACAATATCGGCACTGCACGTTTCGACGACAGAAGATAAAGCATCCCGCTTGTTGCATACGCTGCGAATATTCGAATAAAAAAGAGAATTATTTTTTGCCACCGGACCATCACTCCGCTTTGTTTCTCAATTGCTAGGGGCATCAGAAGGTGTATTTTGGACAGAATTTATTGAACGAAGCTCGTCTGTGTGGATTTCGCGAACTCGATCAGTTACCAGACAGTAAACGCAAGTTTTTTTGTCGATTTGTAGACGGTTAAGGCATAGCATATATTTCTGTCCGCTAGCCTTTCCGAATTCAATCAATTTTTTATGTGAGAAGCGTGTGGCGCGGCAGAAGTCTTCGTTAACAGAAATGCCAGAACCTTTGAAGTTTTTTTCGCTCAGTAAAAACCTTCTGCTTGAACTTTGAGGACGAGAATGTTACGATTATGGACCGGTATTTATTTACTGCGTAGGAACCCAGCCTGTGGGCGCGGGAGATGGCTTCGTCTATTGAAGTTATTTGTAGTAAACTGGTAAGGCAGTTTCGAATTTTAGTTTCAGCTTCGGACCAGATCTCAGCTGGGACGTTAGGAATACCGTAGAATATAAGGTTGTCACGTCGAGAGCGGTCTTCCAGCTCGTCCAATCGAGAAGTTATTGATGCAGTCTGGTCTCGCTCAGCTTCATCGACTACTCTCAGTAGATCAGCACCATTCTGATTTGCTTCATATGATTCCACCAGGGATTCAACTGTAGCGAGCCTACTGGCTAAGCTGGAAAATTTTTCCTCAAGTTTTTGCTGATTAGCTCGGACCTCTGATATCATCCCTATTACATCGGTATGGCGTGCGTCACTTTTAGCCGACAAGGCGGCAATGGCGTCTAGAATCTCCTTTTCAGGACCAGGGTTCTGTTCCACATACCCAGCTAACATAAGCAATTTAACAACATATATAGACTGAAAAAAATCCCAAAGAATCACCAGTGGGCCTGGGAAGGGCAGCAGGCAGATATTACTGGATCGCTTAGCGTGCAACGAATCGTGTTTACCAACATGTACAAGAAACAAGAACGGATATTGAAGCGGCTGCATGGCTGCCGCTCCCTCTAGCCCACTGAAGTGGCCCGATGAAAGCGTCGCTCTTAAGTTCGTCCGGCTGACTGGTGTCGTAGGCCATGGGAATGCCCAGCCAAAGCGGGGCACGATGTACGCCGCGTCAACGGTTGATAACGTGACGTTTCCGCCATAGTGTTGACCTCTGACGTAACATGCTGATAAATGCGCGAAGGTAGCTTCGCAAAAGGAATCCAAGTGTTGCCACGTGCCGAGCAACGCCAGAATCTGTACAAGAAACAAGAACGGATATTGAGGCGGCTGCATGGCTGCCGCTCCCTCCAGCTCACTGAAGTGGCCCGATTAAAGCGTCGCTCTTAAGTGCGTCCGGCTGACTGGTGTCGTAGGCGATGGGAATGACCAGCAAAAGCGGAGCACGATGTACGCCGCTTCAACGGTTGATGACGTGGCCTTTCCGCAATAGTGTTGACCTCTGACGTAACATGGTGGTAAAGGCACGACGGTAGCTTCGCAAAACAAATCCAAGGGTTGCCACCTGCGGAGAAATGCCAGAATCTATACAAGAAACAAGAACGGATTTTGAATCGGCTGCATGGCTGCCGCTCCCTCCAGCCCGCTCATTATCAATCATTATCACTCATTGTCTTTGTCTTCTGCATATTTATCTTCAACCCCACTCTTACATTCCCTCTGTTAAGGTCCTCAATGATTTGTTGGAATTCGTCTCCAGTGCTGCTGAATAGAACACTGTCATCTGCAAACCAAAGATTTCTCAGATATTCACTGTCGATACTTACTCCTAAGCCTTTCCAGTTTATTAACTTGAATACTTCTTCCAAGAACGCAGTGCATAGCATTGGAGAGATTGTCCCCTTGTCTGACGCCTTTCTTGATAGGTAGCTTCCTACTTTTTTGTGTAGTATTGAGGTGGCTGTGGAATCGCTGTATATATATTCCGAGGTATTTATGCAAACGGCCTGTTCTACTTGATTGTGTAATGCCTCTATGCCTGCTGCTATCTCTACTGAATCAAATGCCTTTTCGTTATCTTTGAAAGCCATATAGAGACGCTTATTATACTCAGCTGATTTCTCGATTACCAGAATAATGACATGGATGTGATTCATTGTAGAGTATTCCTCCTTGAACCAGATTGTTGCGTTCGTTGACTAAAGCCCATTGTTGCGCTCATGCTATTGCTAGTTGTATTGGTGAATATTTTATACAATATTGGAAGTAAGCTAATGGGCCCATAATTTTTTCCATTCTTTAACGTCTGCCTTTTTGTGGATTAGTATAATGTTGGAATTCTTCCCTTTCTTTGGGACCCTTGCAGTCAATAAACACTTCGCATAGGGGGCCGCCAGGTTTCCAACCATTATGTTTTCTCCATATTTGATTAAATCGACCATTATACCATTTTCTCCGGCTGCTCTTCCCCGTTTCATGTCTTACAAGACGCTTCTGACTTCATCGTAAGTTATAGGAGGAGTTTCTGTATCCTGTTCATTAATGCTTCGAATGGAGGTATCTTGGCTCCTCTGGGTACTGTACAGGTTAGTGTAAAATTCTTCCGCTGCTTTTACTATACCTTCGAGATTACTTATGCTATTATCCTACTTATCTTTCAGTGCATACATCTTAGTTTGTCCTATGCCAAGTTTCCTTCTCACAAATTTCAGGAAGCGTCCATTTTTTATGGCTTCTTCCGTGTATCTCACGTTATAGTATCGAATATCCCCTATTTTGCCTTGTTGATCAGTTTTGACAGTACCGCTAATTCTATCGTCTCTCTTGGGTTAGACACTTTCATTATTTGTCGTTTCTTTATTGGGTCCTTTGTTACATGGGAGAGCTCGCCTACTGGTTGCCTTGGGGCCTTCTACTTCAACTGCTGCCTCTGAAACCAGCCTACTTGAGGTTTTATTCATTACCTCTCCGTCATATTCATCTCTCTGTTCTAACGCTGCATATTTATTCGCAAGTACCAGCCTGAATTTGTCTGCTTTTACGCTTACTGCCTATAGGATGGCCGGTTTCTTCTTGACCAAGTGTACGCTTTCCTTCCTGAGATTGAGGTGAATCTTAGCCCTCACCTACCTATGATCACTGCCCTTTACTCTACGTAACACTTCTACATCCTGCACTATACTGGGATCGGCAGACAGCGTGAAATCAGTTTCGTTTCGTATTTCATCTTTATGGGTTTTCCAGGTCCACTTTCTGTTTCTATGCTTCCAGAGAAAGGTGTTCATTATTCGCATCTTACTCCTGTTTGAGAATTCTACGAGCATCTCACCTCAAGCGTTCCTAGAATCGATGCCGCAGTGGGCAATTGCTTATTCACCAGCGTGCTTTCCCCCCACTCTTTGTTAAGGTTAGTTTCGTCTTTCACAATATTGCTACTGTGTTCATTATACGTCACTACCACGGGACAATACCAGCTTCAGGCGCACGTCGATTACAGCCTTGCTAGATAGAGCTCACAAAATGGCACATCGCTATCTTCCTTCCCTCGGCGGCAGCGCATTGTCTTGATGCCAGCGATGCTCTAAATCTGGGCCATCATTGCGTCATGCACCGCTTCTGCGACCAAGCAAGCTTTCGGTCGCACACGTTCACTGCTTTATTGACACTAAAATTTTAAACTGCTTGCCTTAGAAAAACAACAGCGTGAATAAACATCGAAAGCGGATTGGCCACACGGAACATGCTCACGGGGCGATACTATTGATGACCGCATCACAAAAGACTAGGTTTGACTTTCGGAAGGAAAGGAAGGGTTGACTGTCGGGCTAGTTGCTTCATTATCACAGAAGGAACAGCGCATCAAGTAGTTAGCGCAGTGTGTGTGTTGTTCCTGCTTTTTGGGCCGTCTTGAAGCGCTGTTCTTTTCATGCGTCAGTAGGGCTTTCCAAGAGCGTTTACTTGGAAAACTAATGGCACTTGGTTTAGGCAACACCTTCGAAGAACTAAAAGAAGCCCAAAGTATCGCACAGCTCATGAGACTCCAGCAGACCAAAGCGGGAAGGGAACTGCTAATAAGGCTAGGCTTCGCGGAATCAATCAAAGAAACCCCAAGAACGGAGGGGATTCCTGATGAATATCGGAAAACATACACTGTTAGCCCCCTACCCAAAAACATGGACCCAAACCTCCGCACGGCGCGAAGGGAAGCAAGGGCGAAATATGTCGAAAAGTACCTGGCCACAAAAAACACAACAGTATACACAGATGCTGCAGTATACGCCAAGCAAAGAGGCACAAGCATAGTAAAGACAGCTGCTGTAGTAATAAGCCAGGACTACAAAGAGATCAGCAGCGCGTCAATGAAGGACTGCTCGGTAACGGAAGCTGAGGAAATAGCCGTAGCTCTAGCGGCAGTGGAGGGCTACCGATCCGAAAGGTCTTTAACAATACTCACCGACTCGCAAACTACGTGTCGGAATTACATGAACGGCAGAATAGGACGCAGAGCGCTTCACATCCTCCGCTCCTGCAGGGCTAACAACAAAGTCAGGCATACAATTTTCTGGGTACCGGGACACGCTGGAATAGAAGGGAACCTAAGGGCGGACAAGGCAGCTCGAGAGCACACAAACCGAGCGGCCACAAGCACCGACCCTGAGGAACCTATACCATGATGAGGATGATGATGTGTGGTATTTTGTGGCGCAAGGGCCAGGTTTGGCCAAAGAGCGCCATGACAAGTGGTAGTGTTAACGATGTATTATGTAAGATGTGACTCGGCTGTAAAGTGGCCTAAAAATAGTCGCTGTAAAGTGCGTAAAATATACGTGCTATAAAATTATGGCGATGACTAATGATGAATACTATGAACATTAAAATCCATCGTAAAAGAATGATGCATTGTTTAAAATATGCGAGATGTTAAATTGCTTACAGCCCTACTGCCTCGCCAGAGCCCTTGAACCACAAGGGCCTAGAGGCATGTGCTTTTCAAAATAATTATCGCAGCGGCATCCTCTGAAGAGAGTAAGCGCTACGAACGTGTGGGGCTAATAAAATGCAACACAACATCTTTCAAAAAACCTAGGACGGCGTTGGTGTCAAGGAGTGGTTCTGGAACAAGTAACATAACAGGATGAAGGGGGATGTGGTGCCGGTATGCTAAGAGAAAATGTTTTTTTCTTTCGGATTCGGCTTCCCGACACTCCAGTAGGACGTGGAGGATGGTCAGCCTCTCCCCGCATCTACCACAGGTTGGAGGCTCGTTTCCCGTGAGTAAGAAGTTATGTGTGCCATAAGTGTGTCCTATTCTTAGACGGCAGAATAGGACATCTGTCCGGCGGGATTTCGTTACAGCAGGCCAGAAACGTAATTGTGGCGTTATTACATGCAGTTTATTATTTATTTCTTCGTCCCACATGCGTTGCCAGTGGTTTCGTAGTTTCCTTCTTAAGAAAGGTTTCAGGTCTGTGACAGGGACCGGGGCAGTAGGATTAACTGCATGCAATGAAATTGATGTGGCCATCTGGACCGCTAGTACATTTCCCTCGATGCCCCTATGTCCAGGCACCCAGCATATTATCACGTGTTGGTTAGATATATATGCTTTACACAGTGCGGAGTAGAGTTCATTAATTATTGGATTTTTGTAGCTACAGAAAGACATCAAGGCCTTCACAACACTAAGGGAGTCCGTATATATAATTGATTTCTGTACTTTTGATTTCTTTATATGCTTTACAACCGACAACAGTGCGCAGGCCTCAGCCGTAAAGATACTGGTTTCCGGATGCAGTACCTCGGATTCCGAGAAAGATGGACCGACGGCTGCATAGGACACCCCGTCGTGTGACTTTGATGCGTCTGTGTAGAACTCCGTGCAGGAGTATTTGTGCTGGAGTTCCCGGAAATGCATTTGGACTTCAATTTCTGGAGCATGTTTTGTGACGTCCACAAAATATATATCGCATTGTATGAGCTGCCACTCCCAAGGAGGTAGCAGCTTGGCTGGATGCATAAGGCGAAGCTCGAGGAGTGGAACGTGCATTTCTTCACTAAGCTCCCTCATACGCAGCGAGAAAGGCTGTCTTACGGAGGGACGATTGCGAAAGAGTGTAGCATATGTCATGTCATTAATGGTATTAAAACAGGGATGTTGAGGATTTGAGTGGACTTTCAGAAAATATGTTTGGCTGATGTATGTTCTCTGAAGATGAAGTGACCACTCATTTGATTCTGCATATAAACTTTGTATCGGACTTGTTCTGAAAGCGCCTGTGGCCAGTCGGATTCCTAGATGGTGGACTGGGTCTACATCTTTAGTGCGCTAGGGGCGGCAGAGTGATAAATCACGGCACCATAGTCTAATCGTGATTGAATGAGGCTTTTATAGAGTTTCAATAAACACTTCCTGTCACTACCCCACGTAGTCTGGGATAGAAGTTTCATTATGTTCATTGTTTTTAGACATTTTTCTTTAAGATGTTTAATGTGGGGGACGAAAGTGAGTCTGTAGTCCAGTGTAACACCTAGAAATTTGTGCTCTTTGTTTACAGGTATTTGTTGTCCACCCAGTTCTAAGCAAGGATCTGGGATCATTCCTCTCTTTTTTGTAAAAAGAACGCAAGAGCTTTTGTTAGGATTGATCTTAAATCCATTCTTGTCTGCCCACATCGACACTTTGTTCAGGCCATGCTGTACCTGTCTCTCGCACACTGCGAGGTTACAGGATTTGAAAGCTATTTGTATGTCGTCCACGTAGACAGAATAAAAGATTGCCTATGGTAATGAAGCGCGAAGCGTGTTCATGTTCACGATGAAGAGTGTGCAGCTGAGCACGCCTCCTTGGGGTACACCCGTTTCTTGCGTAACAGGACGCGAAAGTACGTTACCAACTTTTACGCGGAAGGTACGACTGGACAGATAGCTTTCTATTAGGTTTAGCATATTACCATGGATGCCCATTTCTTACAAGTCTCTTAGGATTCCGTAACGCCACGTTGTATCATACGCCTTTTCCGTATCAGGAAATATCGATAGGAAGAACTGTTTATGTATAAATGTGTCCCGGATATTTCCTTCAACACGTACGAGATGATCGGTTGCGGACCGCCCTTCTCGGAAGCCGCACTGATACGGATCAAGCATTTTGCTCATTTCAAGGAAATGGATGAGTCGCCGAATAATCATTTTTTTCAAATACCTTACAAAGGCAACTCGTGAGGGCGATCGGGCGGTAACTTGCCACTAAGGAAGGATCTTTGCCTTGTTTCAAAACAGGAACCACAATGGCTTCTTTCCATGCAGTTGGGAGGTATCCTGCACCAAATGGTGTTGAAAAGTGTGAGTAGTGTAACTTGGGTGTCATTGTGTAGGCTTTTGATCATCTCATACATGACTCTGTCGGATCCCGGTGCAGAGCCCTTGCATGAGCTAAAGGCATCTCTCAACTAGGCAATACCGAAAGGGCAGTTGTACGATTCATTCTGTAGACATTTTCTTTTGAGTGGCTTACATTCTTCTGTTTGTTTATACTTCAGGAAGGATTTCGAATAATGTTTTGAACTTGACACACTCTCAAAGTGCTCCCCAAGTGAGTCTGCCTGATGTTGCCGCGTATCACCCTGTGTGTTTACCAGAGGGAGTGAATATGTTTGTCTCCCTCTCATTCTATTTACGCGGTTCCAGACTTTCGCCTCATCTGTAAACGAGTTGATGTTGGATAAAAACTTTTGCCAACTCTCTCTTCTGGCCTGTCGGCGGGTTCTCCTGCCTTGAGACTTAACTTTCTTAAAGTTAAGAAGATTCTCTGCAGTGGGCGAAGCACGTAGCAACCCCCACGCTTTGTTTTGATTCCTACGTGCGACTACGTGATTCCTACGTGCGACTTCCACCACGGGACATGCCGTTTGCATGCCGAGCCACTTACTTCACGTATGCATTTAGATGCGGCGTCTATAATGAAAGCTGTAAAGTAATCCACAGCAGCATCAATTTCTAACGAGGACATGTCATCCCATGATATGCTAGTTAAGGTTCGGAATTTCTCCCAGTCGGTTGTATCGATTTTCCCCCTAGGAGCCTGTGGTAGACATTCGTTTTCTTTATATGTTCTTAGTAGTATAGGGAAGTGGTCGCTCCCGTAAGGATTGTCGTTAACTTCCCATTCAAGTTCAGACAGTAGTGACAGGGAGACTAGGCTAAGATCTATTGAAGAGAATGTTCTGTTTGCAAGAGAATAGTATTTCGCTTCCTTCTTATTCAGAAGACAAGCACCAGAAGAGAAAAGGAACTGTTCAACAAGACGTCCTCGCGCATCTATACGAGGGTCGCCCCACAGGTAGTTGTGTGCATTGAAGTCGCCATGAACCAGATAAGGTTCTGGCAATTCATCTATAAAGGATTGAAATTCATGTTTAGTTAATTTGTAATGTGGGGGTATATAAAGCGAGCAAATAGTGATGAGTTTGTTTAGCAGAACAGCTCGCACCGCCACTGCTTCAAGGGGCGTTCGTAGCTGTAAAGGTTGACATGCTATACTTTTATGAGTGAGAATCGCCACACCACCCGATGATGCGACGGCATCATCGCGATCTTTGCGAGACGTAACGTACGTACGGAGAAAGTTTGTGTGTTTGGATTTTAAATGTGTTTCCTGTAAACACAGCACTTTTGGATTATGTTTGTGGATGAGTTCTTGCAAATCATCAAGGTTTCTAAGAAGACCTCGGACGTTCCACTGAATTATCTGTGTATCCATTTTTAAAGTAAATTGGTGCTGTGTTTACGGAAACGGAAGTGATGCCTTAGATTACAGAGCTCTTTCGAGGCCCTGTAACCGGGGTTTTGCTTTTTCTGACGCGTTCGAGGGAGCCTCGCCGCTCCTCAGGCGCTTGGTGCGCCTTGAGGGTTGGTGTAGTGTCCATTGCCTCTAGTGAGGCGCCGGACACGTGCCCTTGCGAGCGAGATGTTGTCAGGGAGGGTGCCGCCCTGGAGCGCAAGACCCCTGCGCCCACCAGCCCGGAGGTCGATGGGGCACCCTGAGGAATTTGGCTGCGCCGGCTGTTGCCAGCGCTAGAAGGGGCGGGGATGGGTGGGGCAGCCTCGGCGGCGCCCACCTTCGGGGTCGGTGGCCCCGTCTGCTGGGTAGACGGAGCAGCGCTAGCTGCAACCGCCGCGGGAGCAGATGGCGTAACTGCCGACTCACGGCTTGTGGGTCGGACAGCCGCGGGAGGCCGTTGTGACGCTGCCCCTTGACGCGCCACTTCGGCAAATCTGGCCTTAGGAAGGTATGCAACCCGCCTGCGTGCCTCTTTGAATGATATGTTTTCTTTTAGTTTGATTGTTACTATTTCTTTTTCTTTCTTCCAAGACGGGCATGACGGCGAGTATGCGGCATGCTCGCCATCACAATTTACACAGTGGAAAGAATTCTCACAAGCTTCAGAGGAGTGTTCATGCGCGCTGCATTTCGCACAAGTTTGGCGGCCTCGGCAGCTCTGCGAACTGTTGCCAAAACGCTGGCACTTGAAACATCGGAGGGGATTTGGCACGTATGATCTTACACGGAGCTTGATGTACCCGGCCTCGATTGACTCGGCAGGACACTTGAATTGAAGGTGAGTATTAGGTGTTTAGGTGTTTATGAGGTGTTCCGGCCGCGAAGCTCTCTACATCTCAGTAAGGTGCCTGGTGGTGGTCTCGTGCTGACGATGCCCTCTCGGTGAGCGCATATTTCCCCCCTCATCTTTTAAGAGATTCAATACATACAAGCATTTGTCTCGCAAACCAGATTTATTTCAAGGGAATTTTTCACGTCTCAATAATTTCTCTCGTCGTATTCGAGTGCTGATTGCCGTGTTATAGTTTGTTAACGAAGCTTCCCCTCAAGTCTAAATATTTTAAGGCAGTTTGTCGTGTACGTATCATGGCCACGCACGCTTATATCGCCTTCCGTTTCTCTACCACGGTTGCGCTTTAAAACCACGGCGCTGCAAGTTTGCTTCAGAGACTTTCCTTTCCTTCCCTTTCCTCCGCCCTTAAACTGTCTCTCTTAACTACTACACTCCGAGACAAAGCAACAGCGCGCGCTTTAGATCCTATAGATGAGATGAATATTTACAATTATTATTAGGGTTATAATTATATTCGAGTGCTGATTGCCGTGTTATAGTTTGTTAACGAAGCTTCCCCTCAAGTCTAAATATTTTAAGGCAGTTTGTCGTGTACGTATCACGGCCACGCACGCTTATATCGCCTTCCGTTTCTATACCACGGTTGCGATTTAAAACGACGGCGCTGCAAGTTTGCTTCAGAGACTTTCCTTTCCTTCCCTTTCCTCCGCCCTTAAACTGCCTCTCTTAACTACTACACGCCGAGACAAAGCAACAGCGCGCGCTTTAGATCCTATAGTTGAGATGAATATTTACAATTATTATTAGGGTTATAATTATATTCGAGTGCTGATTGCCGTGTTATAGTTTGTTAACGAAACTTCCCCTCAAGTCTAAATATTGTAAGGCAGTTTGTCGTGTGCGTATCATGGACACGCATGCTTATATCGCCTTCCGTTTCCCTACCACGGTTGCGATTTAAAACCACGGCGCTGCAAGTTTGCTTCAGAGACTTTCCTTTCCTTCCCTCTCCTCCGCCCTTAAACTGTCTCTCTTAACTACTACACGCCGAGACAAAGCAACAGCGCGCGCATGCGATCCCATAGATGAGATGAATACATATATATAGAAAAGTATCAGTCATAGCTCTCGTAGTATAGCCTTCTGAGCCGTTTCCTTTTTTTTCTTTTTTTTCTTTGAAAGAAGTCCTATTAGGGTTATTATAATTACACGAAGGTATTTCGCCCTCGCGAGCAGCAGTACTTGAGATAGCTATTCCGGCGGCTAGCTTCCCACGCTATGCGTGCCGCCCTCGCACCTGTTTAAGCTTTTTCCTAGACGCTAGAGCTATACAATGTCCGTGCAACATTGAGCGATCGGAAAGCGCGTTTTCCACTCTTGGCCGGCGGAAAGGGGAGGCTTCGTTCCGGCCGCGAAGCTCTCTACATCTCAGTAAGGTGCCTGGTGGTGGTCTCGTGCTCACGATGCCCTCTCGGTGAGCTCATATTTCCCCCCTCATCTTTTAAGCGATTCAATACATACAAGCATTTGTCTCGCAAACCAGATTTATTTCAATGGAATTTTTCACGTCTCCATAATTCCTCTCGTCGTATTCGAGTGCTGATTGCCGTGTTATAGTTTGTTAACGAAGCTTCCCCTCAAGTCTAAATATTTTAAGGCAGTTTTCCTAGTCTCTAAAGCCGCTCGAGTTCACGCTGCTCCTCTGGCGGCCATTTTCCAAGAAATTATGCCCTTTCTGTCCCTTTCCACATACGTCGCTTTCCACATAAGTATGAGGCTCGGAGCAGGAGCTATGGCGCTTGAAAGTAACCGTTGGCTTGACGAACCAACCGACTGAGCTACCTTTCCGGCCAACATTGAAGGATCACGAGTTCAAATCACATGTTATGTTCCTTTTCCCCCCTTTTTTTTCTTTCTTTTTAATGTATTTTCCTTCATTTTATCACTGTACGGAAACCCTCCTAAAAAAAATTATATATCCTCAATTATGTGTTGCCACACATGTGCAGGTCATAAATACCAGGTTCTCTAGCCGAGTGCCATCCATGCGGTATAACCGAGCTCAGATTGGTCCACCTTGACTGACCAAATAGGGCACCACTGTAGGTTAAATGAAGCGTACAACTACTGCGGGACCCGCCGTGGTTGCTCAGTGGTTATGGTGTTAGACTGCTGAGCACGAGGTCGCGGGATCGGACCCCGGCCATGGCGGCCGCATTTCGATGGGGGCGAAATGCGAAAACACCCGTGTACTTAGAATTTGGTGCACGTTAAAGAACCCCAGGTGGTCGAAATTTTCGGAGTCCTCCACTACGGCGTGCATAATCAGAAAGTGGTTTTGTCACGCAAAATCCCATAATTCAATTTTTAATTTAACTCCTGCGGGGACGGTAGAGTATCCGTCTCCAGTGCAAGAGGACCGTGATTCAAATCCCGGTGCCGCGCAATTCTCCACCGGAAAATACAAAAAAAAAACCGTGTGTTGAGAAAATTGCACAAACAGGCGTGGAGTGCGGCCTGATCCCGGTGACCAGAACCGGTAACGCACTCTCTCACCAGAGCAGGATTGGCCACCCTGGTGCAGTACTTGGTCACAACCTCCTATATGAGTACAACAATCAAACGCCGGCCCTCAGTCCCCAGCAGCCGCGAAGCAACTGACCACGCCGGCTGTCAGATCTGTGACGCTGCAGAGGGTGCTAAGAATACCTGGCTCCGGACAGGCCGCCATTGGAATCTGAACCTGGCAACGTTTAACGTTAGAACGCTATCTAGTGAGGCGAGTCTAGCAGTGTTATTGGAGGAATGAACACCTTTTTCCGCAAGCGGGTTAGCCGAAAGTGGACGTGGAGGAGCCCGAATGGTGAGACTAGGAATGAAATCGACTTCATACTCTGCGCGAACCCTGGCATCATACAAGATGTAGACGTGCTCGGCAAGGTACGCAGCAGTGACCATAGGATGGTAAGAACTCGAATTAGCCTAGACTTGAGGAGGGAACGGACGAAACTGGTACACAAGAAGCCAATCAATGAGTTAGCGGTAAGAGGGAAACTAGAGGAATTCCGGATCAAGCTACAGAACAGGTACTCGGCTTTAACTCAGGAAGAGGACCTTAGTGTTGCAGCAATGCACGACAATCTCATGGGCATCATTAAGGAGTGCGCAATAGAAGTCGGCGGTAACGCCGTTAGACAGGAAACCAGTAAGCTATCGCGGGAGACGAAAGATCTGATCAAGAAATGCCAATGTATGAAAGCCTCTAACCCTACAGCTAGAATAGAACTGGCAGAACTTTCTAAGTTAATCAACAAGCGTAAGACAGCGGACATCAGGAACTATAATATGGATAGAATTGAACAGGCTCTCAGGAACGGAGGGAGCCTAAAAACAGTGAAGAAGAAACTAGGAATAGGCAATAATCAGATGTGTGCGTTAAGAGACAAAGCCGGCAATATCGTTACTAATATGGATGAGATAGTTCAAGTGGCTAAGGAGTTCTATAGACATTTATACAGTATCAGTGGCACCCACGACGATAGCGGAAGAGAGAATAGCCTAGAGGAATTCGAAATCCCACAGGTAACGCCAGAAGAAGTAAAGAAAGCCTTAGGAGCTATGCAAAGGGGGAAGGCAGCTGGGGAGGATCAGGTAACAGCAGATTTGTTGAAGGATGGTGGTCAGATTGTTCTAGAGAAACTGGCCACCCTGTATATGCAATGCCTCATAACCTCGAGCGTACCGGAATCTTGGAAGAACGCTAACAAAATCCTAATCCATAAGAAAGGGGACGCCAAAGACTTGAAAAATTATAGACCGATCAGCTTACTGTCCGTTGCCTACAAAGTATTTACTAAGGTAATCGCAAATAGAATCAGGAACACCTTAGACTTCTGTCAACCAAAGGACCAGGCAGGATTCGGTAAAGACTACTCAACAATAGACCATATTCACACTATCAATCAAGTGATAGAGAAATGTGCAGAATATAACCAACCCTTATATATAGCTTTCATTGATTACGAGAAAGCGTTTGATTCAGTCGAAACCTCAGCAGTCATGGAGGCATTACAGAATCAGGGTGTAGATGAGCCATATGTAAAGATACTGGAAGATATCTATAGCGGCTCCACAGCCACCGTAGTCCTCCACAAAGAAAGCAACAAAATCCCTATAAAGAAAGGCGTCAGACAGGGAGATACGATATCTCCAATGATATTCACAGCATGTTTGCAGAAGGTATTCAGAGGCCTGGAGTGGGAAGAATTGGGGATAAAAGTTGATGGAGAATACCTTAGCAACTTGCGTTTCGCTGAGGATATTGCCTTGCTTAGTAACTCAGGAGACCAATTGCAATGCACGCTCACTCACCTGGAGAGGCAAAGCAGAAGGGTGGGTCTGAAAATTAATCTGCAGAAAACTAAAGTATTGTTTAACAGTCTCGGAAGAGAACAGCAGTTTACGATAGGTAGCGAAGCACTGGAAGTGGTAAGGGAATACATCTACTTAGGGCAGGTAGTGACCACGGATCCGGATCATGAGACTGAAATAACCAGAAGAATAAGAATGGGCTGGGGTGCGTTTGGCAGGCATTCTCAAATCATGAACAGCAGGTTGCCACTATCCCTCAAAAGGAAAGTGTATAACAGCTGTGTGTTACCAGTACTAACATATGGGGCAGAAGCCTGGAGGCTTACGAAAAGGGTTCTGCTGAAATTGAGGACGATGCAACGAGCTATGGAAAGAAGAATGATGGGTGTAACGTTAAGGGATAAGAAAAGAGCAGATTGGGTGTGGCAACAAACGCGGGTAAATGACATCTTAGTTGAAATCAAGAAAAATAAATGGGCATGGGCCGGACATGTAATGAGGAGGGAAGATAACCGATGGTCACTAAGGGTTACGGACTGGATTCCAAGGGAAGGGATGCGTAGCAGGGGGCGGCAGAAAGTTAGGTGGGCGGATGACATTAAGACGTTTGCAGGGACAACATGGCCACAATTAGTACATGACCGGGGTAGTTGGAGAAGTATGGGAGAGGCCTTTGCCCTGCAGTCGGCGTAACTAGGCTGATGATGATGATGATGATGATTAGGTGTTTGGTCGCAAGTTCTTTGCCATCTCGCCTCATCTTAATTCTTTTGACATTTATAACATTTTGTTCACTGAAGCCCTCCAAGAGCTCAGCCTCAGTGAGCTCCAGCAAATCATCGTCCGAGACAACGCCGCGGGAGGTATTCATTGTGCGTTGCGGGGTTACTACTACTTGGGTCTCCCCAAATGATGCTAGCTGAGGCAGTTTCTCAAATTGCTTCTGATCGCGGAGCTCCAAGAGGAGGTCACCGCTAGCCATCCTCGACACCTTATATCCTGGACCAAAAACTTCGATAAGAGACTTAGATACAAGAAACGGGGAGATTGTTCGCACTTGTTTAGCTGGTTTTTCTGCGTGGATGACATGAAAACGAGGAAAATTGTGGACTTGTCGTCCGAAAAATTGAAAAACTTCTTCGGTGCGCCCTTGTTTCTGAGGGCGATCAGGTAGTTTAGGAAAAGCATGTTCCATACGTAATGTTGGGTTTTCGGCCGTGATGCCGACCACCCACCATGGAGCCCAACAGGGGGATGTGACAGAAGTTCCTGCTAGAGAAACCCTGCTAACGCCAGCCGTACATCGCTGCTATAACCAAATACAGCATAACCAAGGCTGGCTAGCTACACAAGGTTAACCCTTGCCGCCGGGAAACTAGGAATTGAGGAGAAGTGATGAGAAGACAGGAAAGATGAAAAAGGCAAGAGAGAAAGACGAAGATTGGAGAGGAGGACAGGAAAAGGCGACTGCCGATTTCCCCCGGGTGGGCCACTCCGGGGGTGCCGTCTACGTGAAGCCGAGGCCAAAGGGGTGTGTTGCCGCCGCCGAGGGGCCATAAAGGTCCAAACACCCGGCATTGGCTCAACCCCCAGGATCCCCTTTTCCCCGGACACGGCTAAGCCGCGCACGGCTACACGCGGGAGGGTCCAACCCTCGTGTACTCGGGTACGTGGTGTCGCAACACACCAAACGCCTGCTGACGCAGACGCCCCTGCGGGGAACCTATACCAGTCAACCCAAGCTACTCAGACATATTGAATTACTATAAGGGGGTCCGAATCAAATACCCTCCACCCCACAACAGCCTAAATCAGCATGAAGCAACCTCTTGGAGGAGGCTGCGAACAGGAACATATCCAAACCTAAACACACTAAGCAAGATGTTTCCCACCCAGTATAGAGACATTTGCCCCTGGTGCGGCGCCAAGCCCACCTTATATCACATTACACGGGAAGGCGTTCAGAATAATATTTGGGGTTTTACGTGCCAAAACCACTTTCTGATTATGAGGCACGCCGTAGTGGAGGACTCCGGAAATTTTGACCACCTGGGGTTCTTTAACGTGCGCCTAAATCTAAGCACACGGGTGTTTTCGCATTTCGCCCCCATCGAAATGCGGCCGGGATTCTTTCCCGCGACCTCGTGCTCAGCAGCCCAACACCATAGCCACTGAGCAACCACGGCGGGTAATGCGTTCAGAATCAACAATTCCTTCAAATAAAAGACCCGAGTGCGGAGCAATGGGAGAGGGTGCTCTCCAGCAGCGACCCGAAAGTCCAGCATGGACTAGTAAGGCATGCTCGCCGAGTAGCCACCCTCAGTGGTGCCCTGGAATAGGGGCGTCGACCCTGCGCAGATGGGGAAGAAGACCGTGAAGATGGCCGACCACATCTGCCAGTGCTAATTTATACCCAATTAGAGCAAATACAGTTTTTCCTCCTCCTCGCGTGGCTCTTACAGAAGCATGTTTAATCAAAATTTCTTAGCTCGGCTGGATAATCCTGAGGAGGTGCTCCAACGTGCTCATTTTCTTTAGCCACCCAAGATCAATTACACAAAATTTATTAATGTAGCTTTGTCAATTACGCACACAACTTCTCAACTTACTCTGCATCCAGAGGTTAGCAATCTGAACAGTCGAATGATAAAATGATGTCACCAATACTTGTCTTGGTTCAGTAGTTTTGTTTGGTGCAACTAAAAGCAGCTGGCATATTGATGGTGCTGCAGGCTTCTTATAAAGCAAGTGTGAAAGCTTTAACAGGTTATCTTGGCGCAAATCAAGCTTTAAGACCATGTGCCCAACCGTGCACTTCGGCCTTTACAACCGATTCTCATACATTCTACAAGAAGCACCTCAGCGCTACCGCACATCCCACAAGGTGTGCGAGAACATTGCGCGTGCTCCCGATTAGATTTCTGAGCGTTGGTAGCATCAGGCTCGGTTTCCTGGCATCACAAGGAATAAAAACAGCTTCCTGGAGGAAAGCATTGGATACATTTTCAGTACTTTGTAACATACGGATCAGCACGCATATGTACGTTAGAACGAAAAGTACTGAAATATTAAGGCGAGGGTTTCGCTGGATGTATTTTAGCTGTCTAATGATAAGATCTAAAGAAAGAAATGCTGTGATTTTGTGACAATTAATGCTGACATGAAATATGAGCTCCGACATAGTACCCGTGGTGGAACTGGCCCCTGGACTACAGGGCTACATTGAACCACGATATGCTGGTTTTATATATACCAGTAATTGGAAAGTGCTTAGCTCTTGAATTTTGCTATATCTGCGCCGCTGTGCGGTCTTGAGGGCCCTTTTTTCCTTCGAGCGCTATGTCTCAGCTAATATTCAAATCAACTGTACATATTCTCTTTTTTTTTGGTAAGGGTGAGCTTTTTTTAGCATCTGACCACTGTTCCAAAGTTATCTGTTAGCTCAAGCGCGCCTGCAAGTGTTTCTAATATCTTGTATGTTGTCGCGGATCCAATGGCGAAGGAGCGTTGTCTTGTCCGATTGCGCGCGTGAAGGCAATACTGGCGTACATTCTCCATCACATTTGAGCACCTGAGATTTCGCTGCAATGTACGAGCACTACAATCTGACGAACCGACGCCTTGAGCCGTAGATCATATTCGCAGAAAACACTACTTTGCACGCTGCCATCATTGTGCCTTGAGTGTTATTTCCTTTTCCAGCGCAAGCTCACCTTATAATGAGTTATATTTGTCACCCACTCTTTTGGAACTGCACTCTAAAGCATTAAACCCTTAGGGTTGAATCTTGCCACACAACAATAAACGTCGTCTGTCTTGTCCGTATTTCCTTTGTTTAACGGTGCGAGCCCGGTAGTTCCCAGTAACGAACGACATGCGCGTTATCCGCGTGGCATAGCATTCCCGACAGGTAAGTAAACTTTTAGGCAAAGTTACTCCCTTTGGGGTGCCCCACGAGAACAATCGTCATCTGCCTTGCTTGCGTTTCCTTTCTTGAAAACACCGCGCCCGCTACTTTCCTGTCCGGAATTCTATGTCATGCTGATAACGCGCATTCCGTTCGTTACTGGGAAGTACCGGGCTCGCCGCATTAAAGAAAGGAAATGCGGATAAGACAGATGACGATTATCGTTGTGCGGCATGAGGGTGTAATTTTGCTTAATAGTGTAACGGGCGTGGCATTTTCAAGAATGGAAACGTAAGCAAGGCAGAAAACGATTATTGTTGTGTGGCAGATATACACCCCACAGGGTGCACATTCGCCTGAGAGTGCGCCTTGTTCTTCACATCACTACAACTTGATAGTACAGACGTGTTGGATCTTCATTGAGAGAATACTGGGAAATGGGACAAGGACTTTTGTTGTGCGTGCGCTTACACATTTACCGCAACAATTACTTTTTCATAACTTACTTTTTAATTTAGGAGACTAGGA
The DNA here is from genome assembly GCF_050947875.1 of Dermacentor variabilis. Classification (NCBI taxonomy): domain Eukaryota; kingdom Metazoa; phylum Arthropoda; class Arachnida; order Ixodida; family Ixodidae; genus Dermacentor; species Dermacentor variabilis. The sequence continues at coordinate 197,366,349 of NC_134570.1, forward strand.
GGGGGGTGTAAAAGACAGCAACGTTATATTAACAGGGGGTCTTAATAGTACAGAAAATTTTAATGCTTATTAGTCGGCTTTCACCTAATGTCCAGGAATTTAAATGAACATATACCCTTATGATAATTAGAAGCCCATCCGCTGGACAATGTTTCCCCTGAGTTCCCCATTTCAAGCTGATACCGACTTGAAGGTGGTTCGTATCGTGGGCCCTTTACTTATGACCAACCGTAAAAGAAAGGGTCATTCTGAATGTTTCATTTCAGGAAGGCTTGTTACCCTCCTGCCGTTCACTCTCATTCGCAAACACGCATAAGACGAAAGTGCTGTGTGAAGAGCGTGGTTAGTCCAAATCCACGAGCTACCGTAACTCACCTCACCTATATCGCTATCATTTAGGCTGAGGTAAGAAATGTGTATTTTAAATCGACGCATCACGAATCCGAAAAAAGTTGCCCGCGGCCAGCCCAGCTAGGTTGCTTTCATTTCCTACTTCGTCCTAGCGACTAATAGTAGCTCACGGAGCAAAGCGCTGGTGTGGAAGTGGCAGAGAAGGTGCTGCATACTTTCTCGTCATCCACCGAAGATTGCACGACGCGCTGCTGGCCATTCCTAGAAAATATGTGCGAGACCCAGCCATTTGCAACACAGCAGCATTGTTTTGCTATGCGAGAGTCCAGGTGAGAGACAGGGTGGTTATGGAGTAAAAGACACGCTATTTTATGCAACAATTTGCGAATGAATGAATGAATGAATGAATGCTTTCCTCTATTGAGAAAAAGGAGGAGGAAGCATCGGTGGAAGCAAGTCTCAGCTCATAGGGAAAGGAGCGGGGGACAAAGAGAGGAAAAGCTGGAGTCCGGGTGGCCGGCGAAGTCGCAGTTTAGGGTCGAGAGAATATAAGCAAGAGTTCGTGAAACCAGTGGAATTCTAGTGCAGGTGTGTGATGTGGCGAGTAAATGATTGGAGTCAACGCCCACAATCCGTCCTTTGCAGTAGTATATGCACCCACCGTTTTGGTAATGAACGTTTCCTGAAAACTAATCTTCGTAATTACTAATTAATCGAACATTCTTCACCGCGTATTCCTTAGTGGCAGGGTATGTGGACTACAATTGCGCTGTCGTGACAAGTTACGACCATACCGAGACGCTTGCGGTTATGGTTTCCATACTCGTGACTCTTGCTATTGTGGGACTACAATAAACATGGGTTTGCTGAACAAGTTAGAGAACAGACAGTTTAGAACTGCGTTTCTCGCCTTACATACGCTCAATGCAAGCACCATTGCGGCATGTTACGGTGCAAGTCCCTTCAAGACAGAGACGCGAACCCAATCATAAGAACACGTTAGAAGACATTGTGGCATCTTGGACCTCGTGCCAAACATATCGAAGCCAACAATATTGTTACAAGCACGGGGAAAAGGGGTTTATTTAGGCGTGCGAGAGCAGGAACGGCAGGCTACGAACAACAGGAATGGCCGCTGCACAGCCTTCGTTCTCCTCTTTCTTTCTCTTCTTGATCCACGCGTCCCTTTTACGCGCTTGGACGTAACATATACCTCTCCTCGCAGACAAAGCCCACTGGGCGAGTCAACAAGCTTGTCGTGGCGTGCATGATTTCAACCGTGCTACATGCGCGACTTGTGCCCTAGCAGAACGTCTACCATTGTTCGTGAGGCGCGCGAGAGTATAGTTCATTTCGCTGACTTTGTCGATGACAACATAGGGTCCATCGTAGTTTCCCAGCAGCTTTTGGCACAAACCTCGCTTCCTTGTAGGAGTCCAAAGCCAAACGAGATCACCAGGGTGATATGCAACAGGCCGATGTCGTGCGTCGTAGCGGGCTTAGGAGTTTTCTTGTGATGCCAAAGTCCGCAGACGCGCAAGTCTCCGAGCCTCTTCAGCAAGGCATAGCGTATCGGCGACCGTAGGATTGTCGTGGTGGTAAAAAGGGAGGACAGTGTCGAGCGTATACCGGGGCGGCTGAGCATATAGAAGGAAGAAGGGGCTGTATCCGGTTGTCTCGTGCTTGGCGGTGTTGTAGGCGTAAGTAATAAACGGCAGAACTTCATCCCAATTCTTGTGATCGGACGCAACATACATGGAAAGCATATTTGTGATTGTCCGATTAGTGCGCTCAGTGAGGCCGTTCGTTTGCGGATGATACGACGTCGAGTGCCTGAGGTGCGAGTTACATAAACGCACAAGCTCTTCCACGATATTCGCCGTGAATTGACGTCCCCGGTCGCTTATAATAACACCAGGCGATCCATGTCGCAGAACAATAGCGTGAAGTAAGAAGAGCGATACTTCGGTGGCGGTGGCTGATGGTATAGCCGCCGTCTCGCAACAGCGCGTGAAATAGTCGGCGCAGACAATTATCCAGCGGTTCCCCTTAGATGACTTTGGAAAAGGGTCTAACAGATCAATTCCAACTTGCCGAAAGGGTGAGCTGGGAGGCGGCACAGGTTGAAGGAGACCAGATGGGGCAGTGGTTGGGCGTTTCCGTTGGCACTGTATGCAGCTGGCGACATACAACTCAACCAAATGTCGCATCCGGGGCCAGTAAAAGCGTTCTTGAATGCGATAAAGGGTGCGCACAGTGCCTAAGTGACCGGAGGTAGGGTCATCGTGCATAGCCTGAAAGATTGCTGGCCGGAGACGCTCTGGCACCACTAGAAGGAAGCGTGCACCCGTGCTTGAGTAGTTCCTTTTGTACAGGAGCCCGTCACGTAGACAGTAGCTGCTTGTTGCACTTGAATGGGCAGAAGTGAAGAGTGGCTCCAATTTGGTGTCTGTCCGTTGTTCTGCTTTGAACGCATCGATTTCTGGAAAAGCGGATGTCGCAGAAGCGACGAGATGACCAAAATCGTCTGCGTCGCAGTCCGTCGTAGTAAGCGGCATACGGGAAAGGCAGTCTGCGTCAGCATGTTTTCGGCCACTCTTGTAGGCAACAGTGAAGTTACATTCCTGCAACCTCAAAGCCCAGCGCGCAAGGCGACCACAAGGGTTGCGAAGATTCACGAGCCAGCCCAGGGAATGGTGGTCTGTGACGACTAGGAATGGGCGTCCGTAGAAGTACGAGCGAAATCGCTGAACTGCAAAGATTACAGCGAGGCATTCTTGCTCTGTCACCGTGTCATTTCGTTCAGGTTTGCTTAATGAGCGGCTTGCAAAGCAATCACGTGCTGGCGGTCGTCATAACGTTGGACCAAGACGGCACCCAAACCGACGCTACTAGCATCTGTGTGGATTTCTGTCGGCGCAGTAGGATTGAAGTGGCGAAGGATAGGTCGGGAGGTCAGCAGGAACTTCAACTGGCGAAATGCAGACTCGTACTCGGGTGTCCACTCAAACCGTGCGTCTTTATGTAGCAGATTTGTCAGAGGATAAGCGACGTCAGCAAAACCAGGAATAAATCGGCGAAAGTAAGAGCAAAGACCCAGAAAACTACGAAGTTGCTTCACTGACTGCGGCGCACTGAATGCCTCAACAGCTGCCGTCTTGAGGGGATCAGGCCGGATACCGTCTTTGTCAACAAGATGACCCAGCACAAGGGTTTGACGGTCACCAAATTTACATTTCTTGGAGTTCAGAACCAGGCCGGCGTTTTTGATGCAGTCGAGGACAATATCCAGGCGCGTATTGTGCTCATTGAATGTGCGCCCGAATATAACAACGTCGTCAAGATAGCACATACAGATGTTCCATTTTAACCCACGCAGAATGGTGTCCATGAACCTTTCAAAGGTTGCTGGAGCGTTGCACAACCCAAATGGCATCACATTGAATTCGAATAATCCATCCGGGGTTATGAAGGCTGTTTTCTCTCTGTCTGTCGGGTGTATCGGGATTTGCCAATATCCTGAGCGCAGGTCCACTGAAGAAAAATAAGAGGCCGAATGAAGGCAATCAATTGCATCATCAATCCGGGGCAGCGGGTAGACATCCTTCTTAGTCACGGCGTTTAATCTTCCATAATCGACGCAAAATCTCCAGTTACCGTCTTTCTTCCTGACGAGTATGACCGGAGCTGCCCAAGGACTCGAGGACTCTTGTATTATCCCATTTTTCATCATGCCACTCACTTGATCCCCGATTATCTTGCGCTCGTTAGGCGACACGCGATAAGGCTTTTGCCTGATCGGGCGCGCAGATCCCGTATCGATAGTATGGCGCGTTCGTGACTCGGGAATCGAGAACGCTTTGTCCGGCTGCGCAAAGTCAAACGCTGACAGATGCTTAGAAAGCGTATCCACCAAGGTATGGCGCTCCCTTGTGCTGAGCGACTTGTTTATCATAGACAGAAGCTTTTTGTCTGAGACGTGGCGAAGGTCAGCAGGTTCACACGGCCGATCTGTTAGTACGGCTACGGACGAAGACGTGTATTCTGTAAAGTAGGCGAGTTTCAAGCCGTCTGGAAGCAGGACGGGTTCTGCTGAGAAGTTGGCCGTCCACAAGCCAGCACGCCCGTTGCCGATGGATACCACACAATGAGGGACAAAAACGTTCTTCTTCACATAATTTAGATGCATTGGCTCTACGGAGGCATCGAAACTGCCTGGAACTTCACCGCGACATACAACCGGCACGCACACCGAGGTGGACGCAGGCACAACAGTATCTGCAGACACACAAAGTTCACCTTGACTGCAAGTCTCCTCTAAGAGCCCGGACGAAACATGGTCATCGACGCAAACTTCCCCCGTGCGACAATCAACGGTCGCACCACACTGCCGCAAAAAGTCGATGCCCAAAATCACTTCGTGCGTCGATCGGGGAATAACTACAAACTCCGTCGCGAAAACTCCACCAGCCAGGGACACTTCAGCAGTGCACACACAAAGAGGGTGCAACGACTCGCCGCTCACTCCACAAATGTTGCAGCCTGGTCCCACGGAAATACAACTTTGCGCCCCAACCGACCTTTAAAACCGAGACTCATTACGGACACAGTTGCCCCGGTATCCACTAAAGCCATTGTAGGAACACCATCAACAAGTACATGCACTTTGTTCGTAATCATAGCAACTGCAGGGGGCATTTCTGTCGATAGCACGTATCGAGCGACCTCACCCCCATCGGCCGCGCTAGCTAGTTTTCCGGTTGTGAAGGCGAGGCTGAGCGGCGCACTGGCGATGGAGATTGACGTAAACGTGGTGCACGAGAAGTTGGCGGTGGCGTCAAACTCCTGTCAGATGCCGGCGAGCGGCTCCGGAAGCTTCTCTGCCAGTAATCGTTGCCAGGAGGGACGCCAGCTGACCAAGAGGTGGTGTACGGCTGTTGAGTTGTCCTCGTAGGAGGTGTGATCCTTGATGAAGACCCCGATTGACGATTCCACGTTGTTGGGCGACGATTGCAAAATCTCGCTATGTGGCCCGCGACATCGCATTGGAAACACACCGGCAGATGCCGCAAATTTCGATGTTCTTGCACGCAGTCACGCATGTTGCTGTCGACTGCATAGCCAGCAGGTGGGTCTCATTCATCATAGCTAGGCATCGGCCGCCCGGAGGCGTGCGTGCGGCGAGGGCGTTGGTCGTAGTCATGATCTTGATAGCTTAAGGTCCCTCTCGTTTGTGGGGTAGACCTATACTCGACGGTCGCTGAGTGAACCGTGGGTTGCCATGCGGTCGAAACGGCCGTGTTTCGCATCTCGTGTGGTAAGTACGCACCAACGATGCCGGCTGTGCAACGGTACATCTCTTCCCTATGGAGCAACTCTTCGCGAACAATCTGCCATATTGTTGATGGAAGGTCAACGCACGAACTCAGGTCTACACTTGCCACCATTGTGACATTAGCCAGGCAACCAAACTTCGGTATTATCCATCCCATCTTCAGCGTCTCAAAGGTCCTGCAGTGGCGAATGACGTCAGACACGGAATCCAAGCTTTCTTTGCCGATCAAAAAATTGTAGACGTCTTCGGCCATCCCTTTCAACAAATGTCCAACTTTGTCCTCTTCAGACATTTGCGAGTTCACTATTTTGCACAGTTTCAGCACTTCTTCGATATAAGTCGTACAGGTCTCGCCGGGAATCTGAGGTCTTTGCGAAAGCGTCTGTTCGGCGCGTTTCTTTTTTGCGCTAGAGTATCCAAAACACGCTCTGAGCTCCTCTACGAAAAGCTCCCATGAAGTGAGCGTGTCTTCGTGATTCTCATACCAGACGAGTGCTGTGTCGGTAAGGGAAAACACAACATTTGACAACTGTGCGGTCGAGTTCCAACCGCTAGATCGGCTCACCCTTCGGTAGTTTGTGAGCCACTCGTCGACATCTTCTCCGGCTTTTCCTCCGAAAGGGAGTGGCACCCGGTAGTATTGCGACGGAACGCCAGGTGCTGGCCTTGAAGCCGCGTCAGAACCTTCGGGAATCTGGCAGGCGTATTCAGTCATGTCAGGTGATGGTGGCGGAAGTCCGGCAAGTCGACGGCTTCGGCGAAGTTGTAGCAGCGTAGGCTCCGTCGTTACGAGGTGTACCCCGCACCGTCCACCAATTTGTTACAAGCACGGGGAAAAGGGGTTTATTTAGGCGTGCGAGAGCAGGAACGGCAGGCTACGAACAACAGGAATGGCCGCTGCACAGTCTTGGTTCTCCTCTTTCTTTCTCTTCTTGATCCACGCGTCCCTTTTACGCGCTTGGACGTAACAATATATTAGGAGCCATGCTGTCGTTTCTATGGAAGGTTATGGTTTCGATGCAGCGTAATGGCTAGCGTGCACAGCTCCCAAATGCTGAATGCTGCGAATACATGGGATCCAATCCAGGTGGTTTGTTTGTGAAGACAGCTTTCGGTGCTCTCTGGTGATGGCAGAGCTCAGAATGAGGCAGCAGCCTGACGACAACGGTCGCTGTCAGCTTAACAGAATAAGCGGGCGTTCAAGGTCACACCTAAGGCCGAAAGCATCTTCAGAGGAAATACAGTATGCTGCTGTCGACAAAAAAAGTGATGAATAACGAGCGGCGTTGTTGAGCGAGGCTGTAGACCGATAATATCGCCAAACAGGACCACACTTCTCTTCCGGTGATCCGCGGAAGTGTTCATCGACAGCATGTCAACTAGCGTGTAGTTGATACTTCATTAAGGTCGTTGCGTGTTTGTGTTGTGTCTAGCACGAGCGAGCAGCGGACGAGATAACACTAGGGAAAAAGCGGTGAGCGAAGTCAGCAAAAAGTACTTGAGGGTAGCCATGTTGAACGTCAACGCCGTGTTAAGGAAAGCCTGCGACTTCAGTTTCTTTGGTGACCGGAAAGACTTGAGTGGTAACATACCGTTGGGCGTATTTGGTAACCACAGTGATAGACACACACGTGGTCGAAAAATACAAAGAAAAGGGGCCCAGTGAGTTGGACGGCTTTTTCGATATATGGCATAGTTTGAAAAAGGAATGTGGCGAAGTATGGCACATAAAATAGTATGTGGCAACCCACATGAATCAGCGTGGTTATACTTGCACGACATGCCATGGTGGCCTGTCCCCAGGACATCGTCGAATTGCGGCGATAGCAGCTTGCATTAGGTGCTTGAGAATAAAAACGAGCACATCAGAGGCGCCCGAGGCACGTTTCTACGGTACAAAATCACATACACCCCCCCCAACCACACACACACACTCACATCAAAAAAAGAAACACAAAAATAAGCTTGTGAATAAGGGCATCATAAGATCGAGTACTACGGCGCTTGTTGATCTTTTTCAGGATGGCGTCATCGTTTCATTCAGTGTTTATTTCTGAGAAAATGAGTTCAGTTTACGTTTATTTCCACCACAATTGCTGGTGTAATCAGGCAAAAATTTAACGCATTTCATTAGAGGGTGCCTGAGCACTCTGTGTAGATTAGATACGACAATGATAGCAAGAATGCAACATTATTAGAGAATATAATTCGAAAACAAGTTCACGTATTATTGCAGTGTAGTTAAAAGCAAGTACCTTGACAGTATATCTGTGGAGGGCGCAAATAATAAACAGGCTGAAAAACAGACCTGTAAGTCTGTAGCAAACTGGATAGACCATTCGAGCCTTGGCAACAAGGATTCTCCTGAAGGCAGGAAGTCTAGTGGGCAAGTCGACCAGTTGGCTCTCGCAGCTTAGAAATCTCGCAAAGGACGTGTTGACGCCACGGCGACACGCCACTGTACGCCAAAAAATAAAGACAACTTTTTAAAAGTACAGCATTCTTTGCTCCTTCCTTCGACTTTTCCACTGGTGCTTTTGCTATCTTGCACGCCGTGTCGGAGGGGAGTTCAGAGATTACATATACATGGAAGGACGTGGAAAAGAGGAAAGGCGACGCAAGAAACTCGTTTGGACCTTTGCGTCACGTCACAAGTGCATGCATTCTAGAGGTCTGTGGGTGACGTCACATTAGCCTCTTGAGAGCTGTAATAATCCCTCACCTACCGCAAAAGCATTAAAGAAACTGCGGCGCTTACCCTTATCTTAACATGCAAGTCGTCAAGAGAAAGGGATAGAATGGTAGAGAGGGGGCAGGGAGAAGAGGCGGCGAATGGGTAGAACCTTGTATTCGCGAAACGAGGGGATAACACCCTTGCATTCTTCGCTCGCAGTTCTCGTACAGGGGGGAAGGACGGGACAGGAAAAAGTCGATGAGAGAAGATAACGATACTCTACTACTATAGACACGATAGTGGTTGCGGGCAAACTGAAGGTGCAGTACTGTAGGGTTCTGCTATTTCTAAATACTAAACACCATGCAAATTGACACTACTGAAGTGATCGCACGTAAAATCAACACTTATGTAGCCGCCGCGGTAGCTTGAAGGCTATGGCTCGAGGTCGCGGGTTCGATGCAAGCCGCGGGAGCCGGATTTCAACGGGAGCGAACTGCAAGAACGATCGTGTACTGTGATTTCGGAGCACGTTAAAGAACAGCAGGGTATCAATGTTAATCCGGAGTACGCCTCTACGGCGTGCATCTTAATCCGATAATGTTTTGGCACGTAGAGCACCACAATTCTGCCAACACCTCTGCCTGGATACCATGTGCCATATGAAGCAATGACAGTGCTCAATCCTTTCACGCGTTACAAACAATGGCGCACAACACCTCAAGCAAACACTGCTCGTTGTAGCTTGTGTACTGAGCAGACAAAGCGCAGTAGGGCACGCAAAGTAACATTTCCAACCAACTCACTGCTCTCGTATAGCACTATGCGCTGAAGAAATCCTACATTCGCAGTCAGCACTACCACTAATTAACGTCAATAAAACAAACAACAAAGAAAGCTTCGCTTACATAGATTCGCATGGTGCGTGGGATCCCCATAACTTTTTAGACTATGCATCTATATGCTTAATAATGGCGCTCATTATTACAATGCTTGCATTCGCAGTGAAATAACTGATTTAAACGGCTTAAATCCCATGGCCGTTATATCATTGCCAACTTTCGTGGAATTGTAGTCGTCGAAATGGGATACAAGTGACAGGGAAATGAGGTTGATGAACGACAAGAAGGCAGAAGCTTGCACAAGACCCCAGGAAAATAAAACGACTTTTTGAGAAGCATGCTCCGCTATGGTTTGAACGTTTATTAAAAATCCTAAAAAATATTGTTACGGAAGGATGAATGAAGAGAGGAAGAAGAAGATCGCGACACGCTGGCGGCTGTGGGTTCTTGGTGGTCAGCCATGTTAATTACTCAGAGTCATTTTGTATATATATTGTAAATATAATCTTCTATACTACCAACATCCCCGTCACATATTGATGGAAGTGCGGGCTATCACGGCTGGGAACGAAGCTCCGCCGTGGACGTTGCATCACCGTCCGCACCATGAATGACGGTAAGCACTTGGGGTCAACGTCGTTGCCGCCTCCTACGTCACCATCGCATGCTACGTCGCTGTAAGCTTCGGTTGTCGTTGCCCAACCCAAGGATCCTGGAACTTTCTTCGGAACCGATGGCGCCGACGTTGAGGAGTGGGCAGTCATGTACAAACGCGTGAGTGGAATCAACAGATGGGATCCTGCGCTTATGCTGGCTAATCTGATGTTCTACCTAAGAGGCACGGCAAAGGTGTGGTACGAAAACCACGAAGAGGAGCTAACCAGCTGGGACCAATGCAAAGAGAAATTGACAGAGTTGGTCGGCAAACCAGCCGGTCGTAAAATCGCCGCGAAGCAAGAACTGGCCTCCCCTGCCCAATCTCCCGCGGAGTCCTATGTCTCGTACATCCAGCAAGTGCTGGCACTTTGTCGTAAGGCCGATCACGACATGACAGAAGCTGAGAAGGTCAGACACGTGCTTAATGGCATTGCTCACGACGCGTTTAATCTGCTCATGTGCAAAAGCTGCTCAACAGTTAATGCGATCATTAAAGAGTGCCGACAATTCGAGCAGGCAAAAAGCCGACGCGTCTTTCACCCATTCGCCACACTTCCCAATACTGCCGCAATGTCGACGTGTGAAGATCAACCTGCACAGCAGCATGCGTCGCCATCAGTGCACGTGTTGCGAATCGCTAGACGTGAACGGGATGCTATGGCGCCCGCAGCTTTCTGTTCTCGTAGCTCTGATGCTACCACATTTTCAGTTCCTCTCGTACAAACCGTCGTTCGCAAGGAACTTGAAAACTTTGGTTTACATTCTTTGTGTGCTGTCGCCCATCCCAGAGTTAACGAACGCCCTTCTACTATTTTCACTCCACCCCGACGCTTCTCTCCGCCTTCTCGCAACCCGACTGAATGGAGAACTGCGGCCGACCAGCCGATTTATTTCACCTTTCGCCGCATTGGTCATGTCGCCCGATACTGTCGAAACTCGTGGCCCTCAACACCTCGCACGCCGATTAACCTGAGCCGTTTTGATGAAAATGCCCGCAATGTTTCGCCCACCGTGGTACAGAAACACGTGGTACAGCCGCTCACCATCGCCGCGCGGACACTAGTCTCCTTCACCGCAAACACGTCGCCCATCTTCCCGTTCACCTCAGCCACGTTGCCTTTCGTTCCCTGCAGCAATATGAACAGAGCCTCATGAAAATGTGTGCATCTTGCGAAATGTGAAACCTTTGGAAATCTCAGGACCCCCCCCCCCAGCGTTAGCCAAAAATAAAAAAAATGACCTAAAAGTAAGAAACCATAACGTTGACAGGGTGGCCAAATTTTGGCGTACATTAATTGGCTGTTAAAGCAGTTCAGCTGAAACTCGATGGTGCGAAATAAGGTGAGAAGGTCGGCAAGTGTTGAAGAGAGGTCAAGTGCGTAGGTCCCGTGGCTGACGTAAGCACCCGGCGGTTGTCAGGCGACTGTACGTACAAGCGAGATGCCAGGTCGTCAGTCGTTACAGGGTTACTCAGGTATGAAATATTGGACGCGGACTCCATCACTATAAATATAGTGCACTCTACGGTGTCATTCTTCGACGGCTGGTACGGATTCTCGCCTAATGAGGATGGGAACAAATTGCCTCACGTGCCGACTGTCACCTTCCTCGAACTGCCAGCATTCCTTTCCCTCCGTAGTTGCTTAGTTTTATTGGGTTTGGCGGCTAATCACGTGGTCGCGGGATCGAATTCCAGCCACAGCAGCCGTATTTCGATGTGCTTGAAATGCGAAAGCACCCGTGTACTTAGGTTAGGCGCACGTTAAGCAACCCTAAGTGGTCCAAACTGTTCCGGAATCCTCTATTATGGCGTGCCTCATAATGAGATCTTGGGTTTGGAGCGTAAAACCCCATAATGTATTATGTAACATTCGTTAAGGATATCCGTGGCAGTAGCACAACTCTTGAGTACAAGTAAGTGTGATGAGTTGTGTTCGAGGTCTATGAGTATGAGGGTATCCTTTATGGCGTTCGATACTTGCTAGTGTACATTGCGGCTATAATATAAAGGCGGAACGGCAACATGGTAGAGAATACGGAGAACAGATACATCCCGCATATATTACTGACAATAACTTTACATAGCGGTCTTCCTTCACGCACGTGGATATCCCTGACAGGAGACTACTTTCGGAACTAACTGCAAGTACTGTATATGTCATACCCAAGGGTGTACCTGGCCTGGTGACCAGAAAATGCGACGTAATATTGCGAGCAGCTTCGCCCATAGCATGCAAATTCCGACGACACAAAGAGTTTGCACATTTTTTATGTCGTGACTTTTGCTTTAAGGCGCTAAACCACGATATCCATCTAAATATTGCTTAGGCACATCTCGATTTGCACCTGCTGCGCTAGCCCATGATTGCGGATAGCAAGGTTGCCAGGGAAATAATCAGGGGCACCTTAATGAGATCGATTGGTCAAAAGCAAAAGTGGTCCACGACGGCGTCTCTCATAGACGCTGTGCGATGGTGGGACGTTAAGAATCTGTGCCGACTGAAGAAAAGCTGCCACAGAGTGCTTCCGACGGTTACCCTAGCTTGTTTACTCCGTAGTATCAAAAAGAAAAAAAAGGACAAGAGAAAGAAATATAACCGTACCAAAAGCCCAAAATCAATCATCGCTCGTCGCGACTATACGCTGTTAGCATGATAAGTCATTTCCAGGCGACGAGCAGCTACGCTTTATCAGGAACACTGATAACGGTGGCGGCACGCGCATTGTGGCCAAGTTCGCCGGGATAGCTTTTAATTATTTTATTTTTTTTCTTTTGTTGTTGTCATAACCGCGTCATCGTGGGAAGTCTGAAAAGTTTAAGGTCTGTACGCTACGTGGTGGCACTCACGCGAACTAAACCGTCGTGTTCAAAAAGGCTGGATACGGTTTTGGGGGAAAACTGCGACTGCACTTTTGTTGACATGTAGAGACATTTGTATGTTTCTATTTGTATTATTTGTATTTGTCCACTTTCTCGAGTATTTGTGTATGTGCACGTAGAGTATTAACCCTGGAAGTGCCAGCCAGTGCCGCTCACGGCAAATTCAGCTCACGGAGAGCATCCCTTTGGCCGTTTCTTCGGTTCATTTTTCTGCTGCGGACACGGTAACTTTCTCGCTTCCAGTGTAGCCCCGTACTCTTTAGGGCGGAATAAGCTCTTGTTACAATGTGATCTCGCGGTCAAGTACTGAGCGAGGGCAATGCTGTTCTGGTGAGTGTCTCTGAAGAAAAATGTATTCTGCATCACACACTGGCGATCGAATGTGCCTTACAAATATCTTAGCAAGGCAGATTACGGAAGCAAAATGAAAATGGTAAAAAAAAATGCTCAACCGTGCAAAGCGAAATGTGAGAGACAACTGTGCATGCTATGGTTGTACGCCACTGCTTCTTTTTTTGTTTCATGGTCTTTCATTAAACTTTTGGACCGGCTCTCTTCTTGGACAGAAGAAAAATACTGAGCATCATTTAAGGCAGTCAGTCTCCGCAAGGTAACTCCCTCTGACGTCGGTCCCTCGTTACTTTCCCTCGCTAAATGGGAACATCACGCACAGAAACCTGCAAAGAACATGCCTTGCGTATTTTGGTTAGTTGTATAGGTTTGAGCGCAGGTGGAAACAGGAATTACCGCAGCTTTCTCGAGCCCTCGCCGCTCGCTTTATGCTCGTCGCATTTGACACCGTTAATTTTCGGCCTCGATATGTGGAGCCATTGCTCCCTACTCGCTCCGCGCGTCTATGTAGTGTTGCCACGGCAACAGCAACAATGTTTCTACGTGCCATCACGTACTTGGGTACTTTGCTCATGAGTCAACTTATTTTATTTTATTCTTGATCACTGGGCATCAAATTCATGACGTGATGCTGACTGCTAACTTTTTGCACGTTTTTGGTGCTTTCAGCCAATAATGTTTGGGGCGCTTTCACTTTCGCGAGATTTAGTGTGTTCAGCCATGGCGGAATTGGTGTCTACGGGCGACAACACTCTGACACAGTGCCTAGCAAAGTACGAAGCACGCTGTCCTACCCCAGTCTCAGGGGCGTTGTCATTCATAGATGCCGACGTGTGCGCTGCTTGTAGAGCGAAATCTTGCAGAAGTATCCGCGATAGTGATCGTACGGGAATACCATCCCATGTACATGAACAATCCATCCGTCCTATCTACTGGATCGATTTAAACGGTATGCGTGGCAATTGGATATGGTAGTGATCTGTGTTTGCACGCTGCTGAGTTGTTTTTAACTGAGTTTCCTTCAAAAATTGCTAGATGTAACAATGGCACTGTGATTGTCGATCTACCGTGGGTATGTTTGGTAGTGCATGGATTTGTGTAATCTACGTACTTTGTGGCTAGAAGCGGTATTGCGAAGGTATTTATTACTCTTTATCTTTATAAGTATTCGAGCATTCGTACGTTTCTAAGCTCAGTGGGGCAATAAGTCACCGTGCATGTTTTAAATGATTGCAAGTAGTTACATTGATAACGAAATTTTTTGTGAAACATATATATGCGCCGTGGTGGCGCCGTGGATGTTGAGTTGGGTTGCTGAGCCCTAGGCCGCGTTATATCATCCCAACTGGGGCGGTCACATATCGATGGGGGCAAAATGTACATATCCCCGTGTGCCGTTCATTGGGTGGACTTTAAAGATCCCCAGCTGGTCAGCTAATCGGGCGTCCGCCACTATCGCGCGCCTCGCAATCATTTGTTGGTTTTGGCAAGTAAAACCCGAGAAATACATTTTTTGAAGATTGACGATTACTGGGGTCCCAAACAAGTTTGAAACCAGAAAAACTAAGTTCAGGCAAATTTCTGTACTCCCCATTGTTCCAATGCCGACTAAACTGCAATGCTTGTAGCTCACACAGACTGTGGCGCCATAATTTCAGTGGTAACTTATGTAGGTAGTTCCCTGTGGTAAATTTTTCTAGGAATCTCTACGGTATATCTTGTCCCTGCTTACATCGCCACTGCACTCGACGCGCGTATGCGATTCATGTGAGGGTCGGTAGTGGAATTCTGCCATGTTTAGTATATCATGTATACTGTCTTGCGTTATCGCTTTAACATGTCTTTTTATTTGCTCCATTTACCTTCTGTATTATTCCAGGTGAATGGTAAGCATACGAATTTTTAAGGGTTCTACTGAAAGGTTTACTGAAACCCGGTAATACTAGCGCTCAGTGTAAGTGCTCACAAACTTTAAACGTGGCCCCCAAGATCGCTCCGTGTGGTGTTCTGATCTCGGAGGCCAGACTTCATGCGACAGCGGCAGCGTATCAACTTCGAGAAAGCAACTCCACGCGGAAGGGTCCTCCCTCTGGGGACGGTACTCTTGCCACTTCGTGCTTCCGTGCTTCGTAATAGTTCCACTGTCTGTAATGTGCATGACGCAGACGAGTTTAATGATGGCGCCTGGGCTTTTATTTTGTAGACAAGAAAACAGGAAGCAGGCGCACGTACCGTGGCTGTTATGCGATGGTACAGTGAACGCCGCATCATTTAAAACAAACACGACAAAAACGTCGACCGACCATGTTGCAAGCGAGTCAGTGACACCGCAGCCAGTCGGGCACAGACGCCAATATTCCGTCTATGTGTGCGTATTAGAAAAGAGCTGTCTGCTCTGGAAGGTTGCTTTAGGACCAGCCCGATTACGTGAATTCCAGGGTCATCTTCGCCGCGTCCTTACTGAATTGAGGATATACGGGCTACGGCAATTGATATTTGCCACGAATTTCAGAACGTGGTTTCACTCGAAGATGACGAAGGTACTCACATATAGGTTTAGAACTACGTGCTCTGCCTTATCCATTAATACAGGGAGATTGTGCCTACAGGGGGATTGTGGAATGGTGTCATAAACGAAGGCAACTTGTGAACTTATCGGGAATTAAGTGTTTACTATAATAATTGTCTTGTATTGCGTTCGTATTCTTCAGTTTTGTTTGGCCGTTCCTTAACTCTCTGTAACAAGCTTGCGCCTCATTTCGTTCTATATTCATTTCCCTTCTGTGTAATACGGGGAAATATATATGGGGCACTCAAATGGAAACTGTAATTGCAAGAAAATCGCACTTTGCCATCCACATGCTGTCATGACTACACCAATTATCCTGCTGTTAAACATTTATATCCTAGGTTTTAGTCGCCTAATTCCAGAAATGACTATGAATTTATCGTTTTCTTCTATCCAGTTCATTGGCTTTATATATATCCACTCGCAAGTATCGTAAAGGATTAGTCTCTGCAACAATCTTAAGCTCTTCCTCTTCACTCCATGCGCACGCTGACGTTTCCCTGATTGTATATGTCTCACTTGCTTTATATATTTCGAATTCTTTCTCTAAACTCCTTCCAACAAATCAATCACCGCATTTTTCTGCAAACTAGTTTTCAATATCGAATAAGTATATACTGAGTCTTTATTCGCAATATTCTTCGGCAGTTGCCAACTTTCCACTTTCCATCTTACCCATAGTTTTCCTTCTCTACACTTATATCTAGGTGTCCGTGCTCTACATAAGATCAGTCACTAAGATCGCAATAAGATGAAAGTTTACTACCTATGAAGCCTCGCCTCTCCCTTTCTGTCCTTGCGCACAATCTTGCTTCACAAATAATTTCGGTTTAATTAATTTTCTGTGCATTGTATTCTTCATTCACTTATTTACTTAGAATCTATCCTGTCATCTCTCTGCATACCACTTCGTCCAGACTAAACTAATATCCCGACCCCTCCAGGTGAATATTTTCCTTCCCACCTCCTGTAGGGACATCCGACTAAACACGTCCGACAGGTGACCCATACTCAGGGTAGTTAGCATACCCGTTTTGGGCTTACACATCGCGGCCAAAGGCCACGACGGCGAGACCATCAGGAGACTGGAAGGCGTAGTCGCACAGACCGTCAGGTTACTCAGACGCATAGCCAACAGGCACATCGGTATGAAATAGGGTAACATGGTCAGACTACTTCAAGCCTCCGTAAATAGCCGAATAACGTACATGCCATTCACCTAAAGTTGCAGGTAGCGGAGAAGACAAAGATGGAAATCAGAAAAGCCTACAAACAGGCCATATGGTTACCAATCAACACCAGCACGAGCAGGTTACTTGACCTGGTTCTACGCAACACGCTGAAGGAATGATGGAGGCACAGAACATAGCGGAGTACTAATGTCTTTCCAAGACCAGAAGGGGCAGATACATATTAGAAAATTTAGGCATAGGGTATCACGCTCAACGCGGCGTCAACGTCGGCGCACGGGGCAATGTCAGAGACACGTTAGTCGTCCCTCCGCTACCGAGGAACATGGACTCTGAATACCACAGTGGCAAGATGGAAAAGGAAGCGCAGGACGTGCAGAGCAAGTCCTCCATCTGCAAAGACACGGTATTCGTGGACAGGGCCAGATACACCCGCAGGCGCAACTTCGCGATCGCGGTGGTAGATCACGGGAACGCTTGCCAGACTAGCGTCACAGTACGCAGGGTGAAGGCGGGGGAGGTGACCACAGGGGCCGAAGTGGCGATAAGCGACTCGCAGACGGCAGTTCGCAACTACGCTAACGGCAGCGTGTCCCCCGAGTCGCTGCGAGTACTACTCGCTGGCAAAACCAAGAATAAGGAAGTTTACATCGTATGGGCGCCCGCTCACACCACCTCGCTCGCTGGTAATGAGGCTGCTCGAGGGACCGTGCCGCCACCGTCACTATCGCCAGCGCCATGGCCGCAACGTCGGGCGAAGGGTGGGAAGATCGCCTTCAGAGCTACAGATAAATCACACAACACTACAGATGGGCGAGGTGCAAATTTCCGCCGCCACACCAGAAAATAAATATTAGACAAGCGGTCGCATAGACAATTCAACAGCTGTACACAAGAACTTTAATAAACATGGCAATATTGAATATCTGTGACCCAGAACTTTATTTGTCAAACCAATCCAAGCTTTGTGAGGCCAGGACAACCCTGGAACACATGTTATGGGAGGGCGAACAAGGGGGGAGGTGGAGGGGTTCGAGCAGGTAATGCACCCTCGTACCGAACACGCTCGGAGAATACGCTCCTCAGCTACGCCCTCGAAGACCAAGTTCGGGTCCGTCAAGCGAGCCGAGGAAGCCACCAGAGCTCAAGGCTCGTGGCTGATGCCGAGGCGGGGATACATCATCAACATCAGCCGCAGCAGCAGCAGCAGCGGCGGTGGCCGCGGCGGCCTGTTTTATGTCCACTGCAGGACAAAGGCCTCTCCTTGTGATCTCCAATTATCGATGACCTGCGCCAACCGATTCTAACTGGCGCCAGCGAATTTCCTAATTTCATCGCTCCACCTAGTCTTCTGTTGTCCTCGATTGCGTTTTCCTTCTCTTAGTACCCATTCTGCAACCGCAACGGTCCAGCGGTTATCTAACGCATCCAGCGCATTACCTGACCTGCCCAGCTCCATCTTTTGCTCTTGATGTCAATTAGAATATCGCCTATACCCATTTGCTCTCTGATCGAAACCACTCTCTTTCTGTCTCTTAACGTTATGCCTGGCAATCTTCGTTCCATCGCTCTTTGCGCAGTCCTTAACTTGTTCTCAAGCTTCTTTGTCAGTCTCCAAGTCTCTGCCCCGTATGTCAGCACTGGTAAAACGCACTGATCCTACACCTTCCTTTTCAAAGATAATGGAAAACTTCCAGTCAGGACCTGACAACGTCTGCCGTATGAGATTCAACCCGTTTTTATTCTTCTCTGAATTTCCTTCTCATGATCAGCATTCCCTGCGATGACCTAGGTAAACGTAATCCTTCAATGACTCGAGAGGCGCACTGGCGATCCTCAATCCTTGTATCTTTGCCCGGCTATTCATCATTTCCTTTGTCTTCTGCTTTTAATCTTCAACCCCACTCTTGCACTCTCTCTGTAAAGTCATCAATCATTTGTTGTAGCTCGTCTGCATTGTTGCAGAATGCAACAATGTCATGGGCCAACGGAACGATGCTGAGATAGATCGCCGTCGAACCGTACTCCCTAGATTTTGCAGAATAATTGCTTGTATACTTTTTCCAATCTCGCAGTGAATAGCATGGGAGAGATTGTGTCCCCTTGTCTGACAGCTTTCTTTATAAATATATTTCTGCTTTTCTTGTGTAGATTTGTGCAAGCTTTCTGTACTCCTTGATCGCATAATGCCTGCTTGACTGCTGGTATCTCTACTTGATCAAATGCCCTTTCGTTATCTATGAAAGCTGTATAGAGACGCTTATTATACTGTGCGGATTTCTCGACAAGTTGATTAATGACATGGACGTGGTCCATTGTAAAGTATCCCTTCCTAAAGTGAGCTTGTTCCCTTGGTTGACTAAAGTCCAAAGTTGCCCTTATTCTATACGAGATGATTTCGTTAAATATTTTATATAATACTGGCAGTAGGCTAATGGGCCTATTATTTTTCAATTCTTTAACATCTCCCTTCTTGTGGATTAGTGTAATGTTTGCATTCTTCCAGTTTTCTGGAATCCTTGCAGTCGATAGACACATCGTATAAAGAGCCGCCAGTATTCCAAGCATTATGTCTCTTCTATCTTTGATTAGATGGACTATTATTCCCTTTTCTACTGCCGCTTTTCCTCGTTTCATGTCTTGCAAGGCCCTTCTGAACTCATCCCTAGTTATAGGAGGAGTTTTTGTGTCCTATTCATTACTGTTTCTAATTAAGTTATCCTGACTCCTCTGAGTACTGCACAATCAGTATAGAATTATTGCGCTGTTTTACTATATCTTCGAGATTACTTATGATATTACCCTGCTTATCTTTAAGTGCATACATCTTGGTTTGTCCTATTCCAAGTTTCGTTCTCACTGATTTCAGATTTCGTCCATTTTTTGCGGCTTCGTCAGTCTTTCTCACGTTGTAGTTTCAAATATCGCTTATTTGCGCCTTGTTTATCAGTTTTGACAGGTCCGCGAATTCTATCTTATCTCTTGAATTGGACACTTCCCTTTTGTGTCGTTTCTTGATTAGGCCTTCTGTTACTTGGGGGAGCTTGCCTACTGGTTGCCTTGGTGCCTTGCCTCCCACTTCAATTGCTGCCTTGTAATTTAGAAGTTGTGAAAGCGCGATCGTGATCTACACGAGTACAAACGAAAACCCACGACAGCTAATATATATGCGAATGTACAAAAATAGATGGGCGCGAACTAGGGCATTTTCACTTGATTAATATCTGTATTGTGAAGTTTGTTACTGCTGTCGCTAGGTTATTGATTTACTTATTATGTGCGTGATACTGCAAAGCTAGAGCTGTGCACGGGCTCGGGTCGGCCCGAAAGCCCGGACGCGGCCCGGCCCGCGGGCCAACTGGGGCCATTTGGAGATTCTCTTACTCGGGCTTTGGCCGGGCCCGGGCCAGGCTTTCTATGTCTCGGACGGACCGGTCGGGCTCCCCGATCTCGACTGCGTACCTTATGCGAAAGTATGCTTGTCGTCTCGCATGTAGGTACAGTGGAAAGTGCAATGTATTTATTCATCAAAAATGGTATTTAGAGGGACAGGAGAAAAGTTTCTTTTTGTGTGTGTGTCGGCGTCGCCTTATTGCAGGTCGGGCCGGGCCCGGGCCGGGTCTTAACCAGGCCTAAGGCCGAGCCGCGCCGGGCCGGGCGAAGTCAGGCTTCTTTAGCGTCGGGCCAGACCCGGCCGCCTGTGGTAGTGTAGGGCCCGGGTCTGGCGCGGGCTCAGAATTGCGGCCCGTGCACAGCTCTACTGCAAGCTTTCTCATCATTGTTTCCCTTTCTTTTGCACGATAATTTTTCTTTCTCTGCGTTACAGAGCCCTTAATACTGCTCGTGTTTAGAATAATAATAACGTGCACTGTGCGCTCGCTTTGATAGCAAAAGGGGGCATCTCGGTAGGCACAATTGGCCGCGCGCTTCGTAAGTTATTGCAGCCCATTCCGTAAATGTTCCATGCCTAAATACTGCTTTGATTTATCCGCGATAGAAATGTTTTCCTGATCGCGAAGAAGTGCTTTCCTGATCACCAAATTTGCTTACTCCTCGAATAACTCGCCGAAGCTTTCCAGGAATTATTCTTTTGTTCCATCTGCCTTGTTATCCGTACTTATTTCCTTTATCATATACGTCCGTATTAATGTATTTGTTCCACAAGCAACAACTCACTAGCATCGTTGTAACCAAAAACTTCACGTCCTGTATATAGTCCTCGAGCTTAAAAGGTACAGCCTGGTTTTCTCCCTTAGCACCTTTCTTCGAATCCTTCCTTATTTCCACTTAGAGCAGCATTCCAGGGGGTCCGGCAGGCTAACTTCTCCAGTATATTATTAAATTTTGTACCTCTGTCTTCCTTATTTCCCTCATCCTGCACTTCCGTCTTAGTGCCCTCCCAGTGTGTGTAACGACGGGCTACCATTTCTGTAACGTCTGGTAGAGGCCATAAATTCTTTTAAAGCTCAATTCGGTCCTCGTACATTGTCAGACTTGTTCATTCTTTCATGTTTTTGTCATCATCCTTGCCCTTATGTCATTCTGCGTTCGCAACCTTTCATGATTATCTATTGTATCGTTTGCTTGCCTGCCAAGTCGTTAACTTATTCACTTCCTGAATACTGTTTTTCTGAATGACTGAAAATGATTCCCATTTCCCAACCTTCTTGCTATCCTTATTTCTCTAATGCTGCACATGTCTCTCGGTGCTTTCGCTGTGCACGTGATTACTCACAAGCGCTGTAGTAACCTTAAGCTCCAATTCCTAGTAACTTGCACTTATCTTCGGGCTTTCCGCACGAGCCCGTTTACTAAATATTTCCTTTCTGGGTAACTAACTCTTTACACATTTTATTCTACTTTCGGCGCATCTCATAGAAATCTGCTGCTTCATTAGTGTCCATGCCAGTTTGTCCTTTTTACCCGTCGCATTTGTTTAATCGTCATTCCTGTATAGCTAAAAATTACATCTTTATCACTTTTTTTTCATTCCTTAACTTCCCAAACCACACTTTGATTCCAGTGGTTTGATCCATACCCACTGAGAGACAACCATGGTTGCAAATTCAAACTCCAGGCTCTATATTTTTCTAGCTGTCTCACACCTGTACTTATAACCCCCGAGAAAAAGTATAGAATTGAAGGATTCACATATTTAGCTGATTTTCTTCTCCGACTTCGAATGTAACTTGAAATTCAGGATGTAGTCTGAACCTCTCATTGCAAGTTTCCAGAGCAATCATAAACTTTTGCTTGTACAAGTTACGTGTACAACTTACGTGTGAATTCATTCTTTTGTCGAGCCTGTGGTTCGTATACTTGAGCTCATGGGCGTACACAGTCCTACTACCTTACATTTTCTTCCATGTCCCCAACATTTTCCTTGTTTTGTTTTGCACTCACAATTTTTGTTATCATATCTTGTCTCGTTTTGCTGGGTGCTTTGTCGTCACCATTTAACTAATTTCCAACAAGCTCGCGGGCAAAGCGGCCGGGGCAATGAGTCTCATCAAGAGGGTGTCCAACAGAAGAACGGGGATGAAGAAGGAGAGCCTGACTAGGCTCGTTCAATCCTTCGCAGCTAGCCACATAACGTACGTGGCCGCCTTCCACAACTGGACGCCGAGCGTACGTAACAAGATAGACGCCACCATACGCAAGGAGTATGAGGCGGCACTAGGTCTCCTCGGGAGCACGAGCACGAGCATTCATGGCGCTGGGAGTCCACAACACGCTGGACGAAATAGCCGAAGCACAGAGAAAGGCGCAACTCGAGCGTCTCTCTGAAACGAGAGCCGGAAGACAGATACTGCGGGACCTTGTCCTCGAGCCGAGGGAAGGCAAGCAACAGAAAGACGTACCTACACCGGATAGCATCAACAGAAAGCTCAGGGTCTGCCCGATCTCGAGGAACCTGAACCCCGAGCACAACAAGGAGAGAGGTTGGCGAGGGCCAGAGCTCTCGTGGACCTCCCTGGCAGAGAAGGCGCCGTCTACGTGGACGCGGCAGAGTATCGAGGGAGCAGCGACGCATACGCGGCGGTGGTTGTAGGGGCATCGACGGGTGCAACGAAGACCGCGGCGAGCGTCCGGACTCGAGAAGCGCACCGGGCGGAGGAGGTGGCCATCGCCTTGGCCGTCTCCGACCGCGGATGCACTACAGTGTTGTATGGCTCTAGAACGGCAGTGAGGAACTACGCCAAGGGTAGGGTATGTAGTGAGGGCACGCGCATGCAGTGCAAGGCCGAAGACATCGGACGCATAAGTGCTGTGGTGATCAAGTGGTTTCCGGCCCACATGGGCAGTGACGTGTCGGAACGCGGGAGCGTGAACCGCAACGAGACGTCCAACTCGGCTGCGCGAGGACTAACCAACCTCGCAGCTGCAAGCACGGCTGACTCGGACTGTTGGTCGCGATGCAGTGCCAAGGACAAGATGACCACCTTCAACGAAATAGTGAAATGGTACAGAATGAACCGACAGACCATGCCGCCACATCACCCGGGGCTTACCCGGAAGCAGGCAGTGTTATACAGACAGTTACAGACGGGGTCCCTGCTCACACCGCTGCTAGCTAAGCACGCGTGTCCGAGTGTGTACGCGACTGACGTGTGTAGACTGTGCCCGAAGAAGAGAGCCGCGGCTCACATCCTTTGGGGCTGTAGCGTAAATCCGCGAGAAGCCAGCGAGAAGACAACGATCCAGCCGCAGCTATACGCTGCAACGAGGAGCTATGATCAAGAGACACAACTCACGGCCGTCCAGCAGGTCTCGGCAGCTCTAGAGAGGCAGCGACCGAGCGAAACCGAGGAGAAGGGGGGCAGCACCCCCAGGAAGGGGGCGGTGGCCCTTTCGGACCCGCGGAAGTAGCGAGGGACCAAGACCTCGAGGAGCACAACGCGCGAGACTGACGTAGTGGCCGCGTCGCGGTAAATGCTTGTCCTCCCTGCGTGGAGGGAGCCTAACCGATTGTGCATGCATTTTCAATATAGTTGTTCTCTCTCTCTCTCTCGCTCAATGCTCTTGTGCTGCACATATGTCCCAACACTTATGGGGAACCAGCGCTGGAGTTTTGACGACGCCTGCAGCGCCGCCCTGGCGGTCAGAACGTTCACAATGCAGCCGCACCCGCGGAAGAAAATTGCTACTGGTAGTGGCGTTGCGCGCCCCGAAAATCGGTGAAAAACAAAAGGACACCGAGGATACTGTTGCGTATACAGGTGCCACAACTACGTCGGGATGAGGGAGAATGTATCCTTCTGCGTCTTTCCATCTGAACCTAAGAACAAGAACGGAAGCGGCGTTGGATCCAAGCAGTCAGGCGAGCGGAGTAAGTTCCCGTCTTGTCGCCCTGTCAAGCGGTGTCGGGCTGGTGTCTAAATCAAATTTCGCGTGTGTGCTTCGTTTATTCGATAGTGAAGACTATCAGCAATGGCAGACAGTACCAAACAGCAGAATCTGCAGTCGGCATTTCGTCGGAAACAAAGTGAGCAATAGCATGCACCATCCGGCATATGTAAAACCTTTTTCCTTCGCAATACCACCACCAAGCCCCTTCCAACGCCACCGCATCAAGCGAACGATACGAAAGGTAAATATTATCCATTCATTGCCAAGAATTATGTGGTAGGGAAGCTGCCTTGTAATACGAGTTGTGTGCGCATACTGACGGCGCACGCGCGACTAAGCCGCCTATGTGTTTTTAAAAATGCGCATGCGGATGACGACTCCGCGTTGAGACGCCACTGGTAAATTTATGTAATTAGTGCTAAATGTAGCCAGCGTTGTTACGGATCCAGCAGCGGAGCGTTCAAACCTTTGCTTGCGCGAGATAAAGCTTTCTTCTCCATTGACTGCGGTAACGAAGTAACATCAGAATTTTTTATGTGTAGCC
Source organism: Dermacentor variabilis (assembly GCF_050947875.1). NCBI lineage: Eukaryota > Metazoa > Arthropoda > Arachnida > Ixodida > Ixodidae > Dermacentor > Dermacentor variabilis. The sequence continues at coordinate 197,391,093 of NC_134570.1, forward strand.
AGAGAAATGTGGAATCTCTTCAGGCCAACTAATACTTCCGAAACCGTAGCGCAGCACGACCGGAGCCGTAACTGCTAGATTTGCGAGGCAGGCTGCCACGCAAGCATAGCAACGGCATACAGCGCAACCGTTAAAGAAACACACGTGCTCGCCGCGACACACTGTGAAAAATATATAAAGCTTGAAAAAGCTTCTTTCGTCATTTCTTCACTTGATGGCGCTAGCTTCTTTACGAAAACTGTTCACTTGAAGCGGCACGAAGACGGAAACATACGAACTATAATACGGCCGCGCACGTGTGTGTCGTCTGACCGGGAGGCTGGAATATGCCGCGTTTCGTCGCCAGGGCGGCGTACAACGCACTCTTTTCGACGCGCCGTCTATCCAGCGCTGGTTCCCCATATCATCGTCATCATCATTATCATCATCAGTCTGGTTACGCCCACTGCAGGGCAAAGACATCTCCCATACTTCTCCAACTACCCCGTTCATGTACTAATTGTGGCCATGTTGTCCCTGCAAACTTCTTAATCTCATCAGCCCACCTAACTTTCTGCCCCCCCCCCTTCTACGCTTCCGTTCCCTTGGAATCCAGTCTGTAAGCCTTAACGGCCATCGGTTATCTTCCCTCCTCATTGAATGTCATGCCCATGCCCCCATTTCTTTTTCTTGATTTCAACTAAGATGCCATTAACTCGTGTTTGTTCCCTCACCCAATGTGCTCTTTTCTTATCCCTTAACGTTACACCCACCATTCTTCTTCCGATAGCTCGTTGCGTCGTCCTCAATTTAAGTAGAACCCTTTTCGTAAGCCTACAGGTTTCTGCACCGTACGTGAGTACTTCTAAGACACAGCTGTTACGTATTAAGGAACACTTATATACAGAGCTGTATACGTTAGTACTCATTAGCACTGGTAAAAAAAATTGATATTTTCAAAACTAGTGCATCTTGCCTTCTGTGATTTTGCTTACCAACGCTTCCAAAATCTTTCCTGTCTATGGCACTAATTTTCTATGCACCTCAATCTGCTGCAACGTTCCTTGTTATCATTATCTTACTTATCCGATCCTATAGACATGTATCCTGGTACTTTCGCGGTATAAGTGATGACTCACTAGGATTGCAGCAAATTTAATCTCGGAATCCTATAACATGTTCCCTCTCCTCTTTTAGTCTCCCACGCGCTAACCCTGACTAAATTTCCTCTTTTACATCCATACGTTTTTATCTTATTTATTCTGTTTTCGCCACCTTTCATAAAAAATATTATTTTGTTTGTCGTCATGTAATATTAGGCATCACAATTTTTTTATCCTCACCTCCAACATTCCTTGAAACATTTCCCATTTGCATATTACTTGTTAACCTTCTTTACTTTCCTTATCCTGCACAATCGTTCGACTACTTTCGTTCTAGCCTAGATCACTTATCAATAGCGCTGTAGGAATAAATTTCATATTGTATGACCGAAGTTGCATCTTGGGTTCTCCATTTTCGCAATTATTCTATCCTTTTTATGTCAAACCTCCCGCCCCCAATTTCTCCATTTAATTCTGCTTTTTTCACATTCCATAGCAAACTATCATTTCATTTGCCTACATGCGAGTTTGTAAAGTTTAAGTGCCTCATTTGCTTAATCCTTCTCTTAAATATCTCTTGAAGTTAATCCCCTTTCCACTTTGCTTGTTGTCCTAATTTCTCTGATTTTCAATCTTTCGCTGTGTACATGATCAGTCTTCCCACTGCAGTATCTGGGGCAGGCTTCTGAAGTAAAAAAAAAAAAAACACAACATCCATACTGTATAAGTTTTTGCCACCTCTCTTTTGTTTTTTCGCATGCCTACGCTTACTAATCGTTGCCTTTTCATGTCAGTAGGCTTGTCATTATTCATTGTTATTTCGCCTTTCTTATATTGCTTCATTACTCTGCGTACCTGTATTCAATTTTATCTGGGTCAATTTTTATTAGTAATTTCTAAATTAGCGAGAAATTATTCTCCTTTTCAGGTTTTATAATTTCCGTAGTCTCTTTACCTCAAACTACTCTTCTGCCCAGTGCTTTCCTTCTATGTATAACTACGCTCTAGCATCGCAATAATTTCAAACTTTACGCCGTATACTCTTTTCCCTCTCTAAATTTTGGCCTGGCATTCTTCCTTAGTCCATCCTATCTAGGGCACTCAATTTCTCTCATTCAGACAGCTATAACGACTTTTTAGAAGAACCTATTTTAAAATTTTTCTGCATATCTTGGTAAGATTAACCATCAAAATTTGCAATTGCTAATTGGAAGATTCTTTCAAATAAACCTACTTGGTATCATCCTTCTATTAATTTCCGTCTCCCTGTCAACCTGCACTTCCACTTCAGTGCTTTTTCTCTGTACAGGGTGTCCAAGTTAATTTGGCCCGGGCTTATTAATATAAAGAAGGGGTAAGGCAAGCACACACGGGCACAAGAGAAGAGAAGTGGACAACACGAACGCCTTACCCCTTCTTTGTTTTATGAATCCGTACCAACTAGCCCAGCATTCTGTCATTCTAAACTTCATATAAAATATGCCGATTCGCTATAATACGACGGGAGGAAATGCATGTTGCTTACTATAGTATGGATTAAGTCGCACTATGTTTATAGTATGCCTAATTGCATCAGTCAAGATTAATAAACCAAGTACAGAAGCGACGAAGCTAAGAAAAAAAATTCCAATTGAAAAGTTGTAGAGCTCTTTGCAAGATGTCCGAATAAAAACTTTCCAACTTTCTACCTATTAGGCAATAGTTTTTTTCCGCTTACTGCATATGCCCGCGAATTACAAGTAAATACCACGTGACCTGCCCGCTTGCGCGTCATGACTGCAGCGCTCCCAGACATTTCTCGTACAAACGAACATAGCAGCTAGCAGGGTGTGCATTCGCTTAAAGAGACACTAAAGGCAATTACTAACTCTAGCTAAAGGGATTGATTAGTGCTTGAGAATCTCTAAGGCGTCAATATTATCGCGAAGAGAGCCTTAATAATGGAAAAATTTACGTAAATACAGGACATGATTAGAGACTCCCCTGGAACAATCAAGCACTTGTCCGATGACGAAAGCATTTCTCAGTTAAATTTTGTCGCTAGTGCTCAACTACTCGCTGCAAAAAGAAAACACCATTGTGTTGTATTGTAAGATGAAATAAAGTGCTACTTGTCCAGTTGCATTTCATTTTAAGAAAAAAAGAACTCATCGAAATTGCCATTGAGAAAGACGCGGGCGGTCGAGCGGTTTCGTTCGCGCTCGAATTTGCACCGCCCACGCTTTCGCGTGTCAGTACTGACCTGAGTGCGTAGTGCTGCGCTGGTTTTGCTGGCTCGCGAAACTCGCACAGACTGGAAGTAGCAGAGAATCCAACTTCCATGTGATGTCGCGAGATTTCCGAACCGTCCATGCCACTTAACCAAAACGCAGCTGCAGCGGTCAATCCACCGCTCTGTCTTGACTCGGTACCGCCGTCTGTCGGGCGCCCTTTTACTCATCGACGGCAGGCAGCAAAGGGCGGTGATGGCATATGCAACATCACCACTCCCCGTTTGGGTGGCGTGAGGTTTGAATTTAGAAGAAGGCATTCAGACCCTTCAGATGCAGTTTTCTCGTAAACTGTCTTCTCTTGGCGCGAAACAAGCGTTGCAAGGTTTTTGGGATGGTATTTAAACAGTCCACGTCGACTTAGTATTTGCCTGTAGTGTCCCTTTAAAAAGCTACAGAGCAGCGACGCAGACGTTGGCTGTGCGATTTACGCCACCGGTGAGCTTCAATCGCGGCGGTTCATGATAGCGATGAGCAGACGCAGCGGCAGCCCAACCAGCTAAATGCTATGTTCTTTTGTACGTGGAGCGTTTGGGAGCGCTGAAAAAATCACAACACGCAAGCAGGCGTGTCACGCATGTATGTATGTATGTATGTATGTATGTATGTATGTATGTATGTATGTATGTATGTATGTATGTATGTATGTATGTATGTATGTATGTATGTATGTATGTATGTATGTATGTATGTATGTATGTATGTATGTATGTATGTATGTATGTATGTATGTATGTATGTATGTATGTATGTATGTATGTATGTATGTATGCATGTATGTATGCATGTATGCATGTATGTATGTATGTATGTATGTATGTATGCATGTATGTATGTATGTATGCATGCATGTATGTATGTATGCATGTATGTATGCATGTATGCATGTATGTATGTATGTATGTATGTATGTATGTATGTATGTATGTATGTATGTATGTATTATTTCCACAAAAATTAAATACAGTATTGCGGGACTAAAGTGGAGAAAAAAAGCTGCTCGTAGCAGCTTGACCAATTTCAAATACCCTTAAAAAAAGGGAGCAGCAGAGCGGAAATACACTTTTCCCGGTTTTTACTTATTTCTGTTTCGCGGGAATTTGCAGTTACCGAGAAAACACAAATTCCTAATGAATAGAAAGTTGAAAACTGATTAATCGGATGTTTTGCACAGCGCTCTACAACTTTTTAAATGGATTTTTTTGCCTTACTTCATTGCTCAATAAGCTGGTTACTAAAATCTTGAGTAATTCGGCAATTAAGAGAAATACAAAATATGTAGTGGGACGTAATTACTCCATATAATAGTCAGCAACATGCATTTGTTCGCGTCGCCTTAGCGTGCATCGGCATAAACCAAAGTTAGATGGGACACCCCGCATATAAATTCTCGCGCATGCCTAGCACTGTAAAGTATGCACGACCATCTCGCCCAGAGTGCGGCGGGCCAGTATCCATCCTTCCTTAGCTGCGCGGCGCGTCGTGTGACCACTGAGGCATCTTCATGCATCAGTGGCCATGCCTCTTCATGCCAGAATGCAGCACACATGGCGGTGACTGCTGACTCACTCTCGCGATGCGATGTTGCGGCACCTGGTCAATGCCTACAATGTGTTTACTAGATTTAGAGTCTTTGGCCTCATACTTTTCTTTTTTCAAATGGATGGCGCATTATTTTGCATTGTCACGAGGGTTCTTGAGTTTTCTGCGCACTTGTGCGATGATATTATGGTGTCATTGAGCCTCTCCGTTTTTCAGCGTTCCACGACTACAGTGAATCTCGATTTCCTTGTTCTTGTGGGATATTTCCTTTTCTACATAGCATCCAGTTGTTCGAGTCCACATTCTTCCCTGTTAGAGCTGTTGTAGCTTTGCCTCTTTACTCTCTCAGTCCACAAGTTTCTTACACTGTCTGCCTGCGTGGACAGGTTCTTTTATTCCGAGTATCATACTCATTTCCTCTTCGGCAATATCCGAAATCATTATGTTGAAGTATGCCTGTTTTCACCTTATCAATTCGCGTCTTTATGTTTGTGGATGTCACCGCTATTTCTCGCATGACCATTCCTACCCATACGGACGTTTGGACTGCCGCCCTCTTACCCTCCTTCCTTACTTTCCTTATTACCAACTTCTCCTTTAAGTCCTTCGTTTCTGAAAGATTAGAGCACCGAGGCAGCGCTTCTTCCGTTTAACAACTATGGCGAGTGGCAACTCAGTATAAAGCTCAGAACTAACTATTGCTTCTTTGAGCCCCCCTTCTAAGACTCTTCGCTTTGATATGCATGTGACCCTGTTATTGTTGCTACAACGCGACAAGCAAATCTGCCTACTGGTAAAGAACTTGTTCAGCCTGCCTTCTTTCGGCGTAACTTGCAATTTCTTTTAACTTCATAAAATTAAAGAACTTATTCACACCTATTAGTAATATTTTAGGTCGCTTATTATGAAAACATCTCGCAAGGTGCTAACGCGAACTACACTTCCTCCTGAAAAATATGCAGCGGTGATTACAAGCAATGTGTCTGACAAGTATACTGTAAAACTGATCTCTTCGCCTAATCAAATAAGCCTCGTGGAATTTCCAGGACCGTTTGTCGCCACTGCTCCAAACGCCGGGACAAGGCAAACTCCTCAACATGAAGCACCTTGTAACCCTCATGTGTAGTAGGCTTCCCTCACTGTTAGGCTTTTGACGTAAAACTGTATAAATGTTAGCAGGAAATAAAAATTATACATAGCCAAGAAATTGAAGCAGCGGGCCTACATCGGTGTTTATGTAGACAAAAAGTAACCAGCGGGCCCATAGTGATTCCATGTGTAAGGCTCCTAAAGAATTAGTAATTGGGTACAAAGCAGACAGGAGAAACAAGACTTTTCGGCAGTTTTTATGCGTGCTTCGTTGATATTGCCTTTGTATGAAGGAGCGCGTTGGCTATGGGCTTAGGCTTCGTTTGTTGATCAATTAAAGTCTCGCCAGCCTTACAAGCCATCTATTTCAGTTTTACTTCTTATGACTCCCTGTCTGTCTGCCTTCTCTTCCTTGCTCGCTATTCTTCTCCCTCTGTTGTCTTTTCTAAGCCGTTTTCTCCCCCTTCTTTCTGCAACTGAACTTACCCGAGCGTGCTCGCCTGGCTTCTTTCATTTTTTTTTCTCAATCCTTTCTTCATCTCTAATCATTGTTCTATCGCCCATTTGCTGCATGCCATTATTTAGATGCTTCAGTACCATTTCCCCTCCATATTTACCATAATTGCTCTTATACTGCTTTCCTCTCTATTTCCTTCCGTTCAGCTGATATCTCTCCCTTTCCCTTCTTTCCTCGCTGTTTGGTACTTCCACGTCTGTCTCCCTGCTTCAGACCTCCAATTTCACTCGTCATTTTGGTCGTGGCCAAAAGGTTCTACAATGACTTCGTTTTCGTCCCCCAAATTCTCTCTCTTGTCTATCCTTAGCCGCATTAAGAGCACTTCGTTCATCGTCGGCGTGCCGCCAAAAACGATAGTCCGTTGAATGCGTCATGTACGAACGTATCAAACATATACGCATACGAAATGTGGCATACAGTTGTGCCCCACGGCCCCTGCAAACAGGGGATGTATTTTTGGATGGTCGCTTCTGGAGGTTTCAATTTCAGTGCGTGCTGGATGACTGGCGGAGTAACACCGATCGAATCACACAACGGGCCGCGTACTACGTAACGCGAAAGTGGTAGCATCGCCGAAAGTGATAGTGCCTCATAAAGTGAAAGTCCTGAAATACTTAGCCAAATGTCATCGTATTGCTTGCCAGTAGCGTAACGTTCAAGACCGATGCCTTGCTCAAATCCTTTCTCCTTGCCCTTCCTACACGTTTTAGTTGCAATTAGCATCGCTGTTTTCTCCTTCCGAGCCCTATGTTTTGGTCTTTTACAGCAATAAGTAAAGGTCTTTTCGGACTGCACAGACGTGAGTCTAAGTCCTGTGGTGATTGCCAGCCTAATGCCTTCAACGATACCTGAAGCGCTGCCGATGCGTGAGCTCCTGGCAGCTTCTGGCAAAGCCAACCGCAATAGCTGACACTGCTTCTGCAATACTGATTATTCAATTCAATTCAGTCTTTATTTTTCTCTTGGACAGAGAAGGAGACAGGACTAAAAGCTCGTAAGCTTGACAGAGGTCCTGCCCCCTTTATCAACCTGGCAGTACAGTACACAGGCAGAGATTTTCAATTTTCCGAATAAACACTGAAACAAAATAACAAAACACTTGTAAAAAGCAGCGCTATGCATTGCAGCACAAACATAGGTATTAAAAAAACAAATAACTGGTCATGGGGAAACGAAAAAAAAAAAATAATAACAGGTATAGGTTTAAACTGAGTGCAACATTACGTAATCTTGCGAAGAAAAAATCGCTTAATAACATCACTTGAATGCTGAAAGGGGTGAAACAATTCTCTGTTTAATTTATTTAATAATACTGGAACAGTATAAGAAAGAGACTGCTCAGTATAATATGCCCTAGGCGTCGGCACTAACCAAATTTCTTTATGTCTAGTCTGCAGGATATGCGTGTTTTTCTGAAGTTTTGCCAGATAACTAATATAATGTTCATGACTGTGTGAAGACCGTTTATAGATCATTAAAAGTCTATAATTATATAAACTATAGATTGGCAGGATTTCATATTTTAAAAACAAGTCATGTGTGGGGGAACAATAAGGAACACCAGCAATGCATCTTACAGCTCTTTTTTGAAGAAGGTGAAGCTTGGATAAATTTGTGACACCCGTAGTGCCCCAAACGGTACAACAATATTGCAAAAGAGAAAGAACTAATGAGTTGTATAGCAATAGCCTAACTTTCACAGGAAGAATACCGCGCAGCCGCAACATGACACCGACAGCTGAAGACACTTTTGATCTGATATAATCAACATGATCATTCCAAGTCAAATGCTTTGAAAATATAACGCCAAGGATTTTAACAGAATCTACAATTTCAACAGTATCAGAGCTAACCAGATTATTGGTTTGTTGTGCGTAATAAAGTAATGTCGCTAGCATTACGGCAGGAAGCACGGTAGCCCGTGCCACTCATTATACCCGAGTGCAGTACTCTGGCGAGCAGCTGGTGCAGTCAGGTTGTTTGTATATTTTGCAGGCGCATTCTTTGATCGCAATCGGGTCCCCTTTGTTACATGTGTGAGACGTGAAGTCAAGAAGCCGGCGCATGAAACCGTTATTCCCAAGCGCCCTACGGTAGTGATGGCAGCAGACCACGCGTGGGTGCGATAAGGGACTACGCCCGGTCGAGCTACGACTTAGGCGATTGCGCCAAGCGCTTGCCAGGTTACTCTGTCCGCATCGCGCGGCACGCGCTCTTGTGCTATGAATCAATCCCAGCCATAAAGCTTCAATCTCGCGTGATTCTTTCACATCTCCTGCTTTTGTTTAATCTGCTATTTTTGTCCGACTTCACCCATTTTCTGCCAAATACCACTTTGCTTCCACATTTTCTCTTACCTCTTCATTGCTCACCTTTCTTCCTTCGTGTTGCCTCCATATTATACTTACATTGTGGTCTCTTCTATATTTTCTTCCTGCACTTCCTTTATTTATTTCTTAAGAATTCAGTGATTTCTTGTTTAATGTTCCCTTCTCTCAGGTAGATGAATCGTGCTATGCATGATGGTCCCTACGTTCGCGGCCGCTGTTTCAAAGCATTTCGCGGCCCGGTTTATTCTTACCAGCCATAATAAATTCAAGTTTTATTAGAGCCCTGATATGTGTATTTGTTGCTGCTGATGCATGTTAAGCACGGGTGGTTCATTTCAGCAACAGCAGAAGTTGATGTAGTGACGCCTACGTGTTTGAGACAATCATTCGTTCATTCTCGTAAATGCCTTGCCGTTTCGCAAACATATGATGCTTTTTTACGTTTTCTGGAAGACACGCAGTACGGTTCCAAATGGACACTTTGTCAAGCATCGTTAGTGTTTATGATTATGAGTTATGTTTAAGCGTTTGTTTGTCGTTGACTCTGCTTTACATTCCGTTTTGTGCCTTGCGCAGCACACTAGAATAACCAGAATCGTGTGGAACGAGATAAACAGGGAGAAACAGGCGCGTGTACCGCTACGTTCTAGTCAAAACTTTGTGAAACCTGTTATTGACGTAGGCTTAGTAATTAACTCAGTTCATTTGCTAGCTTACTACTGGCGTGCTGCTAGCTGTTGTAAAAGTAGTTAAATAGCTAGATTCTGGTTAGCTTATTGCGTATAGCAAGCTTCCACTTGTATAAGGCTACTATCTTGTGCACTGCGGTGATTTTCATACGATAATTACCGAATCATGCCTGAGTACACCGAGCGAATATTCATAATAACTAGCACCTCGGCAACAAGGACATAACATTGCGGCACGGTATACGACGAGCTAGTATAAGCGCTGAGAACATCCATAGCTAAAATACAGAAGGTTGTCTGTGCAATATGTCGGAATGATCGCGTGTACGCATACATGTGTTTAAGAAAGCGGCAGAGAACCCCTCAACTTGGCATCACCAGCGTTATGGCATGCCGAAACACTAAACAGAAAGATTTGCCATCACTTGGCACAATAGGGAAGAGGCTGGGCCCGATATGTGTTACTAATTATCCACAATGATACAAGTACTTTGTGTTGTCAAGTTTAGTAACGCATATACACATTACTAAAATGCAGATCTTGCCTTTTTATTTTTTTATTATATACGCAAAAGACTACTCTGTTTTTTCACCACTTGTTAAGGCTGGCTGTGTCTATCAATCCGGTTTTAAGAACGCACTCGCAAGAACCTTAAGAGCCTAAACGTGGCCTCTGGCATTCGCGTCGGGGAATCGCAGAGGCCTCAGTTTAAGACAACGCACGACACTTGCTACAATTTCACAGCGCGCAGCGGACAAGCACCGTGACGATTAGGGGTGCGCGAGTTTCTGAGACCGAATCGAATACTAATCGAATAGTAACAGAAGCGAATCTAATTGGACATAAAATATTTTTTCAAATAACCTTCCGAATAATATACAACCATGAAATAATTTTCACACCCTGGTGTTCAGAACAACAAAAAGTTTATATGATTGAAGTGCACATTACAAAACAAGCTAAATTAAAAGCCTTGAGGAGCATTAGGAACCACTAAGCCGTTTGTTCGCAAACTGAGTGCTACCCAGAGCACGCGCGGCCCCCATGCGTCACTATATAAAGCCTAAAAGGCAGCCTTATTGACCAAATAATATCTATGTATGTCTTCGCAACCGAAACAAACGGGTGTCGTCGGCGGCCATGACAACTACAAAGAAAAATGTTTTTTTTTTCGTTCGTATGGCTGCTGGAGATGGCGCCATTATTGTATCATGAATTTTGCAGTGAAACGTATTCATATTTAATTCAAGTCGAAGACTCAGGAGTTGTGTTTATAAATAATGCCAATCACTACCAAATATGAGTGTCGTATGTAACCATAATTTTATTTTAGTGATCATGTTTGTTCTGTCTAAGCGACGTAGCGTGCGCTAGTACGTTGTTTACTCTGCACATGCGCAGAAATTTTTTTTCGATGAAAGCCAAATTTCATGTTTCATTGCGTACATTCAACAACCTTACATAATGGACACCGTTCTGAAAAATACTCGCATTTTTGAATGATCGCGACTTGATTTGAGGTCGAAATATAATACTGGCAATTGGATACAAAAGGCGAGTAAATTAGGACAATATACAATTTCTTATTAAAAAGTATCGAGTATTCGAACACGCCTAGTTTACCAATGATGATCACAAACTGGCGTCAGGTAGTGTGCGGTGTGTTGGTAGCCGCAAACAAGAATATTCGCAAGGGAGATTTGTACAATCGCTGGCTGAGTTTAGGCAAAAAAGAGAACTTGGATCAAAAGTAAACACTGAATATTTGTCACTTAATGGACGCTGACGGAAAGACACAAAAACCAAGGTATATTTCGTGGAACATGGGGCCGTATAACGTAAAACTATTCCAATATGTTTTTATTCGAATCTCCTGACGTCAAATTTGCGTAACCGCCGACGCAAGCATCGGGCGGTCACCCGCAGGGTTGTCTGATCATACCAATCAAATGCTCCCCTCGTTCATAGGAGGTCCCTTTTGTTTGCTTGAAAAACGAAGAACATTGTCTGCACTGAGCGGCTTGTCTTATCAAATTGGCTAACAAGTGGCGAACAGCATGCTCAAGTGGAGAGGGATTCGATGGGGCCGAGCCACTGCACTGAATATCGATAACCGGATGAAGAGGGTGGTGCCGGCGTCTGCGATTGGTCCGCTTTCTCTTACTTAACGTGCGGTGCCTCGCCGACAATCGCGGCGGCATGCAACGGAAGCTTAAGAATGACGCTAAAACGGATCCTCAGCAAAGAAGAGTTGGCATAAAGAAGTCATAAACGTGCCGAAAGTTCTTGAAAACGTTACACGACATCGCAGAAAGTTTTATTACACGCAAATAAACCCATGCTGTCCGGCAGGGGCGCGTAGCCAGTGCCTGAACGATCGGCGGCAGCCATCTTTTATTCCTTCCGGAACGGGGCAGCCTGCGGCTATTCAGAGAGAAATTCACTTTTGTTCGGCATATTAATGCATCTTTAACGCGTACACGTCACGTTGACGCGGTGAGTTTTCGCGGTTTTCTGACGTCGCGTGACAGGCAGGTGAAGTGGGTGCAGCCCTAAAGCTTTTGACCAATAGTCGAGGTCTAACGGCGAAAAGGCGTCGAATCAGAATAACTATTTTTCATTTGTTTGGTGCAATCATGCATAATCAGTGTGTACACGTCATATCAGATGGAGAGGTATCGCGGTTTTCGTGACATCGCGTGACAGACAGGCGAAGTGGAGGTGGTCCAAAAAAAAGCTTGTGACCAATCGCGGAGGGCTGATTGCAGAATTGGAATAGAAAAGTTTGGAATAGCTTTACGTTATAGCGCCCATGGTTATAACGGCGCGTTTTTAGGACAGGACACGGAAAGAATGCACACAGGGCAGTCGCCCAACTTCAACTGAGCTTTACTGCGTAAAAAATACACGAGAACCAGATGCTCCGCAGAAAGATTAGAACCAATATTGCCACAGCAAACTTTGTCAGCACGAAAGCAGATTATCTTGTCTGACTTCACTACTGAAAGTTCTGATCTGCAGAACATTAAGGAAACATTTCCAGCCACGCTATAACACTTTCTACACTCTTCATATCCGCGGACTTCGATACTTATTGCGCTTACCATTGATGGTAATGATTGTAAGTAATTACAATGATCGTGTCCTCAAAACATGCCGTTATAACCATGTTTAATCAAGCCAGCATCGAACTAGCCCATCTTAGTCTTCTAAATGAAGGTATATTTCTTGCTTGCAACGTGATACATGCCTCAACGCAGCGTTAATAATGTATCCTTCATGGCTAAAAATGGTGCAAAATCAACCCGGACATGGAAGGAACACAGGAACACAATCTTTATGCATGCCAGAATGAAGTGTAAGATAGAAAACCTGCCCCCAGTCCCCCTCCGTTTTTTGTTTCATTTTAATATTTGTGTATGAGCCCAATAAGCCCTATAGTGAATGGCAGACAGAGCTCGTCCTGTGTTCGTCCCTTGTCCATATTAATTTTGCGCTGTTTTTACCCATTGATTTGTACCAACTAGCTCGCATTGATACCCTTTTATTGTATCTTTGCAAGTAACACAATGTATTTCTGTACCCTTCTAAAATGTAAAACAAAAGCACCTGCGCCTTTGAAACAGTTTCTTGTGGTGCGCGGGAAGCACCAGGTGTGAGTATATGACGACTTCTCTTTCCCTTTTTCAAGCACAGAGGAAAATATTTCACACTCGTATCAAGCACGCAAGGCACGCCAGCTAAATACCACGATTACGCGACTGTACATGATGAAACGCCCCACTGCCCTTGTTTAAGAAACCTACTACAGATTCACATTGTGGCTGCAGTGCACTTGTGTCCCCAGACAACATTTGGTGGCACGTTTTCGGCTCCCAAGCACAAGTAGTTTGTCCCCTAGTCGACTATGGCTATAACCATTCTCGATGTCTTCAAGTGTAAGAAACACACCTCGTGCGTCGATCTCGTGTATGTAGCTTCATTGTGCATTTGGGACTAAAATAATTTATACATTGACGTCTAAGTACGCTGCGAAATCAGTGCCACCTAGAGGGTCCTATATACTTCCAGGATGCTCCAACTTGCGCTTCTCTTCATTACCCGGTAAACTGAGCAAGCGGTTACAAATGACGAAACCGGCAAGTCGCTTACAACTGCGTGTGAACACTTCACCTTATCTCTCGAAACTATCATCACTGCTCTTCACTCAGGGATCCTGGCGACGCAGTGCGCTCCCGCAACTGCAACAGTCTCATCAACACCATTTGCGGCCTGCTGGTCTGCCCGGCCATCGTGGTCTCCGCTGCCGTGCTCCTGCTCGAAAGCACGAGTGAGTTAGCTTGGCCCGTGTTCATAAAAAAAGTACTTAGGCTAGAACTGTTCGTAAGAACATACGCTAGCCAATAGTAATGCGGGGCACATCATTAGTGAAGGTAGCAGTGCAGCGGTAAACGGCACTTTGTCATTAAATTAAAAGACCCTGGTGAACTGTGAGCTCGTTATACAGTGGACGCTTCTACCACTCGCATCAGGCTGCGTGGTGCCTTGGGCCACGAGACCTTCCACATGAATAACGCCGGTGACTGCTTTCGCTTTGCGGAGCACATAACGCATATTAGCGTATAGTTAATTCGGTTATATTTGCTTTAGCCTTTCTCATGACAAGTCATCATGCGCGCGAGCCACGTGTAAGGAAACAAGATTTAGCGCCGCTGCGCGAGTTCCCAGAAACATTTCTTCTTTTTTTGTATTTTAGCTCTACGTATTCTACCATTGATTTACCACCGTGCACTTTGTACAGCCTGCACACTGTTTTGTTTGCAGCGTTTCGGCAGGCTGTTTAATCTGTATTTACGTGACCTTGTTTACATTGTTTGTATCAGTTGTATTTACATGCGCTTGTGTTTTATCGATTTGGCAGTTGTCCTATTGCGTTTTTTTTCCTTGGTTGGCATGCACTGGTTTGGCTTCTTGCCTGCCTTACTCAATACGCTATAGTGGGTATTAATGATTTCAAGCAAATTAATTCAAAAGGAAGGGTTAAAGCTTTTTCTTGTGCTACAGAACTAGACAATATTGGCTTAAGCGAAAATCAAAACACTGAGATTAGACTGGTAATAATGGTACCTTACTCTGTCTGTCATCTGCAGCGCTTTTATGGTTTCTCTTCTTGGGGTCTCCAGAAGGACTAAAAGTGAGGAAACAAAGCTTCGAGGGCAAAGAGTCTCATGTTTAGATGATAAATGAAATGGAAGTTTTCAACATTGGTCAGTGACCTGCCAAAAATAAGTAGGAAGGAAGCAGGAATAACTACCACCCGACCTATGACCTACGATTTTATTGTTCCCTGCTATACTCTTCGATTCTCATTTGTTCAACCGATATTAACGTTTCTCCGGCATGGCCGTTTACGAAAGGTCCTGGAGCCCAACAGCGCCTAAAATGATACTTTGTTGAGGTTCTTAAAATACCTACGCTATCTTATGCTATTGAAGTGATCTATATCATCGCGAAAAGCAATTTGTGAAATTTAGCGAGCAACACATTTTTAGTTCGAATAGCCATATTGACACATGTTGCAGAATAGCCCATGTGACAAACACTCTTTTTTTGACAGGCGTTGAGTGAGATGGCTGTAGCTCGTCTGCCATAACGAAAGCAGCAACAAATAGTAGAGACAAGGCTCTTAAACTATAGCTTCGAACCTTCGTTTTCGTACAAGAGCTAATGGCTTGTTTGAAGAAATCAGTGATACCTAAGCCTGCATGTTGGAACGGCACACCCTAATCAGGGCACCAGGTGTGCCGTTTCGATGGTTTTGGTTTTCATGGTATCACCTTTGGTTCTGCCATTTTAGCGCAGAATTTCGCAACATTTGCCAAGTACAAGAACTCGAATATATATTAATGTAACGTAATTGTTTATCTGATTTCATAACGTGAAGATAAGCAAGTGCGGGAATTCTATTCATAATAGAGTCCATACTATGAATAATTCTCGATCACGGTAAAACTGACCATCTTTTTATTCGAGAAAGGTAATTTGGGCCGCAAATTTGACGTTATGCCGCCCGCTCGATTATATGCCACACTTAACATACACGGTTCATGGCCGCTACCCCTATTGATAACGCGGGTAGAGCGTCGCTCTGACCACAGACGAAGCGCCAAAAGCGAGACAAGGAATAGCATCGGAAAAAGCAGCGCTAAAATATCGTTGCTCTCCTGACCGAACATAGCTCAGTATAGTTTTTGAATGCTTCTCTAAACGAGTTAGCATCCAAAAGGAACGAATGGTGTGCGCTAGCGGTCATCATCATAGATCACTGTCAGAAGAGATCAGTTGCAGTGAAGAGAAATATTATTGCAATATGGCATAATACATTTCTTCTATACTATTCACTATCACACTCCTTTTTTTTTCATCTCTCTACAGGGGACCCGCGGTACATCGGACTGCGAGGTGAGGCACTGCGATGAAATATGCGCTCACAAAAATGCTACGCATGACTTCTTCCTCATAAGAACATCCAGTGATGTACATTGCTGCTCTGCATTCAACATAACAAACATTAACAAGCCAGCACATAGCTATATATTCAAGTTATTCCTGTACATTAGCGTAGCTAGGAGAAAGGAAGGTTATGGAACCGCAGAGACGACGTCCTAAAGGGAACCCGAGCTCTCAGAGATGATCTTGTGGATGGCATCGGGTTTTTATCGCCTCGGATTTAGGCACGTATATTATTGTGAGCCTAGCAGCACATTCGCTTGCCGCATCTGTTCAAGTGCGGCTAATGTGAATGTAATGACCACCTGTGAGCTCGTGCCTTGCAGCACAAAGCTGTATCAATTGAAGAATGAAAGATTGTCGGTTTAAAAAAAAACGCCTACGGCTTCTGCCATAAAGCGCCACCTCGTTTCTTGATTAAAAGGTTAAACTGAAATTATGCTAGCGCACAAAATGTACAGTGCAAAATTTTGAGCAACCATGAACCAAAATCTCGTACAGCGGCGAGATGACATGCTGTGGTCACTAGCTGTGACTTCAAGAATAGCTCATTATTTGTGACTGTATGGGCAAACTTACGAGTTAGTGTCCTCTTTGGAAGGCGCTGCCTGATAGAAAGGAATGCACTAATGCTCATGTGAGTTTATGTTAAAGAACTTGGACGTCAAAAGTATTCCCTCCCATTAATAATGTGGCGCAATACAATATCTATTTAAAGCGAATGAGGCGAGTGTGTCAATTTTTCGAGTGTTTGGGCTCAGGGTGTCCTTCATGAGGCAAACTCGGCACAGTACGAATTGAGTCCTCCGTGGTTGTTGCACGTGCTTGCGTGTCCAACTTGTGTAACCTGTTCGGTCCAGCGGTAACAACGTTAAATGAAAAAAGAAGATCCTACCATTGGCTACGTGTAAACTGAACCATGTGCCACTCAATGCCGTGTAATTTTACTTCAGTGCGCTTAATATTAGTATGCACACGACCACTTTTCAGGAGGCACAATATCATTTGTGACGGGACTTTCGACGAGCGCTCTTTCCCTTATCAACGACGAAATAATCATTCTTCTTTTGTGACGACGTTTTCAGCACCTGGTGACTCGTTCGTATGCTTTGAGCCGACACGACATGAATGACCGATCATTTATTTACTACTTAATTACTCTGCAATTATTAGCACTTAAGAAAAAATACACAAAACGTATCATCCTACCACTCGGAATTTCTTTCTGTGGCACCTAGAGCATCATAGAACAAAAGTGTATACCGTTTGAGGCATTTCTAACAGTCTGTCGTAATCAGTTATTGCAGGGGATATACCGATATGAAGCACGAATACAAACCGATATCGTTGGATGATACTACCCCTTAAATACAGTGTAAATGACAAGCGTTTGCTTTTTACATTCGGACACGATGAAATTTTATCAATAGTAAACAACGATAAAATAAAGAAAATGTTGTGTTCATTTGTTATTTATTAGGCAGCTGTCCAATTCGGTATCAATTGTTCTTGCACACTGATGTATAGTTCATAATTCGAACACTTACACAACCGAAGATCAGCGTGGCTCAATCTCCATTAAATCACGTACTGGTGACCCCAACTGAAAGTAATTAAGACTCACTAGTATGGTGGGAGCTTAGATCAGTTATTTTAACCTAGCTGAGCTGAGTACGTGTTTATTTACATTTTTTTCTGTGCGGTTGTATGAAAGTTGGCCGAAAAATATGCTAAGACTGCTACCGTCATCGTTCCATGTCTATCAATTCCTTTGGGCTTCATCATTTGTTGATATTACATATCCTAGTTGCCGACTTCCTAGTTTTCCTATCCTTCCTAACCTGGTTGTCGACTCTATTTTGGTTTTATTACTTGGCGTACGATGGGGGGGGGGGGGGCATTTGTCAGGATAACAACAAAAAGGAAATAATAACACAGGTCCGACGCACTGTGGAAAGCAATGTAAGCGAAGCACTGTTTCTTCCCGCGCTTGCTGTAAAACATGCCGCTTTTTATGGCTGCACCTGCCGCGGCAGCTCAGTGGCTATGGCTTTGCTCTGCTGAGCCCAAGGTCCTGGGTTCAATCCTGGCCGCGGCAGCTATCTTCCGATGGGGCCGGAATGCAAAAACGCTCATGTATCGTGCATTAGGTGAACCTTAAGGAATCCCAGGTCGCAAATTAATTTTGAGTCCCCCGCTCCGGCGTGCCTCATAATCAAACTGGCACGTAAAATCCCAGAATTTATTATTTGTGGGTATACTGGCGCGAATGAATGTTTTGATTGCCTCGACACAATAGCTTAAAGGAGCGAAATATGGCAAGGATGAACATTAATCATGAAGTGCTTTTAGACGTATTCGCGCGTTTTCAAGTGTCACAGTGAAGGCTTCAGTCTTCTCAAACTGCAAAGAGGGCCAAAAGTGAGACGTAATGATCAGCCCTTGAAATCTGCCACGCATTGTGGTAGTTTGTGTTGTTTACATCAGGTGACGGCGCAGAATACTTTCACTCAGTCATTCTTTCGCGTTCGCTCACAAGCCGAGGTCAGTTATAAAAGCGCTTTCAGACGCGTTGGCGCTTTCTCTTTGCATCAGTACGGGCTTCGATAATCTCAAAGCACTAGATGCCAAGAGAGAAGAAGGATAATGCTAAAAATTACGTGTGCGTTAGGAGTTTGTGCATGTTGCCTAATTGTTACAGCACCAGGCTGTTGTGCTTACGGATCTTTCTTGAATTACAACCATTGGGAAACGTAATAATTTTTAGCAGTGACTGGTCGTGTTAAGCGCTTGTTGAGCCAACTTGCCAAGAACCCCATCCACCAACCGCTCTTCGCTTTAAAAACTGCAGAAGAACACCTTTTGCAAGGACTTCTAGCAATATTTCGCAATATGCATCACTTATATCACGGGTGTGCTTTAACTACAAAATCATCTCAGTTTCCTTTATATAATGGTATAGCGCAGATTGCCGAAAGCCATATTGACCCATACTGCTGAAATTCGCAATGTTTGTTTCTATTCTCGAAATAACTCTTATTGCATTGTACTCGTGAACACCCACACTCATATGTCAAGTATAATTATAAACAAGTGTTCTTTTTTTGTTCCAGCTTACGAGGAACCAGACCATCACGGCTTAGCTGACTGGGGAAACATATCCGACTTTTTACCAAGCGCCAACCACACTGCTCCGTTGCGTGGTGAAATCCTCGACGCGGGAGACTACTTATGGAACGTCGGCGATGTCAACTTCACGGAAGAAGAGCCTGAAATTCCTGTGAAATGTGCGTGTATGTCTGCACTGTCTGTGCGAATAGGCTAGTTGTCTACTTAGTAGAAATACGGGGGTCTACTAAGGAAAAGATAACTAGAAGGTATAGTGTGCGCAACAAGAAGTGCTGGTGGTGCCCCTTGTGGTAGGTACTGTGCATTGCGCAGTGGACGAGCTTTTATTGCTATAGAAATTATATGGACACTCTAGACGAATTTTTGCCGTTCGCGTCAGCGTGATCTTCCGTATAAAGTCGAAGGGTAATAACAATTTCGCCACGCGCCGTACGCTGCTGCATGGGCGCGTGCAAGCACGCGAGGGGAGCCGACCATCGCGGCTCAATCTGGCGCTCGCGAGGGAGAAAAGTGGAGAGCAAATGCGCCGTCTTCCGTCGCGCGAAATGCCGTAGGGCATACGAGGGAGGGTGGCGGGAACGGCGTTTAGGCCCCGGCAGCAACTGCGTGCTTCGCGACTGGGCGCAAGAGGAACTGACGATCACGACTCAATCTCTCGCGCGAAAACGAGAAAAGTGGGGAGGTAGCGCAGGAAAAAGGGGGTGGGGGGAGCGGAGCGGCTTCTACTTCGCCAGCAACTGCGTACTTTGCGCGCCGTATGTTCAAAGCAATATGCAGGCTCATACATTTGTGGGTTATGTATTCTCGCCGCTGTTTTCGTTGAAGCGATAGACAGCATGGCGGTCACTTTGCTCGCTGCTGCTCCCGCGCTTGCTCACGCCAGCGTTTTCACAGCGAGTGTCCGCGGTCATCGAGTCTGATCGGTTCGTGTTTGCCTGTACGCGCTGACACCATGCTTGGTAATTTAGTTAATAAGCGAATGTTTGCAAGTTTATACTACCGATAAAGCTACTATCAGCTTCAGCCTTGATGGTGTTGCATGGTGTGGGACGCGGTTACGGTAGACACAAACGGCACAGGAAGTCATCTGACAGTACGTACTCCAAAACTCCTTATCAAAATGCTCAAACTTAGACAACTTCATAGCTTGAGGCGCCACCCAATTGGCAAGCAATGTGCAGACGTCGCCTAGGGTGGCATCGCCACGCTTGACAAGAAAGGTGAAGCGCCTTGCGTGTCCCATCGTTCTTTATTGCGTCCGTGTCCTTCATATGCAGCACTACACATACTTGTGGCATGCCAACAGGCACAAGTAGCTGCCTCATAGGAAGGTCCCATTCCTCGAATCATCATAGTGTGGAGGGGGCTCGTCAAATATGAGCGGTCACACCTACTCAAGAAGATACAGCACGTAGCGGCTTGCAGTAACCCGTATCTATTCCGCTGGTTAGTAGGATTTCTCTCAGCCTCGTCCGGCCGAGCAGCGATCTGCGGGGATCGTTGTGTCGCAACACCATGATATAGGAAATTTTAGCGATATGCGCGGTGGAATCTTTGGTACCCCTTAGTCTTGGAAAGTTGTTGAACGTGACCACATTCGGTAACATTGCTGGAAAATACACCATCATCTTTCGATTACATAGTTCAGCGAAGTTTCACGTGTCCACGCCCAACTTTCCAATTTTGATAGGACAATCTTGCGCTAAAGCGAAAAAAGATCATATGGATCCATAGTGGGTGCAAAACCACGTTCTGCGAAGTATTTTGCAGGTACCCTCCATTGCACGACTAATCTCCTACAGATGTCCAACAGATGTCGGGAACGGGACATTCGAGCGCCCTTAGTACATATCTAAAAAGATTGTGGATCATACTTGGATATCCATGGCGTCGTCCCATGCACGCGAATTGATGTTTCTGGAAACATCCCATGAACGCCCTAATGACATGATGGGACGTCCAGGACAATTTTAGTGTGGCTTATTTTTATTGCATAATCCCGAGTATGTCCTGAGGACACTTATGTCAGGATGCAGGGCACATCTGGGACTTTTTGTGTTAGCAATCGTCTAAAGGACGAATGTGGGACAATCTTTTGTAGATTTAGTACATCTACAGGACGTCCGTACGATTATATATTAACATAACAGGCAGGTTCTTCAGAATGTGCCCCAGCAGTGCAGAAGGCCTGCTGTATTTACCCAGGTACCACTAACAAAGTGATCTTGGCCTGGTTATGTGTTGGCTTGTGGGGCAGGATGAAAAGCAACTGCATGGCTCTTGAACATCCATACCAGCGCTCTATTAAGGTGATCAAACATTTTTGTCATGCGAAAGCTGAAGTACTAAGAGGAAGACCAGGAGTACAGCCCACCGCATTTCAAAGTATGGTAAATAAGGCTGCAGTTCAGCTAAGCACTGTGCACCATAATTCCGTGCTACGTTAAACTAACACATCATATAGGCTTTGATAAAGATGCATTGTATCGGAACATATAGTGTAAAGTATAATCAGGCAGAATTAGCAAGCTATACTTGTTTGTGCTAACACGAACGAAGCTACAGAACTAAGTTTTGCAGGCTGCTGAATCATTTGACAATCTCTTTAGAAATGCAACATTTCCTTCAATAAGACAGCTGCAGGATGATTGAACTTTCAAATCTCAAATGCAGTCAGCAGTTTGCAGCAAGGCACATCAATGCAACAAATAGCACTTAATAATTTTATCATAAAAGATAAGCCCTTTGAAATTATGACGCCGTGGCCAGTAAAAGAGCGAAGCAATACGACTGTTTAGAAATTCACTTTGGTTTGCAGGAAAACTTGAGTACTGGTGGTGAGGCCACTACGGAAGTTATCATGAGGCTTATTGCGAGCTCACTTCCGTGGTCGCAGGTAAATCAAAGCCACATTTGCTGTAAATTTCAGATATGTTAGCCACTATAAGTTACCAGAGCCTTTGTGTGGGCGGTCTTAAGTAGTTACACACACTAATACAAGTTTCGCTAAGGATGTGACCACTACATTAGGCATTAACGAAGTAACTGGAGACTACTTTAGTGGCGATAGACACAAACACATGCAGCATGATCACCCACTTATAGTGGAAATGCGCCCTGCATCCATGACAAATTCTACTAGAGGTCGCCAGAGCAAACATTGACACCTTCGAGTAGTGATGCGACAATTCTAACATTTTGCAAATGCACCTCAGCCAGTAAAAGAACTTTAAATACCCTCTGTAAGAGCGAGGGGTGGGGTGGGGGGGTACAAAAGAAAATAGCAGGAGGCCTGCTGCAGGCAGGCTCATGTCAGCGGTCGCAGGTACATAAATTCAAAATTTGCCGAAAAGTTCACAGATGTTTTAGTCAGCAAGGAAGCAAGTCCAGACTTTCTGGAGGCTTCCTTCAGTGATTACACACACAGTAAAAGTACTCAAAATTTTTTTAGATGCATTGGACATTAATATACCTAGTAAAGGATCACTCAAGCAGTTGCAGACGCCAACATTACTGCAGAGTTCACAGGTACAAAAACAGTTACAAAAAATAGCTCCAGCACAATGCCAAACCGAATTCACAGGTACTGGAAGTGAAAAGATACTTGCTGAGGTTTAGTGGTCACAGACACAAAATCACCGTAAATGTTCACAGGCTCGAAGGCCTCTAAGCAAGTAAACAGAAGCTGGACGCAACCTTTCTTCCAGGGTGGCAGCCAAATATTGTTGAAGCCATACCTTGGCGGGTACGGCACGACCCAAGATACACGAGTACCTTGGCGACTACAAAATTAACTAAAGGCTTTCAACATGCTCGCTTCAGCGGTCACAGGCACAAAAATGCGTTGTATGAGTTCACCCGAAGGAAAAGTTAACAGACGATTTGTAGGGGCTTGCTTCAGTCCTAACACACAAACCCAAGTTCAGGCTGAATATTCACAGGTCTCAGCCAATTTAATAAGGTTCACTGCAGGCTGGCTTCAGCAGTCCCTTACACAAATTACATTGCAGTACACAGGTACTAAAAATTATTGAGGCATTTCCGTGGACTTATTTCAGCACTCACAGAGACAAAATTTAACCCAGAGTTCACGGGAACGTCAGCCCATAAGGAAGGTTCCACACGCTGGGTGCAGCCCTTCATGCATGGTTGCAGACGCAGAACAGAAGAGAACAGGGATACGCTACACAATTTTCTAGTCATCCTGCAGGATCAGTTCCAGTGGTCGCTGGCACGAAAATGCACTGTTAAGATCAGCGGTACTAAGAAAATTCACAGATTTCCGGGGCCTTGTTTCTGTGCTGACCTTTAGCGAGGAATGATGTCGACGCAACTCGACACCAGGCTCATGACAGGAACACATCATGGCAGTAACGTATGCAATAAAAACGTGTTAGAAATACGTACAAAAATTGCCCTATCATGCTCAGAAAATGGAAAAGCACAGCGGCCTGTACGCACTGTAAAGGACGGCTTGAAGAAGGCGGACGCGATGGACCTGCACGCACCGTTGGCGAGACTTCTATGGTGCTGGTTTTCACCGTCAGAATAGTTTGTGGGTTGGAAACTGCGAACGAGATATGTGTTTTGCTCCCGTGAGCCTGTCAGCACCCCCGACGAGTTTGATGGACAGTGCACAGCGGACGTTCGCGCCGGGCTATGCCATGCTTGTTCGAAATTACGGGAACGGAGACAAGCGCACTTCTGGCAAAGGTCATGTCAACGGCGGATGGTGTCTGTCGATACGAACAATTTTGTAGTTCGCCGGCACGCAGACAAGGTTCGCAAACGAATTCGCGGCGCAAGATTCAGTGTAGTCCCAAGCAATCGCATGGGGAACATCGGTACTCAGTCCAGTGAGCGAAATGTACCCCATCGGGAAGCGCCACGATCACAGACATTCAACCTTAACTGCTTCGCTCCACCCGTGAAAGTACCCTTGGAGCGTTTTGGATTCAAAGGGAATAGAAATATGGCACTCTGCAACGCAGCGGTTGCGCAGTGCCACACTACGCATGTTTCGTTACTTTGTTCCATCCTACTCCCCCAACCCGTTTCCCTATTAGCTAACGTGTTTCGAATAAAAGCACGTCTTTTGCTGGTCGGCGTCTGTCCGTTCATTACGGTGCAGCCCACACTCTAAAAACATAGTTCCAGGCACTCTTTTTGAGGGGGTATCTATTTGTCCCATATTTGACTTTGTTTTCGAGAGTAGATCGACCCTATTTGAGAGACAGTAGGTCAACTCCTACTGACAGAGTTTTGTTACTCCACCTCAAGGGAGTGCTAGTATTCTTCCGCAGAGGGCTAATACACTCCCCACAGGGGTAATAGTACTCCCCCAGACGGAGTGCTTCTACTCCTCCAAACCGAGTACGTCTACTCCTCCAAGCCGAATGTTTCTACTCCCCCAAACAGAGTGCTTGAACTCCTTCAGAACAGAGTGCTAATACTCTTCCAAACAATGTGAAATCATGATGTATATCCATGGTCACGTTAGAAGGGATTCTCAATAGTTACATGTGGACAATATTTGATTCCTTAATAAGCAGCTCCTGCACTTATGCTTGGTCGATGGGGTGTAATCTGTAGTCATTCAGTTACTCAAATGAAACATTTTCTCTCTTAAAAGGTCAAAATCTTTATTGATCAGTCATGAGACAAGTTGAACAATAATTTGAGCAGCATACTGACAAGCACATAAAATCAGATTACAATAATTCCCAAGAAATTTAGAACACATCTTGTAATAAAGCATAAGTATATTCTCTAAACTTTCATTAGTATAAGAGTGTAGAAATATCCTTTAATTTCAATTGGCTCCTTATTTTCAAAAATAGAGTATACGATGGAAAATTAAACATAGAACAAGTGTGTGCAAACTCACAAAGTATTGACATTACAGTCGAACAGAAATATGCGCCACATTAATGGCCAGCAAACACATTTCTGGCACAAAACGCGTGCACTTATATGACAGATGTTACCAGATGAGCTGCTAAGCATGGGGCTGGTAATGTAGATGAATTATGCAAGAAACTTCTTTTGTGTGCCGTATTCTATGACAGCAGCTCATTTGATAACGTCCTGTACAGCGTATAAATGTTGCTGCCTGAGAGTACAATGCATTCATAAATGTGTTGTATATTCTCATGTGAGGCCGCAGGTCTAGCTAGCTTTGCTTATATTTCACATAAAGGTATTCATGTATGGGCTGCACCCCATTGTTTTGAAGTGCGTCTTGGCGTGGTTCTGCAGCGATATCCTGCCCAGTCTCAAAGCGGCACAGAGGCGTATTATATTTGCTATTCGGTTGGCCTCCTCACGAAAGTAGTTTCCTGGCGCTGTTGGAATTAATCCGTTACACTTTCTCACAAATAAATAAAATTAAATTTACAATATCATCGAGTGTGTAGCAAGTGAGTATAAAACTGAAAAGAGCGTTGGCAATAAAATCTTGCCCATCAAATTTCTTGTCATATATGGTAGCTTTTTATTCCCATTATGGTAAGAATACTATACTTCTGAGGAGCAGCTTGCATAATTACATGATTAGTTATTGTGACTCGTTGAATATGCAATCTAACTAAAGTATAGCATGGCTTCAGATATGAACCTAAAATAAGATGTGATAAATATAATGCATCGAAGGCAGCATAAGCATAAGTACAGGCAGGGAAGTACACGAAAAAGACAAAGAAGCAAATCATAAATTGAGAATGGCACCGTCCTCTTTCACATATCCGTTCCATGCATATGGATTTTGCATGCGACTATGCATATACTTGCACAATGAACCAACTACCTGAAACCAAAGCTGTTTTTTGTTCTGAAGTGGTTAAGATGCGTTAAAGTAAGAAAAACTATCGCACTTCACAGAATCTTCTCCAGAAACAAGTAAATATGTGTCTGGGAAGATTAATACATCGTCTCACTGCGCACTCTAGCTTAAGTCCGGAAATTACCATGTGCAAAAATGCTTTTATTTTAATTTGCCTTATAAAAATTATGCCTACAGAAGCCATGAATGTAAGGGGCTTTTGCTTAACACTATATGTTCACATCCGCCGATTGATGAACAAGTGTTCTACTCAGATACTCTCAGTTCTTTGCATTGAACGCACCTCTACCTCCACTAGCGTACTTGGTTGGCAAGTGCATTGAGTCACCCTTATCAAAATATCAAATACCTGCCAGAACCTATCACATGCCTATTTCAGAGAAGGAGAAACCACAACTTTACCTTTTTAAAATAATTTTCAATTCCGAGTCAATCTCCGGCTTCTAAGACTGCGTGCACTACGGTGTACACAGTTAAAGGCCTTAATTGCTCCTTGTTTTCGCTTTGGGAGGCACGAGCGAATCTAATGAACTTGTTTCATGTGCACGCAAGTAAACGATAATGCCTTCTTAAACGTGCGATTCTCTTACCCAATGTTTCCCCTTTCTCGAACATAAAAGGAAGACATACTTCTAAAATTAGGTGTAAAAATTAGATAAAAGGGAAGACAAGAAAACCTGTCTATTTCATGTCAGCAGTTAAAATACAGGATCACCATGGTTTGTATTTGCACCCTTGCATTCAAGTGCTGTTAAATGTAAGCTATTAAAGCTGTTAAATGTATGTAAGCACCTAACCAAGCACGAGCTGTTGCTTTTTATTGTGAACACAGGCACTGCGCTCATTGCAAGTATGTATCATGTATGTCACTAAGCAAATATGCAATTTCATTGTACCACTATTTTTTATCAAATAGATATATCTTTTGAGAGACAAGACAAAAAACACTCACTTCTCACAAAAATAATCACCTATTTTAGACACTATAATATCTTTTCAATTACACTTCCTCCCATGTGTTTGTCTCGAGAAAGCGTACGATTACGTTTCTTCGTAATCGGACCTTTGAGCGCAGCTGCCGCCTTACTTCAGCAACTGGCAACCGCATACAGAACACGCAGTGCCGAATGGATCCGGTTTTGCATTTCGGATTGGGCAGCACACACCGCGATCCGCCGCTATCGACCCCGCGCTCCGGCGATGCGCCATCGCGCCATCATGTAGTGGGTCACCGTCGCAGAGAGGGGGGAGGGATATCAGCAATTATTATTTGATGTTTCTTCTGATGTGTTATGAGGAAACAGGTGGAGAGCAGGGGTATTCAGTAGAGGTCACACATTTATTCACTCACAGAATGTGGCCGCACAAGGTTGGGTTGGGAAGTAGAAGTAAGGAGACGAAACGCTATAACTGTCTTTCGGGCAACTGCAACGGCTCTGAGTTACGTAAGAGGAGGTATAGAGCAATAGTGGAGGCGGGAGAAGGACAGCCAGGTGCAAGCACTGCCAGAAGCGACAAATGCCACTGAGGAACGTGCCCTGCAAATGGGGAAGCGAGAGACAAGGCCGAGGCCTATACAGCCACGCGACGCGGAGACGGAAAAGCGGAGAGCCGTGGACCACGCGGAGGCGGCAAGGAGTGCCCGCCGCCGGCACCGCGGCAGTGCCGCGGCAGCGGGAGAAGGGGCGGCGAGGGCGGGGTGGACGATAGCGGTGGACGTTACGCGGAGGAAAGGGGATGCTCATAACATCCATTCGTCCATCCATCCATCCGGTGAGAGGATAGGCGAGAACACGTGATCCGGCTTTGCAGGACAAGGGGAGAACAAGATTACCTTTCACCTTGTTCTCATTTTGCTCGTCACCCAATTGTAGATGCTCAGCAGACGTATAAAACGCAACCCTGATTAACCCCCCCCCCCCTACCCGCCAATGAGTGAAACAATAGACAACTCTTGTCGCCACTGTTTGCATGCCTGGTCACTCACTTTTAGAGCGCAGCTCTTACCGTTCCTACGGCGATGGTCGGTGTCGGCGGCGCATCCGAGCGAACGAGCGCAGCGAAAGATGGAAGAAGGAACATGGAGCGGGAGATGAAAGACGCGAGCCGCGAACGAAGGAGACCGATGAGAGCAGCCGCTTCAGTTGCGTGCGCAAGTGAATCTGGTGCCATGCGGACCCCCTCAACCGCTCAATGCGCACTGGTGTTTGGTATACCACTCGTTTCGTACTTTCGTCTTCTCGCGTCAGCTCTCGCTCGCGCTTGTTTGATTACATGGTTTGGTCTGTTTTGTGATCTGATTGTATGAGGAACCAAATTGTGTAGTACTTTCTGGAATCCACGCGGCAGCAACGATTACATTAGAATGTTCGGTTAGTCACGCATAAAAGCCGACGCGCTTGACCCGCAGATCAGACTTTCCACGATTGCTGACTTTGCTACACGTCTCTCTCATATTACTTGCCTCAGTATACAGCGAAATGAAAACACGCATACAACGTCGTTCAAATTTTGCATTAAGAAGTATCGTATTAGTCGGTTAATTTTTCGCGCAATAACAGACATTACAGAACGCTTCTTGCAGCATACGCTACAGCGGCGCCCGGGATTGGAGGGCAGGCGGCGGCAAACTGCGCATGCATGTTGCGCGACCCCCACAATTTTCGCTGCAGACATTAGAATCTCGCTCTTTTGCTCGCTTCTTCTTTCATACCCTCCTGACGGTGCCCAAGCGCATAGCTTGATAAACAGGATCTGACCGTTTTCCCTCTTTGCAGGCATATTGCCGCAATTTTTACATGATGAAATGAGTGAAAAGAACGTGCCCTTTTTACAGTGTATTCAACGGCTGCGTGCAAAATTTTGCGCCGCTCGTTATAGTAAACCAGATATGCTTTGGAGCTCTTGATTACGCAGTTCATTGCACAGGACATAATGAACAGAAACACTATCAATTTTGCCTACACATAGCCAATAACGTATCTCTTATTTTCGCCAAATGTAACTTTTTTGTGAAGTAATGTTCCCTCGGCACAGCGGCAAGCATAGCCTAAAAACTTCACATAGCGCTCCCGGGACCATATTTAGGAAATCTTATTAAAGGTTCTGTGCAATTCACAAGTATTTGACATCGCACACTAATTTGGCAGAGTATGTTTCGACATGTTGGCTTAATCTTGGTTGCGCCAGAGCTGAAGGATTAATTCCGCGCCACTCGTAAAATGGATTCCAGACGCTCCAGAGTGCTTGCATAAGTATTTTATTCCAAGAGCCTCAATAAACCCGCACACTTTGAGCTTTGCTTGCACATCGCTCATTGAATGCCATTTATATTCGCGAAACAGAAACAAGGTGCCTTATTTGATCCATTAAGGACGACCTTGTATGATGTGTAGAAGTAACGAAAGAACGAGTGCTAGAGAATTATTTGTAATGCCAATAATTAAAGGATTAAGGTTACAATATTTGGACGAATTGGCTTTAGGATGCCCTCTTCCTGATAAATATAAGAATTGTGTGAGGCAGAGTTCTTTTCGCGCATTCGGAAACATAGCTTAGAACGGCAGCATATTTGGCAGTACTTTCTTGAGACATTTTTTTGAAAAACTCTATTATAACCACTAGCATTTACATTCTAACAAATATTATTTTGTTGTAGCACGAATTTCTTTATAAGTTTCAACCGCATGGCACATGTAGTGATGAAATAGCAGCGGAATAAATTCTGCGCTGATGATGATGAAACAACTTTGATTGAAAACGGTAAGTGTCAGAGGAGTTTATCTCCCCTCCCTTACATGGCGGCTAGGAGCCCCTGGGTCCTATAGTGGCATCTTCGGCTTGCTTGATGAGTTGGGCTTCGCTGCGAGAGCTGAGGAGAGCAGTCTCCCACTGCTCCATGTTCGTAAATGTGTCGTTTCGCCCCTGCATTATGTTGGGGCAATCCATGACTATGTGTCGGAGGTCCGCCCGCTGATTAGTGTTTACATCTATCTGAATGCAGTGCTGGGTAAGAATGATTATAAGCGATTGGCTTTGGGAAGGCCTTTGTAGTGAGCGCCATGCTATCGCCTGCTGTTTAGTTAAGGAGGAGTGTGGGGGGGGGGGGTAATACTGCCTCCCTAATCTGCAGTGTTTGGTGATTTAATTATATTCGACCATGCGGTCTCCATCCGCACTCGAGCCTCGCGTTGTTCCTACCTCTGCTCGGCTCGGGAACTCTTGAGCTAGAGTGTGTGCATTTTCGTTGCCCGGAAGGGACGAGTGGGCGGGCGTCCATATGATATGAACGTCACGCTCCCCACGCATGTTCGTCATGATCCTTAGTGCTTTTTTCGAGACTAAATTATGTATCGCGGTTTTACAGTCGCTGATTACGACGCTGACTGTTGTCGAGTCGAGCGCTATGGCCGGTTCCTCCGCGATTTCTGAATTTCCTGTTTTAGTGTTGCCGCTGGCAAGCTGGCGGCCCGCTTGATTTGAGGCGACGACTGCCTTGTGTCATCCGTCTGCATATTCCACCGCGTCTACATAGACCAGGTCCACGTCGTTCTAAAACTTATTGTGTAGGGCTTTCGCTCGTGCATTCCTCCGCTCTCGGTGATGCTCAGGATGCATGTTTCTGGGTAACGAGGGTACGATGATGCGCTCTCTGGTTTCTCTTGGAAAGCCGTATTTGTCCCCGCTTTGCCCAGCGAAAGGGATACCGAGCTTTTGCAGAATGTTTCTTCCCGTGTTGCTTTGCGCGAGTCTGTCGTATTGTGTTAGTGTATGGGCGTCAACGAGTTCGTCAAGCGTGTTGTGCATTCCTAACAATTTCAACTTCCCGTGAGACGTGGCGATCAGTAGGCCGAGGGCTTGTTTATATTGTCACGGGGTAGAGACGTATAAAGAACACAGTAGCAATACTGTGAAAGACGAAAGCAACTTTTATTGGGCGAACCTGTGCCCACAAAAACAGGCTGCTCTTAAAGAACGGCGACAACGGCGAACACAGTCGGCGATCGTCAAAATCTCATCAGCGGGTCAAGCGGGTCAAGCGCGTTAGCTTTTATACATCAGTCGTCGAATGTTCTAGAGTAATCGCTAAGACCCGCGTGTCTTCCGCAAAGTTCCACATTATTCGCGTCGGGCATACATGCAATCAGATTAAACAAGGTTCGATCACAGACAGCGGATTGAACCATCGATAACAATTTAGAATATTCCGGTACATGCAGGCGCGTCCTGCGCTGTGCGATAACATTTGTTCGGCGGTGAAACGTGGTCACCCGATAAAGATAAACAAGTACACGTGTCAATGTGCTTTTTGGATGATGCAGTCTATCTAGTTGGGGCAAATTCTGGGCTGTCCGCAAAACAAACTTGATTTGCCGACAGACTTCTAAGAGATCTGGTACCCTTCCATGCGTAATTAATTGAAAACTCCGCAACTAAACCATATATTCCTATTTTTGCGTGACAATAAGCCGAAACCTGCTCTTTCCTCTATCGAAGTAGAAGCAAGTCGCTTCGTGTAGATTACAGACGACGCCAGAGAAACCAACTGCACACCTGGTATGGTGCATGAAAGTATGGAAAAACTAGGGTCTGGCAACTATTTTTAACACTTCTATTTAAAACTCGAACACGAAAGCTTCGCCGCACACTGCACTTAACATGATCAAACTAGAAATTGATATTTTGTGAAGCTGTCTTAGTAATTTGGAAAATACAGAGAATAGCGGCCGCATGACATTCGGGAACGCTTGAATAAGTTAGATTTTAGAAAAGCTATCATGGAGTCTACAAAGATCAAATATGCATTACTCATCGCAGACGACATTCTCCCTACTTCAATGAAATATAACTATCGTCCCGCGCACAGTTCACCAAGGAGGAACAACTACCAGCATTGTATAAAGTATAAATTTTGGGAGGTGATCAATGTTCGGTAATTCTTTTCAAAACACATAATTTCCCCAGATAGTTCACACTTTTCGTACATGGCGTCTATGAAGTGACCCCTATTTCCTCAAAATATGAAATCGCGGCCATTTACAGTATGGAGAAAACTTTTGAAGCGTGCCCTAGAACTGTTGTATATGGGCCAAAAACGAAGGTTTAACAATTTTAATGTAATCCATTTCTGACATATAATTTTCAAAGTTGGCCTGCCTATTGCCATTAAAAAATCCCCACAGCGCCTCAGTATAGCGATTTCGCGAGTAACCAGCGCCAATATTTAGTTGAGGTCGTAAAGAGTAAAACAGTGCAAAAGTTTATTATAAGAAAAAAAAGCGCGAACAGAGTGCGATAGCTTAAGAAGGTGTGACACTATTACCAACATGAGAATTTTGTCTGCGGTGACGGGCCCATCAAAGCGCATGGAAAGCCACGGAGAAAAATAAATGGGAAGGTTAATAAGTACCACGGGCCTCCGCAAATTCTGTCAATCATCATTCAGTTGTGCCCCGTAGTAGGACTACTTTGTTTTGTCATATCTAAGAAGTTCGTCTAACTGGTTGATTACTGCTCATATTTTTGTGCTAGCTGGCGCTGCAATTGCACCGAATTTAACTTGAAAGGGTAATCCTTTTCTCTTGCAAGATATGTAAGTTGCGGATATTTGAATGACTACCTACTGCGCATAAGCTTCGCCGTCGTTTATCTTGGCACTATCTATCTGTCGTTTGGGCACCCCGGGACATCGCTGTAAAGACAGGCCGACAGATTTCAAACTGCATTAGAAGAATAGATAGGCTGTGATGGCGATGATCATGCTACACACCAAAGTGTGCATGGACTACCACGTAGTAAATGTATTGTAATATATTGGTGCTTAGTGGAGCGTCTTGAAATAAATAGCCGAAAATGCCGCACGAGTTGCAAGATCGTGCTAAGCCATTGAAGTGAAATCCTCCCTTGACGATGCCACCTTTGCAGTACACTGGATGACGGTCGCTGAGGGTCACCATCCGCGGTCATCGGTGGCCGTGAACTTCGATGGCCGCGAGCTCTACTACGCTGGGCGCGCTGACCGAGGGGATGCTTGGACGCCATGCCTCGTGCACCAGAAAGATAGGTAAGCACTATGGTCGGTGCTTACAATGCCAAATGAGAACGCGCTCCGTAGATTTCTGGGAACGGTGTGAATGAAACTCACGCAGTCGATGTCGAAACAAGAGGGACTTGCACGGACGTAGTGATTTGAATAGATCAACAGCGAGGAAAGAAATCAACAGCTCGGAGCCAAAGTTCCGACATGAGGAACTTCGGGTCAAGAGCAGGCTGCCCTTAAGAAAAGAAGTCCTTTTGTCTAAACGTTTGTTCCGGCCTGCAGGTTGCTTTTTTCGCACACTGTTAGCCAATCTCAGGTACATGGAGAGACAGGCCCAGAATAACCCACATCTGCTAAGCACGCCGCAGTCCTAATCAGTGTCTTTAATTATGGACCAGACTAGAGGCGTGATTAGTTTTGCATCCAACGGATCTTTATGCCCCACTTTATGCCAAATATTTTCAGTTGTGCGCTGTCCGCAAGAAGAGAATGTTGTTACCTTGATGACAACAAAATTAAATAAAACCTTTGAATAAGTTACCACCACCGATCCTGGTATCGTCGTCCGCAAAAGTTGACGCTCTAAGCAAAGCACCACGTCAACCTCGACAATGCGTTAGCCCGATCAGGAGGAACGACTTATGGGCATCCATTATGGGCCGTCGTGTTCGAGACACTTTTAAGCCAGCAATGAGGCGACACGATAGGCATGCTTTTGTCCAATAAGTATAGTGCAGCCACAATTGCCACAGTCAATTTGACTTAAAGCGTTGGCGTGAGGAACCACTCTACCAGCAACTCCTGAAAACCGAGGTTTGCGATGTTGTTGTCAATAACTTCTAGACATCAGTGTAAACATCCGTGCGTGAACAGTGGAGCCGGTAGCATAAAGGATGCTTAGGAAGTGTAGCTACTGAAGTTTACCTAGATTTACGCAAATGTTTAAAAATATCTCGAATAGTATTGCCTGCCGTCTTCAACACAAGCAGCGGTGAGCACTCTGCTTGGTCATCCTAAAGGGACGATAAAGAGTTTAGCCACCAGTTCAAACTGATAAAGCCATATTTCACAAATATGTTTCTCTTACATTTCATGGTAGGTTTCCTCATACGTGAAATTCGAAATTTGGCACTGATAGCTCAGGGCTGCAGCGTTCAACGTTAGGTTTTAAAGCATTTTTGTATATTTGGGTTGTTGGTGCTCAGTGAAGGTTCTAAAAGCTCGCTATGTTCAATTCAATTCACTTCTATTTTCCAGCGTGTAACATATGTTAGTGGTCTCCTCGGAAAGAAAGCTGTGTCAAACAGCTTGACGAAGCCAAAGAGCTACTGGCAGGCTACAGGACACAAGGAATAACAAAATGAGGTTTTCACGTTAGTATAGTATCATATAAAACATGATGGAGTCACCGCTATGAAATTGTCCTCAGAACAGCGTTCTCGTAAAACCATGTTACGATCAGGGTAAATAATTCTATATACTGAGTGAACAAAAAATTGAAAGATTTGATAATGACAAAATCACGTCAATATTACAAGTCAGACAAAGAAAGGATGAGAAATAAAAGGAAAATTTTAGATGTATTGTACGAAGAAGCACACACTTTTAAATTACCTTGTCACGAAACATACTTCACAAGTTAGATGATAATATTGCAGTATATGTACTAAGCTGGCTGCTAAATTTGTTAAATTGAGTGGGTACTTAAGCAGCCAGTAACTGGTCAAAATAATTAGCACGAGGAGGGATAATGCGTCATCTTTCTGGTCTCCTAGTATGTACGTTGAGAGGGCGTTCTGGTGACTGAGAAACGCGTTTTAAAACTGATAGACAGTTTTAATAAAGAAAGGAGGACAACGCGTGATAGACAGTATACGTGCAAGTGTTGTGCTGTTATAACCCTGTGCTGTCGATGTAATTCCTTCCTAGGATGTAGGTACGGTGCATCGTTAGCGCAACGAAAGGCATTTTCTTCGAGAACAAGTAACCTGTTAACATTTTATTTTGTGATTGTTGACGATACCAATCTCCAGCAGTTTTAATAAGATCTGAAAATTGAATGAAAGATTGCAAGCCCAACTTTAGCTGCAAAGAAGTGCCTACACCGATAAAATGTGTCACCGCTTTTTGACGAACTTTTTATAGCTACTCAAAGTGTTGTTTCTACGTTATCCGACGTGAAGGTATCACGCTTAGAGTTTTGAGTTCAGTAACCATTTCAATATTTTGAGGAGCCCAGCATTAAGTTGCCTTGGGAAGGTACAGGTTTGCTTTTAGGTGCAAAAAAACATTGCATTAGATTTCTTAGCGTTAACACGAAGGGCAGTCTTCGTCGACCAATCAAGTAAATTTGTTAAAACGGTATTTGCATAATAAAGCAAGTTATCCAAGTTTCTGATGTTACCAATATGCTTGTGTCATCTGCGTTGAAAACAAGCTGTGTGCGTGCATCAATAAGAGTGATGTCATTTACATGTACATGGAATAAAAAGGGGCTAAGAACACTGCTGTGTTCTAGACCACGATTAATTTTCTACAAAGAAGAAGTACTTATTTCTAACAAATTGTTCGCATTCTGTTATATAAGGTACTAAAAGTGAATACGGTATGGCACGCACAGTTTAAAATATAATTTCTTGAGAAAGACCGTGTGACTCAGAAAGCCAAAACTTGCGTAGGTGCTGTAGTCTACAAATTTTACAAGAGTAAGCTTATGTGTGTCTATGTTTGATATGTTCATTTCTTTTGGTACTAGTAATGCAGACTCCGTAGAACTACCTTTGCGGAATGCAATGCTGGCATTCAGGTACGATTTGCGTGCGGTGAAAAAAATTATTGTCTTGATAATTTTTGTCAGCTTTTTTAAAAACTTCCGAAAACACGGGGACAACAGAAATCGATCTTTGGCGCAATCAGAACGCAGTGCCTTTATAATAATAAGAAATTACGCAGGCCCGCGAAGGCACCGTCATTAGCTATGACATCGCAGCGAACTAGCGCATAAATTTCAAAGGGGCGTGGCCAGCGGTTTTGCGTCTTTTCATTTAGCCGGAGCGCACACAGACTTTGCAGTTGTCCGTCCGGCGAAGCAACTGTACTGATCTCTGAAGGAAATACAGCCAGAAATGTGTGTGCCGATGCCGAAGGCAGTACAGATAACATAGCGTCTCGGAGTGCTAGCTGCGACAACAACGCGAAAAACCGACACCCGACGCTCGCACCAGTAGTTTCAAAGATATAATTTTGCAAGAGGAAAGTCTGCTTGCTATCATGGCCTAAAGGTTAGAGCATTGAGCTGCTCTGCTGCAAGACAGAAGTTTCTTCCCACCGTTGCATTGTAGGTGGACTGCACCCGTATCTGACGCAAAGCCTGAGTTGTGTTGAACGTGCGCGAGCGGCATCGCCGTATGCACCAGATCGCAAGTTTGTAAGCAATACCAGGTGTAGAAATGTCGTATCGATAAATCAGTGTGCGCAAGCTCGCCGGTGGTGCACAGCTGTCGAGACGTCACAATCTATCGCACATTTAGATAGTTAGCAGCGATTTGTTCTGGCCTTGTTCTTTTTTTATTTTTCTGGCTTACCAAACCTCATCTCACTGCAAGAGTCGCCATTTTGTTGTTGTACAGAGCTGTATTTAATAAAATATGTTAATTTGATTTTCTGTTTGGTGTTCCCTTAAATACGGTGCCTTCGCCCTCGGCCTACATGATAGCTTCGTTTCACTGAAAGTTATCGGGCGACTGTATATCTGCCAAGTCACTATAAGCCCTTTACATTACGAATTTTGAGTGAGATATTTTTACCATTTAGCGTTTCTATCATTATCCTTGCCTTTGCATGCAAAGCGTACGTGAGTTACAGCGGAATACCAGCAGTTGCGAATCACCCTGTTTCATGACTGCGCGTGGCATGCTATTACTACCATATTGCGCAAAAAGCTCCGAGGACGCTTCCTGCAGTTTATAAACCTATGACAACTCTATAATATATAAATGACAGGGTATTAGGCTGCGTTCTGATATTTGGGATTTCGTACGCATGTGATGAAGTAGCTTGACCAAGCACGTGGTTTTAGAAGCCCTCGGAAGGCAGGTTCCTCTTCTAGTCACATATAGACTGCTAACGGCTACAAAACTACATCCGCATATATGGGCCCCGTTTTCAGATATGAAAGGTCCTGCGCACCTCAAGCGAAAGATGCAAGCAGTTGTATCGCAGACTGTCACCTCACGTAAGCGGATGTCATCTGGAGCAGACGGCCGAAGTTACAAAGCTCGCTTTTCACTGTTTCCTAAGTAAAAAGGAGGCCTGGAATTGTTAAGCCGTGACGTTAAGCTAGTGGACCAATCTTTACCTCCCAAAATCACTTCACCGCGAATACCCAGTAAACTTCGTTGCCTGTTCAAGGTGTTCTCGTTCTGTTAGAGCCATAAGGTCACTAATGTACCACCACGCGCCTATACTTAGAAGCCCTACGCGACACTGGAGGCTTTGAGTGTTCTCAAATTCGGTGTTCATGAATATATTTCGTTTTGGCTCACTGACAAAGGAAATGGAAGCTTGAAACCATCACCATAAGATCAAGTATTCAATTTGTCGGGTTGGTTTGTGCTGTGATTCTATATAGTAAGCTTTCACCTTTTGAAAGCGCAGCTCGTCGGCAAAGAAGAGAAGAAAAAAACAGCAACAACTAAAGGGCCAGTAGGCCGTTGCCGACAACGCTCATGGCCTTTGAGTTCTTGCTGTAGGGTGTCACATGGCATACTAGCTGTTCTGCCACGTGATTTGGCTTTATTTGCGGCATTCCTTTTCTGCGGCAAGGACAGCTGCATTCTACATCGTGCGCAAGCTATAATTTTAGCCAAGTTATGAAAGTATTCGGGTGCGGTATCAAAGGACATGGTTAAGAGCATATTCTTGGCCACCTTATGGAGATAATTACACAAATCTTCAAGTTCTCCTAAGTGACGTATTTAGTTAGGATTAATTAACAGATTGCGCAACCAATTTACAATCACGATATCATAGAGCGTTGTAGGAAACGTCCAATGCGGAAGTTTTAAAATTCCGGCTCATTGGGCAATTATGGTTTCCGCGTCGAAGAGGAGGCCCACGAAATATAAGAATGACCACGTGACTGCGCGTTACTGTGCAAGGATCGCGATGCTTTCACAGGTAGACTCATGAATGAACAGCGCATCCCGTCTAGGACGCTGTCACTTGCCAGTCGACCGGGCAGTGGCGTTAACCAAGAAACTCGCGCCTGCGATCGCTTCTCGTTGCACTGCTGAAAGCAACAAGTGTGCTGACAGCGAAAACAAACTGAACGAATTGAAGTCGTCGCAACCCTTTGGCTTTCGCTGTGGCAGCGCGCTTGCCTCAAAGCTCTGTTAATTCGCATGCGGCACGGTTTGAGGAACCGCGGTCTTTGCGCCCAAATGCTTAGCCAGGCGGGAGCTTTTCATATTTCGCAGGCTTTCTCTATGAGGCGGAAAATATAATTACGTAATGAGTACGAATTTCAACACCCCACGAGTCGGACATTTGCTAGATCTCTCTAAGATGTCCTCATGGGATGAATTTATTAGCTACAGGACTTGTGGAACTGAATATTTTCACCTCGAGTAATTATGCAAACAAAGAAAATGCATACACCATGCAAATTGCTCCATAGACTGGCCGACAAGTTTCCTTTAGTTTCCATTTGTTCTAGTGAACCGACATATTTTCAAACTTTGTATCGGCTGCCTGTTATTACTGACTCAGTCGGTATTAACAAGACGCCGATGCGACAACGGGGGGCGCTTCTGGAAGCCACAAGTCCCAGATTATGCGCAGGCCGACTTGCGTGTCGAGCTCAGGGAAAGTGAGGAGCGGGTACTTCCAGTACTTGCTGGAAACCGAAGGCTTGGTGCTGTCCTGGCTGCCCGCGGGACATCACGGCGCCATCCCCGACAGTGCGGTCAGGGCAGACCCGGATGCTTCGGGAGACGTCATCGTCTTCGCCAGGCAGCTCAGATACGAGGACCAAGGGTGCGTATTCTCACAGCCTCTCTTTTCTGAACACCGCCCAGATTTACCTTTATTCTTTCTGCAATATTCGAAAACACGAAGGTGAAAGATATCACTAAGATAAAGGCTTCAAAGGCTTCAAAGTGATTGAAAATAAAAGAAGGAGTTATTGAATCTGGAAAAAATTTAGGAGGGAAGGAAACAAAATTACAAAGAAAAATGACGGCCGGGTCAACGGTCTTTTCGAAATCTACGTAAAGCGAAGTTTTCTTACATCATTTCAACCAAATCCAAGAGACATTTATTTCCAATTTTCGCAAATATATAACAGTTTGCTTAATGCAAACACAGGTTCATAGGTCGCGTGGTATGCTACGCCGAGGGGAAGAAAAAAAGGCGAAGGCAGCAATGCATGCAGTAATAATTTTCAGGTGAATGAAATGTTTTGGGTGGGGTGAGGTGGGTAGGAGCTGGTGTGTACTTAAAAGGAGTACGAAACTTGAGAATACCTGAAGAATACGTGATCAGTCACCCCCACTTTGCGCCCCTCGAGACCACTGAGACCTCCCACCAATCTATCCGTGGTGGTGTTACCTATCCTTCATCAATGTCATTTGTCCTGACTATGCCATTCGTGCTTTCGCTTCTCTAGCCAGAGGTATGTGATAGACCCCAGCTTACGTCTACTCGGTGAGACACCCCCGCGAAACCCACTAGTGGAGGCGAGGAAACTAGCTGTGCGTGCTAAACGACAGTGACTGTAATTCGAGAGCATTATCAGGGTTATTAATATCTTATTTTCTGCAATGTCGGCGATCAGCGCAGTTTGGTCTACGCTATCTTCCAGAGCGGTCCTATTGACTGGACAAAACGAAACGTTTGTAGAACAAGAGCAAACGTTTTTACCAAACTTCAATTAGGATCTTTGTGTTCCACGAAGAGTAACGCTGAGGAGTAAACACAAGACAAATATCTATTTGGTATCCGTGATGTTTGTCATAATTTGTAACACATATCTGCTTGAGGTTGGGTTCTTTATTATTGCAAAGAAAACAATACGG
This sequence comes from Dermacentor variabilis, assembly GCF_050947875.1. Classification (NCBI taxonomy): domain Eukaryota; kingdom Metazoa; phylum Arthropoda; class Arachnida; order Ixodida; family Ixodidae; genus Dermacentor; species Dermacentor variabilis. The sequence continues at coordinate 197,431,208 of NC_134570.1, forward strand.
TCGTCCGTAATTGAAGTCTCTCTTTATAAAACCCGACGGAAACATCTTTGCGTTTAATTTGGATCCCGACGCTGTGCTCAACGCCTATTGGCGCTTGCTGCTGCAGAAGAGGTGGGGCTATCGAACAAGGGACACAAGGAGGTGGCTTGAGATTTTGTGGCGAATGGACGTGCTTGTTAGGGCTCTGTGGCGGCTACGAAATCATAACTTTTTCTGCATGCTTTGAGGTTGCTTCTGTTCTTGATTTGCGAACTTTAAATAATAATTCGGTAGTTTTTTGTCTCCCTTTTCATGTGCGTGGGTGCGTCTACATTTGGTATTGCAGGATAATCAGAGCGTCCTTTCGCGCCACGTGCTTTAAAACGTGCAACTGGGTGGGACGCTGAGTCTTTATAGCCTTTAAATGGTAGCTTGGAAATAGCAAGACTAATAGCTATTAGTGGTTTTACTGTGTGTGTTGGTAGGAAAGTGAGAGCGTGGCCGCGTGGTTGAATATGCACGAAAACGTGTCATACTGTAAGTCTGTGCGGCATTGATCGCTTTTAAAACATTGATGAGAATTACTTTGCGACATTTTAAGGATTTAGAGCCTGTGCATATCGCTTTTTGCTAGAAGGCACGTGCTCTGCTTTATTGTAGTATTATAGTATTTGCATTAGAAAAAGCCGGGAAAGCGGCCAGCGTGCGGGGGGCTGGCCGAGGCAGGTGAGGGGAAGGATAAGAATGGAGTGGGAGTCGAGTAAATCGGTACACTTTGATGACGACGCTAGGCTGAAGGAAATGGAGGCTCTCCTAGAAGAGCTTGTCAAACAGGTTGAAGAGCTCAAAAATGAGCTAACTAGGTTGCGTGATACACTGAAGGTAGTGCAAAAAAGACTTGAAGCAGCCGAGGAAAAGCAGAACAGGGCCGCCATTGCGAACGTGAATGGTCGTGACAATGGAGCGTAGTCCCCCGAGGTGACAAAAGAGGGAGTACCAGTAAAGTACGTGGAGTACATGCAACGTGGTGAGGGGTTATCTGGAAAGAGCGGCACCTACCTTGAGGCCACCACGCGGAAAAAGGAGGAGAGCAGGGGCAATGCCCTTTGTCTAGTCGGAATCACGCGGAAGAGGACAAAGGGAAGCAGGGGGAGGTAGGAGAGAGTGAAGTGGTAATTATCGCCGGCAACTCAAACCTGGCTAGGTGCTCAGAAGCAATTGTGGACAGGGTGAAAGGCGATAAAAGAGTGGCGGTAAGGACATTTCCAGGGTGGGCGCTGGGTTCTGTCATAGAGTGAGCAAAAGCAAAGCGCGCGAAAAATGCCCAGGTGCGCAACCTTGCCATAGTAGCAGGTGGGCTAAATGACGTCCTAAATAGGAAAGTGACAAGACTAGCCCAGCGCTTGGCGAAGGGGGTGGATGACTTACGCAAGCTGTCTCTTCAGCTGCAGTTCGTCGTTTGCACGATGCCGGAGATGCTTGTACGTGACAGTCACGTACAAAGAGCTATTGTGCCTGGTAATGAGATGATATGAAAAATGAGCTGCGAAAAACGCTTCGAGGTTGTCGAAGTAAACAGAGAAGTGAGATAGTTTCGCGGTTTTCAACGAGACGGGATCCACTTCAATTACAGGCTTCCATGAGAAGTGGGCTGGCGACTAGCTGGTAGCACTTTGCTTTACTAGTGGGCCACCGAGCGCTCAGGAGGCCCGAGTAGGTAGTAATGAAAAAAGTCCCCTAAGGGAAGTTCTGAATAGCATCGCCGTCAATAACAGAAAAAGGAGGAAAGCAAGAAAGAGAGCTCACCATGCAATAGGCTACATAAACATGCAAGGCGGCAGAAGAAATGAAAAGTGGGCAGAGATAGAGGAGCAGTTAAATAGAGAACAAACAAGGGTGTATGCGGTTACAGAAACGCACCTTAGAGACTCCGAATAGCCGCCAGTGATTGAAAATTATGTTTGGGAAAGGTGCAGCAGAACTAAGTTGGAAAGGAAAGGAGGGGGAGTCGGAAAGCTCATCCATCAGGGAGCCAAATGGAAAAGAGTAAATTCAAAATGTCAAGCGCATCTTTGGTTTTCAGGTACAATGAGCGAGAAAAAAACTTGGCTGGGCGTTACGCATTTGTGGACCGAAAATAACTGCGCAGAGAAGAATAAAGAGTTAGTGGAATGCATAAGTACTGATAATAAGGCTATCGGGAATGATCCTGAAATTATCCGTATGGGTGACACCAATGCCCACAACAGGATTTAGATGGCTATACCGACAACAACGAGAAGGCCTTTGTGAGCTACATAAACTCGTTATCGTGAATGAAGGGCCTAAGTGTGAAGGGCAGATCACGTGGGAATGGGACAGCGGCAATGAACCATTGATTAATGTCTGATTACAGAAGGAATTCATGATAAGTTGAAAAAAAGTTATGGGGAAGGGTATAAAAGCATAAGGAGTGACCATAAAAGCATCACTTTGAAAACGGGATATGTAGTTGGGAAAGAGCAAGGAGCACAAAATGGCCAGTCCAAATTTGAACGCTGAACATATAGCAAATATAGCCACTAGAGTAGAGGAATAACTTGGCAAATGGCGAAGAGTGGGAATATAGTCATCTTCTAAGTGTAATAACGACAGAAATACGGAAACAGAAACAACATGCTCGTTGGAAAGGAAAAAAGAAACCGAAAAGCTGGTGGAACAGGGAGATACGAGAAGCGATCGCCGAACGAAAGAAATCATTCCGAGAGCACAGGTAGACAAGGAAGGCGTAGCTGCCGCAGGACGAATTAGCGAGTAAATGGCAAGTATACCGGGAGAAAAAGCCTATGGTTCAAATACTGGCACAAGCAAAGATAAAAGGTGAAAGTGAACGTTGGTTGTCAAAAATACGTGAGACAAAGAAGGCTGCACCAAAAGTATTTTGTAACCACACAATATTATTAGGCAGGAAGAAAATAACAATACGACAACATATCCTAGACAAAGATTGGAACAAACTGGAAGGGGAAGCGGCATTAATTTACATCCGAAAAATAACTGCCGAATTTTTCTAAGGCAACGATGAGGTTGTATATGAAGATAAAAAGGGAGAATGAAACAGAACCAGGTGGAAAAGGAGCTGGTGCTGACAAATTTCAACTGAAAGAAAGCCGAAGACAATATTCCTATGCGCACAGCCACTGGGATAGACGAGGTTCCCGTAAGCCTGATTAATGAACTAGGACCAAAAAGTAAGGAAAGTCTGGTGGAAACAGTGGAAAAAACTTCAAAAGATACACGAATACGAGACAGTTGCCGACAGAGTAGAATGAATTTAATTTATAAAGGTAAGGGGGAGAAAGATAGAATTCCGTCGTATGGACCGTTGACCATTACATCGGTAATATACAGGCTAGCAATGCAGGCAATCAAATTAAAGATACAAGCATGAGCAGAGAATAATGGCAACTTGGGGGAACTGCAAAATGGCTTCAGAAAACGTAGGCGTTTGGATGATAACTTATTTGTTCTTATGCAATGTATTAAAATATCAGGAGTGCAAAGCAAACCATTATATGTGCCGTTTTTAGACATTACAGGAGCGTATGACAACGTAGACTGCAACCTTTTGTGGGATATTCTGGAAGGGGGAGGCTTAGGTGACGATTGTCTACAGCTTTTGAGAGAGATTTATCTAGAAAATGCCGTTTACGTTGAATGGGAAGAGATGAGGAGCGAGGAGAAAGTTGATATCACCACGGTACTCAGGCAGGGGTGCCCTTTATCCCCACTGCTGTTTAATATGTACATGGTGAGGATGGGGAGGGCGCTAGCCGGAAGTCACGTCGGGTTTAATCTCTCATACAAACTGATTGGCACAGTAGGAGAGCAGGAGCTTCCAGGTCTATTTTATGCGGACGATATTGTGTTGCTAGCTAACTAGCGAATTGATTTACAACGCCTGCCTAATATCTGTGGACAGGAAGGCAAGAATTTAGGTTTGAAATATAGTGCTAGAAAATCAGGTGTTATGGTACTAAATGACAACAGTCAACAAACAGTGGCAATACAGGGCCAATAAATACCAAGTGCAAAAGAATATAAAAAGCCTCGGTATTTGGATAAACGAAGGCAATAAATATATGGAAACAAAGGAAAAACAATAACAGTAAATGGGAAAGGAAATGCAGCCATAACGAACGACAAAGCGCTATGGGGATAAAATAGGTACGAGGTGCTTCAGCGCATGTCGAAGGGTCTAATGGTTACAGGACATACTTCTGAAAATGCGGTTGTTTGCTTGAAATCAGGGGTACTATCAGGACTCCGTGGGAACCAAAAGTCAGTGGGACGCCTCGCATTTGGCGCTCACAGGAAGATTACAAGTGAAGCTGTGCAGGGTGATATGGGCTGGACTAGTTTTGAAGTGGGGAAGGTCCAATATAAATAATTATGAAGAACGACTGAGAATATGGAAAAAATTAAATGGACTGGGAGATTGTTGAGGTATCTTTATAGGAAAAACATTGATTCACAGTGGAGGAGAACAACTAGGAAGCTCACCAACAAGTATGCGCCCTGTAGGGTGGGCAACACAGCAACAAAGATAGTCAAGTGGAAAGCCAGAGCGGCTGAAATAATCTCATGGGTGGCGGCAATGGAAAAGAAACTTGCCATGAGCAACTACTTAAGAGGAAAAACGAAATCAGGAAAGGAAGAATTTATCGTACATCGAAGGGAAGCTCATTACTTCTCGCAGCGAGATCGGGATGACTTAGAACGCGCACCTATAAAGCGAGATATAAGAAGGAAGAAGAAGCATGTGCTTGCTGCGGTTAAGCTAGATGTGAAGACGTTTGCCCAGCGGTCGATTTCGGCGCCACTGGCCTCCTTGAATCCCTTGGGTTCAGCTAGAGGAAGGGAAAAGTAAACATATCCGCAATAGGGATTAGTAAGAGGATTGGAATATTGGTCTAAGAAAATCAGGGAAACAGCAAGAAACGGAGACGTACAAAAGCAAAGTTCGCAATAGGGGTTAGAAAATTTGGTTGTGGGAGTTCTCAGTAGGTAGGGCTTAGGTAGGACATTAGGCAGTATAATAGCAAGAGCTTGGTGGCGCAACCCACCGCCCCTTTCCAAAGGGGACGCTCATAACCTCCATCCATCCATCCATCCATCCATCCATCCATCCATCCATCCATCCATCCATCCATCCATCCATCCACCCATCCATCCACCCACCCACCCATCCATCCATCCATCCATCCATCCATCCATCCATCCATCCATCCATCCATCCATCCATCCATCCATCCATCCATCCATCCATCCATCCATCCACATTCAACTCAAGGGGAATGCGAGAACGCTCGTGTAATTCAATTTAAGTGCATGTGTTCAATCTCCAATGGTCAGAATCATACACAGCCTTTCAACGTAGCCGGGGCATATCAGAACGTGAAGCTTCCGTAAGTCATAGCCGAAAAGAAAATTCAGCGCACTCCACACCCATAGTTTCATCTCTAAAAGGTGCTTATAATTAAGTTCCGCCGCCTTGGCTCACAGAAGAAAAAAAAGAGATGTCGTTACCAGTATTGTTTGTTTTTAACGTGTTCTTGCTAGGCTATGCGGAAACTAGGCAAGCAATGCACACACATTTCTTTCGCCACGCAAGCTGAAAGAGCCCAACTATTTGCTTATGCCAAACTTATGAAAAATTAGGAGCACAGCAGCTCAACAGATTGGAACGTACTTTATTGCAATAACAATTAGGCGAACCCTGGAGGCGTGTTCTCGCCGTCGCCGCTGGCGCCACCATCGTCGTGTGCGTAGCACTCCCGAAGAGGGTTAGAGGGTCTTCAGAGAGAGTTTTCATAAAGAGTGTGCTTGGCTGCAAAAACGATTAAGTGAAGTGGATGCATCGTCAACGCTCCTCTCAATGATGTTGACGGTGTAGGCGGAGTGGCATTCGGTCTTCCACTGCTGTAAATAGCCTTGCACGCACGTATACTGTAAGGGCGCAGGTGTTTCTGCAGAGCTCCTGTGTGTACTCACTGTTGTCTGAGTGGAATAGACAGTAGACATCAAGGTAACCTTACCGAATATTAGGCTCGGTGCGACATGACCAGCGGCAGCGGTTTCCCGTTGGTGTTATCTTTGTACAGCACTGATGTGCGACGCCCTCAATGCCGCTGGTGGCGCCCCTCTTCACACGAGCGTTGTGAGACGCCTGGATGTCTGTGAGGGCGCTGTTTCATCTGTTGAGCAGCCGTTGCTTTGAGTGCTGCATTGCGCCATCACACCTTGCCTGCGTGTAGTTAGAGCACCGTCTGAGGAGTTCGAGCGCACAGATAAATCTTCAGATCGCAGCCGATATTTCGTCCTTCGAGCGAAATTTGAAATTTTCCGAGCGCAGAGCCGCTGGGTTTACTTCCGATCCAGATACGAGTGCTAAAACGTGGCCGATGAACGTAAAAGTTCCGGCTTTCTTTCTCAGTAACGGGTCTTCGGGCATTCGCTTTTGTAACTACGGCTGCCCAGAATAAATGCCTTCGATATTGCAGTGGCTTTGCGCGTACTAGCAGTGATTCTGGTTGTGTTGTCTGTTACGTCTATGCGCTGTGTTGGTGGTTCGTGTGAGCAGCCTCTTTTTAATTGTGCAGATATTGAATGGCCGCTTCGTATTCTGAGTGACCGGAAATGTTATAAGCACGGTACCCCACTAACAATGTGCGCAACCAGCACTGTTTGCGTTCGTGGAGTTACTAAGGGCCATTGGAATCAATACAAGAAATTAATGCTTTGCCAATGTTGTCACCATCGTCTGAGTATAGCATTGGTCTGCAAATCATAAATTAAAACACCATGTAGAGCTTACACTCTTAGAAAAAAAAAGGAGTGACCCTTGCTCCATTAAGGTAGAAACGGCGATGTCCCATAAGTTCGTCTTTAAATGGAGCAAATTTCCTCCCTCATGCATGGGAGCAACGCTTCCTCCCTCTTCAAAACGAACATGGCCCGCCTCCAGAAAAGCAAAGCGATGGATGCGACTATGCCTACTAACTGTGCTAGTTCGCAGCTGGAAAATAACGTACGCGTCATAAGCATAGTGTACGTTACTGGTATTTGCAAAAAAGAAAAAAAAAAATCTCGCTAAACCTTGTTTGGCGCATACAAGGAACCAGGTGCAAGTACGGCACGGTTTCGTAGCTATGCCTTCCGCTCGACCACGACGCTTGTCACCCACCATTGACGGCCAGGTGATGATGTTAATAACACGGGCGGATTGTTGCTCTAACCACTGTCAAAGTGCGAAAAGGAATGACCTCGCTAGAACGTCGCGGCGTTGAACTTACGTAAACATCCATCCAATCCATACATCAATGCGTCGCACACTCACACGCACACACGAACACACACACGCTTATGTTGGATGGATGGCAGTAATGAGCATCCCCTTTAGAACGGCGCGGTGGGTTGCGCCACCAAGCTTTTGCTATTATATTGCTTAATGTCATACCTAGGTTAAAAAGGAAAAAAGAAGAAAAAAAACTATGAACTCCCAAAACCAAATTTTCTCACCCCCTATTGCGAAGTTTCTTTTTGTACGTCCCCGTTTTTTGTCGTTTCCCTACTCTTCTTCCACTAATCTTCCCATCGCCTCTTACTTATGTAAACAACGCGCTTAAAACAACCTAGAGAGCCTTCAAATTACTAAACCGTAGAGTTACTGGGCGCCCGATAGTTGACGCTAAAAGCTAATAAAAATGCCTCCGTTTTCTTCTGCACTTCCCGTTCGGCAAAGCTACGACAGAACAACACAGAACGCTTTCACTGACGTAATATGCACAACAGAGCAACCCGGAGCACGTGTACACCTACTGCGCAGAACAGTGCAACAGCGACACAAGGCACATGCACAAACACTGCTCGACCTGCCTCCATATGCCTTCGAACCTTGTTATATAGCCATGATGTTTCGACCTGTATTCCAGTGCCAGTGAGTGACTCTCTATTATACGTAATTCAGCAATAAATTTCGATAGAATACTTATTTGGGTATAGTCACCTGATAGGGCACGGCAAATCCACACAAACGTGTTAATATCGCTCTATAATGGATGCTTTTGACTAGCGACTTGCAATTATCAACACGGTGGCGACAGCGATATAAGTGTTTCACTTCAAAGCCGTAGTGGATGGCGTTTCAAGAACCAGTGACATTTACAAGATACATGCTGTTGAAATCTCTTCAACGTTTCTTCGACAGTTTCATAGAGAAATGGCAAACAATTTGCTATCCGCGGCCTCCGTACGCCCGTGTAAAGCAAGTACGTGCGAGCCGGCGTGCGGTGGGCCGGCGGCGGCCGGACTTCCGGCCGGCGCATAGTGTAGGGATGAGTGTGACCAGGACCCTGAAGCCAGTGCTTTCGAGAAAGCCTTCGAAATCATGTTTTGCCTTCCTGTCCACCGACTAAATGTATTCTACGTCGAAGACGTCGTTCGCTGCTACACGCTCAGCAGCGGCGTGCAATCTGTAAGGATATCGGAGGAGAGAGGACGTAAATACTAGCATAGCATCCAAGGAGGCTATGATACAAGTTACTGCGGTGATATCAGGATACTACTACATACGAGAACCCAAGATTACTCAACACGGTTGGCGTGACTGGCCCCGCTCGCCAATGACTATGCCAGAAGGCTAACTGCTGGTGTCTGTTGTGTTCTACACATCTTCAGGAGAGTCGTGGTAACGAAGATTGTTGCGATACAGTGTACTAGGCTACAACTACTGTAACCAAAGCGTAAATTCGGAGGCTGAAGCGTAACCGTCGTGACAAGTGACCGGGAAGGATAGCTCCGACTTTGGAGTATGCTGTCTCTTCCCGAGCGCCTCTACTGCCATGCTGTGTCTGCGCCATGCTAGCCGTGCTTTCTGCTAGAGAGAGGGTTGTTTCACTTTGTACCGACGTTCGAGTTCGACAGTGCCCTGCAGCTTTCTAGAATCCCGGAACTCGACACAGTGCACAACGCTGGTGTACCCATGTGTGTCCCATTAACTTGGCCTCCCATTCACGTCTTGTCATATACATTTGCCCCTAGTGCCTTTCATTAGATGTTTCATAATTTGTAGTTTCAATTGTCCCTGTAGGTGTTATCGTCCCGAATGTCTCCTTTTCTTCACAGATGCTGACAGCCGTATGTGGAAAACTGCAACGCGGAAGTCGGCAATTTCTAAAAGCTTTTTCAAATTTATTTTCTGGGTACTTTTTTCTTGTACGTTTGCTTGTAGCCCGCCTTTAAGGAAATATATCTTCTATTGTTGGTCGCTGCTTCCTGCCTCTGTAGCGACGTGCGCGCTACACGAGGCATCATAAAGAAGCCGCCGCTGGCGAGCGGAGACGCAGGCGAACCGGCACGCAAGTCACGCTGGATATACAGGTGAACATCTGGCTGCATGGTGCGCTCGAGCGCCTCCTTGGTCTGCAACAAGTTTTGTGTTGCAGCTGTGGATTTGACGGGGTCGCTTGCGGCGGTGATGTGCTACGTGCTGACAGCGCTAGCAAATGTATTCTTATTTTATTTTATTTGTACATACTGCAGCCCCATAGGATGGCTATTGCTGGGATAGGTAAAAACAGTGGGGAACAAAAAATAAAGTTAAATCAACACTGACTCTTACAACATTTTTAAGAGAGTCAAAGAACTGGAAACTGTTTTCATCGATTCTTAAAAGCAATGACGCAGCGATATGCATACTCATAAGGTATAAACTAAATCTAATTTAAGTAGTTACACATACTGGTTTTCATAGAGAGCACTTTCGAATTCGCTTATCGGGAGTGAACGAAGGCAGCCAGGTAAGGATTTCCATGCTTCTGTTGTGCGGGGAAAGAAGCTGTACTTGAAAGTATTTTTCTTTCGCTTCGGAACCGTTGAGGATGGCGCTTCAAAATGACCACAAATGTATACATTTGAGGTGGATTAACCTTCTTGTCATCCTAATTTCGAGCATCAAAACGAGAAAGGCGGGCTGACATCTCCGGTGCTTAGGCCGAGATGCCTGAGTACCGGCTTGTCGCGCTGTGTGTCAGCAGTCGGGCACTGCTTTGAGTTCAACTATTCTCGTATCGCAGCTCCCGTTTGAGCTAGAGATTTGACACTGGTGGTCGCTTCTCATGAGAGGTTTAAATCTCAGGTTATGCTACTTAGCATTATTTTCCGTCGAAAATAAGTTATTGTAATCGATGTTCGGGTCACCGGTGGCGGCGGCGCAAGACACACCCAAGGGAGAAACGTTCCTCCCTTTTTTATTGCTACAAGAAGGTGCGACATGTGAAGTGCGTGTGAATGATTAACTCACCGGCCTGAGAAGAAAAACGGCTAGTTCCTCCTTTCTCTCTCCCCCTTTTTTTTAACAGTGTACTAGTGGCCACCTTGTCGTGGTCGAAGACGCAGGGACAATCGAACCGAGCAAGCATGCGTGAAAATGTGTGCTTGCGTGCTTTCCTGAAAAAACGCCTGGAACCTACACGGCGTATATATTATTGCGCTACCATAGAGGGAAAGCTTTTAAAATGTTCGTGCTACAGCGCCAAGGCGTTTTAGTGGGCGATATTCTTTCATTTGCTAGTACAATGATCACAGTTGTCGGAATGAGCTGATTGGTAATATTCGGAATGACTGGACATCCACAACTGTGTGAGAAATATTTCCCACTTCGACACCTTCGTCCACGGTCACACTGCCAAGTGGTCACACATGGCTGGAAGGAGATTTTTGGAGCAAGGAGCTTTGCTCCCAATAAGCTTTAGCAGGATATAGCTGTTTACAACACCCGCCGTTGCGGCCGCATTTCGATTTGGTCGAAATGCAAAAACACTCTTGTCCCGTTCATTGTGCGCGCGGGAAAGATTCCCTGGTATTCGAGATTAATCCGCACTTCCCCACTGTGGCATGGCTCATAATGAAATATTGGTTTTGCCACGCAAAACCCCAGAATTCAATTCAAACTGTGCACATTAATGCTGATGCCTCTAAATCGCTGGACACCGAAGACCAAAATGCTTTTCACAATACGAAGGTTCTACAAATTTGAACTGAAAAACATGTCCGTTTGACCCGAAATACCTGAACGTATTACATAATTAGCCTTTCCAGCGCTACATTGCCTCGTATTTTTCCGATGGCTAGAAGGGAACGGGGTGGTACGTTATGGGTGTTAACCAGAGGAACAGGCTGTGGGAGGCCGAACTGCATTGCCACTGGGTGCCTACCAGAAAATAGCCACAGGTGAGTATTTGTAAAACTTTAAAATAAGTAAGCGATGTCATGTACCAAATTGAACTCACGCCAGTCAAGTGCGCCTGCGGATGCAAAATGGGAAATAGCTATAGGGAAACCTGCCGCGAACCGAATTTTTTAAGATACTGCTTACGCTCGCATATTTTACGACAAATTTCAAACAGGTGTCCCTGCCACCTGGGAGTTGTTCACCACCGGGAAATCCGTACTTCCAAACTTTGGGTGCGAGTGCTCGCTATAGACCGCAGGTAGCCCTAATAGCCAGTTTTTAGTGAACGAAGTTGAGCAGCCGAGTAGGAGGTTGATAATGTTGGTATTTGTTGACAGCAGCCATGCCGTCTCTCGCAGGCTGCCGTCAGGTGGCCTGCTGTCTTCGGCGCGGAGGGTGCTCTCCGGTCCGGACGGCGTGGCGCGGATACCGTCGCCTTCGCTGCAGGTGCTGACCAAGCGGCTGGACGCCTTCCCCAGCGAGCGGTGGCTGCCCGCCGTGCTGCCTGCCAGCGTGCCTCTGTATCCGGCAAGAATCCAGGGCAGCGAGCTGGTGGCATGGCGCGTCGGCCGCACAGTACTCAGGTTAGACTTGTCGCCGAGAACGACGTACCGTGCGACAGATTTGGACAGAAGATACGCGAAGGCATAAATAGAAACGCTTTCACGCACAAAACCAGTTCTTGCGCTTAAGCTACTTTACACCTTATGGGATCAACGTTTAATTTGCTTAGTATTTTTCTGCTTAAAAAAGAAAATTGGCCCTAAATGCACAGCACCGAATACAAAGACGGAAGAAAAGACATATGTGCGTCGCGTGCATCTGCATTTTTTCAGGTCTCGTCAAACTATATGCGTATAAAGCCATCGACATCAGAATCACTACCATCATGGGCATATACCCACTTGAGAAAACTTGAATCACTGATTTTAACTTAAGTATCTATGATATTCAAACTAAGAAAATTAATCTGATTCAATAGCTCAATATGTCTTAACAGGAGGCATAGCCAAGGAACGGTATCCATATAAAATTGTTAATGGCAGATATGTGTTTAGCAACAATGGGATTCATCATGTACATGATGAGGGAGCATTATTTGGAAGCTGTGTTTTTGAAAGACACTACATTTTCGTCAGGGGAGACGTTCGTCGGTCCATGACGATCATACAGTCAGCCACCTGTCAACGTCACCGCTGGAAGCCTAGAACGCGCGTAATTCCCATAACATCAGAAGACCTGGAACAGATTTTATGCATTGATATGTGGAAAGCGAAACAGAATGCAAAAGTCGCTCCTCTCACAGTGACGAGTGAACAGAATGAAACCAGACAAAGAATTGCGGCTAAACGTATGTATATTTCTTGGAAAGGGCCAGGAGTGATCCCACCTTTTTGTTAGGCATCATTGCCGACAATGAACATTGGTGGTTATGACCCTCAAACGAAAATTCAAAATGACGAATGAAGAGGCGAGAGGCCATCTGCTCAAGAAATTGAGTTGGCAACCATCAAAAACAGTGACAATTATGACCGCAATTTTTTTTATCTTAGAGGCTTGGTGCAGCACGATTCTCTTCCTGAATGACAAACAATATACATACAATACTTCTACACCGACTTGCTAGAACGTTTGAGCCAAGGAATCCAGCAGCACCGACCCAGTTTGTTCCCGACTGGACATTGGTTTGTGTTGCAGCCCAAAGTGAGATCCCACACTGTTGTTTTGGTATACCTCTTGGAATATCTGGCCAAACATCATTTCCCGGCTCTGCCACAACCCCCTATTCACGCGACTTTCTGCCGTCTGATTTCCTGCTGTGCCCACATGCGAAGTCGTAGGTGAAAGGAAAGCGTGATGAGCAGCATTCCAAACTGCTTTGAGTAATATGCTGAAGAACATCACAGATAAAGCTTTCGCTTGTTGGTTTCCTGACCTACAGAGATAGAGATAGCTTGCGTAAGGAGGTGAGGGCACTACGTTGACATACCAAGAGCCATTAGTTTCTTTTAATCAAATAAATACATTTGTCTGAGATTCCCTGTAACTTGTCATGCAGAGCTTGTACTCTGCATGGCTAAAGCGTTCCCACAGATGTTTTGACACCCTTCTTGGTCGTCTAAAAGAATACCAGTCACCTGTTTTGCGCAATACGTAACTGCCCAAGCCATCTTATTGCCTTTATTCTCAATTAAAACATCACAGCTACACCCATTTCCTCTCTAATCCATATCGCCACAGGCGTCCCTCGCGCCGCACCTATCGTCCTTCGTCCCACCACTTGTTGCACGGTCCTTAGCTTTTTTCCAAGCTCCCTTGCTGCGATCCAAGTTCCGCCGCCTTGTGTAAAGGATATGCGTACACAGTGCGGAGGGGGGCAAGTTAGCGAGCGTCTGCCTTCTAGTCAGGCTGCGCATGGCCCAATAGAGCGTGGCCCCGAGCACCGGATCTTGCAGATAATCTGAGGATGTGGCTTATATCTTCATGCGCTGTGTGTAATCGCATGCCTAATTCGCGTTTGAATGGGGGGCAGCTCGATGGTTTATTCGCTAGCCGTTGCTGCCGCTGTTCATCATGCCAGCGTTGTGACTGTGAGTGCTCGCTGTCGTGGAGTGTGATTTCTTCGTGTTTTGCTGTTTAGGGTATGCTGCTCATGTTTGGCCCGTCTGCGTACGACACCATTCTTGTTAATTTGTGGAGTAAGGGAATGTAAGTGAAAAATACCACGAACCTTGCTAGATGTAGTAGATTCTTGCCGCTATAATTGCTTTGCCTTTCGGGCGAAACTGCGACATTTTTTAAGATATATGGAAGTTGTAGAAAATGTGTAAATATTTCATGAGATATTCTGTTGTACTTCCTATACCCCAAGTAGGCGCTATTTACTCCACACTGGTGTGTCTCCTGAAGCTAATGCGTATTCGTGCGCTCATAAAACCATAGTGTTAGATTTCTGTAATATTCAGCGCACTCCTAAATCACTGAACTGCTGACAGGCATGTGATATATAGCCTAATACACTTTCTAAAACCTACTCTTCATTTAATAGATCGCGATAAAGGTTTATGAAAATAAAACAAAGGTTTGCCACTGAAAATGAACGACACAGATGCTCGCTTAAGCCGCTAAGGGGTAAAGTGTAGTACGAGATTATGGTTGTCATTCAGAGTTAAGCAAAATACAAAAGAATGGCTGTGTCACTGCCAGAATCAGATTATCCATTAAATAATGAGTCAAAATTACAAGAAATTTATAGGTGCAAAACCTGATATATAAAAAGAATTACAGGTACTTTCACGGCGCTATCTTTCATAGTCAATGCTGTAACTCAGCGAACGTTATAATATGCATAAGGAAAAATATTTACCGATGCTTCCAGGGGCGAAACTCTTCCTTGCTTCGCTGACAAGCATGGCTGCCTGGTGGCAGAACGCGCAACAGGCCACTGCCAGCTGGCAGCAGCCTTCGAGTACCTCGCGCAAAGCCGAGGAACTCGCTACCGCTGGCACCCACTCTCCGAGTCACAAGCCACGGGAGCGAATTTATTTTATGGGATCTTCAGTGAGGTGGCCCCGGCGGTCATCGTCGGGCACGGGGCCTCTGATCGAAGGCTTCTGGCGGCCAGGGCTAGCCACTATGGCTTGCTCGTGCTAGGCTATCTGGCCGTTGACAGACTGGGTCACGTTGTCGGAGGTGGCCAAGTGATAGGCTGTGACCCGAGGGGAGCGCACCACGCGCCTCTGGTCGCTGCTCGCCACGACGTCAGGGTGCGTACGCAGTGCATTGCTACCTCAAGCAGCCGCTTCAGTCATGTCGACTGCTCAGTGCCACCCCTTGTGAAACTGTAGTATTTCTTTCCTCAAATTCAATGCGTCCGCCGTGATGACCAGCCGATTCGACGTTGCTATAAAATTGGGCCTACAATTTGGTAAAAAAAACCTGTATATTGTGCTTTACACTTGCGTCACTCTGCCTACGTCCAAATCGTCGCCCCACTGCAGGAATCCCCGGAATAGGTCTTTAGGTGCGATAGGGGATAAAAACAAAGCAAAATTGCAGAAAAGGACCCAATGAACCGATGGTATGGTCCGCCTATAATGAGTTGACATATATTCAGTGGCTTCGAAGCCAATGAACGACAACAGGCATAAACAGAATCATCAGGCCGCTCATTTCGGTGCGCCCTTTGTTTATTTGTCAGATTTTAACACGGAGCGACCAGAAACTTTCAATAATACGCCACGCGCTGTGTTTCTTATGACGAGAAGCTGCACAAATGAGCCGTGACCTCGGATACTTGGTATCATAGCTGTACAAAGAAAGCAAAATATTTATTCACCACTTGCAAGTCTCTGCGTTCACATTCGGTGCCCTCTGTTGCTCGTATGCTAGCTAAAAACAGGACGCTTCATTGTGCAGGCATTTCGAGCTATTATTTGCTTGTCGTTGAGCACGTGATTTGGCTGACGTTCAGAAAGAAATAGGCAAGTGAACGCTAATTTACATTGTGAACCAGAATCGTTCCAATATCCCGGCCACGGTGGCCCTATTTCGGTGGGAAATACGAAAACACCCGCGTACTTAGATTTAGGCGCAAGTTAAAGAACCCCAGGCGGTCAAAATTTGCAGAGTCCCCCGCTTTGACGTGCCTCCTAAACAGATCATAATTTAGGCGCGTAAAAACCTATAGTTAAAAAAGATCGTTCCGAAGAAAATTAAGAGTACAAAGCCATCGACAGCCGGCAGCAAATCGTATGCTGCGGCCCGCGCCAAGAAGAACGTCTGTCTTCCCAATGGTTCTCGCCCCTCCAGTCCGCCTGGGTTCCGTTCATTTTCATTCAGTCGTCAAGACAGTGACGGTGCCGTCGTTTTCATCCTACCGTGCGGCCCGTGCAAGTCACGTCATGTTCAGCCATTGGGGACACTCCATGAGCTCTATTCTCGAATGGCTACCTCCGTCCGGCGTTGCCTCCACGCCAGGTATACGCGCTCAGCAGGAGGGGACTGATAGTCCTTGAGCGACCTTCCAGTGCTTCAAAGCAGCTTTTCTCGGGACTTGGGCTAACTATCTCGAACCATGCCGGCCTGCAGTTACACTGTCGGGAAGCGTCACACAGGGTGAAGACAAAAGTGCCAGGCTCGGCACACGAGGGTGTAATAGCCAACTTGTCCGATGGGTCCGGTAGCGTGGTCGACGCCCACCTGCGCACTACAATTGGAATAGGCCCGCGAGTGGATGTGTTCGGAGGACTTGACCGATACTAGTTGACGGTCAGTGTCTAAGAACTTCACGCTCCTGCAGTTGCGAATCGCCGGTAATTCAGTTCGGTGAGCATGTCGAATGCTGATGAAGCCTGCAGTGCACTTGCGACGAACTTCGTGTTACGAATTCCTGGATCCCGTGCTCTGAAGAACGTGCGTCAAAAAACTAAACAACATAGCGCTGTCCAAAGTGCGAGCGCAGGCTCTTTACCATTGATTCGTCAGGATCTTAATGTATCAAACTCAACCCTGCGTTTTCTTTTTCCTAATTTTCATAATGCAGATACAACCAACTTTCTAAACAGCTATCCATATCTCTTCGAATGCCGACAAAGCCAAGGTGATATTACCGTTGCTAAAGCACCATGAGAAAACTAAACAATTATAGAAAACCGTCATTATAAATATACAGAAGCAATATTTTAAAGTCCCGACGATGGCTTCCAGCCCATATTACAGCTACATACCTCGTTATTCAAAGGACGGAAGGTAATAGCTCGGTTTACTGAAACAACCAGCTCAAGCCATCCGCGTTCCCATTTGACTGGCCCTTTTTGTAACGGACGGTATAGTTATATTCCTGGAGAATTGGACTCCATCTCAGCAAGCGCCCGTCCTTTGGGGCCATGTGTCTGAGCCGGGTCAGAAAACAGTGGTCGATTTCGAAAATGTACTTTGCCCCATACAGATAAGAAGATAACTGCGGGCCAGCCTTAACCAAGCAGGCGGACTGTTTTTTTTTTTTTCAGCTTCTTCCCTCCACGTTAATTTTCGGCTAGCATACATTACCGAATGCTCCTCCGCGTCTTCGCCCACCTGCCCGACGACGATTCCCAACCCTCGGTCACTAGCGTCGCACTGCGCCATGAGTTTCTTAGAATATTCGGGGGTCCGAAGCACTGGTCCTGAGCTCAGAAAAGCCTTTTCAAATTGTGAAATACGCTTTCTTCTGCCTCATTCCATGGAAACTTTTCGGGCTCTTCCTTTCGGAAGATATCTATCAGGAGGCTTGCAACCTGCGAGAAATTTGAAATATTGCAGTCGTAATATCTCACGAGTCTCATAAAGGCCTTGACATTCGTCTCAGTTCGCGGTTGAGGGAAGTTAGTTATAGGGTCCTCACTTCGACGATAATCACCGGGGAAGTACAATGACTGTATGCGGGCTCAGTGATTCCCAATTCGAGCACTCGTTTTATCTCTACTTCCATTTCTCGCTGACGAGGTGAGTCACGATGCGATTTGAATTGGACGTGTTGATCTGATGTCAACGCCAAATCATGTGTAATGAGCGTGCTTCTCCCCATCCGGCCACTGAAGCATTGGCGAAATTCCTCAAAGAGTTTCCGGAGGTCATTTACGTGATTGGCATCGAGAACCAGTCGATTTACAGACAGATTCAGGTCGTCCTCTATGGAGCTTTCTGCACGTGTCGCTGTCACTGAAAATGGAAGTTCTACGCTACTTTTTCCAAGGCGTATACAACCACGTTAAGAACATTTTCCCTTCCAAAATAAGGTTTGAATAAATCGCAGTGGTAAATGATTCGTTTGTTCCGTTTTCTAGGAACTATTGAGATGTAATTAGTCTTCGATATCCCACTTCGGTTAGTCTTCGGTTCATGCCACTGTCCCTTAAGTTTATTTTTTCGCGAAGTCTTTAGGATCATTATCTTTTCGCGTACACTAAATGTTCGCCTACGGGCATTTATGTCATAGTACGCCTTCTCGTTTTTCTGTGCCTCTTTTAGGTATTCTTCTACCAATTCTTCCGAGACATTTAAGCGATCTAGCAATGTTAAAGCATAACTCACCACCGTCTGGTTTTTCCCCAGCTCCTTCCCACATTTCTCTTAACATTCTGAGGTGGAACGCATCGTCCGACCATACACCAGCGCGGAGGGAGTGAACGCCGTTGCCCTGTGTGGGACCGTTGTCAACGGGAACAGTGTTGCGGGTAAAGAGTCCTCTCAGTCTGCTTTGTGTTCATGACTCAAGACAAGTAACAATTTCTTAATCACCGACTGCTGATTCTCGGTGCTGTTTGACTGTGGATTATACACGGAGCTGTGTATCAGCCGCACCTCACTCCTTTCCAGGAACCTCGTGGTTAAGGTAATTGCAAATACTGTCCCCATGTAAGCTTCTGCAAGAAAATAGGTACGCGCAGAAAGCGGACCTTAGAGCATCCACTATCTCGGTGGAGCCCAGTTCCTTCAAAGAAATAGCCTCAGAAAACTTTGTCGTGAGACAAAGCATGGTCAAAAGGTACTTTCACCCTGATCGACTCGGCGGCAAAGGCCCGACTGTGTCGATTGCAAGCCGACGGAATGGCTCCGTGATTAAGGGAAGCAACATTAAAGGGGCTTTGCGTTTATCTCCCGGTTTCCCAACTCGCTGACACGCGTCACAGGACATAATTTTCCACATCCTTAAAACACGCTGGTCGGTAATATTCTAAGAAAAGCCTCTACCTCATGTTGTTGATTTCTAGATGACCCGACCATCCATTTCCGTGACACAAAGTCAGGAGATAGCTCGATACTTCTCCGGAACGATTAACTTATTTAGGATCCGGCCCCCACGATTTCGGCAGTGTCTATGCAGCACTCCTCCCTTTTTGTGGATGGTAACGTTGCGCCTAAGTATGCGCTCTTTCGCGTTGTAGTGTAAGCGTGTCAGAGTCTCCTCCCTCTTTTGCTCCACGCTGCGCCACTCCCTGTCCACCTGGAGAAGCTTGTCAGAGCCTCCAGAGACAGGTGAAAGTACAGAGCTGCTCTCCCTTTCTGTTACTTCAACTGACGACCTTTCTTCGCTACGCCAGTTTTTTACGGGGATCATTTTATTTTACACCTCTATTGTCACAGTTTTCTTTTTCCTCATTTGCCCGAGGTTCTACTAGGGAATGCGCTTCCTCGCGTTCCGCCACCACTGTGATGGGATCCTCGGTCAGATGAGCGGTAATTTGGCGTGTCCGCAAGTGGGTTAATGCCTTCACCCTTACTTCTGCGAAATCCAAACCATGCTAGCCCGTAACAAACGTTCCGAATGGTTCGAAAAGAGCTAATGGTAGTCTATTGGTAGCGCCTTCGAAACGCCTGCCTCTGTCTCTAGTTCTCCGAAAGGACCGGAAATTCGTACTCGTGCTATTGGCAGACACGCTATGCGTTCCTTGAGCACTGACTTGATCCAAGTTACCTTTCCTGTATAGTCCTCGGCATTTACAAAAGAAGTGTCAACTAGGTCCATGGTTGATCCACTGTCCTTATTACCTTACAGGCTTTTCCGCTGATTCGTACATCCATGAGGTATGGACGCAGAAGCTCCAAGCATTCGTCGCTTCCGCCCACGTAGGAAAGCACTACCGCGTCTATTTTTCGCAATCCGCGGCAAAGTGACCGAGGCCCTGGCACTGATATCATCAAATTGGTCACCTCCTCACTAACTCTCTCGTATCATCGTTTTTCTCCCTTCCTCCGGAGGGTGGCCAGCTCCCTTATCCTTTATTTCTTCCTGGGTATTTTTCATCGAGTTGACCCTCTCGGTAGCTCTTACCTGCGTGTGGGTTTTGTGGTGGATATATCTTCTCGGGTTTTTTTTTTTTTGAATTTGAACCCACGTCCTTGGTAGTGAGCTTCGGTCGCATCACGAACTGACCAGCTAGCTGAGTCGCCTTATCTGTTGTGTCTATGACATCTGTATCCTGCAACCAAAACCTCACTGATTGTGGAATGCTGCGATAGAATTGTTCGAAACAGATACACTCTACAATTTTGTCTCTTCTTTCGTAGACTTCAACAGCCTTAAAGGTCCCCTCACCAGTCCCCATAGCAAATTTTGGTTATACACTGGAAGTTCCTACGTGTCCTCTAGGGAGCGTTCTGCCGCAGAAGTTTTTCAAATCGGCTCATTAATAGCCGAGATAGAAATATTTCAGTGCCGTGAACCCATGATTTCAGCAGGCGGGCTCCACTGCATAGCGAGGCCCTCTCCACTCGCAAGCGAAATTCCTTCACTGCATTCTCCCATGCTGAATCTCAAGGATCAGGCTGTGAGACAGGCTAGTTGGTTTTCCATTGCTGAATTGGCTACTGTAAAAGTAGACATGGGCCACACGATCCTCGAGGATCGCCGGACACACTTCACAAGCCCTGCATTAACTTTTTTTTTCTCGTTGCTTTTTCCTTTCGGCAATGCTCACTTCCGCCGGCGACGTTGTGCACGAGCTGTTATTGTTTCGTGCGGCGCACAATTTTTCACGCTGTGCACAAGAACACATGCCTGGCGGTGTAATTCAGTGCTCCAAGAATACTAAAGCAGAAGAAACGGATAACAGAGCATGATCACGCACTGGAACACGGTAGAAAGTGACATAGTTTCGGTGCCTGCGCATGTGACCGCAGCACCGTGGGAACACGTAGACGAAGCGCAAGTACATCTCGCTTGCTTCGGTGCGAAGTAAAGCAAAAGAACACGCAGACATTCCGTTTGTGTGTTTTATTATTTCTCTAAAATTAAATTCGTCAATTCAAGCAAGATATCACACAAATACCAGATGGTGAATTGAATAATTATTGAAGTCAGCTGTCCCCACGAGTGACGTCACACTGCGGACTCGAGCACGTAGACACAGGAACGCGAGTACGTCATCCTCCGGCCCGGAGCGCGGCGGCCGCGAGGAGAAGGAAAAAGGGCGTTTGGTTTGAAATTTCAGATTTTTCCGCGGTGCGTAGCGATGTAATATTTTGCAGGCACGATCGCATCATGCAATGTATGCTCTGCGCTTGTCAGCTCAAAATGGTCAGACCTGGTGAGGGGCTCTATCAGCCACACCACAAGGTTTTTTTATAAACCGCACGCTAACTCTGGGAAGCCCTAGTCGTACTTTTCACTCGCTTCTCTGAATTGCTGCCTGAATGCTTCCGGGAAAATTCGCTACCTCCTGAAGAGCGCTGCCTTTACTTCTCTGTAGTCTTCCGCGTCACTTGCCGTTAATCTTGCGACTACGTTCACCGCCTTACAAGGTAACAAAGTCACCAACCGCTGTGACCGCTGCCAGGAGCGAAGTTATACCTCTCGCAAGTTCTCTCGAAATGAACCAAGGATCAGGCAGGACTTCCGCTTTGTACGGTTTCATCCTCTGGTCTAACCGACATGACTCGACCTCTCTTTATCTCCTAAGGTGAGCTTAGGAGATCAAGCTAAAAAAAATCAAGGTTCCCGCCGCTGAACACAATTTCTGCATTTCTACCTGTATCGCAGCTATCTCTTCATCCTGCTTTTACCGTTGTCGTTAACGCCCACTCTCGCGCTCTTGACGTTCCCGCTCACCCTGATGCGTTCGCTGCACCACCACCCAAACAGTCCCAATGCCCTCATCGTCATTGCCACTGTCTTTAATTGCCTTTACAATAGCTGGCTTTTTCATCTTTTCATCCGCCTCAACTCCCATCTCGTCGCACAACAGCAAGCCTGACTTGGTAAGCCTTCTAAGATCCATTGCTGCTGCTCCGACTGGTGGTTAGAACTGCTTCCTTAAATAGTTTGTGCAAACCCGAAATATACTACAAATGCCGGATACCCAGACGAACCAAAATAAACACAAAAGTTGAAGTCTGGCAAATAAAAGAAACACGCGCTCACCCACAGATGCAGCACCACGCCATCCGGTGCATCTGTCCGCTGTTCCCAGTTGCACAGGGCTGCCTGGGTCGAAGGCTCATTCTTCTACACTGTCCCCAGTTTTTACGGACTCTAATCGAAGGTTCATCCCTATCGCTGCCACCAGTTATGTGATCTTGCCGCCGAGTGCGCGAGCTCACCCAGTGAAATTAAGGTTTATTTACATTACGTACATTAGTAGGTCCAAAGCAATATAAAAGAAAAAAGTCATCGACGACCGGCAACAAATCGTACGCTGCGGCCTGCGGCAAGAAGAACGTCCCTCTCTTTTTCGATGGTTCTCGGGCTTATAACCCCTTCAGTCCCTCGGAGTCACGTCATTTTCAACCAGTCGTCGAGCCCGTGCAGCTGTCGTCATTTTCATCCAATCGGCAAGCCCGAACAGGTGCCGTCATTTTCATCCTAACGTGGGGCCCGTGCTAGTGGCCTCATTCCGCCAATGAGGACACTCCATGGGCTCTATTTTACGCTGGCTGCGTCCGCCCGGCATTGCCTCGTTGCCAGGTAGGCGCACAGCAGGAGGGGACTGGTCATACTTGAGCGACATTCCAGTGCTGCAAAGCAGTTTTTCATCGGGACTGGGGTCAACTACCTCGAAGCGTGCCGCCCTCCAGTTACACTTTCGGGAAGCGTCATACCGGGCGGAGACAAAAACTCCGGATGCGGCGCACGAGGGCGTAATAGGCAACTTGTCTCACGAGTCCGGTGGCATGGACGACGCACACATGCGAACCGCAATTGGAATGCGACGGCGAATGGTTGTGCTCTGGGAACATGAGTGAAGCGGTTTAATTGTCCGTATCTAACACTGTACAATTTAGATCACCGGATGAACACACAAATCAAGCTAAAAGAAGCCAGCGGCCAAGAAAGGCAACGACAAGCTACAGTGCTTTCCTCAGCGTTGGGAATAACATCAAGAAAGAAAGTTATTTTTGGTACTTGGTGAACAGTTGTCACACAGCATATGTAAGGAAGACGTTACAAAGAACAATTAAAGATTACAGAAACCCCATCTTAAGAACGGAACAGTATCTTAGTGACTCGTCTGAAACTAGCTGACGACTAATTCAGAGTGGAAGAAGATCCGCTTGTTAGTGTCGGCTACTGCTTCAAACCGATCACTTAAACTCGCTATAAATCAGACGCATTTTCTATATGACAGTAGCACACATTTATTAAATGCAGGACATAGCTCCGATGCGGGATACATTCTTGGTATAATCGGTCCTTCCTCCAGTTCCTGTAAATTTCCTGCTAGGGACTTTGTTGTGCGCGGTAACTGCTAATTCTTTTTATTGTGTTCTTCCCTCTGCAGGTGCTGATAAAGACAGCCGCGGAATCGTCGTAGCCAGCAGCATGCAGATGCTTCGTTTAGATTCATGACACCAAGACACCGATGTTTATATTGCTGCGTCCTGTTTTTAACTGCTTCATACTTTTCTTGATTTACGTGTTATTTTGTGGAAAACCGTTGCCTTCGTTGTTGAAACCTTGCCAGACGGCGACGCATGGCATGCTGGAGTACACTGGCCGATGAATAAATCAAACGAAGAGACCTTATCGTTACCAATTTGAACACTGGTGTTCTAGTACTCGGTGACAGCATAATTCTGCGTTCCGAGATACGAGTTGTACTACGCAGCCAATTTCTTTGTTGGCCGGCAGATTGCCCGATAGTGCTTTCAAAATTCCAGCGCATCAGTTCTATTTTGGAAATAAGGCGTTTGGTAGCACGTTCGAGAGCCGTTTATGTCATTTTTCGTCAGGGCTTGTTGCCTGTGATACTTTTGCACGTGACATATGCTTAAAATATTGTATTCTAAGGCTTAGATGTGTTGCGAACAAAGCTTGTTTATTTCTTTCAGTCTTATATAGGTAAGTTACAATCTGCCATTTACGATGAGAAACATTCTGATGATTTGGTTATCACCATAATGGTCTACCTTTACGAACAGATAATTCCACATGCCTATAAGCATCTCAAACGAGAAGAAAGGGGGTTAACCGAGGAGCCCGATTTTTTATTAGTCCTACTATGAGAAGACAACATGCACTCACACCAAGGGCAATATAGGGGGAATTACTTGTGCTTAATAAATCAAATAAAGAAAGGATAAATTAATAGAAATAAAAGGGGATGAAAAAACAACTTACCGCAGGTGGCGAGCGATCCCACAACCTTCGTATTTGATTTAATGAGCAGAAGTTTCATTTATTTTATTTATTAGGCACAACTAATTTCCCCTCTCCTGTCATTGGTGTCACTGCTTGTCATGCTATGATATAATAAACTGAAATTATTTATTATCTGCGGTGTCCATGTACCCAATGTGTATGGCGATAAATGCAATACGATGTGCACAGCGTGGCCGAAAGACAGACGAAAAGAGGAACAACGAGGATAAACGCTACATCCATCTGAACTTATTACAAAAAAGAACAATTTTAATTATCTTTCCGCTTAGCCATTATGTATCGGCCGTCTTGTTTGGTTACGGTCGAATGTACCGGGGTATATATGTTTGTTCTTTGTAATAAAATTCGGTGGGAAATAGCGCGTGTCCTCGTCATTCTCGTTTTGGTCTGTGTCTATGGGCTGCGCTGTGAACATCGCATTGGAATACCAACTAGCCCAGTCTCCTTCCTGCTTCAACATAAACGCACTACGGGAAAGGGAGAACGTAGGTATCCACATGGGGACGCACCGTAGCGGGTGATGCACAGTGTGGCAGCGCAACTGCTTATATGGCTCTTTTTGTGCCCATGCCTCACGTAACTGTTTACCCATTAACTGCGGTAACTAATTTTTCCCCAAAAATATTAGTCACTGTGTTCCACATTGTAGGGAGAGCATCTCTGTCTTCACCTTCCTCCACCTTGCGCATATGCATAAATCAGTCCCACATTGGAACGTGTTGCCAAGAGGGAGGATAAAGTGAACTGGTGCTGAACTGGTTCGGGAACCGATTCAGCGCAGAGAACCGGTTCGTGGGCCGTTGTAATACTTTTATTTATTCAAAATGAAACTTAACCGGACTGGAATAGGAGAGCGCTGAAACCTAACTAGTATTTTTTTTCGCTTCGACGCCCTTCTGCAATTACGACGACTGGCTAAAGCTTCCACAAAGGATAATCCCATCGCTGTGACTTTCTTTCACAGAAAATAGAAGATCCCCAGAATCCAATTGTGCATGCTTGGAACACTAAGTGCGCTTACATCCTGACTTTTTACTAAAGCGACTAAGTCCTGTGTTGCCTGCTGTGCTGGCTTTCTGCTAACCTCAAAAGGAGGTTCTCTGTGCATTTATAATGTGCAGCGGAGTGCAGCGGGGTACTGACCAGATTCGCTCGTAGCAAATGCATGCCTAAACGACTTTTATCTTTTCACTATTCGTGTCGTTCAACAGAATACATACCTCAGGTGTGAGTCTTCCTGTAGTCCCATTGGCCGACCTAAAACGAACGCTAGAGCCAAAGCCGCGTTAAGCTATGGGACAGGGTGCGTTCAGGTCATCATGGTGCACGGCGACGAGGTAGAAGGCGCATGCGTCTTTCTGTTGTTAAAGTAGTTGCCACCAGAACCAAGACAGGCGCTCGTATAGTGCCATGAGCTCGTATAGTGCCATAGTCTAGCACTAGATGCCATTAACCTAACCTAACCTAAACATCAGAAGGGAACAGGTTTGGGCATGTTGGTTATTCATCGTAATGCAAGTAACGTAGTGCAGTAATGACGAAGGAGAACCAGAGACAGGAAAAGCGCTTGTCCTGTTTCGACTTGTCCCGCTATGTTACTTGCATTACGACTAACCAAACAGCCACAAAGAAATTGTGCTGCTATACTAATTATATATGCACGTGTGAGACATCAGAATAAAAGGGAGTTCCGGCGCTGAATGGGTTGAGTTCACTTCGCAACCAGTCGGTCTGTCCGGCGGCACCGCAAAGATGACGCGAGGTTTCTTGCATTTACCGGAGATTCGATACATGAATAGGTCACCTGCAGGCTTTAAGTAACAGAACGGAAGGGAAACTACCGAATGGTCAAGCTGCGCACGGTGGCATCAAGCCTGCCCATTTCAAGCCGAACGGACAGCCATTCCTGACCCGTTCGCCTCCTCCACAAGATGTCAAAGCATGATGTTCAATAAATTCGCCACCCCTCATCATTGTTCGGCAGCAAATTTCGTTAGTTATCTCGGCGATATTGTTAAGATCGACTCTCCATTTCGGAACATGAACTCCTATAGCTTGGGGTGGCAAACGGACGGCTGGCCATGTCACTGGCTTCAATTTGCGTGGCTTCAGACAGCGCACGCTTTCTTAGGTTCGTTGTACTTCGTGTGTGAAAGCAATGAATACGCTTATTGAACTACAGAAACGTACGAACTGCGCACAACAATTGATCTTATTCAAGATTTTTTGATAATGATGTAAAATAAACGATGCCTCGAAGCACATTTCTCCAGTTCCACGCACCACAGGCGTTTGTTGTGTACGTTTTCGTCTTTTAGCGCTGATTTATTTCTATATATTCTGGACATGCGTTCACTTGCAGAAGCCTCACATTTTAATGAAGAATATGTCGGAACTCATCTCACGATGAATGTGGACTGTAATTCGAATAGCAATCAAGCAATGTAGGGACAGGCCATATTCCTGAAGTAACGCTTATGTACTTCCCATTACCGACATTTAAATGTTATCATTGATAGTCAATTCAATTATATTTTTTATTAATGTAAAATTATTTCCGCATCGTATCCTACACGGCCTATGCAAGATCGTGTACAGAGGCTTCAAACAGACATGATAATTGCGACAATTACTTGGCAATATGAAGAAAAGTCAGATGTAGGTATACTTTTGCAATTTTTGATTTGACGTTTTCTCTTCGGCTGCCAGATTTCTACCCATCTCTTTTAGCTGAATTTGTGGCAGTGGTGCTGGCTCTACGCAAATTAGGCCCATCAATTACGTTAGCCATGATAGTCACTGGTTCATGATCATTGTGCTCATCCCTTACTGCTTCTCGTGACTCGCGTAATGAGGGCGTTTCATTCATTCGTACCTGTACAGTTGAAAAGCGTGCGTTTAAATTGGCTGCCTGGCGAGAACGAATTAACTATAAATAAAACTAAAGATTCTCGCGCCAAGGCATCGATAAGCTGCCTGATTATCCCGTATTGTCCTATGACTGCTCATGTCACTACTGCTAAGTTTCACAGGAGTGTTATTATGCCGGCCCTGTCAGGCTCCCCAATATCTAACGCTATGGTTTACCGACACCTTCTATACCCTTGGCACATAGTTTTTGCGAAACGCAAAAAAAACTGAAGCATCCATCACGGCGGCGCTCTCGTATACCTACGTTGAACTTGTATCAACACAGGTCTAGTCTAGTCTGTTACTCTCGTCATCATACTCACTCTGTCGTACAGCGGAAACAAGGTACGATTTCTCGCTGTCTAGTATAACTTCTTCTGCAAAGAGTAAAATATGTCTCGAAATGCCGTCTCGCAATATGTGCATAGAGTTATCTGTGCCTGTCATCCCATCGTTTGGAGCCTCTATTATTCTGTTCAACCACATAAATGTATGCTTTGGAATCGAAAATTAACTGATTGACTGTAACCGGTTAGCATGCTACACTGATCGTTCCCCACCTCACCATAGTTTTGTTTTATAGATTTATTTATTAATTAGTTATTTATGAATAATTTTAGACGTTATTCCATGGTTTTCTTCTGATTATATTTTTTTGTCTCACAAAAATTTCGCTAGGTTTCAGCGTCCAAATCGTATATTCCCTAAATTCTCGAATCAGGGCTAATCCCACACTGTGGGTATGCGCCAGAGCCACTAAAGTCAACAGCATAAACAAAAGGAGAGAACACAGCGTGGAGGGAGCCAGACCAGACTTGTGTTCATAACATTTAAGTAAGGTATTCGACATCGTACTCTATGAAAGTCTTTTTAGTTTTACGAGTCTGAAGGACATTTTTTTTGCACCAAGAGAAAAGCAGGTGTTGACACCCTGCACAATTAGTTATTGCGGTGTTCAAAAAAGTTCGGCAATATGTTACACTCTGTTTGGGATCGGACTGCTGGTACGATCTGTTGGGAACTCGGCGCTGACGCCCGTGGTTGTACCTGGGTCGCAAGCCCCAAGGGTAGCGTTGGCCTGGCGGCCTGGGGTACAACTGGAAGCATCCGAAGGTCCCGGCAAAGCATGAGTCGACTGGTAACAACGAAACAACTTGTTTATTTTAACATCGCAAAGAGTTGGCGGTCAGGTTTGACCGTAGTAGAGAGACGGGAGAGCACTTCACTCAACAGAAGAAATCGGAGCCCTCCTTTTGGCGTCCGGGGGCAGCTGTTTTTATACTCTCGCAGTTGAGGGCAAGAAGGAACCCCTCAAAAGACGAGCACGTGAATGTACAATGGGCTAATGGTGACGCACACTGTCGTAGCGATGCCGTAGCACCATGTCGAGCACGATCTCGTAGCACCCTGTCGTGGCGCTGCCGGTCGGACACAATGACTGTAATGAGAGGATGGTCCCTGCTTTGGCATCGCCTGTTTCGGGCACAATGACTGGAACGAGATCCCTGCTTTGGCATCGCCTGTTTCGGGCACAATGACTGGAATGAGATCCCTGCTTTGGCATCGCCTGTTTCGGGCACAATGACTGGAATGCGAGGATGATCCCTAGGCGGTCGCATCGCCGCAGTCGCGCCTGGAAACACCTGGCGATGAGTGTTGCGGCGACGACGATCGGGCCAAAATGTCTGCCGCCCCGCCGCAGTCGCGCCGGCAAAACCACGTGTCGCAGGCGAAACGCAACAGACCGCCCCGCCGGGGGAAGGAGATCCCGATGGACAGGGGACTGCATCCGCTGTCCGGAGGGATGTCGCTCGATGATGCTCATAACCGAAGTCGGGCGTCCCTCGACGTTTCTTGAGCGCAGCGCACAGAGAAGGCCTCGTTCTCTTGTTCAGGTTCGCACGGGACACTGCAAAGTGACTTCGGGAGAGTTCACATTTTTGTTCTCGTTCCCGGCAAGCGTTAGAACCACGCTGAAACTCAACCGCTCAGTCAGCAAGCACGGCACAACCCTCACTAAGCCCTGCCAGGCTCTTTCCCCTTTTTATACCACTGCCTAGTTCCTTACAGTAGTCTAGCATCACTCAGAACGCGTCCACAAATTGAAAAATTGCACTAGAAAGCATATCATCACTTTGAAACACTGAACAAAAGCAATATGTTAAAAAAAAATCCTGCCTCAGGAAGAAAAACATCAGTAACAAACAATTTTGAGGCTGATTCCTACGTTAGGGGCTTCGACTTAAGCCATCGGCGTTACCGTTGAGACTCCCCTTTTTGTAACGTACCTCAAAGGAATATTGTTGTAAAGCGAGGCTCCAGCGCAGGAGGCGGCCATTTTTGGGAGAGATGGTCTGCAGCCATTGGAGAGGGCAGTGATCCGTCTCAATGATAAACCTCGAGCCGGCTAGATAGCATGACAATTTCTGAACGGCCCACACGAGACACGCACACTCTTTCTCGGTGGCGCTATACGCCTGCTCACGACTGGTCAGCTTACGACTAGCATACAGGACGGGGTGTTCTACTTCTCCATTTTCCCGTTGGCACAGTACAACGCCCATGCCTCGCTCACTAGCATCGCACTGAACAATGAACCCTTTTGTATAGTCTGGCGATCGTAGCACAGGCTGGCTTGTTAGGGCACTCTTTAGGGCGCTAAAAGCTCTTTCCTTTGTCTCGTCCCAGACGACTGTTTGAGGCTCTGTTTTTCTTAGAGCATCCGTCAGGGGAGCCGCGATATCAGAGTACCTAGGGATGTACCTCTGATAGTAGCCGGCGACACCCAAGAACGACCGAATATCGGTCTTGGTGCGCGGTTGCGGAAAGTCTCGCACAGCGGCCACTTTTATTTCAGAGGGGCGGCGACGACCCTGACCAATCACGTGACCGAGGTAGACAACCTCGGCCTGTGCTAACTGGCACTTAGGAGCCTTGACTGTCAAGCCCGCTTCGCGCAGGCGGGTTAGCACTGCCCGCAAGTGTGCCATATGCTCAGACCAGGATGCGGAGAATATCGCTACGTCGTCTAGATACGGTAAAGCGAATTCTTGCTGTCCCCGCAACACTTTATCCATGAGACTTGAAAAACAGTATGGCGCGTTCTTCAAACCAAAACTCAACACTTTAGGACGGAATGTTCCCATTGGTGAAATGAACGCCGCATACCTACTAGCCTCTTCTGTAAGTGGAACCTGCCAATAACCCCTGACAAGATCTAGGGTGGAAATAAACTGAGCGCTACTAACTTTCTCAAGGCGCTCCTCGATGTTAGGGATCGGATAAATTTGATCCTTAGTGATGGAATTAAGCCTGCGGTAGTCGACGCAAGGACGAGGTTCCTTGCCCGGTACCTCAACTAAAATCAAAGGGGAGGTATAATCACTCTCACCTGCCTCAATAACACCGAGCTGTAGCATTTTCTTTACCTCAGCCTCCATAATATCGCTCTGGCGGGGTGACACCCGATACGCCTTGGATCGTACTGGCTCTGGGGAGGTAAGTTCTATATCATGAGTAAGTACAGAAGTCCTACCAGGCCTCTCAGAGAACAGACCTTGAAACTCTTGTAATAGCTGGTGTAGTTCGGTTTTCTGCTCGGGCGACAGCGGTGCTTTACTGATAAGGTCACTAATGACTTGACCGGTGTCTTCCCTGTTCGTCACTGAGCCTAGTCCCGGAAGCTCGACCGGAAGCTCTTCAGGAACGTTTACCATCATGCACACCACTGCTTCCCTTCGTCTATAAGGTTTGAGCAGATTACAGTGGTAAACTTGCTGTGCTTTCCGCTTTCCTGGCAGACTTACCACGTAGTTAACGTCCGACAGTTTCTGAACAATTCGCGCTGGGCCCTCCCACTGCACGTCTAGTTTGTTGTTTAGCGATGTGCGCAATATCATGACCTCATCGCCAACCTCAAAACGACGGGCCCTGGCTGTCCGATCATAATAAACCTTGGCCCACTGCTGGGCCTTTGTCATTGCTTCACCTGACAACTCCTGTGCCCTTCTTAAGCGTTCGAGGAGCTTAAGCACGTACTCCACCACGACTGGGTCGTCGCCCCTACCTTCCCACGATTCTCGAAGCATGCGAAGCGGAGATCGAAGCGAGCGACCGTACACCAGTTCAGCTGGCGAAAACCCCGTAGCCGCATGCGGCGCGGTTCTTAACGCAAACATCACCCCAGGCAAACACAGCTCCCAGTCAGTTCGATGTTCAAAACACAACGCTCTCAACACGCGCTTCATGACGGAGTGGAGCTTCTCAACGGAATTCGACTGTGGGTGGTACACTGAGCTGTGTAGCAGCTTTACCCCACACCTTTCGAGAAAAGTTGTCGTCAAAGCGCTAGTAAACACTGTGCCCTGATCTGATTGAATTTCTGCAGGAAAACCAACTCGCGCAAATATGGACAGTAGTGCATTAACTATCTCAACTGAGCTGAGTTCTTTAAGCGGCACTGCTTCAGGGAACTTTGTCGCTGGGCAGATCACAGTCAAAATGTGTCTGTACCCCGTGGCTGTTACCGGCAGAGGTCCCACAGTATCAATAACGAGCCGTCTAAAAGGCTCCGTAATGATAGGTACCAATTTCAACGGCGCCCTCGATTTGTCCCCTGGTTTGCCCACCCGCTGACAAGTGTCACATGTCCTCACGAAATGGTCTGCGTCCCGAAAACACCCTGGCCAATAGTACTCTTGCAAGAGACGGTCCTTAGTTTTCTTAACTCCTAGGTGTCCGGACCACGAACCCCCATGCGACAAGCGCAACAGATCCTGACGATAGCATTGAGGCACGATCAGCTGATCGAACTCCACTCCTCTTCGGTCTAGATACTTCCGGTACAGGACTCCACCTCTTTCCACAAAACGCGCAGTTTTCCTGGCGATACCTTCTTTGACATTGCAGCGCACGTTTTCCAGGCTGCCATCCTTCTTTTGCTCGGCTATCAAAGCCGTCCGGCTGACTTTTAGCAACCTATCAAGTCCGTCTGACGTAGGCGCGATGAGCAAATCAGTAGATAGCTCTTCTAACTTTCCCGAATCGGGATTTTCCTCTCCAGTATCTGGCGCCTTCAACGCTACAGACTCAATTTTATTCAGTTCGGGCGTGCTCTGAATATCAGCTTGCTGCGCCTCTGACCCTTTTTCGTTGTTTGATAACGTCGGCCCCGCAACTACCGCCTTTGCAGCGAGCTCCCGAACCTTCGATCTGGTTAAGGCCTGAACACTAGCTTCACCAAACAAAAGCCCCTTCTCGCGCAGGAGGTGATCGGACCTGTTTGAAAATAGGTACGGGTACTGGGGTGGCAGCATAGATGACACTGCCGCCTCTGTCTCAAGCGCTCCGAAAGGTCCTTCAATAAGCACTTTTGCTACCGGCAGACACACGCTATGAGCTTCCACGGCTTGCTTGATCCATGCGCACTCGCCCGTGAACATATGGGGTTCTACGTAAGACGGGTGAACTACATCCATCGTAGCTGCGGAATCGCGAAGCACTCGGCACTCTTTCCCGTTTACGAGGAGGTCTCGCATGTAAGGCTCGAGAAGCTTCATGTTCTCGTCAGTGCTGCCTATTGAAAAAAACACAACTTTTGGTGTTGTTTCCGGACACTGCGCCGAAAAGTGACCCGGCTTCTGGCACGTATAACAAACGCCCGCTCGCCTCATCTCGAACCGCTTTCTGCGTTCGGCTTCGGCTGCCGCCGTCTCCTTAGGTTCGGTCGCACTGCTTCCACTCGCATCCGCACTACGCGCGTTCCCCTTTGCTCTCATGGGTGTGAACTTCGGCCTCTCGAACTTCGAGCCAAATTCACCCTTTTGACCATCCTTAGCTCCGCGAGCTCGACGCGTCACAAACTCCTCGGCTAGCTCAGCGGCTCTAGCCACCGTACAAACGTCTGGCCTATCCAAGACCCAGTATCGCACGTTCTCCGGTAACCGACTATAAAACTGTTCTAGCCCGAAACACTGCAGAACTTTATCGTGGTCACCAAACGCTTTCTCTTCTTTGAGCCACTCCTGCATGTTCGACATAAGCCTATACGCAAACTCTGTATAAGACTCACTTTTGCCTTTCTCATTTTCCCGAAACTTCCGACGGAACGCCTCCGCAGACAGCCGGTACTTTTTTAGAAGACTCGATTTCACTGTGTCGAAATCCTCTGCCTCCTCTCTATCCAAGCGAGCGACTACGTCGGCCGCCTCGCCGGGTAACAAAGTGAGCAAGCGCTGTGGCCACGTTTCCCGAGAGAACCCCTGCTTCTCGCACGTTCGCTCAAAGTTAACCAGGAACAAACCAATGTCCTCTCCAAGCTTAAACGGCCGCATCAGGTCAGTCATTTTGAACAATACGCGTTCTCCTGCACCATGTGCCTGACTTCCATTACGAGCGCGTTCCATCTCTACCTCAAGACGCTTCATTTCCAAAGCGTGTTGACGGTCACGCTCTTGTTGCTCTCGCTCTTTCTGTTCTTTAAGTTCGCGCTCCTGTTTCTCTTTTTGCTCTTTAAGTTCGCGCTCCTGTCTTTTTGACCTCTCCTCAATAGTCTCAAGGCATTCCGACAGCTCGTCATCCTCAGCCTCTAACTCAAGAATAGCCTTTAGCAGTTCAGGTTTTCTTAGTTTGTCTGAGAC
Organism: Dermacentor variabilis; assembly: GCF_050947875.1. Taxonomy (NCBI): domain Eukaryota; kingdom Metazoa; phylum Arthropoda; class Arachnida; order Ixodida; family Ixodidae; genus Dermacentor; species Dermacentor variabilis. The sequence goes on from NC_134570.1 coordinate 197,465,148, forward strand.
ATCCAGACCCAACTCTCTTGCAAGCTCCAACAATTTCGGTTTGCGCAACGACTTCAAATCCATGGCTGCTCTGAATGCTGCTTTCTCTACTGCTTACTATTGTCTTGCCGCAAACTAACCCGGCAGCAACGACAACCACAATTACCAGCTCTGTTTCTGACACTAACAAAAGCCTGGCAAAGCTCAGAAGAAGAAAGTCCCGCACTCACCGAACCTCGCAGTCAAGAGTTCAGCGCAGTCGTTCCGCTGCAGGCAACCAGTCATCACACAGGGCTCGTTGCACTGCTCCCGGATCGTCGTTGAGCTGTTCAGCATACAGTCAACTGCATCTCTTTGCTGTTGGCCTCCGTTGTCGCGATCTCACCGCTGGCAGACAGTTGTTTGAAGTCGGAGGCGATCCCACCGCTGCCACCAGATGTTTGGGATCGGACTGCTGGTACGATCTGTTGGGAACTCGGCGCTGACGCCCGTGGTTGTACCTGGGTCGCAAGCCCCAAGGGTAGCGTTGGCCTGGCGGCCTGGGGTACAACTGGAAGCATCCGAAGGTCCCGGCAAAGCATGAGTCGACTGGTAACAACGAAACAACTTGTTTATTTTAACATCGCAAAGAGTTGGCGGTCAGGTTTGACCGTAGTAGAGAGACGGGAGAGCACTTCACTCAACAGAAGAAATCGGAGCCCTCCTTTTGGCGTCCGGGGGCAGCTGTTTTTATACTCTCGCAGTTGAGGGCAAGAAGGAACCCCTCAAAAGACGAGCACGTGAATGTACAATGGGCTAATGGTGACGCACACTGTCGTAGCGATGCCGTAGCACCATGTCGAGCACGATCTCGTAGCACCCTGTCGTGGCGCTGCCGGTCGGACACAATGACTGTAATGAGAGGATGGTCCCTGCTTTGGCATCGCCTGTTTCGGGCACAATGACTGGAACGAGATCCCTGCTTTGGCATCGCCTGTTTCGGGCACAATGACTGGAATGAGATCCCTGCTTTGGCATCGCCTGTTTCGGGCACAATGACTGGAATGCGAGGATGATCCCTAGGCGGTCGCATCGCCGCAGTCGCGCCTGGAAACACCTGGCGATGAGTGTTGCGGCGACGACGATCGGGCCAAAATGTCTGCCGCCCCGCCGCAGTCGCGCCGGCAAAACCACGTGTCGCAGGCGAAACGCAACAACTCCTGCAACACGCGAAGGCGAACACCAGCTGCACACTTGGAAATACGCCATCTCGCATCGTCGTGTTGCTGCTTTCGCAGTTCGGCTTCTTCAGCTCGCTTTTGGTGCTTAGCTGCGGCATCACGCGCTCGTGTAGCAGGGTCAGACTAGCGCCAACGACGTTTTTCTTCGACATTACGTTGCATCCTCTCAGCAGGAGATTCAAAAGCATGCTGTTCTGTTTGTTGCATAGGTGATTTTCAATGAATGTATGCACTCTTCGCGTCCCTTCGCCGAGTGCTGGTCGCTTAAGCCTTACGGGGGTATCATAGCCATTTCTTAAGGGTTAAGAGCCATAGAGAAGGACACGTGATTTTTTTTGTACAACTCGACTAGACGCCACGTTTCTGTTCGTTCTATGCGTGGTTCCAATAATTGTTTGTACTGCACACTTGACTTTGCTGATTGCGTGTAATCTCTACATTAAGGGAAGGATGAGAGGTTCCATTTTTTGCTTGTTTAAGGGGTATGAGCCATTGCTGATGATGATAGCTTTTGTACCGTTAGACTGGAAAACGCGTTTTTTCAAGACCATCGGGGGTCGGAGCCACTCAAAGCTTTCGGCTTAAAAGTCATGCATGACAGCATGTCGCCTCAATCAAGCGGTATTAATCTATATGTTGGCACTGAGACTGCAGAGAAAACTGGGCCACTGAAGCCCACTCTCGCCAGGATATCTGCAGTTTCATTCATGAATAGTCCCCGATTTCCAGATACTCATGCAAGTCTTATTCCTCTATATTAGGCAGGCGCAACATAATGGAATGTATGCAAAGTGTGATTCACTATGGGTCTTCAGTCTTGAACATAAGTATAATGAATTTGTTATTATACCCGCCGTGGTTGCTCAGTGGCTATGCAGTTGGGCTACTGGGCATGAGGTCGCGGGATCGAATCCACGCCAGGGCAGCCGCCTTTCAATGGGCGCGAAATGCTAAAACACCCGTGTACTTAGATTTAGGTGCAGGTTAAAAAATCTCAGGTGCCTCATAATCAGAAAGTGGTTTTGGCATGTAAAACCCCTTAATGCAATCTGTTGTTATAACTACTGACGAAGCTCTTGAAGTTAGCTTTGTCAGGAACAATATTCTCGGCAAAAGCTCAGCCAAACGTACTATCATGAAAACAAGAATTCTAACGCCCAATCAATCAAGAGCAGGGGAGAAAATGCAAAAACTCGCTTTTTTATTGTCTTTAGCATTGTTTGCCTACTTTGGAAGTTTCTAGTCTGTCTGTCTGTCTGTCTGTCTGTCTGTCTGTCTGTCTGTCTGTCTGTCTGTCTGTCTGTCTGTCTGTCTGTCTGTCTGTCTGTCTGTCTGTCTGTCTGTCTGTCTGTCTGTCTGTCCGTCTGTCTGTCTGTCCGTCTGTCTATACTCTTACGCAGAGCCATTTGCCCAAGCTGACCACCGGCATGCCACTAGGTATCTGCTCGTCGTCGTGATGCCCTCGTGGTCGTTCATCATCATCATCAGCAGCCTGGTTACGCCCACTGCAGGGCAAAGGCCTCTCCCATACTTCTCCAACAACCCCGGTCATGTACTAATTGCGTACTAACCCGGCCACCCGGTCAACCCCGGTCATGCACTAATCTCATCCGCCCACCTAACTTTCTGCCGCCCCCTGCTACGCTTCGCTTCCCTTGGAATACAGTCCGTAACCCTTAATGACCATCGGTTATCTTCCCTCTTCATTATATGTCCTGCCCATGCCCCATTTCTTTTTCTTGATTTCAATTAAGATGTCATCAACTCGCGTTTGTTCCCTCACCCAATGTGCTCTTTTCTTATCCCTTAACGTTACACCTATCATTCTTCTTTCCATAGCTCGTTGCGTCGGCCTCAATTTGAGTGGAACCCTTTTCGTAAGCCTCCAGGTTTCTGCCCCGTAGGTGAATACTGGTAAGACACAGCTGTTATACACTTTTCTCTTGAGGGATAATGGCAACCTCCTGTTCATGATCTGAGAATGCCTGCCAAACACACCCCAGCCCATCCTTATTCTTCTGATTATTTCTGTCTCATGATCCGGATCCGCCGTCACTACCTGCCCTAAGTAGATGTATTCCCTTACCACTTCCAGTGCATCGCTATCTATTGTAACTTGCTGTTCTCTTCCGAGACTGTTAAACATTACTTTAGTTCTCTGCAGATTAATCTTTAGACCCACTCTTCTGCTTTGCCTCTCCAGGTCAGTGAGCATGCATTGCAATTGGTCCCCTGAGTTACTAAGCAAGGCAATATCATCAGCGAATCGCAAGTTACTAAAGTATTCTCCATTAACTTTTATCCCCAATTCTTCCCAATCCAGGTCTCTGAATACCACCTGCAAACACGCTGTGAATAGCATTGGAGAGATCGTATCTCCCTGCCTGACGCCTTTCGTTATTGGGATTTGTTGCTTTCTTTATGGAGGACTACGGTGGCTGTGGAGGCGCTATAGATATCTTTCAGTATTTTCACATACGGCTCGTCTACACCTTGCTTCCGCAATGCCTCCGTGACTTCTGAGGTTTCGACACAATCAAACGCTTTCTCGTAATCAATGAAAGCTATATATATAAGGGTTGGTTATATTCCGCACATTTCTCTATCACCTGATTGATAGTGTGAATATGGTCCATTGTTGAGCAGCCTTTACGGAATCCTGCCTGGTCCTTTGCTGGACAGAAGTCTAAGGTGTTCTTGATTCTATTTGCGATTAGCGTAGTAGATAGTTTGTAGGCAAGTGACAGTAAGCTGATCGGTCCATAATTTTTCAAGTCTTTGGCGTCCCCTTTCTTATGGATTAGGATTATGTTAGCGTTCTTCCAAGATTCCCGTACGCTCGAGGTGATGAGGCATTGCGTATACAGGGTGGCCAGTTTCTCTAGAACAATCTGTCCACCATATTTCAACAAATCTGCTGTTACCTGACCCTCCCCAGCTGCCTTCCCCTTTTGCATATATCCCAAGGTTTTCTTTACTTTTTCCGGCGTTACCTGTGGGATTTCAAATTCCTCTAGACTATTTTCTCTTCCATTATCCTCGTGGGTACCACTGGTACTATATAAATCTCTATAGAACTCCTGAGCCACTTGAACTATATCATCCGTATTAGTAATGATATTGCCGGCTTTGTCTCTTAACGCATAAATCTGATTCTTGCCAATTCCTAGTTTCTTCACTGCTTTTAGGCTTCCTCCATTCCTGAGAGCATGTTTTATTCTATCCATGTTATACTTCCTTATGCCAGCTGTCTTACGCTTGTTGATTAACTTCGAAAGTTCTGCCAGTTTTATTCTAGCTGTAGGGTTAGAGGCTTTCATACATTGGCGTTTCTTGATCAGATCTTTCGTCTTCTGCGATAGTTCACTGGTATCCTGCCTAACGGAGTTACCACTGACTTCCATTGCACACTCCTTAATGATGCCCACAAGATTGTCGTTCATTGCTTAAACACTAAGGTTCTCTTCCTGAGTTAAAACCGAATACCTGTTCTGTGGCTTGATCTGGAATTCCTCTATTTTCCCTCTTACCGCTAACTCATTGATCGGCTTCTTATGTACCAGTACCAGTCGTGGTCGTTTCTTCATCGTAATTCCACCTTCGCAATCCGACCCTCGTCATGCCGTCGTCGTCAAGCCTTCTGCACTGACCCAGGGGCTCGAGTTGTCTAATAGCTTGAGCCGCTAGGCATATGCTCGTCGTCGATGCATTCTCGGCATTCCTGCTATATCATCGGACTCTCGTCATGACATTGTCTTCATGACATCATCGTCATGTAGCCGTGATGCTTTTGTTATTATACGTTCATCGTGAGGCCATCGTATTCGTTTCATAGTCGGCCCTCCAGCTTCGTCATTCTGCGCCGTCAGGTCATCGTCGTCATCCTATTGCTTTATACAATTTTCATGCCACCATCGATATACAATCGTCACGCATTCGTTATCATACCGCTGTGGTGACGATCCCATCATCGTTCTCTCGCAGTCATTATCACCTCGTCATGGTGCCGCCGTTATGCCATTGTCTTCCCACAGTCGTCGTTATATCATTCTCGTCATGCGGTCATTGTCATGCTTTTATTTACCATCGTCATGCATCACTTCAGAAGCATCATCTCATTGTCGTCACCGTCATTGCCATACCACCTTGGCTATTTTATCGACGTAATTCTATTTTCGTAATTTTACCGTAAGCGTGTTGTCCTGATTCATTCGTGAATGTCACTTTATCGTGGTCATCGTATAGTCGTCAGACGGTCACTGTCCTGCATGCGTTATCATATTATCATACCTTTATCGTAATGCCATCGTAATTCGTTTCTTTCGTCAGCTTTCTCATCCGGTTGTCGTCGTACCTTCGTAGTCGTGACATGGCCCTCATGCCATAGTCATCCCCCTGTTGTCGTTGTACCATCGTCATCACTTCGGGATCGACATCTAATTCCTTTCATGGCGCCGACATCAAACCGCCCTTGGCGCTCTATCAACCTCATTACATCGACGGCGTCGTCGTCATACAATCGTCGTCCTGCCATCATGCTCATAGGCATCCCTCACAAGCGAAAGCCATAGCAAAATAGGCCGGTACCGTAGATCACATGTAACCGAAGCAATGGAAGTCTCAGACGATTCTAAATAAGTGAGACTTGAGCAATGCAGGGTTTTGCTACAAGGCGTGAATGCTAATCGCATTACCTTCGACAGACATCGTGACATGGGTTCAGGCCTAATTTTCTTCAAATATTGGTGCACCCATGGCAATGACAATATCTATCGCTGGACGTGGTAAATGATCCAGTAACGAACCTATTAAAATGCTGCAGGAAAGATATGTATAATTGCGAGCACATGTATCATCAAAATTATTTACAAATTCTCTCCCACCGCCAATAACTGGTAGATAACTGATGAGTACATTCAAAGGTTAAACCTGGCTCTTTACAAATACTATCTGTGGTGCATGAAATGCCGGTCAATGAACTACCCAAATTAACGCCGACTGGGAAATAATTTATAGTTACTCGTTCCTTATCTTCACTTCTTGTCCCCCTCTGTGGTCCCTGTTCATCGTCTTCTCTGACGCCTTAGGCGCAGACCGGCTCATTTACTAGGACGATACATTTGCTGAAGATATGCGAAAAATGCATTTTTACAGCGAGGCTGTCAAGGGCTAATTTCCCCACTATCGTGTCCGCGTGTAGAAAAAAATCCCCAAGATAGTGCAATGCTGGCTGACCCGTGGCGGAGGCGAAGCTGGCATTGAGCCCTCCCCATACGTGGGTCGATACCAAAGATAGTGCGATACTGGCCCGACTCACGGTGGAGGTGAAGCAGGCTTTAAGCGCTCCCCATACGTGAGCCGATCTCGTAGATAGTGAAATGCCGGGCCGACTCGCAGTGAACGTGCAGTTCGACATCTGACATTTTGACGAGTTAGCTGGTCATCCCTCTTCACAGAGTGGAAGGGCACTGAGTTCTTTTTGCGTGTTTATAACTACTGTAGCGGCCATGATGCGCAATAAATCCGCATGAAAGCATTTTTCACGCAACGTACAGCTCTTGGGCACCACGTTTTCATAAATATTAGGTATGCGCGTACTGCTATAACTCGAGAAAAAAGTGCCTTACTATAGGCTATATTGCCCATTTTCAAGGAGTTATAAAAATGAAGAAATCGCTAATAAATTAGGAATGAAATCTTAGGTGTATGTTCAATCTTCATTTTCCTGAGAAGCATTAGTCCTGCTTTCTGAATGAAGGAATGTAGTTTTCGCAGCGGGTTTTATGGCGCATGCCTTCGAGACTTCCAGCAAAACTCCAGTTGTGCTTAAGCCGGTGAAGCTTTCTCAGTGTTTCTTTCCGGGAAATATATTCTACGAATTCACGTTCCTTGTTATACCATAATCCTACAACCTACCAACCTCTAATTTCTAAAAGGAAATAGAAGGTGACTCTACGTTCCGGTTTCGACTGCTAGTATAGAATGGCTGAAGTTTTTTATTATTTATTCATTTATTCATTTGCAGGTACTGTTGGACGATTGGGCCGTTACAGGGATGGGGTACAAATATAGCACAAAGCCCATCATTACTTACATAAAGCAGCACTGTACAGCTAATGCATAAATTTGCAAGTCACAACGTGCCATTATACATAATTATAATACGAAATCTGACATAACAAGCGTCATGTCAAACATAAAGCAGCAATCTATAGCCGAAAATGCATCTCTATACTACATTCCACAACTTGCATAATGCATGTTAGATCACATACATCACAACATTATACAAATTAATACTACCCATCTACAACTTACACGGGATATCTAAGATCATGAGAATTCACTTAGAAAATATTGTGTAAACTTGGTTTCAAAATGTTCTACAGTTTGAGAATCACATATAGCATTCGGTAAATCACTCCAGTCTCATATGGCTCTAGGAAAAGAAGAGTGTGCATATGTGTTCACAGGAGATTGAGGTACTAGAAAGTTTCTGCGGTGGTCACTTCGACGGCTGCGGACTTGTCGCGGAATTAGGTGCTGCATTGCATCAAAGTTAAATAAATTTTGAGAAAGCAAGAACAAGAACTTTAATCTGGCTATGCGACGGCCTTCCATGACGGGGGGTAAATTTAGTTCTTGCAGCATCTCAATTACTGAATCAATGCGGGAGTACCTTGAACGAATAAATCTAGCCACCCTTCTTTGCACCCGCTCAATTTTATGAATTGATCCTTTTTGGTAGGGGTCCCATAAGACGCCTGCATATTCCAGTGTATGCCTTACTATTGTTAAATTCTCTGTTAACTTCACGAGGCCTGGAGCGATCGAGTTTTAATTTGCGACGTAAGAACCATAACTTTTTTTCAGTGATATGTCGAGTCCATTTGAGGTCTTGAGATATTCTTACTCCTAAGTATTTACATTTGTTAAGGGTAGTTATCACAGTGGAACTTCGTTGATAATTAAAATTTAGGGCGTGCTTAACCGTGTTTGTAACACGTAAAACAAGTTTTTTTCTTTATTTACACACATTTTACAAGTTTCACACCATTCGTCAACAGACACCAGTGCATCGCTGAGAATTTTTTTATTTTTGTGGTTACATATTTCTCGATAAATAAAACAGTCGTCGGCGAACAGTCGCACAGTTACGGTTTCATTATAATCTGTACAAATATTGTTAACATAAACGAGAAATAATACCGGTCCAAGCACAGACCCCTTAGGAACGTCTGAAGTTACAAATAAACGATCGGACTAGTAGCCGTTTATACCCACGTACTGCGTCCTACCTGATAGATATGACCTGACCCATTCCACTGTATTGTTGTTTATTCCAAGCTGTTTCAATCTGATAATGAATTCATTATGAGGAACCCTATCAAACGCTTTTCAAAAAGGAAGCCATATTCCACCAACCTGTTTTTCGTTATGTATTGCTTTTGAAAAGTCATGGATTCTTTTCAACGAGCTGCGTGACATTTGACAGTTTTTGTCGGAAGCCAAGTTGGTTTGAATGTAGTGCTTTCTTATTTTTTAGGTACTTATATATTGCTTTTGATCTTATATGTTCGAGGAGTTTGCAGCAGACGCAGGTTAAAGAAATTAGTCAATAATTTTCACTTTTCTGCTTGTCACCGGTTTTGTGTATCGGTATAACTTTTGCAACAAGCCTGTCGTCTGGGACCCGTTTTTGTTGCAAGGATGCATTAAAGATAATTTCTAAGTATCGAGCAACTCATTTAGCATATCGATATTATCACTGTTTTGAGCCTAATTGTTTAAAGCTTTTACCTCGCCCGTACATCACTTCTGAATTTAAATTCGGCCCGTTATTAACCCTCCAAGCACCGAGAAAGCCTATGTGTACATCAACAAGCCTAAGCATGCGCGTTAACAGAATGATGTTATTATCCCGTTCCTTTGCTTAGAATGCTAAAATAATGTAACGATACATTATGTAACTTTTTTTACCGTATGAACTGACATACTAATTTATTTGCTGTTCATAATTCTTATTTTTATACTAACAACCATGTACTATTAGTTCTTAATCATGTTCTCACCTAAGTGATACCCCAAAAAAGGACCCTTCAAAAAATAAATAAAACAAATTATTATCACAAATCTTTTGAGCGAGTTTAGAAAAGCGCTTTGCTGTAAAGTGTTTCGTTGCTTCCCAGTCGTAGTTTCGTTGAGCTCTAGAAAGGGGTGCAGACGCCTGGCAACGAGACCTTCCGAATATGTACACCTGCATGTAAGGCTCATCGTCAATCAGTTTGCTTACGTCATCAATGCGCTTTTACGCAAGTTTACTTTTTCTGGTGAGAAGTCATTTTAGTTGACAGGTATATTGAAGGAGCAGCAGTGATGCTTTATTTTTATTTATTTTATTTTCGATACTGCGAGCCCTTTCTTATTGTTTGGCCACAGGGTGGGCAACATCGCAACGCTAAGAGTAAATATATGAAAGCGTAATGCGAGCAGCACATTGCAAACTGAAAGTAATTATGTCTATACAGCACGAAACGGCATAAAACACAGCAGCATCGGAACAGCCTAGTCCAACTCTATATAAAAAATAAATAACATCGAAATTAAGCGTTTAATCATTCTAGCTTTAAGAAGAAAACTCCAAAGCGAATTCGTACCGTCAACTTTTTTTCATTCAGTGGTTTTTAAAGTGTTCGCAAGCATTTACCTCCACTCCTTCACTTCTTCATTGTTAAATAAGCCGCAAAGAAAAAAATTAACAGCAGTGACAAATAAAAGAAAAAAAATATAGACGCCTTGGTTTGAGTTCTTATGATACGTTCGTCGTTTCCAAACGCAATGCTTGGCGCGCGGCCATGTGCGCACACTTTTTTTTTATTTCCTTCGCTGCTAAATGTTGCTGGACTGGCTCGCACTCCAGCCATTCTCATGCTCGCCTAACTTTTACGCTGTGTGCGTTCATAAGCAACCAGCCATTGCCCAGGAAGGGTTTTTCGGTTTGTCGTTTTTCAGGACTACTGACTGAAATACCTCTACGGCAGGTAGGCCTGCCCCACTGTCCAAAGAATGCTGAATAAATAGACATGACAAAATAAGTTTCTTGAAATTTTCACGGTAAGAGTTATGCCACGATAATACGCGCCAAATTATGAATAACTAGCAAATAAAAGATATCAGAAATATTAAAATGCGAATACTATAAAACGGTAAAATGTTGCATGCAATTGTTCATTCCTCGCTAAAAAAATTTAGGATTGCGTCACAAACCTTTCGTTAGTTATACAAAACAAAAAAAACAAAAAGCGCATCGTACGAGTTCCGTGCAAACACTCCAACAACTTCAAACAAAAGAAATTCCTCCTCGGAATAATAAAACCGATGTTAAGAAACCATAAATGGTCCTGGTCATTCGGTCTTGTCGCAGAAATGGCATGAAGGGAACGGAGCCCGAGTGGACGTGTTTTGGTAAAATGTGAGTTGAAGGACGCGACAATGCCGACTCGCAAACGAAATGCCGTTATAACCGTAATTAAGATGCGGAAATTCAGAAGGGCACAATGAGGTTCTGGCGGCGTAAATTCCTACTGAGCTAGAAGATTTCAGTTAAAGAAACAAAAAGCTGCACAGCACAACGTGCAGACACTCACCATGGTAGCGTAGTGGCTATGGCGTTGTGTTGCAAAACTAGAGGTAGCGGGTTTGATCCAGGACGCGGTGGCCTGATTTCAATCAGGGCGAACGCAAAAACGCGCCATACCTAAATTTTAACCCCATGTGGTTATAATTATTCGTGTTTCCCGCACTACGGCGTGCCTCGTAATGAGATTGTGGTTTCGGCACGCAAAACCCGATCTGGAAGGGCACACAGCTGTTCTGGATCCGGCAGAGCCAGCAGTCGTGTGCCACTGGAGCTCTGGACGCTTACGCAGCCTTTTCCTTTCTGTTATTTTGTCTCCTCTTCAATAAAGTCTTCCATAGATACACACATGCACTCGATAATTTATTTTACACCGTATGCAGAAGAAGATGCAGCCTGCGTTCATGTTGCGCTTTTCATTATTATTATTGCTGTTTGGGAGGCTCACCCAGTTAGCGGGAATTATGTAGCTAATGGACTTGCGACATTATAAGAATACACGCACACATTAATAGAAATGGCTGGAAAAACATATCGTTTGTCAGTCAGCCTCATTTGAATTGGGTGTCGAACGGAACCAAAACTGAACATAAAAAAAGGAACGGAACCGTCATTTTCAGCTCACTCAAGAGCAAGCCAAACCGTTATATTCGCCCCGTGCATCTTGGAACGGACCCCTAACAGGAACTCAGTTTAGTAGCCGTTCAAAGTTGGTTCGACCAATGGTTGAAAAGGCTCTTCGGGTTAGCGTTGCCATTTAAGCAATTTTATCGCTGTCTTTAGCGACTTTCATGTCAGTTTATCAACAATCATTTTTTTTTTGTATTTAGCTTCTGGCAACCTTACTTTTGTGAAAATAAACAACATCTGACCACATTTTGGTGCTCGAGGTTAGGAAACTTGCATTCAAATTTTGCTCCTAGAATGGTGCTGAAGAAGATACATGTAAGTGCCGGCAATCGGCTGAACGATGCTTGAGCTCTATGAAAATTGTGACGTAATAGCTGCCTTGATATCGGGGGTCTTCGCACTCTGGTTCGTTGAACGATGGACTTCAAAGGATTCAAATTGTGTTCTCGCGGTCTTTATATTTTATTCATTCACAAAACACATTTGAATTTATTTAACAATGCGGATTCTACACATTCATTATTTATTTTATTACCTACCTTAAGTACATCAACTGGTCGACACTTACAAGCGTACTAGTAATTAGGCTTAGCGAAACATAGTGCTATAAATTTTGTGATGAGATTCACAGCGCAGCACGTGGACACTGAGTCAGGTCGACAGTAGAAAGAACAGACATCGTAGTGGCTGGGCTCGTTCATGCGAGTCTAAACACAAACAACTTTCTTTTCTCGTGGCTTTTCGACGAATCAGTACTACACGAGCATTTCAGGTAGATGAAGGGGCGGAAGAGTAGAACCTTACTTGTACAAAGCTAACGTGTTTGTCATCGGCGTGTCACAACATCTTTCCCTCCTTTCAGGAGCATCGGGAACTAGAAAATTTCCAGGCAACGTGTACACGAAGTGCCGTTTTGTGCTAGAAAACTCGTGCTGTTGGAAATTGAGCCGCATTTGTAGCTTCTCAAGTTTAAGGTAAACTGAAACTTCCAGCTGTCATCTTCCGTTTGTAGGTGATGATATTAATAAGGCAAAAGCTCACTGCACCATGCTAGTAAATGTATTATTTATTCCCCGCCCACACGGACCCTAGGGAAACCACGAATGTTTAGGCAGACGGGTTATGCCACGTACGTTAGGCTCACAGTGTAGCATTCCTTAAAAAATTAAAAGCGCTAGTCACTTTTCAAAAATATTTAGTGGAATTTCAGCGACATTTATGTGTCACTTTAGCGACACGAACGCATATTGACCTAACGTTACTTCGACGGGTGCCTCTTTAACCGGCTGCATGCTATACAGAGCACAGTGCGAATTGTAGGAAATGTCGTTAGCACAGGCCTGTGTAGTTGCCAGATCTCAATATTGTAATCTAGCCACGATAACAAAGCAGTCAGTGCCAACAGAGCGAGTCACGAAAAAAAACTTTCTATAGAGTCAACTTGGGCCCAGAAAAGCAAGTAACACTCAACGTGCAACATTATCGGCAATTACAGTTGATGGTCTTAAGAATGTGATGAAGCGTCAGCGAAGCTTCCACAGAATCCCACATGTTAAAAATGTCGGCATGTTGCAACCGGTGTCATCTGTGTTTCCGGGAAACAACTTCTGTCAAGAAAAAAATTAAGAATAATGACGTCAGACGAGGAAATAAAAGTGACATCGACATTTACATTTCTTGGCGTGAATGTTCAATTTCTTTTAAGTTCCCGCATTTATACAACTACTAGAGCATTTTTTTCCTCACATTGCAGCACACCTCAGGTTGTGCACTAGTATGTCTGTATAAGAGTGGCCTGTGTCTCAAAGTGAACGTAACTAGGCTTCTAATGACGGCCATTGGTTTTGTATGTTACTTAAGACCGTGAGGGACTAGGTTGAGAATTATTTGCAGTGCGAAAGAGGTTTCAAAAGACACCACTTCTATTAGGACACAACTATACAGCCAGTATACATAAGCGAATAAGAAAATATGTTTCAACGGATGAAAAAGAAGTATGGCCGACACACAGTCACAATATTGCAATGGATGTGAAAACTATTCACACAATCCTCGGAGAACTCAAAATTTCTTACAACGCCATGCATTTGTATGAGAGAGTTATCAGACAAAACAGCATTGCGCCATATTGCCACTTAAAAAGAATTTCAACCAACTGGTGCCCGCACTGCGCACGGGGCTTGTGTTAGGAGAAAGGAACGAACACTGCACGGCGTTTCCTCGCGTACCGCGCCGCTTTTTTCGGGACACAGCTCTCGTCGGATGCAGCAGCGTCAAAATGCAAAATAAGGCGCAGTTTGCAGTTACGTCTTCCCATTCTAAGAAATGCCGTGTGCTAGCTTCTTCAAAGCTTGAAGAGAATAGCACGCCGCGCCATGCACAAACACGAAAATAAATGAAAAAGCGAACGCGCTCAATTCACCAGCGCCATTCCGCAGGACATCAAAGCAGTACAGCAGCGTGCAGAGATCGGCTAAACTTGGTGCCAGAACCACTGGTCTGTAAGAGTCACTGAGAACCAACTTTCATATTTTAAGATGAATGAAACGCACAGTTCCTATTTTACGGCTCCAAAATTATCTCGAAGTTAATTGCTACTTTATTTGGTAGTACAGGGCTCAAAACGTTTTGACCATTTTTTTCCACACAGGTTTATATGATTTGAGTGTTTGTCCCCATTCACCGAATCATGCTTCAGTCGCTCTGCACCACATGATGAAACGTAGTGGCATAGCAGCTATGGTGTTGCGCTGCGAAGCGCGAGCTCGCGGGACCAAATCCCTACCGCGGCGGCGGCGTGCAATAACGCCAGCATCCCATGTATTGGGAGCACGATCCCCTGGTGGTGAACATGTTTTAATGAGTGCTCCGCTACGGCGTCCCTCGTAATCGAATCGTTCATTTGGCACGTAAAACTTCAGAATTCATTCACTACATGATGCCTCCAGCAGTATATTTTTGGCATGCTTTTCATTTCAAGTTGCCCTACATATATGGACCAACCTTGCCTGTTGCGCGGATCAGTTGGGCCGGCTATTTATGCTTATGCTGAATAATCGTATATTACGCTCGCGTACGTTCGAGAATGTGCAGTACACCACCATTCACATCGCGTGCGCAATGTTATCAGACAAGATCGTTTCGTTGAACTCTACTGAAGGCCTTGCACGCCTATATAACCGCGTTATTTTCTTCAATTCTCAGTGATGTGACCCAAGACTAAGTTAATTTACGCAAGCTACATGACTGTGTCTGAAAACACTTTAGCGCAATCGCCATATTGTTTCACACAAGATCATCTTTATGTCACAGTACCGATCAAGTTGTAGCAATTAGAGCTGTCATTGCATGGCACGGTGCACGAAAGTTGTGAAAATGTTCCGCTTATGTTATAGGCCGAATATTTTGTCAAGCTAATAACGCTACACAAACGCACGGATGGTAATGACCGCCGGCAACACGGTCACACATGATCCTCATGTAGCACACGGAACTCGCTCTTTTCATTTGTAGCAAACAGTTGCAGTAGTGAAGTGGCACGATTCACTTGCGAGGCAGAACAATTTCCCCTTGCTGGGATCAGAATGGCACCACAAGTGGACACTTCAAGCTGAGGCTTCCTGCGTAATTTCTAAGTCGCGCAATCATGTCGCGCGTAAGTCGCGCAATTATGTGCTTAGAACAAGTGTACCAATCCTGCGATATGCTATGCCTAGTTCAGATTCCTCTGTCTCACTTTTCTTCTTTGTCATTTTTTTATTCTTCTTTTTTTACCGCTGCTTGATGTTCACGCCGTCTAATCCATGTTTTGGTGCAATCCAAAGATTGCGAAATAATCAGCACATCCCGACAAGAAGTGGCTAAAGCATGCGCTGGCGTCTCGATACAGCCTCGTCATTTGCTTAAAACAACGCCAAATGCATTGTAGTATGTGCTTGAAACACAAAGCGGCGACTAAATTCAAATATTTACGACGAATAGAGAGTGGAACGGTCACACAGTGCGCTCTCGATACGTGCAGTCACTCATCTCATTACAGTGCAATGACAGTGTCTCACAACCACATGCTTATGCACATCGCCACAAAAATATGCATACCAGCATTTACGACAGCTCTAAGACTACGGCACAAACAGTCTTTAGAGGATATGCCTGGTGCGCGCGCACATGTAAATATGTAATGGCTAAGAAACGAAACAGGCAGCCATCCGCTCTATGCGTGGTTCAGGCAGCGGGCGCGAAGCGGTGCATCCGCAAGATCTCGCAGTCAGTATAGTCGACGATAACTTTCTTGAAGCTTCGGATACATGTAGGCGCGTCTTGGAGCGAGGGATAAATTTGTAACAGTTGTTATACGGTGAAATGTGTTCCTCCGGAAACATGAAAGATATGCGAGTGTCAATACATTAGTCGCTTACCGGTCCTCAACCTCAACGGGCGAGATTCACCCAGGTGTGAGGCAGCCGTCAGGTGCAACTAAACGAAAACAAATGTGATTTGAATGCATTGGTCATGGTGGTGGAATTAGAAAAAATCACAGTACACATGCGCGCCTCAAGTTGCAGTGTATTCAGTTTTGTGGGTGATATTAAAGGCAGCAGCGATTCATCGGTCCGCGTAACGTAGAGGTCTAAATTCGCGGCGGGGGTCAAAAATGCCGTTTTATGAAAATGTTCATGCTCCTCAGTTCCGAACCGTTATGAATACTTATTAGGCTGTAAAACTGGTTAGAAACCTTATATTTTTGCTTCGTAGCTGAACCTGAGTCCAACGGCGAAATGTGCTCGAGTGTGAACGAGAACCAGAGCCGAGCTTGAATACTTTTTGGTTGGGCATCCAAGATTTGAGATACGTTACTGAGCAGCCGGCATAGAAAGAGTGAAAAATGAAACGCGGCAATGTACTTTTTGAAATGCAGTTGATATCAATCGATAACCAGGGTCTATAAGCCAACGACGCGTTGGATTTGCTCACGGCTTGGCGCTTGTTTCTGTGGGCTGGGATTCGTCATTGCATTTTACCTTCGTAAACAACAGAGGCGGAAAGGAAAGCGCGAGCAAGGAGCCCAACAGAACCTGTTGCAAGCCCTTGCGGAAAACAAAACGTGAGTGGGAAGAGCTAAGGTGAGAGCGACGTCCTTCTATCTCGACCTTACGTTTGACAACGTTCGCCAACAGCACATACCGCGCGGCGGCCGATTCTTCTCACTGCCGAGTAGGGACGATCTATTCTTTAGTCGCATACAAACGTGACCTGGCACGTAAATACATGGTGTAGTGTAGAGCAAGATAATCTGCTGCTTTCAGAAAACGCCGGATTTTGACGCTGTTCATTTGGGACGGCGGAATGGTTTTCGGCGAAAACGTCACTGAGTGGAAATTGAAGGCGATAGAAACGTGAGTGGAGCTTTATTTTCGTTCGGTAAACTTAAGTGCGCAAACATGAATGTGGGCAAACTAGACGACGTGCTCGTTCTTGTTTGTGTAAAGGCCAACAGCTTTCTGTAAAAGAAAAGCTAGAGCCATTGAGCATAGCAGATGTGGCCTCCTGTCGACAAATTGCTTGTCAATCGCTTCCGAAAGCAAGAGGGTACTTACACGCTTCTCTAGTTTGTTCTTGACTCTCTTCAAAGACCTCGCAATAATGTTTCTCAAAGAGGTGTTCATACGAGCTTCAATTGGAAAATATGGCATGTATAACTTTACTGCATGTATTTCGGTATTCACATGGCCCTAACCGTTGCATCTTAACGAGGCCGCTACCTTCGTTAAGGGGTTTACCGGCTTTTTGGCTGTGCACCCGCTGTTGTGTATGAGTGTCTCAGGTTCGCAAAAAGATTTGATTTGCCTTACATTGGAAGAGCGACAGTATATTCCCTTCTTATATTAACCCGAGTAGCTAATAAGGGTCAAATTGCATTCTCTGCTTCACACACTATAAATGAGAAACTGTAAAATAATGCAATTTCTCTCGCGAAAATTTCACGGGCTGCAGTAATTTTATTAGGTGTTTTTTAGTGTAAAGAATAAAATCTGAAAAATAAACACACCAGCTACTAAGATACGCTCATAATAAGATGTTTGTTGTGATGAGCGAACATATTATTTGCTTTAATAGCGACGCCTTACATAGTATAAAACTTCACAACGTAAATTTTGATTATAGGGCATTAACGATAAAATACTTACTCAGTTGCTTCCAACAGGGTTCGGTTTTTCCAAACAAAAATATATAATGAGAATCCATGTGCAACACATATCCTCAATGCAAAGAAATGTTTGATTACTACCATACAACGCGCATATTGCAGTCGCGCCCTTAAGCATCTGCATGTAACCAGATACAACCAGCCCTTTACGTCGCCTATCCAATCAGCTCTACCTTGGAGAAAGTCTAGTTGAACTGGATGGGCCGGTTCAGCATCTCTTACCCGTTGCGACGCATCGACGATGCGTAGGATTGTCTACAACATGCCATGTTTTTTTTCTTTGTTAAATGTTAATAGAAGTTGATGAAAAGGTTGGTGAAAAAACACCATTTCTGGCACCTGACGGGCTTTATGAGTCTACTCTTCTCCTGTTTTGTCTCGGTTCTGCGCCTGCCACCTTTCAGCGTACGATAAACACCATCCTTGCTTAATTCAAGTGGCAAACTGCCTCGTATGTTTGGATGACATCGTAGTATTCTCGAGCACGTTTGACGAACATAACGCACAACTCAAGAGCGTCCTCGCTCTGGTCCGTAATGCCAACATCGCCATTAGGCCGCAAGAGTGCTATTTCGACCTCCAAAAGCTCAAATTTCTTTGCCATGTAGTTTGCCTTAAAAAATGGTGTTAAGCTGCTACGCATGAAGTCGCGCGATCGAATCCCGACCACGGCGGCCTTATTTTGATTTGGGCAAAATGCGGAAACACCCGTGTTCTTAGATTTAGGTGCACGTTAAAGAACTCCAGGTGCTACACATTTCCGGAGTCCTCTAGGGCGTGCGTCATAATCAGATCGTGGTTTTGGCACGTAAAAACCCATAATTGAACTTAATTTTTGGCGCTAAAGGCACTCTACCAGACTCCGACAAGATAGCTGCCATGGCCAAGTTCTCACCACCAGACAAGAAGGCTGTCCAGTGCTTCCTTGCTTTGTGCGCATATTGTAGGCGTTTCGTCAGGGAACTCTCGATGATTCTTTTGCCTCTAAACCCGCCGTAGTTGCTCAGGGGCTATGGTGTTAGGCTGCTGAGCACGAGGTCGCGGGATCGAATCCCGGCCACGGCGGCCGCATTTCGATGGGGGCGAAAACACCCTTGTACTTAGATTTAGGTGCACGTTAAAGAACCCCAGGTGGTCTAAATTTCCGGAGTCCTCCACTACGGCGTGCCTCATAATCAGAAAGTGGTTTTGGCACGTAAAAAACCCCATAATCTAATTTTGCCTCTGAGCTGAGCCTGTCAGCCTCGTATACTACAAAAAATTCGTTTTTGGTAGAAAACACGCACAAGCACAGAGAACAGTTTACCATGTGTTGCCATTTTTTCACTGAAATATTTTTTCGAAAGGACCATTAAAATAATTGGCAATGTTCTTGAAATCAATTTCTAAATCTGAAACTGTAATTGAACATTGCCCGTATAGCGAATAGCCTGAGGCTTCAAGAAAACTAGTCGCTTCTTTAGGGGAATGGTGCTCTTGACAACCTATATTTGTGGCACTGAGATTATTTGGTGGCCTTTGCTGATTCATTCCGTGATTCCGTAGAGAACAGTGCTGTTAATCAGCACAACTATGGCACAGGTCGTCAGCAAGTGCGCCTCAAAAGCCGCGGTTCGCGTTCGGCAAATAACGTACCCCGCAATAGAGGGTGCCTCGATACCACGCTTCTCCATACAGGCTGGTGACACTTCCACTTGCCCGGCCATATTGTGTGGGCACACGTAAAGCCTTGCTATGACGGACAGCGTAAACTAAGGTTCTGCGCTCAATGACAGTGCGAACATTTTTTTTTTAAATTTCGCACTTCACACAATTACGTGCATTGCATTACTTGCATCTCACTTTATTTATGTAGGTGGAACTCTTGCAGTGAAACAATATTAGAATAATTTTCGAGCCCAGCAGATAAGTCTTCGTTTTTGCTGACAAATTTGTTTGGCTGAAATGCCATGAAAAGATATTGAATAAAACCACGTGAACAAATATGGCAGCCTTACCAATACCTGAAGGCACTTGAATTATTGAGATGGAAATGGTGCATCTGAAAGCTAAGAAGGATAAAGGCTAGGTGGCCGAACACAGCTTTAGATTAACGGAGACACACTTCAGGAGTGCCAAAAATTACGCTGAATTCGCCAAAATATGCTGAATTTCAAAGAAGGAAAAATGTAAAAACTGCTCTGCACATATATTTAGGTGAACGTTAAAAAAACCCAGGTGGTCAAAATTATTTCGAAGTTCTCACTATGCGTAATAGTCAGATCCTGGTTTGGCACGAAAAACCAGAAAATTTATTATCTTTAATAAGTTGTAAGTAAAAGCAAGGCACAGTGTACGCAGGATCTTTAAACACTGATAATGGAACGTAATCCTTGCAGTAAAAGCCCGTGCGTTGGGCTTGCGAAAATATCCTGCCTACAGTATAGTGTAGTACTTGATGCCTGTATAAGTGTACCGCTTAAATGTTTTGTTTGTGCTACGACCAATAGATGAACACA
This sequence comes from Dermacentor variabilis, assembly GCF_050947875.1. Taxonomy (NCBI): domain Eukaryota; kingdom Metazoa; phylum Arthropoda; class Arachnida; order Ixodida; family Ixodidae; genus Dermacentor; species Dermacentor variabilis. Next base: position 197,485,320 of record NC_134570.1, read on the forward strand.
GCAATGTGAGAAACAGAAGCATAGTGAACAATCTCACCAAAAGAAAGGGAGCGTTTACTTCCAAAATACATAGCTGTGGCTTCAGCAAAAGTAGATGAAGGCAGCCTGGAAACCGATATGTATTTAGAGGCAGCTCATTAACACGTTCGCCTGCTTGGAGCCATAGGAGGCCACGCGCATAAGCTTGAGAGCATTGGCTCGTACAACCAGTGTGAGTTAGTTTCTGTGCCTCAACAAGACAAAGCTCCCCAAGAACATTTTCTTAAGAATTGGATGCTCAGCACATTGTTTTGTCACCCTGTGTTTGAGCAGACCTCTGCTCGCTTTGATTTGATGACTCAGACGGCAAACGCCTAGTGCATCAGAAAATTTCCTGAAGACCACTTTACACGCCCGCGCAAATTTAAGCATCGTGGCTTAGATGAACAAGGTTCTTTTTCCGGCGATCTGGGTCGCGGGGAAATTCTAAGACATAGGTGCCCTTTTGCCGTTGAGCTGGTGCACAAATCTGCGCTGCAAACGGGCATGACGGTTTATTTATTTTTTTTCGACAAGAATGTCACGTACCTTTCATCTCCCGTCGCGAGCTTGAAAAGTCAACTTGGCGAACACGTCTGCAGCACTGTTCAAATTACAAAAGTCAGGCAGCACGACAGCGCCGCATTGACTACGCACGCTCGTTTACGGCTGCCCCAGTTCAACTCCGACGCAATATGGCCAAGTTTCGGCACTGCCCTTGTCAAAGAATAGCGTCAATATATCCAAATCGAGAGCCAGAGCTCCCCGCAACGCCCATCGATTGAAATCGGCAACCCCAAAGGCGCTGCCATGTTGCAACTCTTTCCAGGCGTGCAGGCGCTGTTGCGAGATTGCGACTTAGACGAGACGTGCAATCAACGCTATCCCGAGCTTCTCGGCAAATGGTATAGTGCCATCTAGTTGACGCAAATTCATGCTTTACGCACTGTAACTTATTCACCAAAATTTTGTAAATGGTCCGCGAATCACTTGAAAAATGGCAAGAATGAATTTACTTATTGGCTCTACGTGCGTGCAATGTTTATTTTTCCATCTTATCTTGAATATCTTCAATATTACGGAAATGAAAGGCAACACCTTTTTCGCGCCGATTTCGCTCTAGAGTTAGTGCATGAACACTATGGGTCAAAGTGTGTTACTGCCGTCAAAGGCGGCAGGCGGCGCTGACGTTGAAGCCCCCAATACCACCACAGGAGAACGCGCGTCCTCCTCTGCGTCGGTGCATCTATCCCAGCCTTTGACCAGCCAACCAAAAAGAAGAAGGTAGTTGCTTTAGAAGTGCACTTAATGCTTAATATTTTATAAAAAGCGCTCTTTCCTCCACTATATGAGCTGGAAATATCGGTAGGGGTAGGTTAGAATGACTATACTATGCACATTTAAGATTCGACAGAACTCACCATTCCTGAAAACAGTGTTTACATGGGAAGCTATAAACTTAACTAATAAATATTGACTATGCAAATATAAAAGCGTAATTCCGGATAGGGCACGTTCAATCTATTAGAAGGAAGAATGGCTAGATGAGAAGATGCGGTACCTTACGAGTGGACTTGCACATGTTGCAGAAAAAGTAATAATTACGATTATAATTAGTTCTTTAGAGAACCTAATTCATTACACTTTCTAATTACTGCCTCACGAAAGTAAATGCGCAATCATTAAATAATTATTCGGTTACATTACCGTCAACTTCCCCCTGATTCATTAACGCTGCGCAAATACAGTAAATACAACGACCTCGCCTGAGTCTCTCAATTCGTCCTCTGCAAACCTTCACGGGTTGATTATCTTCAAGAATTAAACGTCAAACGTTCCTTCACTAATCTTTCCTCGCTCTATCATGAGGATATCTGCCACGACACTGAAAGCTCAGTCATTGTGCGCGCTGGACCGTAGCCGTTGTGATGTAATTTACGAACACCTCGCGCTGAACTCTATAAAACTGCCGCAAAGCGAGGGTCCCGGTTCTTCGTGAAGTGTAAAGCATCATTATTGCATTGGGTAGGAGAATGCACTACTAATAGCGCCAGTAAAAAAAAGAAAAATGTTCCCTAATTATATCCCTAGCATCGCTGTTTCACATTGTCAGCTGCGACAGCGGCTCACGGACGCAGGCAGACAGCGCACGTCTGTTTCTAAGTTGGCGACCAGCACTTTGACGTTCCAAGGCAAGACCTGCCGTGTGGCGCTGCATTCAGACTTGGCTACAATAACCGGCTGGCGTACATTGAGAGACAAACGACGTCTTCGCCACCCCCAGCCTATTTAAAACCCAACACTCCCCACGCACGAATGTCGCTGCTGCTGCCGCAATCTGTAAACAACGGACGGAAGCTCCTGTATTTTATCGTTGGTGGCTGGTGGGCGTGGAACTGTACATTTTCGCAGCTGCGGCAGCGGCTCACGGACGCAGGCTGACAGCGTGCGTCTGTTTTTAAGTTGTCGACCAGCACTTCGTTCCAAGGCAGGACCTGCCGTGTTGCCCTGGCTTCAAGCTCGGCTGCAATAACCAGCTGGCGTACACCGACAGACGAACGACGTCTTCTCGCGCGCCACAGCCCATTTATCGAATTCGAAATCCATCACTTCACGCGCGCGAACGTCGCTGCTGCTGCCGCCATCTGTAAACAACGGATGCAAGCTCCCCAATTTTATCGTTTGTGGCTGGTGGGCATGGAACTGTCCACTTTGGAAACTGCGGCAGTGGCTAAAGGACGTAGGCAGACAGCGCGCGTCTGTTTAGAGTTGGCGACTAGCACTTCGACGCTCCAAGGAAAAACCTGCGGTGTTGCCCTGCATTCAGGCTCCACTGCAAAAACAGGCTGGCGTACATGGACAGACTAACGACGTCTTCTGGCGCACCACAGCCCATTTATAGATTTCGAAACCCATCACTTCCCGCGCGCGAACGTCGCTGCTGCTCCCGCCATCTGTAAACAACGGACGCAAGCTCCTCAATCTTATCGTTGGTGGCTGGTGGGCATGGAACTGTTCACTTTGGCTACTGCGGCAGCGGCTCTCGGAGGCAGGCTGACAACGCCCGTCTGTTTTTCAGGTTGGTTCCAATTTTTTTGCCTACTTCTATGCAATGCCGCCAAGGTCGATCCAAATAGGTCGCGAAGCTTCGGCCGAAAAGCGGTTCAATACAAATTGCCACCTACATCAGGAAGGGTGGTTATGGGAGCAGCGATTGAAGCGCAACTGTGTTTGTAGGGAATAAACATTGAGAAAGAAAAAGGCGTATTTTAATTCAAGCGATACACAGACTTATTCAACGAAATTAAGCTTCTTGGTCAATTTTATGTATTCGGGACGAGTTAAGAATGTAAAAGTTTATTTAATTTTATTAATAAATACATTTCTATCGCTCGCAATTCAATGCACCCCTCGAAATCTGCAGAAAGGCGCGCTTGTAAAGTTCACCTATTTAAATATGTCCCCCCCCCCCTCATACGTTGTACTTTTTGCTTGTCGATATTTGTATCAATTTTGTGATGCGGGTAGCTTCATTGTTTCTTAACGTGTTCAGTCAAAAGTAGTTACGACTTCCAGATAACTGTGTAGTTGTTTTCTTTCGGCTAAGCTAGCCGACGGGCTAGGCGTCCGACGATAGGATCAGCATTTACACCTAAAGCTTTTGTCGGCGTCCAAAGAAAGTATGTTCTGTGCAGGGGTGCGATTTCGACAACCGTATGACTGGCCTTTTCCTGCATCGATTTCCGAGCTAAGACCTCCAAACGCCCATCGAGTCGAATGGCGGGGCATTTGAATATATAGCTCTAAAGACAGGCCAACAAAAATTTTGCGGCTTCGAAAACAAAATGACGTCACTTCTGTTTTTACCGGATAGGGCATCACATTATTTTTTTCTTCGGCTAGAAGTGTTCCCTCCACATACAGATGGCACTAAGCCCCATGAACCGCCATGTTTTGAACGTATGGGCTTCTATGGGAGTTTTGCTACCAGGCATATATACCTTGATGCCGATGCTACCGCTGCCATAAGCGCTTGTAAGTGCCGCATGTTTGTGTTACATTATAGTGTGGTCAATTGCTCCAACGCTATAGCTGGAATTTCCTAACTATATGGCAGACGCACATCCCGATCGTATTAAGTAAGTAGTAAAAGCGCTTTCTGAGAAGGCTTCTAGTATTATCAAAGGTTGTCAAAGTCATAAATGAATTAGCCACTAAGCTTGATACCTTCGAAGGTTGACATTAAAGTTCAGGTTGGCACGATTGAGAACACCAACTGCGAAATTAAAGTCGAGGTTGGTAAAATGCGTGAGTCTGTCAAATTCATGAATGTGATATTTGAAGAGTTTAAGAAAGATGTTGAGAGCTTTCGGCGGGAGCTAACCCAGGCAAGTACTCAAAACCGAGAGATTGCGAAACAAAACCAAGAGATGACCAGACAATTTGCTGACGCAAAGAGGGAGGTAGCTGAGCTTAAGCAGCACAGAAGGAACATGAACGTGCAAATCCTTGGGCTCCCACGAACGGCAAATGACAATCTACAAGAGACAGTGGCCACTTTCCTTGGAATGGAGCTTTCCAATGGAGACATTTATGTGGCCTACCGAATCCCATCCAGCAATAAGGACAAACCAAATGTGGTAAGATTCGCAACCGTGGCTGCCCGCAACAAATTATCTGAAGCTATGAAAACAAGAGTAAAAACGAGTCACCTGTCATTGGAGGATACTGATCCAATCTATATCAATGAACAGCTCTGTTTAGAAAATAACATACTGTTCAGGAAAGCTTGTGAGGTGAAGACAGCGAAAAAAATGGAAGTTTGCTTGGTTATCTCAGGACCGGATTCTGATGCGAAAAGCTGAAAACTCGACGCTTGTACACGTTCAGTCTGAAGGTGAGCATGCCACAATTATGTAGGCGCTCGTGTTGAGTTCTCTGTATTTATCGATATAGTTAATGTTTCAGATCTTAAAGAAACAGAAATGTAATATTTCTTTTCTATTTTTCCATTCCAATGTGTGAAGTCTGCGTAGGAATTTAAACACTCTGGTCGCCTATACAAGCGCGGCTGTAGATGCTGTTTTCGACATTCGAGTGAAGCACAGTTGAAGGCTGGCGAAGCATTCAGTGTGCAGGGTTTCAGGCTGTTATCCTAACCACGGAACTAGTGTGCACGAGGGAGTGGAGGTGCCTTGTTTGAACGAGAGAATATTGTTTACAGAGTCATGGTTGATGCACCTGTTACTAATGGAACTGTAGAATCGCAATTTGTCAAGATTGAAAGACGGCCAGCCATTGGCATTGTGTACCGCCGGCCTGGTTCTTCGATCAAAACGTTTCTGAAGGAATATTAGTCTGTGCTTATGAGTGTTGCCTGCGTGCACAGAAATCATATTGCAGTTGTTGCGGACCTTAATATTGAAGTGTCCTGCGATACCTGAAATGCATACACGCTACCCTTGAAATATTTTAACTTACATTACGTAATAACTGATCCTACACATATGTATACCACGTCAAGTAGCCTTATTGATCATGCCCTTGCAACGTTGACAATGGTGTATGCTGGTGTGTTTCCTGTTCCGGTAGCCGACCACTTGCCCATTTTTGTTGCAATCAGAATTGAGCCTCTCGATAATAAACCTTCCAGGGTAAGAGTGACTACAAGGCTTAATTACAAGTTATTATGAGACAAAATAAGTCACAGCGATTTTTGTGCTATGTATGATGAGCATGGTAATAAAGAATATAGTAATTTCATCATCATCGTCGTCATAATCATAATCATCATCATCATCATCAGCCCGGCTACGCCCTCTGCAGGGCAAAGGCCTCTCCCATACTTCTCCAACTACCCCAGTCAGTAACTTCATAGGCTCTCCTAAAATACTGTATCACTAAGCGCCACCACAACCAACAGTAAATATACCAACCCACTCTGCGTTTGGATGACACCCAGCATTCTTGAAATATTGAAACAAATACTGCTCGTACCACACATGGAAGCACCATAGGAACAATTAGTTTTGCTTACACTATTTTAAACGTAAGAGGAATAGGTCAGTTTTCTTGATGAGGAAACGAAAAGAAATACTACACCATCCTCATCGAAGAACCAACACTAGAAGAGTTTGGGAGATAGTAAAAGATGCGTTTGGCCATGACGCTGAGCGGCGTGCACGGCCTGATACTCAAGATAAGTTGGATCGCTTTGACAACTACTTCGCAGACATCGGGTGTTCATTTGCTGCACAGTGTCCGGAGACTTCGCATCTTACGCGCTCTTCATGACCCGTTTCTGATGGTTTCGCCATGGTTCAAATATAAATGACAAATATAGTAATAATAGTAAAAAAATGTAGACGTTAGTAAAGTGGCCGGGCCTGATATCGCAGTGAAATTATCAGAAGATAATATAGACATTCTGGCAGTCCACTTGTTGCGCATGTTTTATCACTGGCAGGAGTGTGGTATGCACCCAAACAGCTTAAGTTGGGCAAAGTCATCCCTGTATACGAAGACGGAGACCGTTCAAGTGCCTCGAGTTACAGACCGATATCCGTGTTAAGTGCAAATAACAAAATATTCGAAAAACTGCTCTCAGCATAGATCTCATCATTTCCATTCAAACACGGTATAATTTGACCGAAATGGGATGTTTTCCGGTCGCACAGATCCAGATCTATTGCAGTTTTGGTACTAACCCAGCAAGTTAACGAAGTCCAGAACAACAATAGAATTGCCGTCGTAGTTTCAGTAAACATAACAAAGGATTTTGATTCCGTTAATGGCAACATATGCTTAAGCAAACTTCATGAGTATTGTTTCAGAGAAAAAAAATTAACCAGGTTCTTTAATGCTATCTTTCCGGCCGACAGCAACGAGTAGTGATGGATGGTGTCGTGTCCTCTACTCAGTCAGTAGTCGCTAGGGTTACCACAAGACTGTTATTGGAGCCATTCTTCTTTCACTGTATGTTAACGATTTTCCCTCCTTCTTTTTGTACTCTGAAGCTGTAATGTACGCAAGCGACACGGCAATAACCTTTGTTGGTGACAGTTTCAATGAGATCGCAGATGAAATCAATGATGAGCTACAGAGTGTTCATTCGTGGTTTAAACGACACCACCTAAATATTGATGCAGACAAAACTAAATATACGGTGTTTCACTCCAGGAAGAACCAGTCCGATTTCGGTAGGTTTAATGTATTTTAGAAACAGCACTCTTTGAGCAAGTAGCCTCGTTTATATATTTGGGGGTCATATTTTATTCCGATATAAACTGGCAATTGCACATAACACTTCGGAATGGATGTACCATTTCGGGTGTATATTTGTCCCACAACGATAATCGTCATCTCCCTCGCTTGCATTTCCATTCTTGGAAACTCGGCGCTGGCTACTTTCCTGTCGAGAACATTGCGTCACGCTGATAACGCCGAAGCCATTTGTGACTTGGAAGCACCGGGGTCGCAGCGTTAACAAAAGCAAATGCGGGCAAGACAGATGACTACTGTCGCTGTAGGACAAGCTAAGCAACAAAGGGTGGAATTTTTTTGAGTGAAGTAAGACATGGTCGAAGCTATAGCGTACGGTTGCCGCGCACTGCTAACAGCTTGCGAATGCTTTGGCACCGAGTTTATGCGTATCCTATATTTCGCATTTGTGCATAGTTATCTGAGCTATTGCATAGTATCGTGAGGCACCACATACAGAACGCACTTGAAATCTATTAGGCGCTTAGAAAAGAGGGCAATAAGAAGTATTACAATTTCAAACAGAACGGATACCACAAAACGTCTGTTCCAACTGATGTGTGTACTTCCGCTGGACTCTGTTCACGTATTAAATGTTGCTGGCATAATCGACAGAATGCTGAACCTCTCCAGTAGGGCACATTTACGTCACCTGCATGCGCGCTGCACAAGAGCTGCAGCGAAGAACTTCTTTGATTTACCGGGCGCCAGAAATGTCTACGGTTGAAAGCTAACAAAAGTTCACAGCGCTCTTATTTGGAATGTCATACCGATTCATGTGAAAGCAGCACACATATTTTTCTGCAGCCATGAGGCGTTTCATGTTCAATGGATAGGTGGTATAAGTGGACAAATAGTCAACTTGTTTGCCGTTATCCTCTGGGTAATTGAATCATGTGTTCTGTAATATCTGTATTTAGTTTTGCCTTGCTGTTATCACTGCTGAAACCGCTTGTCGATTTATGTAGGTACACCAAACAATTGGTCCCTTTATAGCCAGTCAGGCTATGGTACCAAATAAGTTTTGCAAAGTTTTGTGTGTTACGAAGATCAAAGTGTCAATAAAAAAAGTGGTCATCGCTCGAAGTATGCAGAGCACAGTTGGAAGACACGTCTAGCGGCCTCGAGAAGCGCCTCTTTTGACACCTGTTAGATGCGGAGGGGACTCGGGCCGCTCAGAGCCACAGGACTCGTAGCCTAGTAAGAGATTCTAAAGACGATAACTTCCTCGGCGCAATACGTGAGCGTTACTTCGAGAAGGCCGAAAGCATCCAGCACGCCGAGTAGGCCACCGTCGCTAATGAGAAACTGGATGCGGCATTTAGCGAAGCAGAAATTGGGATATTGCTATTCGAATGAAACACCGAGTTACGAGTTACGGACCGAGTTACCAACAAGAGAGGACAAGTCAATCTCCCGACTCTCGACCTACGCCAACGAGGGGGCTCCCTTCCCGACGCGTGGCAATGGGTCTGCGTTATCGTGATTGCTAAACCAGGCGAGCAGGTTACGCTCCATCATCTAAGACCGATTTCTCCCATGTCTTGCGTCGGAAAAGTCGTGGAACACGCAGTTCGCACACACGTGACCGACTTTTTCCAAGACCGCGACGCGCTCCCGCACACCATGCTGGGATTCCGCCGCAATCTCTCCACTCGGGACGTGTTGCTTCAGCTGAAACACCAGACCGTAGACGGCACTGCCAGCTCCACTAAGGCAATTCTCGGCCTAGATATTATAAAAGGCCTTCGACTACGGTAGGCACGTAGAGATCTTCAACACAGTAAAAACACTAGGACTAGGCCTAAGAACGTGCAATTACGTTAGAGATTTCCTTGTGGACAGCCGCGCACGCGTCGTCGTCGGCGACGAGGAATCGCCGGAATTTGAGACCGGTCCGTCGGGCACGCCCAAGGCTCTGTCATATCACCACTGCTCTTCAGTTTAGTTCTACTCGGTCTGCCCGGGAAATTAACGGAAGTAGAATAATTGCATCACAGTCTCCACGCGTATGTCATCACCCTCTGGGTTCCTGGGGAGGATGTGACAGTCACGTCGAGCGAACGCTACAGGCAGGAGTAGATGCGGTTCAGAATTACTTGCGTGGAACGGGCCTCGAATGCTCGGCGACCAGGTCCGAACTCTCTAGAGGAAGCTTTAGCTCGGGCCCAACTCTAACACGGCCAATTCAAATACCTGTAAAACGCAAAAACGTTTTTTTGAAGCAACCCCTGGACCGACTTTAATGAAATTGGTTCCATTTGCGAGAGAGTTAAATTCCAGTGACTGTTGGAAGCGGAATTTCGATTTAGGTCCTGAATTTTGTTAAAGGATTGTTAAAAATTCTCAAGCTCGGAAAAAATTGACGCGCGAAGTTTATGAATCAATAGCTATGCATCAACAACAGATATCGCTGTACTCTAAACAGCATCCATTAGATCATTCAAAGCGGACAAAATCCATATGTCAATTGTGAATTGGTTACGTTATGTACAAGGGTTCTGCAAAAGCTGTATTTCCATATTACTGATTTTTTTTTATATTCACATGTAACATATTAATTTTGTCCGCTTTAGATGTAATATCATGTGCAATTCACAAAATTTTGACATTGTTCTTGCTTTCTGAGTTGGAGTTGCAAACTTTATAGTTTCGTTTTTTTTGAAAATTTTTCATTTCTGCTAATTTTTTATAACAATTCGTGACCTAAATCAAAAATTTGAAACCAACAATCACTATATATTACGTTTTTCTTTTGAATGCAATAAACCTCGCCAAATTTTGTGCAGTGGTTGCCGAGAAAAACTATTTCTCCTTTCACGTGTATTCAGATAGGAGCATCCGAGCTAAAGCTTCCTCTTAATCTACAAACCCACCACCAAAAATCGCAATACCCTGCGCTACAAGGAACAGGAATACTCCAAAATACGTATTACATCGCTAGACGGCTCTCCCATACAGAACGTAGACAAAATTGGAAGCCTGGGGTTACATAGCAGGCAAATGGCCATAGCCGAGAGTCGATGCGAAGACTCCGACATGATCCGACTCTTGCGTCGCATTACCAATGGACGCAATAGTATGCGCGAACACTGCGCTATCCGTCTCTTGTAGGAGCACGCGATAAGCAAGATAAGGTAAGTTGCCCCCTACTTGAAGTGGATAAGCCCTGAGAAAAAAAAACAAGGTCGACTGCACGATACGAAAGGCTTGCAAGAGAGCGGTCGGCATTCCACGCAACGTGAGCACCGACAGGTTTCTAAAAGCTCCGTCTTCACAACTCCCTCGACGAATTAATGCGACACATGCTCTAAGAACGTGCCGCTAACAACGGTACAGAAACCGTCGCCGTTCTTGACGCGTTCATAACCGCGGCCGTTACAGGAAGCCTCGAGCTCTCTCGTTACCGATGCCACCCCTGCTGCGTCGGCTTCCTGCAGTCGCAGTCCTAAGTCGCAGTCATAAGGCGGCATGACTAGAGTTTCTTCTGGCGTTTAGGCGGCCAGAGTACCCACAACTAAAGAAAGCCATTGTGGGAAGCTTGATTACCAGCGAAGCTTTGTAATCGGCGCAGCATTTTGAACAAAGGTACCAACACATTTATTGTCTTGACCGGGCCTCTTCGTGAAGATAGGCTCGCACAGATGTTTATGTTGATACACCAGCGTTCATTTGTGTTATACATGCGTTATATACATTCGTTCTGTGTATGTATGTATGTATGTACGTATGTACGTATGTACGTATGTACGTATGTATGTATGTATGTATGTATGTATGTATGTATGTATGTATGTATGTATGTATGTATGTATGTATGTGTGTATGTGTGTGTGTGTGTGTGTGTGTGTGTGTGTGTGTGTGTGTGTGTGTGTGTGTGTGTGTGTGTTAGTGTGTTTGTGTGTGTGTGTATGTATGTATTCAGGTTTTCAGTACGCGATATATTGAGGCAAACACTTTGAGAGCGAAATCACCGCACCGACTGGCAGTGGGCCAATGCCGTCGGAGCCTTCGCAGAGGGGAGGGCAATATGGGAACGCTGGCACGATGAAGGGTAACAAAGCCATCTGTGGAAAAAGACGATGACGATGAACGCGCGAGCAGTGGCACGAGCCTTTGCTGATGATGATATTTTTGGCTCACAGATTTGTTGACGGTGGTGAAAAATGCGCTGAACCCTAGCGATAAGCAGCTTCTCTGGAAGCTTATGTGCGTGGCGCTGGTGTACCAACCACAGATATCACTATGTAGAGGCACATCATCGCCCTCATAGAAGACACTAACGTAGACATAACACAGTAATTTCATGTCTTCTATAGCTTGAAATGCGTGAGAACTATCCCGGTGATCGCCGTGGTTACGTAGTGGCTATGGCGCTACTCTACGAAACATGAGGTCGCGGTATCAAATTCCGGAGACCCCATTCCGATGGGGTCAAAATGCAGAAACGTTCGTTTACCGGACTTTGGGTGCAGATTAAAGAACCTCAGGTGGTCAAAATTACTTTGTAGTCCCCCACTATGGCATACCTCATAATCAGATCATGGCTCCGGCACGTAAAATGGCATTGTCTTTTATTCCCATGGCTGACGCAACTATTCTATAACAAATGGCTCTTGGACGTCTTCGGATTGCATTGGGTTGGCCATACACGGACATTTGTGTGTTTAAGTAGCTACGCCAAGCGATCAGATTGTGACATTTTCCAATTCTCGCTGGTGATTCACCGGGGCCGCTGCCCTCCATCTAGTGAAAACCGATACATCCCAAATAGTCCACAACGCGTTACATACACAGTGGCTGACGATTGGCGTCGTGTGTTTGCGCATTCTACGAATTTCCTGCTTTATATTAGTGATATCATGGCAATACCACAAACACCCGATATTGTATTATACGCCGATGATAGAAACGTTTATCTCCTCTGATAACATCTCTATTGTAACTTTTCTTATTAACTGGTTAAATTCCCTTTCAGTGTGGTTATCAGCTAATCAGCCGAGCCTCAAGGTTTAAAAAACAAAGTATATTGATTTTACTCCTATTAACAAGCCAGTTAAGCTCGCATCTTCTTTAATATTTCAATGGCAACCACATGAAAGGGTTTTCCAATACAAGTTCTTGGGTGTACTCTTCCACGAAAATCTACGGTGGACGCAACACGTAAGTTATGTAAAACGTAGCATAGCACAATTAATCGGTACGCTGAATAAGCATCGCACGCTCTTACTTTTAAAACTTCCGTTGTCCGTTGTACTTTTCTACTATTCATTCTAGATTCCACTGTTGGCTACTTATCTGGGGCGTCACTTCTAAAGCAAACTTGGAAACTCTATTCCGAATGCAGAGAAAGTGTGTTCGTATTATTCATAACCTATCGATGTACGAACATTGCTCGGAGTGCTTTCACCAGGACAGTACATTGAGTGTCAGTAGTCTATATAAACAAAAGTCATCCGAAAAAGCATTTTTAGAATTCAAAAGTAATCGTGAGAACTTCTTTATATATACACTAATACCACAACTAATTACACTTTAAGACCTAGGAAATTTATTAAGATAAAAACCAGAACGAACTACGCTAATGAGCTTTCACCGTGGCAGATTCCTAATTTACTTAATGATGAGCATGCTTTATTTGATATCATGCAAGATTCCTCAACCATTTGAATATTCATAAAAAAATTGAAACTATTTTCTTGGCAATTGAAACCTGCTTTTCGAGTGATATGCAATTTCATGCGTTGCAAGACTTGTTGCTTCCATTTGGCTTTGGCCTTTCTGTATCTTTCTGTACCTACTTTATTTCTTCGTTTGCATTATTGATACTTATTGTACTGCATTGATTTATTATATGTATAATTGTGTCATTCGTATATACATACATGTATAAGTATGCATATATGTGAGTATTATGTGAATATATGTATGCATACTTTTTGCACTGTTGTATGCTGTGCTCGTGGCGCCAGCAGCCTAGTCAGGCGTGCATAGTCTCCTCTTTTGCTCCGGCGCCCTGACAAGCATGTACTGTCAAAATCGTAACACACTTCAAGAGAAATTTCGGCACACTGTAGTTACTGCTGCACCCAAAGGCTACACAGTGGTTCCCCGACGAGCTTCTATGAGCTGATGTGACGGAAATTTCTCGGAGCTATGAGATCTCCAATATCATTGCGCTGCACGTGACGGCAACACATTCATTCAGCGAGGCGCAGAGGACGAAAGGGTCGCTGCGCGCCCTTTCCTCCTGCCCCAGATGAAACTGTCTGTACGCGCAGTGTGTTGTAATTTTGGCAAATAAATAATGCCCAATGCTCTTTGTCATAATTTCTTCGACAAGTAAAAATGCAATAGACAACCCTGGTATCATATATCTATACATAATAAATTGGTGCAAGATATGTTGTCTAAAATATTGAGCACTTTTCAACTATGTTTTAGAAATTTATGGTGGCAGTTAGGGGTAAGAATGCTCAAACCAGTGAGTGAGTGAGTGAGTGAAGAAACTTTGTTATGGATGCCTGCAGAACGGTTAGCCTTCCCCTGTTAGGGAGGCGTCACCGTGACGCGGCCATGACGACTTCGCGGCGTGTGGCGCCTCTACTTCGGCCGCGGCCGCACTACTTCCTTTGGTCGACCGCGCCTACCCCTCTTTTGGGGTGGTAGCCTCCTTCCGGTTTCGCTCGGTCGTTGCCTTTCGAGGGCCGCCGAGATCTGCTGGAGGGCCTGGGCTTGGATATCCTGATCATAGCACCATGTTACGGCCTTGAACCACGGCGGGATCATTGCTATCGTTGCAGTTTCGTGCGGATTTTTAGCACAGTCCCAAAGGATGTGAGCTGCTGTGGCTCTTTCCTTTTGGCACACACAACACAGGTCACTTATATAAACACTTGGACACACGTTTGAAGTTGTCGATGTAGAACCCCTTCCTTACGGGTGAAGCCCGGATGAGGTGGTGGCATAGTCCTTCACTCTAGTTTGTACCATTTCACAATCTCGTTGTAGGAAGTCATTTTGTCGTTGGTTTCCCACCACCACAGCGGGTCGACCGCAGTAGCAGCGGCACGGTTGGTTAGTCCTAGCGCCACCGCATTCGGCGTCTCGTTGTGGTTTGCGTTGCCGCGATCCCACACACCACTGCCCATGTGGGCCGGAAACCACTTTATCACTACACACTGATTTTCACTCGCGAGATCGACCTCACGCAACAGACGCGCGGCTTCACTACACACCCTTGCTCTGGCGTAATTTCGCACTACCGTCCTACAATCACAGAGCACAGTCGTGCACTCGGGGTCGGCGATGGCCAGGGCAATGGCCACCTCCTCGGCTGGATGCGCCCCTCGAGTCCGCACACTCGCCGCTGTTCTCGTTGCGCCGCTCAATGTCCCGACGACTGCAGCGGTGAATGCCGTTCTGTCATGTGGATACTCTGCCGCGTCTACAAACACGGCACCCCTGTCTTTGGCATGGAGATCGATGAGCGCCTTGGCCCTCGCCGCCCGCCGCTCTTTGTGGAACTCAGGGTTCATGTTTCTTCGCACCAGACATACCCGTAACTGTCTGCTAATTGCATCCGGTACAGGCACTTCTGTATTTTTGCGTCCCCTTTCCTTTGGCCCCAGGCCTAGGTCACGCAGCACTTGTCTGCCCGTTCTTGTTTCCGATAGCCGCGCGAGCTGAGTGGTCCTCTGCGCCTCGGCGATTTCCGCCAGGGTGTTATGCACTCCCAGGGCCAGGGGCTTGTCCGCGCTTTTGCAGTCGAGAAGTCCGTGTGCAGCCTTGCAAGCTTTGCGTATGAGCGCATTGATCTTATTTCGCTCGCACTGCCTCCAGTTGTGGAAAGCAGCAACGTATGTAATGCGGCTTATAGCGAAGGATTCCACTATCCGGGTGAGGCTTTCTTCCTTCATGCCTGCTGTTCTGTGTGACACCCCCTTGATGAGGCGGATGGCCGTGGTGACTTTGGCCGCGAGACGGTTGACCGTCTCGCCGTTGACTCGTTTGAGCTCAATCAGCATCCCCAGCACTCGGATCTTCTCTACAACCGGGATCGTGTGACCACCGCTCGTGTTGATCTTTATTGTCTCTTGCTCTCTCGCAGGTTCCTTGCCTTTCGTCTTCCTAGCTGCTCTTTTCGGAGGAACCACCAACAGTTCAGACTTGCTTGGGGAGCAGACGAGCCCAGACCCGTCCACTGCTCCTCGATAGCGTCAACCGCCTCTTGCAATGTACTCTCGATGTGTCCGTCGCTTCCTCCTGGGACCCAGAGCGTTATGTCGTCGGTATAGATGGTGTGTCGGACCCGCGCGACATGCGAGAGGCGCTCGGCCACCCCTATCATTACGAGGTTGAAAAGTAATGGCGGCGAGATGACCAAGCCTTGGGGGATCCCGACACTGCCGAGCTTCTTCTTTTGGAGCCGCAGGTCACCGGCGATGATTTCGGTAGTCCGCTTCATCAAAAAATCCTTCATGTACGCATATGTTCTCTTTCCCCTGTTTAGCCGTGACACCTGGGCAAGGTTCGCAGAGTGTCTCACTTTGTCAAAAGCGCTCTGCAGGTCCAAACCCAAGATGGCTCGCCTGTCTTTCGTGTTGGTAGTGTCATCGAGGATTTCATTTTTCAGTTGAATCATGGCGTCCTGAGTTCCGAGCGTGTTTCGGAACCCGATGACGGTGTTTGGGTAGAGTCCCGAATCTTCCAGGTACCTCTGCCACCTGTTCATGAGTACATGCTCCAAGGCTTTGCCCGTACAGGACGTAAGCGAGATCGGCCGGAGGTTCTCAATGTTGGGTGGCTTGCCCGGCTTGGGAATCATTATGGTCTTGGCTGCTTTCCATTGCCGGGGTAGTGACCCGGCTCGCCAGCAAGTGTTGAAGTATGCCGTGAGCTTCTTCATGGCCGCTTCGTTAAGATTTTTTAGCGCTCTGTTCGTAACGCGGTCGGGACCAGTGGCGGAGTTGGTGTTGAGATCATGCAGGGCAACCCTTACTTCCCATATTTAAATGTCTCGATCTAGCCACTCGTTTGCTTCGCCTAGGTTGTACGGGTGCGTTTCTGTGGGAGTGTCCGACAGGTACTTGTAGACAAGGCGTTTCTTCCCTTCGTCTTCGCCGTGTACGGTCAGCGCCCTGTGGATGATCTTGGTCAGGTTGTGGTGCTGGTGAGACTTGGTCGTAGACGCATCCAAAAGATGCCTCAGCATACTCCAGGTCTTGCCGCAGTGCATCTGGCCGTTCGCGGCGTTACAAACCTCATTCCATTGCTGAGTGCATAGCACTCTGCTGTGGGACTCGATCTCGCGGTTGAGTTCGGCGACCTTCTTGCGTAGCTTTCTGTTTGTCCGCGGCATCTTTCACCTTGACAGGATGGACTGCTTGGATGCGATGAGGTGGGCCAGGCCGCTGTCGACTCTGTGGACACGCTCGTCCGTCTCGACTTCCTTGGTGGCCTTTTCTACCTTGTTTACAATCTCGGTGGACCATTCCTCAATGTTTGTATTTTCGGTCTGCTCCTCGGGTAACAATCCTCGAAACGCGCCCCAATCAGTAAATCTGTTTCCGAAAGCTTCTGCCGACTTCGTCGTTACCAGTGAGCGGGACAGCGACCTCCACAATGTAATGGTCACTGCCCAATTCGTGGCCCGTGTTCCGCCATTGAAAGTCCGCCATACCGCCACCGTTACCCCTGAGGAAAGTCAGATCGGGCGTTGTCTCGGGTGACCGAGTTGCCGATTCTTGTAGGGTATGCTGGGTCGGTGATTAGATTTAGTCCCAAGTCGGTAGCATCTTGCATTAAGTCCCTGCCCTTTGCCAATGTTTTGGGGTAACCCCAGGCTTGATTCGGCGCGTTCAAGTCCCCGCAGATTACCAGCCTGTTGTCGGGCCCCGCGACGTTGCACGCTTTGTGTAACAGTGCTTTGAATTTCTGCTTTCCGTGTGACGGGCTACTGTACACGTTTACCAGAAAACTGCTTTCCTTCTGCTTTTTCCCGGTAACCACCTCTACCATCGTGTGCTCGATTGTGCTTTTGCTCAACTACTCGTCCTCGACCTACGTGATGACGTTTGTCACCAAGGTGCAAGCTCCCCTGCCGTTACTGCCGGCCGCGGCCTGGAGGCTTTGCCGGCTGGCGTGGGACCGGTAACCTGAGAGCGTGACTTCCTCAATAAGGGTCTCTTGCAACATATCTGGCTTTCTTGATACTTGTTCTCAGTGTTGCTGAATTACAGCCTTTTTCCCAGCAAAACCGTTGCAATTACAATGCCAGACCAGGAGGCCTTTGACTCCTGTTGTGGTTGCAGTTGTTGATGTCCTATCCATGTTTGCTGGAGGTTAGCCAATTCTGTCACCAAATTCTGTACTGTCATAGTTAATTGCTGGCACGTCTCTTCAATTGCTATGAAGCGGTCGGTTATTGTCTTGGTGAATGTCATGCGAATATACTCTTCAAGGTGGTTGAGCCTATCTTCAAGGTTGTCTACCCTATCGCTGAGTCTCCGCTCTTTGAGATTTTCAATTGCTCTTCTCTTGGGTGCCGGACCCGCCGCGGCCACGTTCTCTGTCCTCGGTTTCACCGCTACTTCTGGTTCATCCTCGGTCATTGCCATCTGCTGTGGCGGTGGCGATAACTGCTGTGTCTGCTGCTGCTGTAGCTGGAGCGTCATCATTCTCTTGATATCTTTCATTACCTTACTGATCTTATTGACTGTCGCCTCTAGTTCAGTGCTCTTCTTCCGCAACACCTCGTTTGCTTCTCTTACCGCCGTCATTGCCTCACTTTCGTCTTTAAATTTTCCTCCACCACTTTGCAATGGCGGTGACTGCTGCTGCTGCTGTCGCTGCTGCTGCTGTTGTTGCTGCTGCTCTTTCTTGGCTACCCTCGACTTCACTGCGTCTGCCCAGGCGACTCTGTCTTTGGATTGGGATCGGTGGTGGCGGCTCATGCTTCTGTTTCGACTTGCGCTGTTGTTCCCGCTGAGCGTCCCTCATGACGACCAGCTGTGCCGCTCGCTCCTGCTGTCATCAGCAACGGTGGAAAGTCTCCGGGTGCTAGTTGTTGCTGTACGCGCTGTTCCAGCATCTTGCGCTCCCACTGCCTTTTCGTTACTCTGTAGGTAGTTTTGTATTTGTTCTTGCATTCTCTATCGGCCGTTGGGTGTTGTCCCCCACATAGCTTGCATTTAGGGTTGCACTTGTGGCCATCGACAGGATCATTGGCCCCACAATCGAAGCACACTTTAATATTGGGGTTAGGACAAACGTCTCTTCTGTGGCCTATTTTGCCGCACTGTTTGCAGACATCGAAATGTTTGCGGTACAGACTGCACCTTGTTAATACAGGGCCATAACATACATAATTTGGAACCCTTTGGCCTTCAAAAACCACAATTACGGTAGTCGTATTGCCAGTTCTTTGCGCCCCTCTTGATAATGGATTTCTTGAGTTAACAACGTTCCGGTCAATCTCCGCCAGAGTATCTTCGATGGGAATGCCTTGAATAATCAATCCCCTTTACCGTACCATACGGTGTGGTTTGATACGCGCCTACCTCGTGTATCTTGTCCCCGATTCGGATGGCCTGAATCTTGGCATAGGACAAAGCACGCCCCTTATCGGGGGTACTCACCACCATGGTATTCTGGTGTAGGTTGGGGCAGAAGGTATCCGCCGCACCGTCTTCTCTCCGCCTCGCCGTCGCCATGATGGCCGAGGCAACGATCCCAGTTTGCGTTCTTTTGATGTTTAGGCCTCCCCGCGGCCTCACGATCAATTTGGTGTCCTCTCTCGGCAGCACGTCTGGCATTCTCGCTGCCCTTGTTCTTGATGCGATAACTTTTCTGTTGACGTGGTCTCTTGTTTTAGGCCTCGACTGGCGAGCGGCGGAGCCCTCGCTCGCCGGGGCTGTTATGCGCTGGCCCACTTGCCACCAGCCGATCCCAGTGTGGCACTCCTCAGGAGAAATCTCTTCCCCTTCCACTTCGACGCACATTTGGCCGAGGCCAGGGCTCGATGTCGTCGGAGACGTGGCCGTCTCCATCTCGGACGCCATGTCGTATGGTTCCACGCCAGGGTCAGGCCCAATCCCGGCGGCCGCAAAGCAAGCCTAGGCTTAGCTCACCACGGCACCGACGCCGGCGAACAAGTTCCGGAAAACGGCGAAATACTTGCCTTCCGTTGAAAATTGGGTATCGGGCGATTCCTAGCGCCTTCACAAATACACTGGTAACAACGAAACTTGAGTCAAAAAGCACTGTCAAAACGGTCATCAAAGACGTAGCCAGTGCCAGCGTTCAAACCAGTCAGAATTCCGAGGAACAGCAGCAATCGTAGGCACTCTATCCAGATGCACCGAAAAGCTTTGCCGGCACCAGGACAGCATTACCAAATTTGCTAAAGAGACTGATTTGGTTATCAAAATAAACAACTCCGGATTCTCGAAATGTGTTTGGTGTGTTGTACTCTGGCAGTTGAATGCCACAAAATGCTCTGTCTGCTATGTTCAGGCGTGTCTCGCCACGTACTTTGCCGTTTGTGCCCTGGCTGTATACTGGAGGCACTTCAATTAAACTACACTTTAAGCAACAAAAGTGCCAGAGGTGCTGCTGGAATGACAGACGGCTTAGGTTACAAACGGAACAGATAGCGGGACAAGAACTAAAGGTGGACTAATAGCACAGTGCAGAGATACGATGTGCCTGAAGGCAAAATATAGATAGGGTGCCACTCAAAAGCTCTATGCGACTACATTGTAATTCTGGCGCAGTGATAAAGCTAGGGTCGGCGCGTAGTGGGTGGCGACGCTTGCAAATATAATTGTCTGCGCAGACATGGGCTTCGCAGAATTCTGCCAGGTAGGTTCTCACTCGAGCCGGTTGTCACTCGATAAGATGTCATAAATTGCATTGCGGAAAAAGAACGCGATGGAGAGACATTTACTAGTGTGGCCCATTCTCGAAAGTAGAAATGCCATCGCTAACCCCAGGTTTTTTTCATACCTTTTTTTTGTGTGTGTGCGGTGATGAAATTCTTATAGGAAAGCTTACTATGTTCCAAATATCAAACCGTTATAGACGATATTTCAGTTGACATTAAGAGGAAGAAATGAAGTTGCGCAGACCAGGTAATGCGTAGGGCGGATAAGCGGTGGTCTATGAGAGTCATTGTGTGTGTCCCGAGAAGAGAAGCGTACTCGGGGATGGCAGAAAACTAGGTGCTGATTTTAGGATAGCTTCTGGTATAATAGTGTCATGAAACGCACGACATGGTCAATTAGAGATCGTTGGGAAACGTTTTCCTCCTGCAATGTACACAAATAGTTTGATGATGGTGATGGGGACGCACAAAGTAGCCATGGTGTGGCGCAACGTCGTTTGAGGGCTGTTAGCCGTGAGCCAAGCTAAGCTAACTTGCAAGCATTTTTCAGCTACTTCAAGATGCAGTGCTAAAAGCGGTAAAATCGAAGGAAGACCTTGGTGGAACGCACATGCAAGTTAGCCTCCTCCGGCTTGCGGGTTAAGTGCACGGCAATGTGAGCTGGTGTATCCTGAAGAGGAATGGCGTCACCAGTGGCAATTTATGCCCTGGCCGCTGGTAGGCCTTACTTCTGTGAAAAAAAAATCAAGTCTGCAGTTATGACAACGGTTTTGTTGATGCGTGAGGGGCTGATCTCCTCCCGCTTGTCGTTTGCTATGCGATCGATGAGCGCATGATTTTCTTGGCAGACGCAAGAAGAAACGAGCACGAGTTGTCTTTACTGGTGCAGTGTGTTTGGTTCTGACAGCTGTCGTTTTCAGCCTCTCTCTTTTTCTAGGGACAACGTTTTGTTTGTGTGTCTGTGTGCGTGGTTGTTCAACTAAGCTAGTGCCAGTAGAAATGATACGCGCCGTCTTAAATAACCATGCTGATGTACTACCAGCTCCTGTCCGTATTCTATATAGAAGGGAAGCTTCCTCTCCACGAAATCTCTCGGTTGCGCATGGCACATGTGGTGTAACCCGAAGTTACGCAGAAGTCGTTCACTGTTTAAGCCCTTTGAGAGGATGACGGAGCGCTGCGTAAGCAAGAGCATCAGATGTTTCGTGGCTAGCAATGCGAATGTGGAAGGGTATCCGCTGAAAGTTTACTGTGAAAGCTTGGTTGCCAAGTTCTTTCGTGAGAGCTAGTAATTTGCGAGGGAACTTGAAGGACGGTAGTCCGCAGTAGAGCTGTTGCAGCGCGGCCTTTGAGTCCGTAAGGAGGACCACATTCTGTGGAGGCAATAGTAATAATAATAATAATAATAATAATAATAATAATAATAATAATAATAATAATAATAATAATAATAATAATAATAATAATACTTTATTCCACAAAGTCACAAAAAAGCAGCGTACATAACAGGCCTGCCAAAGCCACACAGGGCTTGAGCGGCAGTGCCTGGCAGGCAGCGGAACAAGCAATTATTCAATTGACATGTACTTTTCACATTTAAAGTAGTATATGAGAAAAAAATAAAACAGCAAAAAAAAAGAAAAACTAATGATTCCCTGAGGCGACTAGTCAATTTGCCTGAGTGCCTTTTTTAACTTGTATTTTGTTCGAGCGCGCAAGGCGGTTTGAGACAATTTGTTAAAATATACAGGAACATAGTAGTCTCGTATTTTCCTGCCATATCTTGTACAACGCCTGGGTACGAGGTAAAGATTCTTAGGCCGCAAACAACGTGAGGGAACCTACTTCACCCTGAAATTACTTTCCCAGAAGTGTTTCAGCACAACAGTTTCCAGCAGTAGTTGATTAAAGTCTGGCATAAATAAGGTTTTGAAAACGTCACTTTTCTCATGAAGATTTAAGTCATAGCTGATGTTCTTTAGTATAGAACGGAGAATAGAGTTAACCCTAGTTTGCCAACGAATTGCACAATGACGATAAACAGTTATGCCGTACCTTAATACACTATAACACAACGCATGTACCACAACTTTTCGAACAGAGAGGGGCATATAATATCTCAAACTGTAAAGCACACAAGATACCGCACGAAGTCGTTTGCATACATAATCTTAGTGGGAGTTCCAGGAAAGAGCACTGTCAAAGTACAAACCGAGGTATTTTACAGAAGTCACATAATCTAAAGGTTTACACAGACATGGAGAACACATTGAATTGTGTAGTACAAATGGGTAATCAATGTCTATTTTTTTCAGAGAATTGTGAAAACAAATAAGTTTTGTCTTTGACGTATTAATATTGATTAAGTTAGCACAAAACCAGTCCATAGCCTTAGTAGCCATTGCTTGTAAGGAAGTAATAGCATGCCTAAAGTTTGTTGATTGAGCTATAATGACAGTATCATCTGCATACTGATACAATCCTACAGGTACCATATCAGCAAGGTCATTCACATAAATATTATATAACAGTGGACTTAGTATAGACCCCTGGGGGACACCAGATTTTATTACAAGAAAATCGCTTTTAACCAGCCCTAGTGAAACCTGCTGGCGCCTGTGATGCAGATAGTTTTCCAGAAGCGTCAGGAATGTGCCATAAAATCCTAATATTGAAAGCTTGGTTAATAAAATACCATGACTCTCGCTATCGAAAGCTTTGCTGACGTCAAGGAGGACGGCACATACGATCTGATTACGTTCGAAAGACAAGTTCAACACGTCAGAGAGATCTTCAAGAAGCGATTGGGTACCTTTTCTAGGGATGAAACCATACTGGAAAGAGGATAAAATCCCGTGTTTATCCAAGAAACTTGTCATTGTTAGTAATAAATGTTTTTCCAATACTTGAGATAAGCAGGGCAACACAGAAATTGGGCGATAGTTTTCTTTTCTATTATGTGCTCCTCCCTCATAAGGGAACTTGAAGGACGGTAGTCCGCAGTAGAGCTGTTGCAGCGCGGCCTTTGAGGCCGTAAGGAGGACCACATTCTGTGGAGGCAATGTCTTTAGTTTGCGCCAAACAGCAGCTACTGGCACGCCTCCCACTACTGTCGACGAACCTAAACAGTCCAGACGGCTAGACCAGCCATATCTCAGACAGGCAATATAGAATGCAGCTGCGCAGCGGTGTCCGTCTACTTTGACAGAGCCTTCTGTATATAACTGGAAGTGATTAGGGTAAGTCGTGTTCACTAAGTAGTGACTCTGCTTCTGCGGCTAGAATGCAGCTGTTTGACTGCAGTCATGGTGCACTTAAGTTGCGTGCGATATCATCGAATGTCCAAGGTAGGTCTACTTCTACCCTCTTTCTCGAGCAGCGCAATCCGAAGACTCGAAGCGTGCACAGTTTTGCACAAAAATATGAGCGGGGACTGTTACACGTCTTAAGAGGTCTTTGCCTGGCGAAGACTCACTGAAGCGCAGTAGCTGCGTCATGAGAGTCTGGGAAGCTTGAAGTCGCAGAGAGCCTGACTCAGCTTCGCAGAGCACGTTTTTGTTTGATGCCAGCTAAGGGACTGCCAAGCACAGCCAAAGACCTTTTCTGTGTAAGACTTCTAAGCACTTGTATTGATTTTTTGACGGTAACATCAGAGTTAGCGGGGATAGGATCCGACTTGTAACGAACGCTATGTGCAGCCGTAGCATCGCCGTCGGGTGGTTTCCCCCGCGTATGCCAGTGACACTTGAGCACATGAAGCATCTGTGAAGTTGCCGCCGCAACGTTGTCAATAGTGTGGCGCCAGAGGGACTTATCCGAGGTAATGACAAGAAATTGGATGTTGATGACTTGTCGAATCGGTACTTGTTCAAATTCAGCTTCAAGCGTGTATATTTTCCTTTAATTCTAGGCATTAGTATGAATGATTATTTCTCCGCTGATATAAGCCAAGCATTGTAAAGTTGCCCTGAATGGCATTTACTGCTACCTGGGCTATTCGGGGGAGTCGACGATGCTGCAGCCGGATAATCATATGCAGATATCACCAGCATATATAGACATCCTCACGGGTGTTCGATGGTTTTATATTCTTGTGAGATACGCCATAGCGATGTTAAATAAGGGAGATAAAACACTCCCGTTTGTTACGGTACGAAATTACCAATTTCAACGCGCAAAGTGTCGCCAAGACGAACTCTGATGTGGCGATCATTACGAAACGTATGTAAGAAGTGTTGGAGATGACCCGTGAAGCTTGTGGCTTGTAATTGGCGGATTATGGCTGTTCGAGAAACGTATTTGTAAGCCTTGGAGACATCCATAAAAACCGCAAGTGTCAACAGGCCGTCTCCATTGTAATGTTCTATGTGACTTAGCAGATCCAACACATTGTCTTGAGCACTTAGACGCTGCAGAAACCCAATCACGCACGAACGTAGTTTCTGACCCTGCTCGACGTACCAAGTGAGACTTGCGCACGCCATCTTCTCCTTTAACTTCGCTCCAAAGGAGGTCAGCGATACCGGTCTGTACGGGTCCAGAGCAGCAGGATTTTTACAAGGCTTCAGAACCACCCATACTACTTTCCATGAATGTGTGATATGCCCTATGGCACACAATTCGCTAAAAAAATCAGGAGATCACGTTGTCTCAACCGGTAAGTTAGCACCTAATAGTTGATAAGATCTGGTACCAACACACAGCGATGTCTGACGCTAGTCATAGCTAGTTCCAACTCCATGAAAGGAGCATCCATGAGAGACAACAATAACGGCGGAGGCGGGTTGGTTGTGCCTGCTGACCTTCTAGAAGAGTACACTTGAGCAAAGGCATTCGCAAGATAAGCGAGCGACCTGCCTAACTTCAATGCTAGGCATTCGAATAGTTTGATTGGTTCAACCTTTCCAGCAAAGTTTTTAATGACCAACCATATCCTTGGCAGCGACGTGAAGGCGGACTTATTTGCACAAAATGCTGCCCATTGACATCCTCTTAGTCTCTTTGTGTAACGGCGAATCACTGCTTTAATTCTGTTATATATTGTTACGAGGCATTGCGTATGAGCATGCCGTTAAAGGACCGCTTCGCTCCGCTAAGAGAAAGAGGACGGGAAATGCCGTGTGAGATGCTGTCAGCCATTCTGCTGTAGCAGCAACCTGTAATTATTGTAGTATACAACTCCGTCTCTTCCCCTGCACGTCTGAATCCCCGTGACAAGTTCGTGGAGCTGCGGAACACAAGAAGCGCTGTACAACGGAGCTACGCAGTGGTCGTCGAGTCGGGGTCGTCCTGATGACAGACGAGACCATGAACACGCCTGCGCTGGCCAGTACGACGCCTGCACCAGCCACGACAAGGACGTCAACGATCGCCCTTAGGCATGTTCAAGACTAAAGGACGTTCTGCGGCACAGATGAAGATGACGTCGAAGATTGGGTTGCCGATTATAAACGCATCAGTGAGATCAATCGTTAGGAACCAGGGGCGATGCTGGCGAACGGGCTGTTTTATCTCGAAAGAACGGTAAAGGTATGGTTCGAGAACCACGGGGTGGAGATTAGAACTTGGGACACTTTGAAAGAAAAACTTGGGGCCTTGCTTGGGAAGCCCATCGTCCGAAAGGCAGCCGCAACGAAAGAGCCATCCAACCATGCCCAGACGTCCACTAAATCATACATATTCTGAATTCAGGAGGACTTGGCGCTTTGCCGCAATGTCAACAGTGACATGACGGAGTCGGACAAGTTTAGTCACGTGCTGAAGGGAATAGCAGACTATGGTTTCCACCTATAATTATCGCAAAATTCTGCGATCGTGGACGAAATTAGTGAATAATGCCGGCATTCTGCGCAGGCCGAAAGCGGATGCATTGCGAGGACATTCGCTCAGCTACCAAACACTGCTTGACATCGTTATGCGAAGTCGGACAGGCCTCTCGTCTGCAGTCGTCGCCGCCGTCGGAACATACACGAATCTTCCATCGGGAAATCGAAACAGTTGCTCCTTCTCTTCCCAACACCGCCCACGAGGTTTCTCACGTGCCGACCGTTTCACTGGTCCAGTCTATTGTGCGGTAGGAACTCGGCCACTTTGGTTGCGCCGTCTGCACCATTGCTGATTCTCGGACACCTGGGGTGCTATTTTGTAGAAATTTTATTACTTTCTTTACGCCTTTTGCCGCCATCACCGCGCATCCATTGGTCGAAAATGACCGGGCCGCATTCATTTCGTCTGTCAATCACGCGACGTCAGGAACCCGGGAAAACCGTAGTCGTCATAGTGACTTTGACACACTCATTATGCGAAGCATAAGGCACGGATTTTTGGCACGGTGAGAGGTGGGGTCGTTTCCGAAGGAATAAAAATGGCTGCCCTTCTTATCGCTATGGCCGTGGCTCTTCGCCGTGGCCGACAGCAACACGGAGAGCCAGACGACGCGTTTGACATGCCGGATGACCATTTTCGACGGCATATTTGCCTCTCGAAGGAAATGGTGCGGTTGTTGTGCAAGGAACTGGCGGGGGGAACTAGAAGCGGACCGAGCGACGGCACTGTCGGTGGAGCGGAAGGTGTTGTGTGCGCTGTGCTTCTTTGCCACCGGGAGCTTCCAAGCGTCCGTTGGGAGCGAGGAGACGATTCGTGTGTCGCTGTCGACAGTGAGCCAGAGCGTGCGACGGGTGGCAGAGGCTGTTGTGAACACTGGGGCGCGCAACAAGTGGGCGCATTTTTCGAAGGCGGCAGAGGAAAAGGCCGCCGTGAAGGAAGGTTTTCTTCGGCGCGGTGCTATCCCCAGCGTCATTCGATGCGTCGACGGCAGCCTCGTAGCTATTGTCGCACCGAAGGGTGAGCGCAAGGCTGCGTTCATGTGCCGCAAGGGATACTACGCCCTCAACTCCATGTTCTTAAATAAACCTTACGTTTTCTGGTGCCGATCCTTTTTGACAGTTATGTTGCTCGTGTCAACTGGCACTTTCTCTGTTTACGTTTTACCAGATCTGCGATGCGGACATGAAAATCTTAGCCGTGGACCCTCTGCGACGAGGGTCGGACCACGACGCTTTCGTCTGGAGGACGACATGGCTGCGCCGGCGGTTTCAAGCGCGCCGCATCGTGAATGCCGGGGAATACCTCCTCGGTGAGGCAAACACCTTTTGTGGCGCAGTCACGTTTCAGTAGCGCAGAAAGCCGTGTCCGCTCCAACCCAAACTTTTAACCAAATGACAAGCACATAAGTCGGGAGTAAAAAAAAAATTAAGTCATTGACTGCCACGATTGTCAATGTTCGAAGTGTTAAGCTACACGCACATTACGGTGCCTGCAAGGAGCAGACGAAAGCAACACGTATTAGTGCTGCTACTGCACCCAGTGCCTGCCAGAAGCAGAAGAAATGAATAAACATTAGTGCTGCTACTACTACTACTGTCATTGATAGCACCAACAAGTGTTGATTTATTCTGCTTGTCACACGCACCGAGTAGTGCACTTGTAAATTGGTTACCCGTTTGTGTCGGGTATATGGACATGCTCAAATCATGCTTTTACTTGGGATTCACCTCTGAAGTCTGTTGTATCTTTCCTAAGTTGACAACTTGCCTCTCGTCAGAGGAGTACTCAGTGTACTATTTCCATCTTCGTGCCGGTGACAGTGGCCACCCCTGGGAGCCGTGGCTCCTGACCCCAGTTCCTTGCCATCCTCAAGCGCAGACAGCCGAGGAGCAGTAGAACACAGCACATGGGGCCATGTGTTCTGTAGTGGAGAGGTGCATTGGGTTCTTAAAGAGCCGTTTCCTCTGTCTTCAGCGATATCGCACCCTCCTCTACGAGCCGGAACGTGCAGCCAAGATTGTCGCGGCATGTCCTGCGTTGCACAACCTTCGCGTTTTTGAGGACGACATAGAATCGGGTGATGACAGCGATGACGACAGCAGCAGCAGCAGTAGTAATGAGCTCGATGGTAATGGCGACCCCATTCCGTAAGGTCTGCCCCGAAACACAGGGTCGAGAATGAAATATTTGAGGGGGCGGGCTGTTCGCGACACTATGATTGGCATGTTTGGCACAACCCGTGCGCAGGACATGCAGTACCTGAGGAGTGTGCGGCGGCAGCTGCGACGCCAGCAGCAGCGTCAGCATCGCTAGGTACATGCACACAGTTGTAGCGTAACATATGCCAAATAATTGCATTGTGCATTTCATGCTGTGAAATTGCAGACACATTTCCCTTGCTAAGTTGTAGTTGATGTTTACGTAATGCAAAGCATTTATGACTTGTCGAGAAATCTAAAAGTTGTGTAGTGAAGCCTTATGTAAAGCCTGCAGTTATACTAAGTGAAACAGTATGTTTAGTGGTGACATATAAGATTGAAAGCAAGCTAAATATAAGTGCATTTTCAAAGTGTCTGAAATTATTTGCTTGTTTCTGCTGTCGTCACCTAGTTACCCTGCGTACCATGCACGTAGCCTGCAGTTGTCATAATTATTTTACTCGTATCGGTGAGAGTTGTGTTGCTCCCTTACGCCTTGATGGGCATAAACGCCTGTCTCCTCGCTTTCTACTCGCGCAGAAAAGCTCACAAAAGCCAAAATGTACAGTGCACGCCACACCTTCCGCTCTATTGAACGTGCTGTCACACGTGGCACCTTCTAGTTACTCCACCATTTTGTCTCACAACAACCGCGAAGTTCCTTTGTAGTGACGAAAATGCCGCCCAACTGGTCATCCGACATGTCAAACGCAGTGGCTCCCGTGGAGTGTGTGTACGCATGAGCAGTTGATAGATTTCAACAAAATGCTCTCAATTGTAAGTAGCAGAACTCGGTGAATGGAATATCGCAGTGTGTAAATACATTTACACAATGCAAGCTAGCACTGCAAATATAGTAGCGACATCCAAATAAAAGCACATAGGAACACTGCACCTTTCTGTATTATTTCACTCTTCAACATAGAGACATTTTTATGGTAACACTTGTTTATGTACACATCACATGCGACCATCTCTACATTGAATAAGTGCGAGAATAGTGAGTACTGCAGTACTAGAGGCATATACAACATATCACAGACAAGTGCAATAAATATTGCATCACATCGTTGTTGCATCTGAAAGATTCACAGGTAACTGCATCATAAGATATCACAGGTAACGGCAGGCATCGTTTAAGAAAACAGTTGTACGCAGAAATAGCAACTGGCTTAAACTGCACCAGAAAAAAAAAATGTGCAGGTGCTTAAATCACTCACCAACAGAAGAATATTTGTCACAGCGAAATGTATAGGTACATCACTACATGTGAAAGGAACATGCTGTCGTAGAGTTCCATAGTGGAAAAAAAGCCATAACCTCTTGCACTGATATTGAGTAAGAGAAACTGCATAAATATATCACACGAGCGGTAAACGCACAATGTCTCACAACCATGAAAGAACACTGAATGACAACAAAACGTGGTAATGAAAAACAAGAAAGGTCATTTAGCCTTCTATGTCACGACAAAATAAATATCGACCATGAAAGATCAGTAAATGGAAACAAAACGTTATAACGAAAAGCAAGAAAACAAGATATTCCAGTCCTGTATGTCAAAAAAAGCATGTATACATGCACATAAATATGCGATAAGTACACATTACAAATGAAGTGAAAGCGCATAGGCAAGGAATTTTCGTAACTTTTTTTTGCTGCGTATATTCAGAGTTTCCGTACGACATTAAATTAAGGCGCGAAAATGTGACCATTTTATGACACAGGATCAAATTGTAGAACATTTGCAGTGTTGCTTCTTGTTTAACTTGACATGACAACAACTAGGCACCTCAAAATTGCAATGCCGCAGTCAAACTAATGCACCACCAGGATTGCTGGCACTTGTGCAGGTGAGCTTGATAGTGTGGACGCTTTTATTGCTGAAGTAGAACTTCAAGCAAAAAATCATGCTGCAACGGCTATGTTACTTGTGGTTGCATGAAAGGGTGACTTGAGCCATTATTTCTTGCAAACTAGCAATATCCGGCCTTCATATCATCATTACTAAAACAGCAAATTTCAAGGTAATAAAAATGGTGTAAAATTCGTTTCCTATGCTAGTACCTTATTTAAATATGTGGGTCCTGAGAGGGGGGAGGGACTTGGCAGCCACCATGAGGTAGAGCAGCCAGCAGCAGCTGCAGCAGACGCTGGTTCGTCTCCTGTGAGAGCTGTTCCACTGCCAGCCGCTGCTGCTGAACGTCGCGCATGCTGCCGACTTCCGCCCTCAGTTGTTGCGGGCCCTCCATGTGGACAGCATGTTGCTGCCGCAGGACCTCCATATGAACGGTATGTTGCTGGTCCAGGACCTCCATATGGGCCTCGCGGTGCTGTTAGAGAATAAGATCTGTAATTAGTTTAATTATAGAATCTCAGTAACAAGGCCTTGGTGTGTGGCATTCATCTGCATTTTCAGGCTATTGTCACTGTATATTAAAACACTGAAGATATCTTTCTGGCCCATCAAATTTGTGCAGTCCCATTCCATTAAGATGTCTTACATGGTTATACCTGCTTCGCTGAACACAACGCCACTTCTTTGTTTTTGCCACATAATTGCGTAGATATTGACACATGTTATTTCACGCAAATGTGTACAAGATATGATCACCACAGCACTGCATGGATGCATTATGCTTGTTTGCTGATTAATTTTTGGAGAGGTCGTATGCTTGTGTATTTCATACGTAGAAAAATATACGTCTGTGGCCTTACACATACCCGCTGGTTTTCCTCCAGCATTTGTCGGCGAAAGTGGGCCTCCTCCTGCGCCCTGGCTTCCGCCGACTGGCCCTACCGAAAGTATTTGGCAGTAGCCATCTGGACGGCGCCCTCAAGGTGCTGCAGCCTCGACTGCCTAAGGGGGGGTGGGGGTGCCTGCGGCTCTCATGGGGTAGGTTGGGGGGTCGGCTTGGGGGGTGGCTGCTGGGGGAGTGGCGGCTGGGGGGGGGGGGGTGGCTGGTGGAGGGTAGGCTTCTGGAGGGTAGCCGGTAGCTCTTCATGCAAGACAAAAACAAACCCGCTTATTCACTGTTATCCGACCCACACACCTTGATTGTCCTAACCAGCCACTTCGAAATGTCATTGTAGCTGCACAGCTACAATAATGATACAGAAAGCAGTCGCATAGTTAGAGCAAAAGATGCCACAGAAAGGTGCTGGTTACAGTAACCTATAAGAAGCACAAGAAATCTCTATTACATCATGTAATTTGTAGGCTTGCACTTCTGCTCCAATAATAAGAGCTGAATGCTGAACACAACGGTAATAACAGCACAGTGGCCTACTTCATAGCAAGGACATACAGCAACTGCAAACAATGCTACTACAAAAGCTGGGTCACTGACTCACGTGTAAGGCCACTTGGCCCAGCAACAGCTGAAGGGCCCGACACCACGAACGCAGTTGTTGCTGGTGCACTGCGGGAACCTCTGGGCCCTGCAGCACCCTCCGAACTTGTGTCCTGCAGTCAGAGTAGTGTTCAGGCATTGCAAGCAGTGTGTGCAATGCGCATCATACACACAATTTGCTGCTCAGAGTGCATAACCTATATTTTCACTTGCACAACAAACGAAAAAAATATGGCTGAAGAGATTCTGCAATATTGTGTTACAATGTAATGCTGAAAATTTCTGAGGCCACAGCAGGTCACACAAACAACACTTTTTAAACCCAATGAACGTACCTCGCTATCGGCGAATAACTGGGTTTTGGGGGCCGAAACCAGGAAGGCGCCTGTCCTCGCAAGGATGTCGAGGACGCGGCCGTCCACGCCACCCACTTTCCCGCCTCCAGTGTCCCTGCAAACACGACAACGACAACAACTACGTGAACGACGTTACTGTCAGCATTATTAGAAAGCTCACCTCTTTTCGCTCGCGGCCCTGGCCGCTTCTTTTCTCGCTTTATGAGCCATTTTGGCCCAGTGGTTCCACCAACGGCTGGTTAACTTCACCGCTGGGCCCTGTCCGTTTAGGACTGCCGCCACCTCCTCCCATAGCTCGTTCTTTCTAGCAGCAGTCATACGTGGCGAGAACTCTGTAGAAGGTCTTGCCAGGTATGGGTGCTGCTCGATGAACTGCACCAAAATAGCGGTTTGTTCTTTCGACACTCTGGGCCCTTTTGCTGCCGCCATTTTCGCTTTTCAAACTTGGGAATTTCAGCCGGCCCGCAACAGAGTAAGAAATTCACAGGCAAACATTCTGTCTAAGCTAAGCGCCTGCATAAAGTGCTCACCACGAATTGATTATTTTTTGCCTTTTTGTACCACTAATATCAAAGAAGTGAAGTCGCTACTCCCATTTACCGTTGTAGCAGCTTCTTTCTCGGAGCGTAACCGTCAGTGCAAGGGCGCTAGGCCCAGGAAGTATTACCGTTGCTGCGATCATTTTGACGAGGCTGTTGTTCTGTCGTGGCGGTGCTCTAATGAAAGGTGCTGAGTGCCTTGACAGTTCTCGATCCACTATGTTGCAAAGTTTGTCCTAGGGTGTTACGGTTAATGCTTGTTGGCCCTTCGTAAAGAAGAAATTATCAAACGTCAGACATGCACCGAAAACCACGCGACAAGCACTACACGAGCAATATTTACTCACCTCACTCCTGCTGTATCTCACGGCTCCTGCAAGCAGCGCAGATTCTTCTCAGACGCCAGTATACCGCTGTGGGCCGCAGTTAGTTGCGCTGCGTTACGGACGCGCTCGCGGCTGTTAGCTGTCGGGTAAACAGAGGCCGCCATTTGGCGTGCGCTCAATGGCATGGCTTGGATGCACATCCGGCCAATATGTGGCTACGGCTTCGAAAATAGGAGCACATGCGTTTGCATTGCTTTGAGCTGCCGCAGCTTTTAGGTTGTAAGGTTCCAAAATGAATTTGGTTTACGCAGCATGGAAGTCCGCAGTTATTAAGTGTTGTTTTACAAGACAAATTTGCTATACTATCCCGGAAAAAGAGAAGAGAACACGAAAGAAACATCCGGCCAATGAAGGGAGCTTCTGATTGGACTATCCAAAAAACGTCGTGCGTACGCAACCACCATTTCCAAAATCGGCGACGTCAGGCGAGAAGGCATTGGCATAAAGAAAGGCATTCCAACAAAATAGCACCCCTGACTTTCGACCTAGATCACCGCCTCGCCTCAGATTTCAACCCCAGATACAACGGTTCTAACCTCGCCCTCGGAATCCCGCTGAATGGCGGATGGCAGATGATCGGCCGATTTATTTTAACTGAGGCCGTATCGGTCACGTCGCCCTCCACTGCAACAACCATTGGGTTTAAACGTTCACCCCGGGTAACACTGCTAGCCGCACCGATAACTGGCGCTGTTTTCAGCCCACTCACCCATACAACAGTGATATCGCCGCTTCCAGCCTTTTGAGCCGTAGAACGTCGATGCCACCCTTACGCCGCACGGCCGCTCCCCGTCGCTGCGAGGCCACCAGTCCCGTTCGCCGCCAGCGCGTTTCCGTCGTCTCCTTCGCCTTTATGAAGACGCCCGACCTCGCCGCTCAGCCTCCGACATGAAAAATAAAGGATGTAGCTGTTAGAGGCAACGCTGAATTTTCGACTTCCACCTCGAACCCTCTACTCGTATTGCCGACACGATGACACTTGATCGATATTGATGTTGACGGCTTAAATGGTCCTGTACTCATCGATACTGGGGCACAAATCTCCGTGATGAGTAATCAACTTCGTCGCCGCCTCAAAAATTACTTACCCCCGCCACTACTAGCAATACTCGCGTAGCTGATGGGCGAAGTCCCGCGGTCAGCTGAATGTACGCAGCTCATATCACCATCGCCGGTCACCATATACCGGTTTTGTTTACTGTCACCGAGCATTGCGCCAACCACCTCGTTCTCGGACTCGATTCCTTGTCGGCCTATGCCGCTCTATTGACTGTGCAACTGGCGTCCATCAACTTGAGCTTCCTCATCTTGCTGATGTTCCACCTTCACCGTCACACCGCTTACGCTCTCCCCGCAGGGGCGTCTGCGTCAGCAGGCGTTTGGTGTGTTGCGACACCACGTACCCGAGCACACGAGGGTTGGACCCTCCCGCGTGTAGCCGTGCGCGGCTTAGCCGTGTCTGGGGAAAGGGGGATCATGGGGGTTGAGCTGATGCTGGGTGTTTGGACCTATAAGGCCCACCGGCGGAGGCAACACACCTCTTCGGCCTCTGCTTCACACAGACGGCACCCCCGGACTGACCCACCCGGGGGAAACCGGTAGTCGCCTCTTCCTGTCTTTGTCTCCTCAAATCTTTGCCTTTATCTCTCACTTTTTGATCTTTCCTGTCTTCTCCTCTTTTCCATTTACTTCCTTTCTCCACGGTGGCAAGGGTTAACCTTGTGTATGTGCCCTCTCTTGGGTATAATATATTAGGTTATAGTGGCAATGTACGGTTGGCGCCTGCAGCCTTACGCCTTAAGTCCTGCAGCGTCTCCATGTTGGGCTCCGTGGTGGGGGGCCACCATTGCTGCCGAAAAGAAACTGAAATACTATGGGAACACCCGCATTTCCCCGCCTTCTTGATGGTCGCCCTCAAAAGAGGGGACGCACCGATGACCTAACCATATGCTTAAATAGAACAAGAGAGACATATCCGAAATACCATGTTGTGCACAGCGAGAACTCCGAAAAACAGGCCAGATTCATTTCCCCTTTCATATTTGCAAAATCTTTACCCGAAGCCATAGGGTCAGGTTACAAGGTAACGAAAATGGCTAGCGGGGACCTTCTCCTAGAGATCCCTCAGAAACATCAGTACGAAAAGCTTGGCAGCCTTGTAACATTTGGTAACATACCAATCTCCGTTACACAACACCGAACAATGAATAGCTCACGGGGGGTCGTGTCAGAGGCAGACCTCCTAGACTTGACAGAAGCTGAACTCCTGGAAGGATGGAAAGAACAAAATGTCACTGATGTAAAACGTATTATAATTAGACGAGACAACAAGGAAATCCCCACTAAGCATCTCATCCTAACATTTGCGTCCAGCGTACTGCCAGAAACCATCGAAACAGGATACATCAGATTAAATGTTCGACCATATATCCCCAACCCTAGAAGGTGTTTCAAATGTCAGAGGTTCGGCCATGGCTCGCAGAGCTGCCGTGGTCAAATAACCTGTGCAAAGTGTGGAGTCCAGGGCCACCCCTCCGACAACTGCAGTGGCACACCTCACTGTGTGAACTGCAGTGGAGACCATCCGGCCTACTCACGTTCCTGTCCGAACTGGAAAAAAGAAAAGGGCATAATCACCCTGAAAGTCAAGGAAAATATTTCGTTTAAGGAAGCCCGTAAGCGGTGCTCACCTTTCCACAGCACACCTTATGCTGATGCGGCGCGTCGGGGGGCAGCGTCGCAGCGGCCAATGCCAAGTACCCAGCCCGCGTGCAGCGAGCAGGTACCTTTGGCTCCTGCCCCCAGGGTGGAAGTAGGTAAGCCTACTCCATCCAACCAGCAACCAGGCCAGGCTACCCTTGGGTTGCCGGCCCCACAAGAGTTATCTGCGGCATCCTGCGCTACACGCAGCGATCCCGCAGGACCGGTAGCGGCCACGAAGGTAGGCGCAGCCGAGGCTGCCTCAGCCTCCCCGGCCCCTTCCAGCGCTGGCAACAGCCGGCGCAGCCAAATTCCACAGGGAGCCCCGTCGACTTCCGGGCTGGTGGGCGCAGGGGTCTCGCCTTCCGAGGTGAGACTCTCCCGAAAAACTTCTCGCTCGCAAGAGCGCGTGTCCGGCGCCTCACAAGAGGCAATGGACACAACACCTATCCCCACGGCGCACCAAGCGCCTAAGGAGCGGCGAGGCTCCCTCGAGCGCTCCAAAAAAGGCAAAACCCCGGTTACAGGGCCTCGCAAGAGCCCTGTAATCTAATTAATCATTTTGTTTCCGTATACACAGCCCCAATTTACATTAAATATAGATACACAAATCACACAATGGAATATCAGAGGTCTTCTGAGAAACCCTGATGATGTACAAGAACTCATCCACCAACACAATCCAAAAGTGCTGTGTTTACAGGAAACACACCTGAAATCAAAACACACAAACTTTCTCCGACAGTATATAACATTTCGTAAAGATCGCGATGATGGTGTCGCATCATCGGGCGGTGTTGCCATTGTCATACATAAAAGCATTGCGTGTCAACATTTACAGCTACAAACGCCTCCTGAAGCAGTGGCGGTTCGAGCTGTTCTCCTAAACAAACTCATCACTATTAGCTCTGTTTACATACCCCCACATTACAAATTAACTAAACATGAATTCCAATCCTTTATAGATCAATTGCCAGAACCTTATGTTGTTCTGGGTGATTTCAATGCACACAGCAGCTTGTGGGGAGACTCTCGTATCGATGCGCGAGGTCGTCTCGTTGGACAATTCCTTTTTTCGTCCGGTGCGTGTCTGCTCAATAAGAAAGAACCCACCTATTACTCTCTTACAAACAATACCTTTTCTTCAATTGATCTTAGCCTAGTCTCCCCGTCAATACTGTCTGAACTCGAATGGGAAGTTATAAACAATCCTTACGGAAGCGACCACTTCCCCATACTGCTGAGAACATATAAAGAAAACGAATATCTACCACAGGCTCCTCGGTGGAAGATCGATACAGCCGACTGGGAGAAATTCCGAACTCTCACTAGTATCTCCTGGAATCACATGTCTTCTTTAGAAATTTATGCTGCTGTGGAGTATCTTACAGCGTTCATAATAGATGCCGCATCAAAATTCATATCCGAAGCAAGCGGTTTGCCATGCAAACGACGTGTACCGTGGTGGAACAACGAATGTACGATCGCCCGTAGGAAACAGAACAAAGCGTGGGGATCGTTACGCGCCTCTCCCACTGCAGAGAATCTTATTAACTTCAAAAAAGCAAAGTCTCAAGCCAGGAGAACGCGCCGACAGGCCAGAAGAGAGAGTTGGCAGAAGGTTTTATCGGGTATCAACTCTTATACAGATGAGGCGAAAGTCTGGAACAGGGTTAACAGGATAAAAGGACGACAAACTTATTCACTCCCCCTGGTAAACACACAAGGCGATACCCTGCTTGAACAAGCAGACTCACTTGGGGAGCACTTTCAGAGCGTGTCAAGCTCCAGCAATTATTCCAAACCCTTTCTCAAACATAAGCAAATAGAAGAATGCAAGCCACTCATAAAAACGTGTCGGGAGAATGAACCGTTCAACCGCCCCTTTAGTATTGCAGAGTTGAGAGCTGCCTTGAGCGCATGCAAGAGCTCTGCACCGGGATCTGATAGAATCACGTATGAAATGCTGAAAAACTTACACAATGACACGCAAGTTACACTACTTACACTTTTCAACACTATCTGGGACGCAGAGTACCTTCCCACCGCGTGGAAAGAAGCCATTGTGGTCCCTGTTTTAAAACAAGGCAAAGATCCTTCCTCAGTGGCAAACTACCGCCCGATAGCCCTCACAAGTTGCATGTGTAAGGTATTTGAAAAAATGATAAATCGGCGACTCATCCATTTCCTTGAACAGAACAACATGCTTGATCCCTATCAGTGTGGCTTCCGAGAAGGGCGCTCCACTACCGACCATCTTGTACGTATTGAAGGAAATATCCGGGACGCCTTTATACATAAACAGTTCTTCTTATCAATATTTCTCGATATGGAAAAGGCGTATGACACAACGTGGCGCTACGGAATCTTGAGAGATTTGTCAGAAATGGGCATTCATGGTAATATGCTAAACGTAATAAAAAGCTACTTGTCCAATCGTACCTTCCGGGTGAAAGTAGGCAATGTGCTGTTGCGTCCTTTTATACAAGAAACCGGTGTACCCCAGGGTGGCGTGCTCAGTTGCACACTCTTTATTGTCAAGATGACAACACTTCGTGCTTGCTTACCACCGGCCATTTTATATTCCGTCTATGTGGACGACATTCAAATAGGTTTCAAATCTTGTAACCTCGTAGTGTGCGAGAGACAGGTACAGCATGGTTTGAACAAGGTGTCAGGATGGGCAGAGAAAAATGGATTCAAAATCAATCCTCATAAGAATTCTTGTGTTTTGTTTACAAGAAAGAGAAGCCTGGTTCCGGATCCCTGCTTACAAATGTGTGGACAACAGATACCTGTAAACAAAGAGCACAAATTTCTAGGTGTTATACTCGACAATAGACTCACTTTCGTCCCACACATTAAACATCTTAAAGAAAAGTGTCTAAAAACAATGAACATAATGAAACTCCTATCCCAGACTACGTGGGGTAGTCACAGGAAGTGCCTAATAAATCTCTATAAGAGCCTAATCCGGTCACGATTAGATTATGGTGCCGTGGTATATAACTCTGCCGCCCCGAGCGCGCAAAGATGCTAGAACCTGTTCACCATCTGGGTATCCGTTTAGCCACAGGAGCTTTCAGAACGAGTCCCGTAAAAAGTTTATATGCAGAATCGAATGAGTGGTCCCTTCATATCCAGAGAACATACATCAGCCAAACATAGTTTTTGAAAGTCCACTCTAATCCTGAACGTCCCTGTTTTAACACCATTAATGACATGACATATGCTACACTGTTTTGTAATCGTCCTTCCGTAAGACAGCCTTTCTCGCTGCGTGTGAAGGAGCTTAGTCATGAAATGCATGTTCCACTTCTCGAACTTCGCCTAATGCATCCAGCCAAGCTGCTACCTCCTTGGGAGTGGCAGTTGATGCAATGCGATACATCTTTCATGGAAGTTACAAAAAACGCTCCAGAGATTGAAATCCAACTGCATTTCCGGGAACTCCAGCACAAATACCCCTGTACGGAGTTCTACACAGACGCATCGAAGTCACGCGCCGGGGTGTCCTATGCAGCCGTCGGTTCATCCTTCTCGGAATCCGACGTACTGGATCCGAAACTAGCATCTTTACGGCTGAGGCCTACGCAATATTGTCGAGCGTGAAGCATATAAGGGAAACAAAACTAAAAAAATCAGTTATTTTTACGGACTCCCTAGGTGTTGTGAAGGCTTTGATATCGTTCTGTAAGCGCAAAAATCCTGTTTTAATTGAACTCTATTCCGTGTTATGTAAAGCATATGAATCTAACCAGCATGTGATTATATGCTGGGTGCCTGGCCATAGGGGCATCCAGGGTAACGTTCTAGTGGACCAGATGGCCACATCAATTTCATTACATACAGTTAATCCTACTGCTTCGGTCCCCGTCACAGACCTGAAGCCTTTCTTAAGGAGGAAACTGCGAAACCACTGGCAACGTATATGGGACGCAGAAGTAAATAACAAACTGCACTTGATAAAGCCACAGTTAGGTTCTTGGCCCTCCGTAACAACATCACGGCGAACAGATGTCCTATTCTGTCGCCTCAGAATAGGACACACATTTGGCACACATAACTTTTTACTCACTGAAAATGATCCTCCAACCTGCGGTAGATGCGGGGAGAGGCTGACCGTCCTCCACGTCCTCCTGGAGTGTCGGGTAGCCGAATCTGAGAGAAGGAAACATTTTTCTCTGGCATACCGGCAGCACCTCCCCCTACATCCTGTAATGCTACTCAGCCCAGAACCTTTATTTCACCCCAACGCAGTTCTAAGTTTTCTGAAACATGTTGTCTTGCATGTTGTTAGCCCCACATGTTCATAGCAGGTCCTCTCTTCAGAGGATGCCGCTGTGATAGCTCTTTCATATAGCACATGCCTCCAGGCCCTTGTGTTTCAAGGGCTCTGGCGAGGCAGCAGTGCCCCAAGTAATTTTACTGTCTTATATATTTTCCATTTTGCATCATTCTCCTACGATGGATTTTAATGTTCACAGTATTCGTCATTAATCATCGCCATAATTTTATATCACGTAGATTTTATGCACTTTACAGCAACTATTTTTAGGCCACTTTACTGCCAAGTCACATCTCCATAATACCTCGTTAACATCACCACTTGTCATGGCGCTCTTTGGCCACACCTGGCCCTTGCGCCATTAAACATCACATATCATCATGTGTTTCAAGGGCTCCGGTGAGGCAACAGTGCTCCAGGTATTTTTACCATCTCATATATTTTCAACTCTATGTGATTCTTTTACGATGGATTTTAATGTTCATAGCATTCGTCAATTGTCATCGCCATAATTTTATAGCACGTAGATTTTACGCACTTTACAGCGAATATTTTTAGGCCACTTTACAGCCAAGCTACATCTTCCATAATACATCAACATTACCACGTGTCATGGCGCTCTTTGGCCAAACCTGGCCCTTGCGCCATTAAACACTACACATCATCATCCGCTTACGCTCTGTTGATTACGTTCGGTTGTCACCGCAAACCGCGACGTGTGTTGCCTTTTAAACCGCATCACCAGTTGCCGACAACGTCTACGTAGTATCACCTGTAATTGACGTGCTGTTGACCCGAAATACTGTTGTGCCGCACACCTTTATAACTGTTGTCGACAACCACGTCCAGCTCATCCTCCTCAACTTCAGCAACTCGACCCCAGCTCTACCACAAGGCATGCCGGTGGCCAACGTGTCAGCGCTCGATGCATTCGGTATCGCGGCATTAGGCGCTGAAACTTGTTCGCGCTTTCTCGCAAGAGGCTCAGCGAGTCCAGTCGCCGACGAAATTACCATGATGATTGCCCCTGACCTTCGCTTCTGCCAAGCCGCGGAACTCCACCACCTCCTGGCATCCTACAGGGATACCTTCGACTTCGATGACCGCCGTCTGGGTCAAACTTCCATAGTAAGTCATCGAATACATACGGGAGGTGCTATCAGACGGCGACCGTATGGTGTGTACCATAGCAAACGACAGGTCGTACAACGCGAGGTCGATAAGATGCGCTTCAAAGGCGTCATAGAAGATTCCTCCAGTCCGTAGGCGATGCTGTCGTCTTGGTTGAAAAAGACAGGATGGCAGCTGTAGATTCCGCGTCGACTCTCATGCCCTCAACAAAATATTGCATAAAGGCGCTGCCACGAATTGATGACGCCGTTGACTGTCTTCACGGTGCGAGATACTTCACATCTGTAGACCTGTGCTCGAGTTACTGTCAGATTTCTGTGGACGACTTTGAGCGAGAAAAAACTGCCTTTGTGGCACCGGACGACCTCTATCAGTTCGAAATTATGCTTTTTGGACTGGGCAAAGCCCCCGGAACGTTCGAACGCGTGATGGACTCCCTCCTTCGTGGTTACAAATGGTGAATCTGTCTCTGCTACCTAGACGACGTCATTGTGTTTTCCCCAGCGTTTGAAAGTCACCTTAACCGATCGGCGACCAGTGTAGTTGTCCTTCGTCATACAGCGTAAGTGTAATTTCGGCAGACAACAAATAACTGTGCTGGTCATCTTGTAAGTGCTACAGGTGTCCAACCTGACCCTGACAAGATTAGCACTGTCAAGAATTTCCCGGTGCCCTCGTGTATTAAAGATGTTCGGAATTTTGTGGGATTATGTTCGTACTTCCACCGTTGTATACCCAGTTTCGCCATCATACCCCGACCCCGTACCAGCATTCTAAAAAAGGACGCACCTTTCTCACAACCAAGTGGCTGCATTCTCGGCGCTGACCAACTTGCTCACTTCACCGTCTATATTGGCTCACTTCGACCCATCCGCGACTTGAAGTTCGCACAGACGTTAGTGTCAGGGAATCGGCGCCGTCCTTGCTCAGCACCAGCATGGCCAAATACGTGTTATAGCATATGTCAGTCGCCTTCTCTTCACGGCTGAACAGAACTATTGGATTGCAGAACGCGAGAGCCTTGCGTTGGTTTAGGCTGTCGCGAAATTACGGCTGTATTTGTACGGCCCACGCATTCTCGGTTCTTACCGACCACCGCGCCCTTGTTGGCTGTCGTCGCTCAAGGACCAAATTGGTGGGATTGGTCGCTGGGCTCTGAGACCACAGGAATATACATTTGAGGTAATTTATTAAACTGGCAGGCTACGTCACAATGCCGAGCGTCTTTCACACCATCCGGTAGACCCTCATAGCCTCGCTGACCATGACAATCTTTCCTGCGTGTTCGCCATATCTGATTTAAGCGACAACGGCAAAGAACAGCGTCGGATGAATAACTAAAGCTCACCATTCAGCAACTCATTTACGACAACTGCGTACCACCACTGAACATCTACACGATGCTGCAACTGCAGGAGACCTTGGTGTCTCATGCGCCTACGACGGCGTGCGACAGTGGTTCTTTTGGCCTGACTTTTATCGTTCTGTGCGCCGATACGTTGCGGCCTGTGAGCTCTGTCAACGGCACAAACGTCATGATCTTCCACAGGCTGGCCTCCTTCAACCTGTCGACATTCCACCGGAGCCCTTCTTTCGCGTCGGCCTTGATTGCTCGGACCTTACCCTATGTCCGCATCCGGCAACAAATGGATTACCGTCACAACTAACTATACAACCATATATGCCATCACGCGCACAATGCCCAGTAGCTGCGCTACAGTCGTTGCAGGCTCTCTGCTCAATGACTTCATCTTTCAACATGAGGCTCCGCGCCAACTTCTTACGGATTGTGGCCGCTGTTTCCTAGTAAAGGTCATTGAAGACATTCTTCGTCGCTGCTATACTAAACATCGCCTTACAACAGCCTAACATCCACAGACTAATGGTCTTATCGAGCGCCTCAACCAAACTTTCACGGATATGCTGTCCGTGTACGTCTCTACTGACCACCGCGATTGGGGTGCCACCCCACCCTACGTTGCCTTTGCGTGGGACTCGTCCCGGTGTAGCACCGCCGGCTATTCACCGTTCTTTCTCCTGTACGGTTGCAACCCTGTGTTGCCCTTCCAGATGCTCCTTCCTGCTGATTGCCTCGTACCCACTGCGTATGCTGAGGACGTCATCTCTCGAGCCAGGATGGCTTTCCGGGTTGCTCACACTAGGCTATCTGCGCCGCAGTCCTCACAAAAAGAGCGCTATGATAACGGGCACCACGAAGTCAAGTACCTTCCTGAATCTACGGTCCTACTCTACACGCCGTCTCGACACCAAGGCCTGTGCGAGAAGCTCCTCGCTCGTTACACCCGAGCCTACAAAGTTTTCCACAAGTTCAACGGCCTTGATTACCTCACTCCTCCGCTCCCACATCGTCCGTCTTCTTATTTTACGTCTACTACTGACGTGGATGTGTCACGGCTAAAACCCTACTTCGCCAGCAGTGCTGACCGATTTTAGCAGGCACCGTGATGGTGCTCAGTCCGCCGGGAGTGATGTTACGAGCCATCACGTATAAGAATGCCGTTAAAGGACCGCCTCGCGCCGCGAAGAGAAAGATCTCGGTATATGCCACAAGAGATGCTGTCAGCCATTCTGCGGCAGCCAGTAAATATTGTAATATACAATTCCGCCCCTTCCCCGTGTAGTCGTGAATCCTCGTGACAATGTCTTCACTGACGGATCGCTCTCTGTCCTCATCAGCCTTCGCCCTGCTCTTGCATACGCAGCGCGTATTGGCATAGGCATGTTACGCAAGAAAAGCGACAGTTCAAGTAAATGACACGCAAGACCCGCACAGTTCCATAGTATAGAGGCGGCACTTTTGGAGAGACGGTGAACATTATCTTCTGACTGCGTCCATGTTCCTAAGGTTTTTTAAAGCAGGCAGAGCTTAGAATCATAGACTCAAGAGCCATGACTACTTCTAGAATGTCCTTCAGGGAGCTCGCCGGAATCTGCTCTATCTGCAACATCAAGGCCTTGAAGAGAGCACTTAGCATCTGTTGATAGTCCTCCTGTTGTGCTGTTTCACCGCAATGCGAGTAGGGTCGCTGCAATGCACATAGATAGCTTTGCTCTTCAGGTTGTTCGGCAGTTTTCTCGTATCGCTCAATGATTTGACTGCTTTAGCCGGTCCGCTTTGCGAGGTCACCGCTGTGTCCTGGGTTTCTGATGTAGGCTTTAGGCTTACCGATTTATTGTCTCTCTTTGAGCTTCCTTTGATGTCATCTGAATGTGCTACTTTCCATCGTTTTATTCGTCTTATTCTTCTCATACTTTGCCTTTGATCCCAGGATAACTGTTTTCTTTCACTTGTGTGCTGGTGTTCACGTAGCAAACTTTCTATAACTAGATGGGCGGCCATCAACACAATTTCTACAAAGGAAGTTCTCACTGCGCCCGCATGTTTTGAAATTATGCAGTGCTCCACATCTCTTGCACAAGTGCTCACGACGGCAGCAGTTGGTCAAACGTCCATAGGGCTGATACTTGAAGCATCGAGGCGGTGTCTCAACGTAGTCAATGGTCTCGTCTTGTTAAGCCCAAGTCGATCTTCTCTGGACGGTCCTTGTTTGGAGCGAACATGAGAACCACGGTGTTGGTTCGCCTGGACTCCCATTCGGACTTAGAAATATGGACGCGTCGTGTGACCCTCCTTGCATGATAAACCCCTTGTTGCTTTAGGTAGTCACACAGTTCCTCGTCAGTGTACCCCTTCGGCACCCCTCGAAAAATACAAGTGTTTGGCAGGTAAGAGTTGGGTACCCGTG
Source organism: Dermacentor variabilis (assembly GCF_050947875.1). NCBI lineage: Eukaryota > Metazoa > Arthropoda > Arachnida > Ixodida > Ixodidae > Dermacentor > Dermacentor variabilis. Next base: position 197,530,028 of record NC_134570.1, read on the forward strand.
CTGAGATTGCAATCCCTAGGACTGACTTGCAACTGCGAAAGCGTTCACATGCTCTTATGTCTGGACCTCCTGAAGCCGCGCGCGTTGAGCAGCAAATTGAGCAGCAAACCGGTTCCTAATTGGCGATGACACCAATAATCTTTTCAATGTCCGTCGACAAAGCGATGGTATTTACTTTTTCAAGTGACATCCTTCCGTGACAGATGTAATTATTACTGGGATTCCAGTGGTGCTCTCTTTGTGGTGGCGCACAAACCTGAAACCTTCACCATCCAGATAACTGATGTCAGCTATATGATAATGATCAATAAGCATGGACTCGTCGTCTATTTCTGTAGCCTTATATCGCTTTCATTCAGTCGCTTGCTTCTGGTCAGGTGTGAGGTCTGGCGTAGTCAGGACGGATCTGCCCCTGATACCAGGCTCTTCTGCAGGATTCTATTGAAGTGGCGCAGGAGGGCAAGCCCCCTTCCCTCCCCCTTCCGCGATTTCCGGTAGGGAAGGTATCTTGGCGAGGCGTACAACGCCTTCGACAATTTTGGTCGGCAAAACATTGCAAAAATGCAAGGAAAGAAATTGACAAACACGTGCACATTGTGTATAGAACCCATGTGTGTACGTTACAATTATTTTGTTCTTTACGGAAAAAGTATTCGGGGGAGTTAAAGAAAAATGTCATAGTAACTAGTACCTGTTTAAGGCTTATTGAATAAAACGACATTTTTACGCTAGAAAACTTTTTGAATATGGGCCTTGGAGCTCTCTGGCCATCCCTGGCCCTTGCCCCAATGAAACTCATATACCCCTGTATTTATCCTATTTCTATTAGTCCCATTAGTGACTAACTGATGAAACAGCAAATGTTCAAAAATATGATCCTCTAACGCTAAAAAAAAATGTCTGCATTACGTATTGCAACTCTTCAAACTTTCTGGCAGTGGTCGTATTCAATGATCTCAGTATCGTTGCTTTATACGACGTATGTGGGCGCTAAAGAACGAATTTTTTTCAGGGATATGAGTGTAAGATTCAACGGCATTATTCGTTTTGCAGATTAGCTCTTTGGATATATTCTTTGACCTCAATAAGTATTTCAGCTATTGGTCAGCGTTGTTTCTTTCCTGCTGCCTGCTTCTGTTTGCGTCTCCTTTTTTGTGGCGTAGGCAATATACGTCTCGCTCTTTGAGAGATACAGATTTACATAAGCATTTCATTATTTAAATATATGCAGGGGATTTGGAGCGAAGACTAGTTAGAACCACACATTCTGGTTCTGTTTTTTGTTGTCATTTGTGTGTTTGCGAAGTTGACATATTGTGTGTCTGACTGACAAATTTGATGTAAGATGCCTGAATACTTTAAGCTTTTCGTGTTCCTTTCTACTCACTGGTACTTTACACTTAATCTCGCTGCAGGCTCATTTAAACAGACGTGGCTGGGCGCTCTTGTCAAGCTGCCTTTATGAAATGCAGCTCTTACGCTCAGCTTGCTCCTTCAATATGATGGTAAATAAACAAAATTATTGCAAACTGAGGAATTACCTTATTTCCGAAAGATGTCGTCATCACACGGATTTGAAGCGCACATTCTAGAAAACGTTCTCTCCGGGCCCATCTCGTCTCTGACACGACGTTCTGGCCCGCGACATCCCCGACGCAATCGACTAGTGCTCGGGACCGATTTCAGAGAACGCTCCGCGCAGCAGTTGGCCCTCGTTCCGTGGGGCGCAAAAACTACTCGGTTTTCCTTCGGCGCTCCGCTCGGCTTCCGATAGTGCTCTGCACAATGCGGAAACTTTTGGCTGCTCTCGTCTGTCTACGTCTTTTCCACTACTGCGAGTCCCGCGCATGCCCACTTGCAACGCCACCGTCAGGCATAACATTGGCGATAAGGCGGTGTTCCTTGCAGTCATTGCCGGTGGTTGCCTATCCAGCGCAAGTACTATAGCTTGTTGCGCTAGCCAAGTGAAAAGGTGTGCGTTACGGATGGTCGTTGATTACAGCATTCCTTACGCAAATGTAGGCGGGCGAAGCTCACCCATAGTCTCATCCCACACCTTCAGATGGCTGTCACAGTTTTTCCATTTCATGGCAGAACCCGTCTTCACTATGCTCCTCTACATTTTTAATAAATAAGGATCACCGAGCTCTCGGCAGGAATTTGCTGATACAGCCGGCGACGGCTGATGCGCATGTTTGCTCCCGATTAAGAAGGCGTTCAATGGCAGCGTGCCTGTGGTGGCCCCTGGTGTGCTTTGCGCAAACTTGGCACTATAAGGGGTCTATACTTTTATTTATTCTTTTTTATCTATTCATTTGCATACCTATATTAGCCTTAAAACATTGTTGCATGGCGATATTAGACATGAAAAACTACAAAACAAAGTGGAGTCAGAAATTATCAAAAAAATTCGAAATAAAACCGGGGGATCAAAGCAGAGTAGGCACGGACATATTGATAATATGAAAAGCATGATCAGATTAGCATACAAACAATCAATGTACACAGTTAGAAATCATGATTTATTCCCGGATGCACATATATTAAGTGTTCAAGTAATTTACTACTTCAAATAATAGTAATCTATTTTTATTACTTTCCTTAGGAATGAACTGCCCGCTGTTCCTATGCACAGTATCGGTCATGGTACGTGCACACTCGGTAAATGTTCTTATTATGAAAACTTCAAATAGACACTGTAGAAAGCATACCGAAAGCGATAAATATAAAATCCTGGTACAACTATGTACAATGTAAGTTTCTTTATCAATATTGCAGACAAAATAGCAATGACAAAGTAATGGTGCGTCATACAAAAAAAATGTACAGGAAGAAGAAGTATTTTAATGATTGGAAAATGTAGAGAGGTCGGCCGGATAATGGAGCATCTGGCCTGCTACTCTACGTAAGGGAAGGGGAAGAGGGGAAGAAAAAGGGTCACAATGGGGGATGATAATGGGAGGAACGAGGTGAATGACACATTACACAACTGGTATCACAGGCGTGAGTCCAGGCCCGTGTCACCTAGGAAACGTGAAAGTGCACGCATTGTCTCTGTCGTCTGCCAACTCTGTGGCCACGGGCCTAGCAAGAGGTCCTCCGACAGTGGTCCATTGTGTAAATGTCTCAATGTATCTGCTAATGTCAGTCTTTCTCGCGCATACTCAGGGCACACCACAAGCACATGTTCTATAGTCTCTACAGCGCCACACACTGAACAGTCCGGGGAGTCTGTCCGTCCAATAATGTGCAAATATTTGCTCGTGAAGGCGACGCCTAAGCGCAGTCTGTGTATCAGGCATGTATGAGGGCGTGGAATTCCACGCAGAATGGGAAATTTCATATCGGGATCCAGGCTTTTAAGGCGGGCGTGACGAGCGTCTGGCTGGGCCCAGTATCTTCTCGTCGCACTCCTCATTAATTCCGACAGGAGGCATGTGATGTCCGGTCTGGAGAATGGCACGACAGTTCGCAGACCATTGCTGAGGGCGCGCCTTGCTGCAGCATCGGCCATCTCATTACCGTTGAGCCCACAGTGTCCCGGGATCCATTGGAACACTATGCGGTGGTGTTTTTCTTGAGGGTATGAAAGTAGCTCGGTGATCTGCAGGGCCAAAACCTGATATGCGGTGTGGCGCAGGAAGCATCCCAAAATTTGCAGCGCGGGTTTTGAGTCCGTGAAAATGCACCACTCTTGAGGTCTTTCCCCGCAAATGTGGCGAATCGCTTCCCGAATAGCCACAAGCTCTGCAGCGGTTGATGTTGAATTATGGTCTAGTATGAAAGCTCGAGTCATCTGTTGGGCTGGTATCACCACAGCTGCTGTCGATGCCTTACATGACGCGGAGCCGTCTGTGTAAACATGAACATATGTCTGGTATTCTGACCAGATGTACGCGAGAGCAAGTTGTTGTAGTCCACTGACGGGAATCAATGATTTCTTTAGTATGCCGGGGACATGTACGCATACGGAAGGTTGAGCCATCACCCATGGTGGTTTGACGGGGTGATATGGAAGGGCATAGCCTGATGTTATGTGGGGTAGATGGCAGCGGAGTGCACTTGTGAAACTGCTGTCCGGTCGCTCATGTAGAACCGACATCAATGGATGGCAATGGTGTCGTGTCAGTAAGCGTAAATACACGCGAAGTGGTTCGTGGGACAGGTATATCGGTAATGGGCATACGTGGGCTTCCTCAATTGTGCCTTTGTTGGAGGCACGCCGTGGCAACCCGAGGCATATTTTGAGTGCCTGCGCTTGGACGCTCTCTAATGTCCGTAAGCAGGAAATGCTCAAGTTTGAGAGTATCGGAAGGCTGTATCGAATGTAGCCTACGAAAAGAGACTGATAAAGTCTTAGTAATGAGCCTTCCGTGGGGCCCCATTTCATGCCTGTTGCGAAGCGAAGAACATGGCAAAACAGATTAAGTTTTTGCTTCAACATATTAGCATGCCTCGTCCATGACAAACCGCGGTCGATGATAATGCCCAAGAATCCGTGGTGAGAGACATAAGGTATTATGACACCGTTAATGGAGATCGGGTAGCGGCAGACGGATTTGCGCGTGAATGCAACCACAGCACATTTTTCGGCAGCTAAGCGCAAACCCTGACGCAGTATGTATCATGAAGCAGATGACACAGCCCGTTGTAATTTCGCACGTAGTTGTGGGCGTGTTGTACCAGAAGCCCAGATGCAGATGTCATCTGCATATGCACTGATGTGGATGTGAGGTGGAAGCTCGCTCACCAGGCCAATCAGTGCCACATTAAATAATGTTGGGCTGAGAACTCCTCCCTGAGGAACTCCACGGCATACCTGATGACGGTTAGTGTCTCCATCAGGCGTGGACATATAAACGAAACGGCCGCTGAGGTAGCTCACAATCCACAGGTAGAGCCGGCCGCCAATACCCAAGTCATCTAGGGCATCGAGAATGGCTTCATGAAGGATGTTGTCGTAGGCTCCTTTGATATCTAAGAAAACAGCGGCGACGAGTCGGCGTTGACGTTTTTCATGTTCCACTGTAGTAACGAGGTCAATGAAGCTGTCAATTGAAGAACGACCCCGCCGAAAACCGGTCATCATGTTCGGATAAAGATCATTTCTTTCCAGAAATCATTCGAGCCTCGCCAGGACCATTCGTTCCATAACTTTGCCAACACAGCTGGCTAATGCAACTGGGCGGTATGAGGTAAGCTCATAAGGAGTCTTTCCAGGCTTCAAGAGAGCAACCAGGCGGCTGATCTTCCACTGCTGCGGAACAATACCGGAGACCCATGTGTCGTTGTAATAATTGAGCAGGGCAGTGCGACCAGCCCTGCCAAGGTGAGACAGAGACGAGTACGAGATCCCGTCAGGGCCAGGAGCAGATGAGTGCCGACACGACGCAAGAGCAGCCTCTAATTCGGGCATCGTAAAGAGCAAATCGTAGTGGTCACTTGAGGAAGGTGGCGCAAAAACTTCGAATTGGATTGAGGCTGGTTGAGTTGTGCCCACAATCATTTTGCAGAAATCGTCCGCTACCTCTACATTATTGCGGCGTCGGTAAAGGGCCAGAGCACTGAAAGGGTACCTTTCTTGTGGGGGAAAACGTAGGCTCCTGACTACATGCCAAATACGCGACAGCGGCTTGCGAGGATCCAGTGATGAGCAGAACTTTCTCCAGCGCTTCCTTCCTAATTTCTCGAGATGGCGCTTTATTTGTCGTTGAGCTCGGCGACAAAGGGCGAGATCGTAAGTGGATTTCGTCCTTCTATATTTCCTTTCAGCACGCCGTCGGACTGCGCGCAACCTCTCGAATTCCACGTCGATAGGAGACCCCGGTGAAGGTGCACATATGGTCCGCGTGGCCTCACCGAGGGCGGACGTGATCAAGTCTTCTATTTGCGGTGGTGACTCGAGATTCGCACAGGAATTATCCACGAATGTCTTAAAAGTGGGCCAGTCAGTGCACCGCACATGAGACAAAGTGGTAGGTGCGAACCACTTGACGCAGATATACGTTGGTATGTGATCACTGCCATGTGTTTCCACATCACTGAACCAGCTAATAGAAGACTGTAGTCGTGAGGAAACAAACGTCAGGTCCAAGCAGCTACTATAGGACGTGCCACGCAGAAACGTAGGAGAGCCATCGTTAATATTGACGAAATCCTGTGAGTGCATAAAGTCGGACAAGGCTTTGCCTCGGTTATTCATTACTGTACTTCCCCATTGGGGGTGATGAGCATTGAAGTCGCCCACAATAATATGGGGAGCTGTGCAACTCTGGATTGCTGAGGACAGGTACGAGAAATTAATGTGATCTCTGGGTGGAATATAGCCGCCGAGTATCGAGAAGACCCGCCCTTTAAGCGTTAACGTCAAGCAAATGTAGTGGTTCGTGTTATGGTGCTGGAGGACAAGGCGGTAGTGTGGAATATCTCGGCGTATGCACACTAATACCTTGCTGGTTTCATCAGCTTCTCGAGACCACAGCAATACATATCCAGAAAGGCGGAAAGCAGAAGGCATGTTAGGCTCACATATAACAATCACGGGGAAGCGGTATTTCTGGACGCGCTGTCGGAAGTCACTTAGGCGACCACGCAGGCCTCGGGAATTCCACTGCATCACTACACTGCGACGTATGTGCATCGACACAGAGGATGGGTTGTGTGGTAGTGCCATAATGAATCACTGCAGTGCCGCCAAGAGCGGCTCAATTGCATCCAAAAACTGAACAACAACCCTTGCTGTTGGCGTATTGAGGCCTGAAAGCAGCGTGCGCATGGAATGTAAAAGTTGTTTCAGAAGAACGTTCACCTGCTGGCCTTCCGGCTTGTCCTTATTGTCCGCTGGACCGGCACGGAATGATGGACGCGTTGGTTCGACGACTTTGGATGACAGAGCAGGCCATTCCACATCAGAGGAGGTGGATAATGTACCCGCATCTTTCTGAACCACCGTGGTAATATGGGGCGCTGCAGCAGGCGGCGTCTTATCATTCTGCGGCTCAATACGTTGAGGCAACGGAGCTGAGAGTTGCTGTGACGGCGGCTGAGACAGACTAGTGACGTGAGACTCTGGGCGTTGGTGTCGGGAACGACGTTTGCGGCGACGAATAGACGCGGCCGCTTCTTGGTGACTTGAGTTGTCTTTTACCATCTTCTTCAGGATAAGCCTCTCGTTCTTCATCCTAGGACAGTCTTTAGCCGTCGCCTCATGAGCGCCGAAGCAGTTGGTGCACTTGACTGTCTCCGTCTTGCAAGTGTCATGCTGGTGTGATCCGCCGCATCGACGGCAGGATATTTCGTTTCTGCAAACAGCACTCACATGGCCAATCCTGTTGCATTTGTGGCATTGAACAGGCTTGGGAACATACAGACGGACAGGATGCCGCACATAGCCCACCTTGACATGGGACGGGATAGAGTCGCCTTCAAAAACTACTTTAACACACTGTGATCGGCCGAAACGATGAATGTCGACTATCTTGGCCGTAGATTTGATGAGTGTCCGCAGGTCGCTGTCCGTTATTTCAGGGTCTACGTCTGTAATTACTCCAGCGGAAGTCCGTTTTCCGTGAGAGAGATAGGGGCGGACCGGCATACCGCCTAACACTCCAATTTCTTTCAGTTTGTCCACGGACGCCCGAGATTTCACATCTACCGTAAGGACATTCTTCCAAGCGTTGATTCTGACCTCTTGGACTTGTCCCGGAATCAGCTGGTCGAAGAATTGGGACAGCCGCTGTCTGTTGATGGTATTCAAATTAGCCGTCTCCGTTGTGGCTACGAAAGCCACGGAGAACCCGTCAGGTGCGTCAACATTCTCTGCAGGCAACTCCCTCGCTGCTGGTGTCCGGCAGGAAGATATATATGCACACTATACTAAAGCAAGCAATGCTTGTCCACACAGTTCTTGCAGTAGGTTAAAATAACCTTACTTCACGAACTTTCATATGCAGCATTGTGGTCACCTTCAAAATATTCTCCATGAGACTCAACACACACTTACATCTCTGTTTCGATTGCCAGTAACATCCTTGGAAATATTTTACTTAAACGATGTTGCGCGACAAAAAAACGACAAGGACGTGAGAGAAGACGACACACCAAGCGCAAGCTTTCAACTAAGTTTATTGTGCCAATGCGTCGATTTTGTACGTGGGAGGCAGCGTAGACCGCGCATGCGCTTACAAGAAAATGAAGTGCGAATTCATGTAACATAGTTACGAGTCATGTGATGCCGCGTCCAAGAAACCTAATTCTTTTTTCTGTGAGAGCCAGAGACGGCAAGCTAACACACTTATCACCCAATTTCGCGATCATCTGCGCTTCAGATATTTCACGGATGAGCTGCCTGCTGCCACGGGAATCGACGCAGTGGCACAATAAACTTAGTTGAAAGTTTGCGCTTGGTGTGTCGTCTTCTCTCACGTCCTTGTCGTTTGTTGTCGCGCAACATCATTTAATTAATCGATTACCAACTTGCCCGGAATGCTGCTCTCAGTGGAAGTCTTCCCCAGCTAAGCTCTTCAGTCGCGATGTCCTTTATTGTTTAATTGTCCTCACATCGCCGAAATGTTGCCCTTAGAGTATTGGTAAGTATTCGGGTATGTTCATTAACTTTGCAAGTTAATCAACAAGCGTAAGACGGCTGACATAAGGAAGTGTAATATGGATAGAATTGAAAACGCTCTCAGGAACGGATGAAGCCTAAAAGCAGTAAAGAAGAAACTAGGAATAGGCAATAATCACATGTGTTTGCTAAGAGACAAAGCTGATAATATCATTACTAATATGGATGAGATAGTTCAAGTGGCTGAGGAGTTCTATAGAGATTTATACAGTACCAGTGGAACCCACCACAATAATGGAAGAAAGAATTGTCTAGAGGAATTTGAAATCCCACAAGTAACGCCGGAAGAAGTAAAGAAAGCCTTGGGAGCTATGGAAAAGGGCAAGCCGATACGGAGGATCAGGTAACAGCAGATTTGTTGAAGGATGGTGGGAGGTTGTTCTACAATGCCTCATGACCTCGAGCGTATCGGGATCTTGGAAGAACGCTAACATAATCCTAATCTATAAAAAAGGGGACGCCAAAGACTTGAAAAATTATGGACCGATCAGCTTACTGTCTGTTCCTACAAAGTATTTACTAATGTAATTGCACATAGAATCAGGAACACCTTAGACTTCCGTCAACCAAAAGACCAGGCATGATTCTCTAAAGGCTACTCAACAATACACCATATTCACACCATCATTGAGGTGATAGAGAAATGTTCGCAATATAGCCAAGCCTTATATATATCTTTTATTGATTACGAGAAAGCATTTGATTCAGTCCAAATCTCAGCACTCATGGAGGCATTACGGCATCAGGGTGTAGACGTGCCGTATGTGAAAATACTGAAAGATATCTATATCGGCTCCACAGCCACCGTAGTCCTCCATAACGAAAGCAACAAAATCCCCATAAAGAAAGGCGTCAGGCAGGGAGATACGATCTCTCCAATGCTGTTGACAGCGTTTTTACAGGAGGTATTGAGAGACCTGGATTGGGAATAATTGGGGATAAGTGTTAATGGAGAATACCTTAGTAACTTGCGATTCGCTGATGATATTGCCTTGCTTAGTAACTCAGGGGACCAATTGCAATGCATGATCACTGACCTGTAGAGGCAAAGCAGAAGGGTGGGTCTAAATATTTGTCGGTAGAAAACTAAAGTAATGTTTAACAGTCTCGGAAGGGAACAGCAGTTTACGATAGGTAGCGAGGCACTGGAAGAGGTAAAGGAATACATCTACTTAGGGCAGGTAGTGACCGTGGGTACGGATCATGAGACTGAAATAATAAGAAGAATTGGAATGGGCTGAGGTGCGTTTCGCAGGCATTCTCAGATTATAAACAGCAGGTTGCCATTATCCCTCAAGAGAAAAGTGTATAACAGCTGTGTCTTACCAGTACTCACGTACGGGGCTGAAACCGGGAGGCTTACGAAAAGGGTTCTACTTAAATTGAGGACGACGCAATGAGCTAGGGAAAGAAGAATGATGGGTGTAACGTTAAGGGATAAGAAAAGAGCTGATTGCGTGAGGGAAAAAACTCGAGTTAATGATATCTTAGTTGAAATCAAGAAAATATATGGGCGTGGGTAGGACATGTAATGAAAAGGGAAAATAACCGATGGTCATTAAGGGTTACGGACTGGATTCCAAGGGAAGGGAAGCGTAGCAGGGGGCAACAGAAAGTTAGGTAGGCGGATGAGATTAGGAAGTTTGCAGGGACAACATGGCCAAAATTAGAACATGACCGGGGTAGTTGGAGACGTGGGGGAGAGGCCTTTGCCCTGCAGTGGGCGTAACCATGCTTACGAAGAAGAAGATGATGATAATTATAATGATGATGATGATGATGATGATGATGATGATGTTAAGGTAGAAGCAGGGTCTCACTCCAAAGAACCCACGTACCTCCAGGGCTTGAACTCGAATATATAAAAAGATTCTGCTGTTTCCCGTCGCCATCCCTGATGCAGGAGTTGCAATGACCTCTAAGCAGTGGGCTAATGGTGAATAAAGAAACTTGGTGTTTGTTTAATTAGGCTAAATCCAGCTCGTTATACCGCACGCCAAATCGTTCGTGTCGACTCCGGACCGCATGAAAACATCAGAAAGATCATTTCTTCATGGTGGGAGTAGAACGGCATAAAATTCAAGCAAAAAGTTGGAAACTTGGGATGTCGTAACATCCCAAGTTTGAAATCTGAAGCTTTAACAGAAAGAAGAGAGATGAAATTTTGTTTTCTTATATAGCATATCCATACCTAAGAGGGATATGTATGCGCGTCAACCATATGAAACATTACGGGCACTACGCGGCCACAGTGTTAAGGCATTTTAACATTGAAATCCAACATGTAGAGAATGTCGCAAGGGAGGATATTGCAAACATGGTGTGTCGCACTGGTTCTAAATTGGAGTAATCAATAAAAACGACCGACCTTGTTGTCTGCCATCGAGTGAAGTGAAAGAACAAATCATGCCCTAATATAGTTGTATAGCTGAGTATTCGGTCGAAACGTGACGCATTGCTTTAGGAAACGTTGTTTGATAATGACGCATCTTGGCGCTCATGCAATACATCAGTTTATATTAGTGAGCATATTTGGCCGGCCATGAAGAGGTTACAGTCAGTAAGAGTTACAAAGAAAAAGGCTACTGCGTGGAAATGCATATGAACAAAACACGGAAAAATGGACGCCCGTAAAGGTGAAAGTTCAAGGGCAATCCCGATCCAGAAGGAAATGGATATCGAAATGATTGTCTACAGAAATTGCGTAGCTTACCAGTTATTATTATGTCATGGCTTTGCAACCTGGTGATTTAGGTAGTTTGACTGGATCGAATAAGATTAAAAGAATAAAATAGTTTTACCCTAACATCCGGTCCTTCAAAAAGGAAGCACATCTGCTAAATCTTCATTGAGACAAGTTCCATTTCGCATATTACATCATTATGTCGACAACGAGTTAGGCGCAAGTGCGAGTCAATTTTTCGAAGTGTAGCAGTATTACATAAGTCCAACAATCAAAGGGAAAAAAACCGGTTGCCATTTAGCGATAAATGCGAGAGAAATGTGTTAGCATTACATAGCACTACTTTCAGGCCCCGAGTCCAAGGCACAAGCAGTGTTCACCACGTTGCAAAACAAAGTGTTGTTGAGGAGCTCATTGGACTCATGGTATAACTCTTCGAGCGACGAAGTACAACGAATACCACCGTCAATGGGTATATATATATATATATATATATATATATATATATATATATATATATATATATATATATATATATATATATAGGGGGTATCTTCAAAGTTCAGCACGCAGGACCCCGCCGCGTAACATACGCAGGAAAGAGACGACGAAATTTTAGGAAGATGCTTCACTTCAGCTAGTCCGTATTATTTTAAATCAATATGAATCATCGACAAACTCACTTTTAAATGTAGAAAATACCTTGGTTGACCAACTTACCCCGCATGAAGTGCATTTGCTGAATGTTTACGAAGAAAGAAAGCTGAACGCGTTAAGCAAAATGAAAAGTTGGAAACTGTTACGGGACAATGTCGAGGTGATAATCGACTCTACCAAACAAAAGTGTTCGGTAACTTTTATAATGACAGTTGCTAAAACATTGCCGGAGACAACCAACCCGGATATCACTACACTTAACCTTTCCATGTTGCGCTTGTGCCTACGGAAGAAAGGGTTCTTTCAAAAGGCCTCAATTTCTGTCCAGCCACCGGGGGCTTCGACGAATTCCAGTTAATGAAAAACATTGAAAACTTCTCCTGAAACTTAAGACTCAAAGAATATTTTCATGGCCGCGCTAGCAGCAAACAAGACCCCCCCCCCCCCCTAAGCTATACCATCCGCGACACACTAGACGTCTGCTTCGCAACGGGACAAATGCCTAGACCTATATATCAGAGCGGTTTCTCACGACGTGCTCGACACCTACAAGACACGCGCCGCATTCCATAGAAATCTTTCTACTAGCGAATGCGACGCTCTTAGAAGCCTAAGAACACGCGATGATATTGTTATTAAACCGGCGGATAAGGGTGGCTCGGTCGGGATAATCACAAAAGGAAATTGCGAAAAAGAAGTCGAAAGACAGTTATCTGATGGCACATTTTATAAAGAACTTCCCTGTGATCCTACCGACGAATTCTTTTCCATCATTAAGGACACCATAAAAGCATTGGTGAAGCAGCGCAAGATCGACGATAAAACAGCACGCTTCTTGGTCTCACTTAGTCCAACACCCGGACGCTTTTACCTGCTGCCCAAGATACATAAATTAGGTAATCCAGGCCGTCCCATTGTATCCGACATCTGAACAGCCATAGAAAGCATCTCTCGTTACGTGGACAGTTTAATCAAATCTATTCCAGCCACATTTTCTTCTTTCGTTAGGGATAATAATGCTTTTCTTCACGACATAATAGATTTAACCGTTCCTGAAGGCTTGCTTCTGGTGACGATGGATGTCACTTCCCTCTACACGAATATTCCCCTTAGGGATGGCATTCACGCTGTCTTGAAATCATATGAACACCTCCAGTGTAATAGCCCGATTGAAAGCTCAACCCTCGAGGCACTGCTGAAGTTAATTCTCGAGTTTAATAACTTCGAATTTAATAATTCTCATTATGTACAAATTAGTGGGACATCGATGGGAACGAAAATAGGCCCTAACTATGCAAACGTTTTCATGGGAGTGCTCGAAGACGCGTTCCTTAACAGTGTACGACTAAAACATATCTACTTTAAACGCTACATCGACGGTATATTTTGTATTTGGACGCATAGTGAAACAGAACTCTTAAACTTCATTGCGGCATTCAACCAGGCACACCTCGCTATCAAATTCACACATAATTACTCACCGTCATCTGTAGACTTCCTTGACGTCACGATTATTATTGCCGACGGACGCCTAATCACAAAACTCTACGAAAAGCCAAGTGATAATCATCAATTTCTTTATTTTGAAAGCAGCCACGTGCGTCATTGCAAGACTGCGATTCCTTATAGCCAGGCACAGCGCTTTAAGCGCGTATGTGCCGAAGAAGACGTTGTTGCCAGGAACTCAAAAGAAACTCCTTAACCGTAAATACCTAGAAAAGATGATCGATGACGCGATACACCGAGCGGCAGGACATGACCGGAGGGACTTTCTTAAAGCAGGAACAAGCCCAGTAGCTCCCAGTCGGCTAATCAGATATTGACTCATTCCTCATCTAACCCTAAGGTCTGAGGCATACTGCGCAAACACTACAACATTCTCACCCAAAGCGACAGGTTAAAAGGCGTTTTTCCTGACCCACCTCGTGCCGTGTATAGACGTTCGAAAAACATAGGTGACATACTAACGTCTTCAAAAATTTCCACTTCCAACCCGACCGGTTGCAGCCGCCGCAATAAACCAAGTTGCAAAGTATGCGCTCACATAACACCTACAATGACTACCACCAGCCCAGCCAGCCAATTTATGTTCACAATTAAGGGCAGTTTCAACTGTGATTCATATAACGTAGTGTACTTGCTCGAGTGCGGCACTTGCCACATGCAATACATAGGCCAGACTGAAACACTTTTCAGGATCCGTTTTAACAACCACAGGTCACATGCCAAATCGCAACCAAATCTACCACTCCCGAAACATGTTAACATGCCGGGCCACTCATTCAAAAATCTCAAAGTAACAATACTCGAATCTGGATTCCGCACCAGCCATGACCGCGAGCTTCGCGAATCTTACCTGATTCATAAATTTAACACTGTCTCGTCCGGAACAAATGAAAACAAAGGAAAACTAAGCTGTCTAACTTTAGATTGAGCACAAATATACACTTCACACTCAGTGTACATGTATGATTTCAACGCTCTTTTTTTTACATATGGCCTTTTTGACGTATGCGGCTGTGGCTTGATGTTGTGCGCTTAACACCTCAATATTTAGATAAATCGAGGTTGCACTTAGAGAAGCCATGTGCTAAACATCACGCCTTTGTATCTGCATGTGTACGTCATTTTGTTTTCACTACACATAATCATAGTAACCGCTGGCACTTACCGGAGAGTCATGTTTGTGTACACATCTGTGTTTCATTTCTTGTGTTCCAAAATGCGTGTCATTGATAATCATGTATACTGAACAATGATAATGATTTATGATGCGCAATGTATGGTCTAGTCAGTGCAGATAGTGCTCCCTCTGCTCTTGATAGGGTGCCTTTAAAGCTGCATGTGTGCTGTTCATGCATTGCTGTACTCTGACGAAGGCTGGTCCACCAGCCCAAAGCGTTCAGTAAATAAGTCTTCCTAAAATTTCGTCGTCTCTTTCCTGCGTGTATGTATATATATATATATATATATATATATATATATATATATATATATATATATATATATATATATATTAAAAGGCGTTTCAGCTCCTTCTCAAATTCATCTCCTGTACAGAGCTGGAAGGCGGACGCAATCTGTGCAGCCGGGACAGCAGGCCGCGTTCAGAATGGATGGTGCGCAGTCTGTAGTGGCCCTGCCGCACATACGTCCGCACCGTTACCCTTTCCTGTATGTGCTGTGACGGCGTCGGAGCGGCTGTCGGCAGTGACTGCATACTTACGCACGTGCGCAGCCAGAAATACCCATTCTCCTCCTGGAGTGTGAAAGAAGCTTGACAAGAAAGCAAGGAGTTTCTAGAGCTACAGGGGTTCTGCTATAGCCTTAAAAGCTGTCTGTTAGCTTTATTTCAAAGCAGTAAAGAAGGGTTACAGCGAGAAAATGTCCCTGAATAAACAACCAATGCTTATTGCGCACTAGCAAGAACTTAGAACATATAATAAGGAACAAGGATTTGAAGCCGCGTTGACAAAGGAAAGTGCACTAAATTCGAACACGAAACTCACGTAGAAAACCTCGCGCTCGTATCATTACCAGAAGAGAAGAGTAGTTCCAATGGTAGAAAAACATACTACAGACTTAGCAGCCGTGATAGATATGCGCATTGTAGACCTTGCGTATCATTCGTTGGCTACCACTTGTCATTGCCATTTGAAGTATCATTTGCAAAAGAGAAAGCTGCATATGCGTGGCCATTTACACGAGAAATAGTTGAGAGTAACCCCATATTTTTGTGCAGCATGGAGCAGCAGATTCCTCCCGTGCGCGTGGTCCTGGTGACAGGATCGAGTGGCTTCCTCGGCCAGCATGTCGTAAAAGAGCTGCAAGAAGAGGAGCATGCTGCTATCCGAGAAATACGGCTGTTTGACAACCGGCCCTACGTGAACAAAATCGGTAATACGCACCATTGTCTCGTAATCTAGCGAAGTGATAGTTTTAAAGTTTAGAACGCAATAGCCATTCCAATTTCTTATAAGGATCAACAGACGCCGAAATAATATCTTATCAGGGACCAGGATCTCTGGAAAAAGTTATTCGAGAGGTCTTTTGCATTACGATGTTTCTTGCAGTTCCATATATCTCGTCTGGTTTCCAAATAGACGAGAAACTTGTACGAAGGAGAACAACCGCGTTCAACGTACAGTGTATTGAATGGTTCCCTAATAAATGAAGTCCATTATTAAATTTTTTAGACCAGGACTACACAGTGTGATGACCATTATTTTGCGATTAAAATAAAGTGGCTGTTTTCTTGTTTTTCCTAACAATAAAATTTGCGGAGCCTGACTGCTTCTGTATGTTGGAGCACGCACCTGCTTGTAGTTATGTTGCCCGTCCTCGAGTATCTTGCTTGCATATGACGTGGAAAGAAGCAGCACTTCAATTTCTTAGTTATGCCTTTAAGCGCTTCACAAATTTCATGAAGCCTACGTAAGTGACAACAAGGGCTAGGTAAGCTGGCAGTTACGCTGAGTGCACGTTTTCAGCGGTTGCAAGTCGTAAGAGCGGAAGTTTGCAATCATTTTGAAATCATTTATACGATGCGCATAATTGCGCTTTAAGAAGAGCAGTTATGAACTATCTGTTGGGGCTGTTGCGTTTCGCCTGCGACACGTGGTTTTGCCGGCGCGACTGCGGCGGGGCGGCAGACATTTTGGCCCGATCGTCGTCGCCGCAACACTCATCGCCAGGTGTTTCCAGGCGCGACTGCGGCGATGCGACCGCCTAGGGATCATCCTCGCATTCCAGTCATTGTGCCCGAAACAGGCGATGCCAAAGCAGGGATCTCATTCCAGTTATTGGGCCCGAAACAGGCGATGCCAAAGCAGGGATCTCGTTCCAGTCATTGTGCCCGAAACAGGCGATGCCAAAGCAGGGATCTCATTCCAGTTATTGGGCCCGAAACAGGCGATGCCAAAGCAGGGATCTCGTTCCAGTCATTGTGCCCGAAACAGGCGATGCCAAAGCAGGGACCATCCTCTCATTACAGTCATTGTGTCCGACCGGCAGCGCCACGACAGGGTGCTACGAGATCGTGCTCGACATGGTGCTACGGCATCGCTACGACAGTGTGCGTCACCATTAGCCCATTGTACATTCACGTGCTCGTCTTTTGAGGGGTTCCTTCTTGCCCTCAACTGCGAGAGTATAAAAACAGCTGCCCCGGACGCCAAGAGGAGGGCTCCGATTTCTTCTGTTGAGTGAAGTGCTCTCCCGTCTCTCTACTACGGTCAAACCTGACCGCCAACTCTTTGCGATGTTAAAATAAACAAGTTGTTTCGTTGTTACCAGTCGACTCATGCTTTGCCAGGACCTTCGGATGCTTCCAGTTGTACCCCAGGCCGCCAGGCCAACGCTACCCTTGGGGCTTGCGACCCAGGTACAACCACGGGCGTCAGCGCCGAGTTCCCAACAGATCGTACCAGCAAGTCCGATTCCAAACATCTGGTTGGCAGCGGTGAGATCGCCTACGACTTCAAACAACTGTCTGCCAGCGGTGAGATCTCGACAACGGAGGCCAGCAGCGAAGAGATGCAGTTGACTGTATGCTGAGCAGCTCAACGACGATCCGGGAGCAGTGCAACGAGCCCTGTGTGACGACTGGTTGCCTGCAGCGGAACGACTGCGCGGAATTCCTGCCTGCGAGGTTTGGTGAGTGCGGGACTTTCTTCTTCTGAGCTTTGCCAGGCTTTTTGTTAGTGTCAGAAACAGAGCTGGTAATTGTGGTTGTCGTTGCTGCCGGGTTAGTTTGCGGCAAGACAATAGTAAGCAGTAGAGAAAGCAGCATTCAGAGCAGCCATGGATTTGAAGTCGTTGCGCAAACCGAAATTGTTGGAGCTTGCAAGAGAGTTGGGTCTGGATGTCTCAGACAAACTAAGAAAACCTGAACTGCTAAAGGCTATTCTTGAGTTAGAGGCTGAGGATGACGAGCTGTCGGAATGCCTTGAGACTATTGAGGAGAGGTCAAAAAGACAGGAGCGCGAACTTAAAGAGCAAAAAGAGAAACAGGAGCGCGAACTTAAAGAACAGAAAGAAAAAGAAGAGCGTGAACTTAAAGAACAGAAAGAAAAAGAAGAGCGTGAACGTAAAGAACAGAAAGAGCGAGAGCAACAAGAGAAAAAAGAAGAGCGCGAACACGCTTTGGAAATGAAGCGTCTTGAGGTAGAGATGGAACGCGCTCGTAATGGAAGTCAGGCACACGGTGCAGGAGAACGAGTATTGTTCAAAATGACTGACCTGATGCGGCCGTTTAAGCTTGGAGAGGACATTGGTTTGTTCCTGGTTAACTTTGAGCGAACGTGCGAGAAGCAGGGGTTCTCTCGGGAAACGTGGCCACAGCGCTTGCTCACTTTGTTACCCGGCGAGGCGGCCGACGTAGTCGCTCGCTTGGATAGAGAGGAGGCAGAGGATTTCGACACAGTGAAATCGAGTCTTCTAAAAAAGTACCGGCTGTCTGCGGAGGCGTTCCGTCGGAAGTTTCGGGAAAATGAGAAGGGCAGAAGTGAGTCATATACAGAGTTTGCGTATAGGCTTATGTCGAACATGCAGGAGTGGCTCAAAGAAGAGAAAGCGTTTGGTGACCACGATAAAGTTCTGCAGTGTTTCGGGCTAGAACAGTTTTATAGTCGGTTACCGGAGAACGTGCGATACTGGGTCTTGGATAGGCCAGACGTGAGTACGGTGGCTAGAGCCGCTGAGCTAGCCGAGGAGTTTGTGACGCGTCGAGCTCGCGGAGCTAAGGACGGTCAAAAGGGTGAATTTGGCTCGAAGTTTGAGAGGCCGAAGTTCACACCCATGAGAGCAAAGGGGAACACGCGTAGTGCGGATGCGAGTGGAAGCAGTGCGACCGAACCTAAGGAGACGGCGGCAGCCGAAGCCGAACGCAGAAAGCGGTTCGAGATGAGGCGAGCGGGCGTTTGTTATACGTGCCAGAAGCCGGGTCACTTTTCGGCGCAGTGTCCGGAAACAACACCAAAAGTTGTGTTTTTTTCATTAGGCAGCACTGACGAGAACATGAAGCTTCTCGAGCCTTACATGCGAGTCCTCCTCGTGAACGGGAAAGAGTGCCGAGTGCTTCGCGATTCCGCAGCTACGATGGATGTAGTTCACCCGTCTTACGTAGAACCCCATATGTTCACGGGCGAGTGCGCATGGATCAAGCAAGCCGTGGAAGCTCATAGCGTGTGTCTGCCGGTAGCAAAAGTGCTTATTGAAGGACCTTTCGGAGCGCTTGAGACAGAGGCGGCAGTGTCATCTATGCTGCCACCCCAGTACCCGTACCTATTTTCAAACAGGTCCGATCACCTCCTGCGCGAGAAGGGGCTTTTGTTTGGTGAAGCTAGTGTTCAGGCCTTAACCAGATCGAAGGTTCGGGAGCTCGCTGCAAAGGCGGTAGTTGCGGGGTCGACGTTATCAAACAACGAAAAAGGGTCAGAGGCGCAGCAAGCTGATATTCCGAGCACGCCCGAACTGAATAAACTTGAGTCTGTAACGTTAAAGGCGCCAGATACTGGAGAGGAAACGCCCGACGCGGGAAAGTTAGAAGAGCTATCTACTGATTTGCTCATCGCGCCTACGTCAGACGGACTTGATAGGTTGCTAAAAGTCAGCCGGACGGCTTTGATAGCCGAGCAAAAAAAGGATGGCAGCCTGGAAAACGTGCGCTGCAATGTCAAAGAAGGTATCGCCAGGAAAACTGCGCGTTTTGTGGAAAGAGGTGGAGTCCTGTACCGGAAGTATCTAGACCGAAGAGGAGTGGAGTTCGATCAGCTGATCGTGCCTCAATGCTATCGTCAGGATCTGTTGCGCTTGTCGCATGGGGGTTCGTGGTCCGGACACCTAGGAGTTAAGAAAACTAAGGACCGTCTCTTACAAGAGTACTATTGGCCAGGGTGTTTTCGGGACGCAGACCATTTCGTGAGGACATGTGACACTTGTCAGCGGGTGGGCAAACCAGGGGACAAATCAAGGGCGCCGTTGAAATTGGTACCTATCATAACGGAGCCTTTTAGACGGCTCGTTATCGATACAGTGGGACCTCTGCCGGTAACAGCCACGGGGTACAGACACATTTTGACTGTGATCTGCCCAGCGACAAAGTTCCCTGAAGCAGTGCCGCTTAAAGAACTCAGCTCAGTTGAGATAGTTAATGCACTACTGTCCATATTTGCGCGAGTTGGTTTCCCTGCGGAAATCCAATCAGATCAGGGCACAGTGTTTACTAGCGCTTTGACGACAACTTTTCTCGAAAGGTGTGGGGTAAAGCTGCTACACAGCTCAGTGTACCACCCACAGTCGAATTCCGTTGAGAAGCTCCACTCCGTCATGAAGCGCGTGTTGAGAGCATTGTGTTTTGAACATCGAACTGACTGGGAGCTGTGTCTGCCTGGGGTGATGTTTGCTTTAAGGACCGCGCCGCATGCGGCTACGGGGTTTTCGCCAGCTGAACTGGTGTACGGTCGCTCGCTTCGATCTCCGCTTCGCATGCTTCGAGAATCGTGGGAAGGTAGGGGCGACGACCCAGTCGTGGTGGAGTACGTGCTTAAGCTCCTCGAACGCTTAAGAAGGGCACAGGAGTTGTCAGGTGAAGCAATGGCAAAGGCCCAGCAGAGGGCCAAGGTTTATTATGTTCGGACAGCCAGGGCCCGTCGTTTTGAGGTTGGCGATGAGGTCATGATATTGCGCACATCGCTAAACAACAAACTAGACGTGCAGTGGGAGGGCCCAGCACGAATTGTTCAGAAACTGTCGGACGTTAACTACGTGGTAAGTCTGCCAGGAAAGCGGAAAGCACAGCAAGTTTACCACTGTAATCTGCTCAAACCTTATAGACAACGGGAAGCAGTGGTGTGCATGATGATAAACGTTCCTGAAGAGCTTCCAGTCGAGCTTCCGGGACTAGGCTCAGTGACGAACAGGGAAGACACCGGTCAAGTCATTGGTGACCTTATCAGTAAAGCACCGCTGTCGCCTGAGCAGAAAACCGAACTACACCAGCTATTACAAGAGTTTCAAGGTCTGTTCTCTGAGAGGCCTGGTAGGACTTCTGTACTTACTCATGATATAGAACTTACCTCCACAGAGCCAGTACGATCCAAGGCGTATCGGGTGTCACCCCGCCAGAGCGATATTATGGAGGCTGAGGTAAAGAAAATGCTACAGCTCGGTGTTATTGAGGCAGGTGAGAGTGATTATACCTCCCCTTTGATTTTAGTTGAGGTACCGGGCAAGGAACCTCGTCCTTGCGTCGACTACCGCAGGCTTAATTCCATCACTAAGGATCAAATTTATCCGATCCCTAACATCGAGGAGCGCCTCGAGAAAGTTAGTAGCGCTCAGTTTATTTCCACCCTGGATCTTGTCAGGGGTTATTGGCAGGTTCCACTTACAGAAGAGGCTAGTAGGTATGCGGCGTTCATTTCACCAATGGGAACATTCCGTCCTAAAGTGTTGAGTTTTGGTTTGAAGAACGCGCCATACTGTTTTTCAAGTCTCATGGATAAAGTGTTGCGGGGACAGCAAGAATTCGCTTTACCGTATCTAGACGACGTAGCGATATTCTCCGCATCCTGGTCTGAGCATATGACACACTTGCGGGCAGTGCTAACCCGCCTGCGCGAAGCGGGCTTGACAGTCAAGGCTCCTAAGTGCCAGATAGCACAGGCCGAGGTTGTCTACCTCGGTCACGTGATTGGTCAGGGTCGTCGCCGCCCCTCTGAAATAAAAGTGGCCGCTGTGCGAGACTTTCCGCAACCGCGCACCAAGACCGATATTCGGTCGTTCTTGGGTGTCGCCGGCTACTATCAGAGGTACATCCCTAGGTACTCTGATATCGCGGCTCCCCTGACGGATGCTCTAAGAAAGACAGAGCCTCAAACAGTCGTCTGGGACGAGACCAAGGAAAGAGCTTTTAGCGCCCTAAAGAGTGCCCTAACAAGCCAGCCTGTGCTACGATCGCCAGACTATACAAAAGGGTTCATTGTTCAGTGCGATGCTAGTGAGCGAGGCATGGGCGTTGTACTGTGCCAACGGGAAAATGGAGAAGTAGAACACCCCGTCCTGTATGCTAGTCGTAAGCTGACCAGTCGTGAGCAGGCGTATAGCGCCACCGAGAAAGAGTGTGCATGTCTCGTGTGGGCCGTTCAGAAATTGTCATGCTATCTAGCCGGCTCGAGGTTTATCATTGAGACGGATCACTGCCCTCTCCAATGGCTGCAGACCATCTCTCCCAAAAATGGCCGCCTCCTGCGCTGGAGCCTCGCTTTACAACAATATTCCTTTGAGGTGCGTTACAAAAAGGGGAGTCTCAACGGTAACGCCGATGGCTTAAGTCGAAGCCCCTAACGTAGGAATCAGCCTCAAAATTGTTTGTTACTGATGTTTTTCTTCCTGAGGCAGGATTTTTTTTAACATATTGCTTTTGTTTAGTGTTTCAAAGTGATGATATGCTTTCTAGTGCAATTTTTCAATTTGTGGACGCGTTCTGAGTGATGCTAGACTACTGTAAGGAACTAGGCAGTGGTATAAAAAGGGGAAAGAGCCTGGCAGGGCTTAGTGAGGGTTGTGCCGTGCTTGCTGACTGAGCGGTTGAGTTTCAGCGTAGTTCTAACGCTTGCCGGGAACGAGAACAAAAATGTGAACTCTCCCGAAGTCACTTTGCAGTGTCCCGTGCGAACCTGAACAAGAGAACGAGGCCTTCTCTGTGCGCTGCGCTCAAGAAACGTCAAGGGACGCCCGACTTCGGTTATGAGCATCATCGAGCGACATCCCTCCGGACAGCGGATGCAGTCCCCTGTCCATCGGGATCTCCTTCCCCCGGCGGGGCGGTCTGTTGCGTTTCGCCTGCGACACGTGGTTTTGCCGGCGCGACTGCGGCGGGGCGGCAGACATTTTGGCCCGATCGTCGTCGCCGCAACACTCATCGCCAGGTGTTTCCAGGCGCGACTGCGGCGATGCGACCGCCTAGGGATCATCCTCGCATTCCAGTCATTGTGCCCGAAACAGGCGATGCCAAAGCAGGGATCTCATTCCAGTTATTGGGCCCGAAACAGGCGATGCCAAAGCAGGGATCTCGTTCCAGTCATTGTGCCCGAAACAGGCGATGCCAAAGCAGGGATCTCATTCCAGTTATTGGGCCCGAAACAGGCGATGCCAAAGCAGGGATCTCGTTCCAGTCATTGTGCCCGAAACAGGCGATGCCAAAGCAGGGACCATCCTCTCATTACAGTCATTGTGTCCGACCGGCAGCGCCACGACAGGGTGCTACGAGATCGTGCTCGACATGGTGCTACGGCATCGCTACGACAGTGTGCGTCACCATTAGCCCATTGTACATTCACGTGCTCGTCTTTTGAGGGGTTCCTTCTTGCCCTCAACTGCGAGAGTATAAAAACAGCTGCCCCGGACGCCAAGAGGAGGGCTCCGATTTCTTCTGTTGAGTGAAGTGCTCTCCCGTCTCTCTACTACGGTCAAACCTGACCGCCAACTCTTTGCGATGTTAAAATAAACAAGTTGTTTCGTTGTTACCAGTCGACTCATGCTTTGCCAGGACCTTCGGATGCTTCCAGTTGTACCCCAGGCCGCCAGGCCAACGCTACCCTTGGGGCTTGCGACCCAGGTACAACCACGGGCGTCAGCGCCGAGTTCCCAACAGATCGTACCAGCGGTCCGATCCAAACAGGGCCGTTGTTCTTCCTGTGTTTGTCAATCTTGGTTCAGGAGCTGCAAAAGGTGACGTAAAAACCACATCCCGCTTACGATCAAACCAATTATCATGAGCTTTCATGCGGATCATTCCAGCGCTAACGCACCCTCATTAATAATACATTGAATGTAAAAAATTCAACGATTACGATGCTCCCTCGGGCGTAATTTGAGCGCAGGCATATACGTGTTTACATTTCGAGACATATTGGCTGGCGCGGACAATCTGTCTCGTGTGGGACGACGCAAACGGAGTGAGTGTGACGTGAGAGCAGCTGCCGCAGATAGACACCCCAGACGACGTGCGTCACTTCGGGGCCTTCTAAAGACAGAGATTCTTGGTTTGGGAAGGAAAAAATTGGGGCAAAGTGCAGCGCAGTAACTGTCTCTCAGATGAGGACACCTCAACCGCGCTGCACAAGAGGGAGAGGGAATTGAAAGAGAGGTGAAAGAGACGCGGCGGCGGCGGCGGCGGCCAAAACGGCATGTGCGGGCAAGTTGGTGGCCTTCACTTATGTGGCGCGGCAATGTGCCTAGTCGTGATGAAGCAGTGCTTCTTGCTCTGCTAGAGCAGCGTCATACATTTGACGAACGTTGCAGTCGATGGCTGGGCACTGGACGAGCCGGGCACGTTGTGCAGCAGCGAGAGCGGCTATTAGCGCGTCTTTGGAGTCGCTGTTCGCAGCGGTTGGAGGGCCGCGTGACGGCTCAGCTGCGGCTGTCTGGGTGCTGCGGCCGCGCAGGGCGCCACTGTAAGATCGGCCCTGCGGGGAGAGAGCAGACGTAGACGGAGCGGCTGTACGCAGCTAGGTCCGTGCGGCGCCGGCTAGCTCAAGCGCTTTTTTGCGCGAAAGGGGCCGCTGAGACGATGAGAGCAACACGGCCGCCTTTCTCTCGCGCTGCCACTCGGGACAGCTCGGTTCGGTCGACGGGTGACAGCCGCCGCAATTAATGCAGCGGGGCTTTTCTGTGGGGCAGCCTCCTGTGGCATGCGACTCACCACAGCGGAGGCAGTGGGCGTCGCGGAAGCAGGTGGCGCCGGCGTGGCCGAAGACGCCGCAGCGGTCGCATTGAAGTGGTCGGGGTAGACGAGCACGTACGGCGCGCAGCTGTTTGAAGAGCCGCACGTTTGTCATCACGACGCTCCCGACGAAGGTGACGGTGACGCTCGCGCCACCCCGTGAACATGAAAGCACCGCGACGGAGGCCTCGAGGTTTTCTCGAACCATGCGGGCGTCGAAAGAAGTGTCGACCCCATGGATGACACCCACACAGGAGTTGCTGTGTAGCGCCTTGGGGCGCACCGCCACGCCGCCGATGTCGCACACTTCGAGGAGGGGCGTCAAGTCGGCACCGCGCGTCACGTCAGCAGCCACCACATTCCGGCGGAAGTTCACGCGAACGCGTCTCACGCCTGGCACAGAGGAGAGCTGGGCAGCGATACCGTCCCGTGAGCGTGCGAGGAAAGTCGCTTTGCGCCTGATGGGTCGGTAGAGGACTCTGACGGTGGTATCGCGAGCGACGCCGTCGTCAATGGGTGGGGTGTGCGGCTGGAAGTCGACGAACCGTCGGTAACGGCGTCCCCTTCGTGCCGCTTGTTTTGGCTGCACCACTGCCGGCTGGCAGGCTTGGGCGTCCTCGGCGGCCGCGAGCAGCAGCGGAGAGTTTCTCTGGATGAGCTCCCCTGTTCCCTCAGCAG
Source organism: Dermacentor variabilis (assembly GCF_050947875.1). Lineage (NCBI taxonomy): Eukaryota > Metazoa > Arthropoda > Arachnida > Ixodida > Ixodidae > Dermacentor > Dermacentor variabilis. Next base: position 197,555,399 of record NC_134570.1, read on the forward strand.
CTGGGGCAGGGGTGGGCGCTCTCGGCCGGCTCTCGTTGTACGAGGGGCCGTCAGCTGAGTCGTCGTCATCGACGGGAGCAGCCACCGCCGCCGAGCGCGAGCCCTTCTCCGCCGCATGTGGAGTGGGCTCGGTGTTGGTGAGCGGGGGCGACTAGATGCCGCCGGCGGCGACAGTAATGGGGAAACCGGCCGGACAGCACTTGCCTCGGGCGAGGTGGTCGCGTCCGTGCGGCAGGACGTAGTGTCGGCACCAATCATGCTTGCGGTTGGCAAGAAGAAGGTGCCGGCACTCTCGTCGGTGTCGCTGGTCGACGGGCAGCTGGCACCGTCGTCGGTGGAGGCAACCGAAGTGGCCTCTGTGGTGGTGTCCGTTGAAGTGGACGGTGCGGCGTGGTGGCCGCTGGGAGCCGTCTTCGGCGCATCAAAGGGAAAAGTGCGGAAGGGAGTATCAAGGGCAAATGGGGCGCGCGCGGATGACGTCGCACTCACTTGCGTAGGCGGGCATGACGGCGTGGAGCTCGCCGAGTCAGCCGACAGTGCACGTGGCGTACGTGCTTTCAGCCCGCGCTTCCATCGCAAGGCAGGAGGCGATCTGCCGGTGCGTGGTTGCCGTCCACGTGGTTGGTGCTGCAGGGCTCGTCGGTTCGCCGAGTCGTCGTTGGAGCCAGGAACTGACTTCTTCGGCCTCTTCCTATGCTGCTTCTTCGGAGGGTCACCCATGAGATGGGGTCTCCGTGCGGTAGCGTGGCTCAGGAGATCGTGCCAGCTGCCGTGCGAGCCCTGAAAAGGGTGCCTTCTAGTAGCCATCGTCGCCACACATAAAAAGAGAGAGATAGAGTGGTTGGGAAGAGATAGTAGCGCCGCAAAGCCTGTCTTACGCGGGACTACGCTTCTCTTCTCACGCTTTCGACATACCCTCCTCCTCCACTTCCCGCCTCATGGTTCCGCCCCGCCCTACTCCGCGCGCTCTCTTCATTATCGCCGTCTTTCATCTGTTGCTGCGTTCCGCGTTCGCTTTTATTGTTCGCTGCGCTCGTTCGCTCGATTACGCCGACGCTCGCCGCAGCAACGGATGCCTAATGACGCATGCACACTGGCGGAAAAACCCGCGCGGTGCGCCGGCGGCGGCAAAACACATCTGACGATGAATGTCGATGTTAATGCGATTATCACTGAAGCAATATAGCGACGCGCCACGTTACCAAATTCTTCATTTGTCTGTGGACGACGTCATCGATTTTCTGTTACCTCCATCTTGCCTTCTTGCCTCTTGTTCTCTATTGTCTACCCGAGCACAACTCAGTGGCACATAAAAACTTCTAGAGGATTGTCCAAGCATGTTCCGAACCTAGTGTGCGAGCGACGTTCGACGCAGGGAGGCGCCAGCGTGAATGCTGTGCTAAGCCATCCTAGGAGGCTTAGGCTTTGCACTTGCCAGCCCGAACATGAAGACTGCTCCATGGGCCCTAACCACCCGTTTCTCTCTCCTGGCCCTGGGCAGAGGAAGTAGAAAAGTGACGGTCCCCGCCGGCCAAATGGCGGGTGCCTGCCCCTCTGGTTTTCAAGCAACTTTTTCAGCTGACCACTCTTTTTGTAACGATGTAAATAACTGCCTAGATTTTATGTGTTCTACGTCATGTGGTCATGGTCAAGGCCCACTGCATTGACCTGCGCGGTCAAACTCCAGGCTGCTAGGCCAGCGCTGCCCTAGGACTGATTAGCTCCATACAACACGTAGCACGTGCTCGGCACCAGAGCCCAACGCATGAAATCAGACATTTCCTGTGATAGACAGTTACCACAAACAGGTATACCGCGACGTAATAATAGCAGAAGGTTGGCCATGGGGGGGGGGGGGGTACTGCCTGAAACCACTGAACGAGGTATGGAAGGGTAGGCATGACCGCTCACGTCGCCGAGCCAAATGGGTCGCGAAGTTGCGTACGCAATGATTGCGGAACATCTGTGTCAAGAAAGCAATGATCGTACCAGCTGTGGTGCAATAGGGGCCTTATCGTTGCCCTGCGATGCTCAACAGGACGGGATCAAATACCAAGCACAGCGGCTGCATTTCGATACTGGCGATATGCAAAAACGCCCGTATACCACCCATTGGTAGCATGTTATAAAAACCACAGGTGGTCCGATCCACCACTACGGCGTACTTCATAATCATGTCGGGGTTTTGGCTCTTAATCCTCACAATTCTGAACCAATGATCAGACCTCGTAATAGTGATCTATAAATTTCGAGCGCACTTGAGCTTTTGTGCGTAATAATTACACTAAATGCCAGTGGTGTAAGTGCAATGACGTGCCACCCCAGGCGGCGAACATCGGTCCAAGACGCTCGAGATATATTTTGCGCAAAAATATGTGGATCCCGCGCACTGTGGGAATCGTCGTAAACGAAGCTTTGTGTGGGGTTTGCTTTGATTGAAGATATTTAACGGTGATGTTGGCGGCGAATGTGCAATTTCTGCAGCCTTTAGTGCAATACAAGAGTGGTGAGTTGATGTGAAACGTTACATTGCGTGCACCACTGCGGTTTGCCTGCGTACTCCACAGAACACACAGAGAGACGTGTTTGCTTAAGGCGTTCATAATCTCTGAGAGGGTTGGATATTATCATTGCCTCACATGGCACATCGCATCGAGGCAGAAGTGTGCAGAAGAACATTTCTGCACACTTTCTGCGCACGCGGCAGTGCAGCGTGCTTCTTGCGGAGATGTATGTATGTATGTATGTATGTATGTATGTATGTATGTATGTATGTATGTATGTATGTATGTATGTATGTATGTATGTATGTATGTATGTATGTATGTATGTATGTATGTATGTATGTATGTATGTATGTATGTATGTATGTATGTATGTATGTATGTATGTATGTATGTACGCACAGACGGGCGGGCGGACCGATGGATGGATGGGTGAATGGATGGGTGGATGCTACGAGCGTCCGCTTTGAAGCGGGGCTCTGGGTGGTGCCTCCAGGCCCTTGTTGTTATTTTGTTTTATGTCTGACCCACATTTAAAAAGAAATTAAAAGAAAACACACAAAGAGAAAAATTCCCAACATCAAGCTTTCTCGACTGCTACAGGGAACTTTGTTTTTTTTTTACGCATCCATTGTCTGCGATCTCCCTACTTTACAGGTAGGAATAATCAATTATCTTGATATTTTTGGTGGACATTATAAGAATTTCGAAGAATTCTAACATGCAATTCGTTTTTTTTTCACTCAGATTAAGATGCAGAGGGCTTCACAAACGTTCCTGTGGCTGTAACCCAGTACGGTAGGCCCAAAGTAAACAATTATAGAAAAAGTCAAATTCAAGCCAAGGTTTTGGAACGGTGCTTCAAAAATGATTTCCACTAGTGAAACGGCGGCATGTCAAAAAGAATTGTTCGAGAGATTCACTCTGATTGCATAAAGGGCACAAAGATGATATAGCCAGACCAGACATGGGGAGGTAAAAGTCCAGTGGGGGCACTCGGCAGCGTAGTCTTGTAATCGTTACAATAATTTTTCTAGAGGAGCACCATTTCTTATTCCAAGCAAAACTGAGATGCGGGAAATCAGATGTTTCCAGTGATGATTTCGCGAACTTATTTGTAGTTGTATATTTTCTGAATCGCGCCGCAGTGATGCAAGCTGACGAAGGTAAAATGGAGATTATAAGACCATCGCGGGATGCTACTGTGAGTGTATCTGCATATTCGTTTAATGCTAGGCCTTTGTGACCTGGCACCCATACTGATCAGGCGAGACGTAAGTGTCTTGGGAGAAGAGCATAGGAAGTTTTTATTGAATCTGACAATTTCGGTATGGTTAGTGAAGAACAGACACAAAGACAATCAGTTAAGATTGTGGCTGTTGACAGAGACGGTGATAATTTGCGTAAATTTAGGACAATTGCAAATAATTCCGCCTGAAAGATAGGCGTGAAGCCAGGTAGCCGAATCAAAAAAGACCAATTTAGATGTGGTGATACAATGCCCACCACTGCCTTTTCTGCACAGACGGAAGCATCAGTTGCTACACCGGTTTTGTATCGACGTGTGCGAGGTGGTCTTCCAGAATATAATTCAGGTATTGCTAGGGAAGGTGTTTAGCATTATTTGGAAAAATATCATCAAATTCAATGTTAGCATCTGGAACCGAGGAATTTAGTAAGACCTCCTCGCATAGGTGAACGTTTAATGGGTCGAATAGGTTTTGACCAAAAACAACTTGAAGGCATCGTGAGCAATTCCATCGACAGTTAAAAAATGAGGCCGGTTCATAACCGAAAACATTTTCTGATCTTTGTGGTGGTGCTTATATCTCTAGAAGAGTTTGTACTGAAAGGGGATGAAGTCGCATGAGAAAAGAAGGCAGGCGTCCTTCTTGATATGCAATATTGTTAGCGACAAATTTAGGAAGCCCATGACATGAACGTAACGCCTCTCTTTCTAATATAATCAGAGGCCACATTTTGTATGCTGGTCCGCCGTAAACCAAAACGCAGCCAAACTCCATTATCGGGCGAACATACATGTAATGGATCAAAATAAGAACATGCCGACGCAAACCTGATCGATGGCTGCTTTGTCTACGGAGCATTCCTACTGAGCGTGCTCCCTTTGTGGTAATATGCTCCATATGTGGACGTCAATTACGTTTTGCGGTGTACATTATTCTCAGATATTTAGCTGAATTCACCTGTTGGATACTTTCATGTCGATAAAAAAATCGAAATTTGCAGGGGAACGCTTTGAGGAAAAACTAGGACAGCGCTTTTTCTGCCATTAAGAGAGAGGTTAATTCCATTCCAAGAGATTCCAAGAGAAGGGAAATGTAGCAGGGGGTGGCTGAAAGTTAGTCGGGCGGATGAGATTAAGAAGTTTGCAGGGACAAGATGGATACAATTAGCACATGACCGGGGTTGACTGGGGGAATTTTACGCTCCTTGCTCCCTTTCCTAACTAGATATTTCATTTTCGAAGTGATGCGTTTATGGTCACTCACTACGCAACTACACCCTTCCTTATCCATGACAATTTCTCTCAGCTTGTCATGAGTTTATTTGATTTAGTTCATTCATTTTCTCTGAGGGCCGAGGCATTACAGAGAAGAGTGGGTGCTATAAAAATACACATTTTAACAGCATAGTATTGTTATAACAAGTTATTAGCCAGGGCTTTTTTGAATTCGTTGGCATTGACAATTGTAACAACTGAAGCGGGAAGTTGGTTCTAGTCGCCCCTTGTTCTGAGAATGAAGGAATTGAAATGAAGGTTAGTGCGACAAAATTCCACGTCAACCTTGAACTATGATCGTGTCTCGAAGAAATGTACAATGGTGGTAACAAAAGGAAGTCGCTTAAAGTGGCATTGTAATGATGTATTTTATGAACTAGACAGAGACGCGAAATTTTTAGACTAGTTAGACCTAACTAATGTTTTATAAAGTAAGAGTTTTAAGTTCGTGGGAGCCAGACTAAAATTACGTTTGATATAACCAAAGTACGACAAGCATTACTAGTTGTGATCAACATGAGTTTGCCAGGAAAGGATCTGAGAAACATAAATTTCAAAGTATTTGTAAATGGAAACCGGAGTTCGGAGAACGTTATTAAAAGAATAAGTACGTAGTATTTTGTGAGCAGTACGGTGAGTAACTCTCATAGCCTTACATTTATTGATATTCAGTTTCATTAAACAAATCTCGCACCATGCATATATATCACCCAGGTTCGTCTGTAGTTTTAAATGGTCATTAGCAGTTAACATCTCACGATAAATAACGCAATCATCCACGAAAAGTTTTATGGATAGACAAATGTTCGGTCATTATTGTAAGCAAGAGAGAGCCAAGGTCCTAGAACTGACCCTGTAGTATTCCTAGTGTCACAGGACAAGGAGCCCATTTGTTGTCGTTAACTATTACGAACTGCATGCCGCCAAACAAAAATCACCCTATCCATTTTATCGGGTTAAGATCTAAATTAGGCACGCGTGGTTTAAATTACGCTAAATTAAATTGCTTCTGTCATCAGATTGTGATCAATTGTCGATTGCCATTTTCCCACTTCCCACGTGGTATGCCCGTCATACTTATGTCCTGTATTGAGGTTAACGAGATTATTTTGCGCATAAGGATGTAGCATTGACTTCCTGTTGTTGTCGGTATAGCCACCTAGGTTCTGCATGTGGGCTTTCAAGTCACCTAATAGGATAATTTCTACATAATTCCCGAAACCCAGAACATCAGCATTTAGGAATTTCACTAACGCTTTGTTCTTCACTCTGCAGTTATTTGCAGTCCAAAAATACGTTACCCCAGCCAAATGTTTTTCCCAACTCATCGTACCTGATAACCAAAGATGCTCTTGACATATTGAAGTTACTCTTTCCATTTGGCTCCCTGATGGATGAGCATTTCCGACTTCCCCTCCCTTTCTTTCCAATTTAGTTCTGATTTTCCCTTCCCAAACATAATTCTTAACCACAGGCGGCTCTTTCAAGTCTCTTCAAGGTGTGTTTCTGTAACCGCATACACCCCTATGTGTTCTCTATTTAGCTGCTCCTCAATCTGCCAACAGTTTCTTCTGCCACGCTGAAAGTTTATATAGCCTATTGCATGGCGATCTCTCTTCTATTCCGCATTTTGGGGTTATTGGCGGCGTTACTTCTCTGATGTTCCCATAGGGGGCTTTCTTCATCACTACCTACACTTGCCTCCTGAGCCCCCATGGGTCCCCGGAAAAAACAACCGTAGGACCACCAAGTCGCCAGCCCCCTTCTCTTCCAAGGCTGTGCTTCCAGTTGATCCCGTCTTGCTGAAAATCACCACACCTTCTCAGTTCCCGGTTTACTTCTACAACCTCGAAACTTTTCTTTAGGCCCACTAACCATATTTTTTTGTTATTTGAGGCATTATCTGCAGTGCCTTTGTTGTCATTATTGCGGGGGGCACAATAATTCATAAAGCTATCCGCAGTCTTCTGGCCAACCAAATCTGGTGGTAGCGAATTCCATTTCGGAAATCACTTTTGGGAAAAAAGAATTCTTAAAAAGCTTGGCGCCGGAGGTGTGTGGTAGAACTTTACATTTGTGAATAAAACGGGAGGACTAATAATCCCATGGTTGTACATATTCTGAATCATCCACCATTTACTTGTCATAAATTGAATAAAACAATTTAAGCCTAAGATATAGATAAGATATATAAGATATATAAGATATAGCCTCATTAGCAGACACTACGGCTCTTTGGGCGTTACTGTCACGTAAAGGCCCAACCACACGCAGCCAGGGATACGCGTCTCGCTACGCGTACAAGTAAGCGTACGCGTCTGCGTGCGCGTACGCGGGTGACGAAGGGAAGGGTGTCCAGCCACACGATACGCGCACACGTGCGCGTTTCGCTGCGCGTAGCACAGGGCTGACAGACCAGCAGCCCAGCGATGGCGGAAACGGTCGTCTTTGGCTTTGAGAAAAGTTTATCTTTAATTTCATTATGGCTAGCCGTTTTTATTTAATTTATCAATGTTAGAGCTAGTACATTGTTTTAAGTTGAGAAATGCACGCTGTTCATATCTATACATCCTTATGGCAAGAAAAGCTACATCAATTATCAACATCACGCGCGATAGCGTCTGCTTGCTCACAACTGCAGCTGACATCTGCGCGCGACCACGCACGACGTTGCTGCCGAGCTCTTGCTTAGCCGCTTGCTTCGCCGGCATCAGCGTTCTCTCCCCGCAATGTACCACATGAGAAAGAAACTTTTGCTGCTGCTGCTCTTGCAAAGGCGGCGGGAGCGCAGAAAGCGTCTGCGGCCTCTGCGGCGACGTTGGTGGGTCCGGCCAGTCTTTCAACTGAGAAGAGGGACTGTACGGCTGTGAGTAACTTCTTTCCTTTCGATGATCTACAGTGGTAGGACTAGGAGCCAGTGTTTGAACATGGGGACTTATCTTCGTTAGGACAGCAATTACTTATCAGCGTTTTTAAGTGCGCGCATAAGTGAAAGGGTTAAAATAGTAATGCGGGGATCGTACTCGCAGCGCGCGAACGCCCAATTCGCAGAACAGCATCGCGTCGTCGGTGCAAGGTTCGTCCAGGTTGACAGCACCGATCGAAACGATAACGTGACGTACGCGAACAGGGGGAACGACAAGAGCAGGGTGTAGTTCGGAAAGCGCGAAAGCATAGGCGAAGATCGGGCTGATTAGCCGCCGGAAGCATACAGATTGTATGTTGGATACGTGGTGACGACGCCTCACGACGTTTCAACCGCCTTCTGTCTAACCCGTGTATGCCGTACGACATACGGTCATTAACTGTTCAGCTTCAGAGGGGAAGAAGCGCTTTATTCTATTTAACCGACAATCTCTTATACTCATTTGGAGCTCCCTTCATTATTAACACTAGACCATACTATTTACAGAGAGCTTGTGTAGCACGCTCTTGCACGAAATTTGTAAGGATTAAGTTTTGTAATACATTTTCTGCTATTCGATATTTTATTTGATATCCAGATTATTTTTTCTTCATTTGATTCGATTCCAAATCCACTTTTCGGTATTAGCACACCCCTCCCTAGTGAAAATCCTGAACTGGGATCTCAAGTGGTTACAACTGGCATTAATTGGTTTCATCTGGTAATCAACTGGTCCCAGTTGAAATACAACTGGTACTCTACTAGGAAGCAAGTGGTCCCAGTTGGAGGCAAAGTGGTAACCAACTGGTTCCAGTTGGAGGCTGAGTGGAAACCAACTGGTTCCAGTTGAGCTACAAAAAGCTAAGGACTGCTAGTTATATTTGTGCCATTAGTATAGCACATAGATTCAAGGACACCTTGTTACACGTGTTGGTTGTCTTATATAAAGCTTGTGGACGAGATACGATTTCCTATATTTTCTGTCTCTCAGAAGTGTGACTGTAGAATATGAAGTGTAATGTAATTAAATTGTGACCTGGGGGGCAGGTTAAAATTCTGTGCGACTGATTTCGGAAGTTGCTTCGCAGTGGCCGCACGATTTTAATATACCGTTGACTGGCACTCCTGTTTTGCCGAACCACTGTTTGTATCCAAGCACATAAACAAATCAGGGGGTAAAATTAATGATGGCTAGTGGCTATACGTGTGTGTCAGTGAAAAGTGTACAGCTCCTGATACCTGCGCGTGTATGTGGGCAGGGCATGGTCTTGCTGCCAGGCAATAATGCACCATTTTTTACAGATGCAACGGACACGTCAGGATGACCACGGATTTTTCTACAAGTTCTTTTGCAAGGCGCCGCAGCTCTTGGACAAGCTATTGAGCTTTTTAGCAGAGGACCTCACACGGCAGCACCACATTCAAGAAACCCCTGGAGCCTGGAGAACGACTTGTTGTAGCATTGAGGTTGGTAAAGGACAGTTGCCCCTAGAGTAATAATGTGCGATTGGAGGAATACAGAACACCGTTTCTTTGTCATTTAATGTATCATTTATTTTATTTTATTTACATATTACTGCCCGCCGCCTTTTGGAAGCCAAATCAGGAAGGAGTCACAAAACATTGAAGCAAAACAAAAGAAAGAAGGAAACGACTGACAATGAGCGTGCATAAAAAATACTAATACATAATAATAATAATAATAATAATAACATATTAATAACCATCTTTATTTCTCTCTTTCCACATAATACAGAATTATGCACAACTAACTATTTATTAACTCATAAACAAATAAGAAAAATGGAACACGAAATGCTGATACAAAACGAGAAATAGTAATGATGTTACTGACAACGCGCGTGAAAAGAAATACAACAAAAAAAATGATCGCATGATCACAGAGACTGAAAGTTTCCACTTACTGCATCACCAGTGTAACAGTTACGGCTAACTCTAAAAAAAACTGCCATCGACTGGCATCGCACAAAAGCTACCTCAGTGCTTTTGACCTTACGCAACCTGTAAAACATGCGCTGAGGTATGCTTGCACATGTAGTATTAAACAAAGGTGGTAGCTAACCTACACAAATGAATTTTGATCGTATGTCACCCGAAAAGGGCCCCCACAGCCATGTAGATCATTGTGAAGAAAAATCATGTCATCATAATTAGTATTCAAACAATTGAGACATGCGTACTAATTTTTTTCAACTTGCATTCAAGCTACTTGGCATCCCGGTAAGACATAAAAGACGTTGCCTTGACTTACTGTGTGGGGATTGAGGCGGCTAGACTCAGCAATGGTGTCTAAGTGGTATTGTGACGATCGTGTCTGCAAATTATTAAACTGCTGCACAACATGACAGCAGCAGAAATTTCTTACATTTTTTTTCAGTTTAAGAAATTTTTTAAAGTTCACATGCTGTTCACGGCTCCCGTCAGGGAGCCCTGCTTCCTGCCAGTGAAGCAGGGTCATACGTATAAATGTCTCATTTACACACTGCCTTCAATGTCACTGATTACGTACAAAGACTTTGGCCGAACATCCAATGCAGAACATGCAAAACCAACTCTGGAACTGAGCCACGGAACACAAAGAAAAAAAATGCAAGGAATGTGGCTTGTGGATGATAGTTGTGGGAGAGGTAGAGGTTGTCTATGTTGGCAGTGAACCTCGCCTCCTGGCTATGTGGTGGCAAGACTTTTGCCTTTCTGCTACCTCTTCTAATAATAATAAAACAATATGAAAAATGCTTGCGCTGCTAGAACGCCCCGACAGGCTTTACAACTTGCAGCATATAACCGAACTTTTCTATGGGGTCTGGTTGAAGGTTCATTACATTTCTTTTTATTTACAGGCATGTACAGGCATCTCTACATGCATGCACAAACTCTACATGCACAGGTGTTGAACTCAAAATGGTTCATTGCTGCAAGACAGGCTGAACGAGTAAACACAGATGAAAGCGATAAACATCTGTCTTACAACAACAAACCTTTAGTTGCAAGTCAGTGCTTCTTTTTTCGTAGGTGTGTTGCTAAAACATGTTCACACATCTCTACAGCAGCAATGGCCAGCCAACCAGGCCCACAGATATCAAATTTATGAAATTCTTGAATACCGCAAAAAATACGGATACAACACAATGTAAAATGAACAAAAAAGAAGAGCTGCGGGGCTTTGACATGACAACAACAGACAAGGAAACGTATATAAAGCATAAAGGAAAATAACTGTCATTTTATTTGTAATGTCAACATCACAAGGAGAATGGAAATGAAAGTGGACAAAATATAACTTGCCACTGCTGGGAGCTAAAACCAAAACCAATTGAGCTGGAGGCTATTCCACCATCAATTTCATAGAATGTTTATGTGTACTAGATTGGCCTCTTGGAGTGTTCTTGCACGAGTAGCGTTGGCTAACACTACCAGGGCTACCAGGGCTAACACTATCTAGTACATGCACATTCAGGCCCAAGAAAGTTTGCAGAGGGATAGCCATTGCGGCAGCTCTACTGGTAAAGCAATGCAAGCATAATGCAATGGTTGTGGCTTCGTCTCCCATTAGTGGTGTTTGGATCCGACTGCTGGTACGATCTGTTGGGAACTCGGCGCTGACGCCCGTGGTTGTACCTGGGTCGCAAGCCCCAAGGGTAGCGTTGGCCTGGCGGCCTGGGGTACAACTGCAAGCATCCGAAGGTCCCGGCAAAGCATGAGTCGACAGGTAACAACGAAACAACTTGTTTATTTTAACATCGCAAAGAGTTGGCGGTCAGGTTTGACCGAAGTAGAGAGACGGGAGAGCACTTCACTCAACTGAAGAAATCGGAGCCCTCTTCTGGCGTCCGGGGGCAGCTGTTTTTATACTCTCGCAGTTGAGGGCAAGAAGGAACCCCTCAAAAGACGAGCACGTGAATGTACAATGGGCTAATGGTGACGCACACTGTCGTAGCGATGCCGTAGCACCATGTCGTGGCGCTGCGCACGATCTCGTAGCACCTGGTCGTGGCGCTGCGCAGCACACTGTCGTGGCGCTGCGCAGCATACTGTCGTGGCGCTGCGCAGCACACTGTCGTGGCGCTGCCGGTCGGACACAATGACTGTAACGAGAAGATGGTCCCTGCTTTGGCATCGCCTGTTTCGGGCATAATGACTGGAACGAGATCCCTGCTTTGGCATCGCCTGTTTCGGGCCCAATAACTGGAAGGAGATCCCTGCTTTGGCCTCGCCTGTTTCGGGCACAATGACTGGAACGAAATCCCTAGGCGGTCGCATCGCCGCAGACGCGCCTGGAAACACCTGGCGATGAGTGTTGCGGTGACGACGATCGGGCCAAAATGTCCGCCGCCCCGCCGCCGTCGCGCCGGCAAAACCACGTGTCGCAGGCGAAACGCAACAGACCGCCCCGCCGGGGAAAGGAGATCCCGATGGACAGGGGACTGCATCCGCTGTCCGGAGGGATGTCGCTCGATGATGCTCATAACCGAAGTCGGGCGTCCCTTGACGTTTCTTGAGCGCAGCGCACAGAGAAGGCCTCGTTCTCTCGTTCAGGTTCGCACGGGACACTGCAAAGTGACTTCGGGAGAGTTCACATTTTTGTTCTCGTTCCCGGCAAGCGTTAGAACTACGCTGAAAACTCAACCGCTCAGTCAGCAAGCACGGCACAACCCTCACTAAGCCCTGCCAGGCTCTTTCCCCTTTTTATACCACTGCCTAGTTCCTTACAGTAGTCTAGCATCACTCAGAACGCGTCCACAAATTGAAAAATTGCACTAGAAAGCATATCATCACTTTGAAACACTAAACAAAAGCAATATGTTAAAAAAAATCCTGCCTCAGGAAGAAAAACATCAGTAACAAACAATTTTGAGGCTGATTCCTACGTTAGGGGCTTCGACTTAAGCCATCGGCGTTACCGTTGAGACTCCCCTTTTTGTAACGCACCTCAAAGGAATATTGTTGTAAAGCGAGGCTCCAGCGCAGGAGGCGGCCATTTTTGGGAGAGATGGTCTGCAGCCATTGGAGAGGGCAGTGATCTGTCTCAATGATAAACCTCGAGCCGGCTAGATAGCATGACAATTTCTGAACGGCCCACACGAGACATGCACACTCTTTCTCGGTGGCGCTATACGCCTGCTCACGACTGGTCAGCTTACGACTAGCATACAGGACGGGGTGTTCTACTTCTCCATTTTCCCGTTGGCACAGTACAACGCCCATGCCTCGCTCACTAGCATCGCACTGAACAATGAACCCTTTTGTATAGTCTGGCGATCGTAGCACAGGCTGGCTTGTTAGGGCACTCTTTAGGGCGCTAAAAGCTCTTTCCTTTGTCTCGTCCCAGACGACTGTTTGAGGCTCTGTCTTTCTTAGAGCATCCGTCAGGGGAGCCGCGATATCAGAGTACCTAGGGATGTACCTCTGATAGTAGCCGGCGACACCTAAGAACGACCGAATATCGGTCTTTGTGCGCGGTTGCGGAAAGTCTCGCACAGCGGCCACTTTTATTTCAGAGGGGCGGCGACGACCCTGACCAATCACGTGACCGAGGTAGACAACCTCGGCCTGTGCTAACTGGCACTTAGGAGCCTTTACTGTCAAGCCTGCTTCGCGCAGGCGGGTTAGCACTGCCCGCAAGTGTGTCATATGCTCAGACCAGGATGCGGAGAATATCGCTACGTCGTCTAGATACGGTAAAGCGAATTCTTGCTGTCCCCGCAACACTTTATCCATGAGACTTGAAAAACAGTATGGCGCGTTCTTCAAACCAAAACTCAACACTTTAGGACGGAATGTTCCCATTGGTGAAATGAACGCCGCATACCTACTAGCCTCTTCTGTAAGTGGAACCTGCCAATAACCCCTGACAAGATCTAGGGTGGAAATAAACTGAGCGCTACTAACTTTCTCAAGGCGCTCCTCGATGTTAGGGATCGGATAAATTTGATCCTTAGTGATGGAATTAAGCCTGCGGTAGTCGACGCAAGGACGAGGTTCCTTGCCCGGTACCTCAACTAAAATCAAAGGGGAGGTATAATCACTCTCGCCTGCCTCAATAACACCGAGCTGTAGCATTTTCTTTACCTCAGCCTCCATAATATCGCTCTGGCGGGGTGACACCCGATACGCCTTGGATCGTACTGGCTCTGTGGAGGTAAGTTCTATATCATGAGTAAGTACAGAAGTCCTACCAGGCCTCTCAGAGAACAGACCTTGAAACTCTTGTAATAGCTGGTGTAGTTCGGTTTTCTGCTCAGGCGACAGCGGTGCTTTACTGATAAGGTCACTAATGACTTGACCGGTGTCTTCCCTGTTCGTCACTGAGCCTAGTCCCGGAAGCTCGACCGGAAGCTCTTCAGGAACGTTTACCATCATGCACACCACTGCTTCCCTTTGTCTATAAGGTTTGAGCAGATTACAGTGGTAAACTTGCTGTGCTTTCCGCTTTCCTGGCAGACTTACCACGTAGTTAACGTCCGACAGTTTCTGAACAATTCGCGCTGGGCCCTCCCACTGCACGTCTAGTTTGTTGTTTAGCGATGTGCGCAATATCATGACCTCATCGCCAACCTCAAAACGACGGGCCCTGGCTGTCCGATCATAATAAACCTTGGCCCTCTGCTGGGCCTTTGTCATTGCTTCACCTGACAACTCCTGCGCCCTTCTTAAGCGTTCGAGGAGCTTAAGCACGTACTCCACCACGACTGGGTCGTCGCCCCTACCTTCCCATGATTCTCGAAGCATGCGAAGCGGAGATCGAAGCGAGCGACCGTACACCAGTTCAGCTGGCGAAAACCCCGTAGCCGCATGCGGCGCGGTCCTTAAAGCAAACATCACCCCAGGCAGACACAGCTCCCAGTCAGTTTGATGTTCAAAACACAAGGCTCTCAACACGCGCTTCATGACGGAGTGGAGCTTCTCAACGGAATTCGACTGTGGGTGGTACACTGAGCTGTGTAGCAGCTTTACCCCACACCTTTCGAGAAAAGTTGTCGTCAAAGCGCTAGTAAACACTGTGCCCTGATCTGATTGAATTTCTGCAGGAAAACCAACTCGCGCAAATATGGACAGTAGTGCATTAACTATCTCAACTGAGCTGAGTTCTTTAAGCGGCACTGCTTCAGGGAACTTTGTCGCTGGGCAGATCACAGTCAAAATGTGTCTGTACCCCGTGGCTGTTACCGGCAGAGGTCCCACTGTATCAATAACGAGCCGTCTAAAAGGCTCCGTAATGATAGGTACCAATTTCAACGGCGCCCTCGATTTGTCCCCTGGTTTGCCCACCCGCTGACAAGTGTCACATGTCCTCACGAAATGGTCTGCGTCCCGAAAACACCCTGGCCAATAGTACTCTTGCAAGAGACGGTCCTTAGTTTTCTTAACTCCTAGGTGTCCGGACCACGAACCCCCATGTGACAAGCGCAACAGATCCTGACGATAGCATTGAGGCACGACCAGCTGGTCGAACTCCACTCCTCGGCGGTCTAGATACTTCCGGTACAGGACTCCACCTCTTTCCACAAAACGCGCAGTTTTCCTGGCGATACCTTCTTTGACATTGCAGCGCACGTTTTCCAGGCTGCCATCCTTTTTTTGCTCGGCTATCAAAGCCGTCCGGCTGACTTTTAGCAACCTATCAAGTCCGTCTGACGTAGGCGCGATGAGCAAATCAGTAGATAGCTCTTCTAACTTTCCCGCGTCGGGATTTTCCTCTCCAGTATCTGGCGCCTTCAACGCTACAGACTCAATTCTATTCTGTTCGGGCGTGCTCTGAATATCAGCTTGCTGCGCCTCTGACCCTTTTTCGTTGTTTGATAACGTCGGCCCCGCAACTACCGCCTTTGCAGCGAGCTCCCGAACCTTCGATCTGGTTAAGGCCTGAACACTAGCTTCACCAAACAAAAGCCCCTTCTCGCGCAGGAGGTGATCGGACCTGTTTGAAAATAGGTACGGGTACTGGGGTGGCAGCATAGATGACACTGCCGCCTCCGTCTCAAGCGCTCCGAAAGGTCCTTCAATAAGCACTTTTGCTACCGGCAGACACACGCTATGAGCTTCCACGGCTTGCTTGATCCACGCGCACTCGCCCGTGAACATATGGGGTTCTACGTAAGACGGGTGAACTACATCCATCGTAGCTGCGGAATCGCGAAGCACTCGGCACTCTTTCCCGTTTACGAGGAGGTCTCGCATGTAAGGCTCAAGAAGCTTCATGTTCTCGTCAGTGCTGCCTATTGAAAAAAACACAACTTTTGGTGTTGTTTCCGGACACTGCGCCGAAAAGTGACCCGGCTTCTGGCACGTATAACAAACGCCCGCTCGCCTCATCTCGAACCGCTTTCTGCGTTTGGCTGCCGCCGTCTCTTTACGTCTGGTCGGACTGCTTTCGCTCGCATCCGCACTACGCGTGTCCCCCTTTAATCTCATGGGCGTGAACTTCGGCCTCTCAAACTTGGAGCCAAATTCACCCTTTTGACCGTCCTTAGCTCCGCGAGCTCGACGCGTCACAAACTCCTCGGCTAGCTCAGCGGCTCTAGCCACCGTACTCACGTCTGGCCTATCCAAGACCCAGTATCGCACGTTCTCCGGTAACCGACTATAAAACTGTTCTAGCCCGAAACACTGCAGAACTTTATCGTGGTCACCAAACGCTTTCTCTTCTTTGAGCCACTCCTGCATGTTCGACATAAGCCTATACGCAAACTCTGTATATGACTCACTTTTGCCTTTCTCATTTTCCCGAAACTTCCGACGGAACGCTTCCGCAGACAGCCGGTACTTTTTTAGCAGACTCGATTTTACTTTGTCGAAATCCTCTGCTTCCTCTCTATCCAAGCGAGCGACTACGTCGGCCGCCTCGCCGGGTAACAAAGTGAGCAAGCGCTGTGGCCACGTTTCCCGAGAGAACCCCTGCTTCTCGCACGTTCGCTCAAAGTTAACCAGGAACAAACCAATGTCCTCTCCAAGCTTAAACGGCCGCATCAGGTCAGTCATTTTGAACAATACGCGTTCTCCTGCACCGTGTGCCTGACTTCCATTACGAGCGCGTTCCATCTCTACCTCGAGACGCTTCATTTCCAAAGCGTGTTCGCGCTCTTCTTTTTCTTTCTGCTCTTTAAGTTCGCGCTCCTGTCTTTTTGACCTCTCCTCAATAGTCTCAAGGCATTCCGACAGCTCGTCATCCTCAGCCTCTAACTCAAGAATAGCCGTTATCAGTTCCGGTTTTCTTAGTTTGTCTGAGACATCCAGACCCAACTCTCTTGCAAGCTCCAACAATTTCGGTTTGCGCAACGACTTCAAATCCATGGCTGCTCTGAATGCTGCTTTTTCTACTGCTTACTATTGTCTTGCCGCAAACTAACCCGGCAGCAACGACAACCACAATTACCAGCTCTGTTTCTGACACTAACAAAAAGCCTGGCAAAGCTCAGTAGAAGAAAGTCCCGCACTCACCAAACCTCGCAGGCAGGAATTCCGCGCAGTCGTTCCGCTGCAGGCAACCAGTCGTCACACAGGGCTCGTTGCACTGCTCCCGGATCGACGTTGAGCTGCTCAGCATACAGTCAACTGCATCTCTTTGCTGCTGGCCTCCGTTGTCGCGATCCCGCCGCTGGCAGACCGTTGTTTGAAGTCGTAGGCGATCTCACCGCTGGCAACCAGATGTTTGAAGTCGTAGGCGATCTCACCGCTGCCAACCAGATGTTTGGATCCGACTGCTGGTACGATCTGTTGGGAACTCGGCGCTGACGCCCGTGGTTGTACCTGGGTCGCAAGCCCCAAGGGTAGCGTTGGCCTGGCGGCCTGGGGTACAACTGCAAGCATCCGAAGGTCCCGGCAAAGCATGAGTCGACAGGTAACAACGAAACAACTTGTTTATTTTAACATCGCAAAGAGTTGGCGGTCAGGTTTGACCGAAGTAGAGAGACGGGAGAGCACTTCACTCAACTGAAGAAATCGGAGCCCTCTTCTGGCGTCCGGGGGCAGCTGTTTTTATACTCTCGCAGTTGAGGGCAAGAAGGAACCCCTCAAAAGACGAGCACGTGAATGTACAATGGGCTAATGGTGACGCACACTGTCGTAGCGATGCCGTAGCACCATGTCGTGGCGCTGCGCACGATCTCGTAGCACCTGGTCGTGGCGCTGCGCAGCACACTGTCGTGGCGCTGCGCAGCATACTGTCGTGGCGCTGCGCAGCACACTGTCGTGGCGCTGCCGGTCGGACACAATGACTGTAACGAGAAGATGGTCCCTGCTTTGGCATCGCCTGTTTCGGGCATAATGACTGGAACGAGATCCCTGCTTTGGCATCGCCTGTTTCGGGCCCAATAACTGGAAGGAGATCCCTGCTTTGGCCTCGCCTGTTTCGGGCACAATGACTGGAACGAAATCCCTAGGCGGTCGCATCGCCGCAGACGCGCCTGGAAACACCTGGCGATGAGTGTTGCGGTGACGACGATCGGGCCAAAATGTCCGCCGCCCCGCCGCCGTCGCGCCGGCAAAACCACGTGTCGCAGGCGAAACGCAACAGTGGGAAGCTACCTTTTTATATACTTTCATTTCCCTCCTTATTCTTCCATTTCGATATAAAGTAAATAAATTCATCAACGATTTCCTTTTGTTTCATTGTCTCTTGGCTTTATTATACAAAAAGTATACATTAAAAAACATTAATCTTTGAATTACTCTCCTACTTGCATCAATTTAATTTTCAAGTAAAAATGCGTATCCTCACTGACCTCTCTAATGTGTTTGAGCAGAGAGACGGCAAAAGTTCGAGGTCGTCCTGTGGTTTGCATCTTTTGATTGCACTTGAAACATTGCCTAATTCCTCCAATATTAACTGACTCTAATCTTTCTTTTTCCTTTTCCTCCCCCTTGACTTTGCTTCAGAAGCAATGCTTCCTAACGTATCCAGCCTACGACTGCCTGCTGAAGCCAGCGATGCTTCTGACTGCGGACTGCTGTGGTGTGCCTCAGAATCCTCAGGAACCAGAACTTCTTGAAACATGGGTGATTCAAGAGATTCCAAAATGTCCTGAGACTCCACAGACTCATGCGACGCCGAAGACAGAGTCGATGCTGGCGCTTGTGACTCTTCACTTGACGGTGATGGCACTTCAAGTGTTGTCAGATCGGAAAACTGGCACATTTTTTGTTAAGATGTCTGCAGCACTTCCCTCCTCACTCGATGGGGGCACTGGTGGAAGGTTGGCGGACATCCTGCATGTGAGCGTAATAAGGGTTGCACATACTGTCAATGTGTAAATAACGTGCCAGTCTGGATGCAAAAATATATGAAGGCTCAAAGCCGTCCACATTTGTTTTAGTGTGTGATTTTATTAGAGTACACTGAAGCTCTGAATCAGTTTTGTAGGGACAAAAGTGGCTTGCCTACACAACCAGAATGAACAGTTTCTGCATGCGCGTAAGTGTAGCTTTTGTACCTTTTTCTGTTTTTGCTTGTGATGCATTTAAGCAGTTCTTACAGGATCTGCATGCCTAAAGCCTAGTGATTACTTCTACTCAAAACAGTGCATGATATTTGGAATGTTTCAGTTTTGAAATAATTAGCAGGAAGCATTCCACTACATTTACTCAGTAAAACCACTTAATAAATTTCATGTTGAAGGACCTATGCTTGCACTCTCTAAACATAGAGTAGTAGTACTATTAGGTCTTGCTTTAGTATAAGGCTCTCTCCTGTTCTATTTTTTCTACTTGAAACGTTCTTGGCTTGTAACTTTGTTTTCCTTTCACTTGTTTGTAAACTTCATCTCATTCTAAATTGTTTTTCTTAACTGAATGTACGTCTAAACATAGCGTGAAGCTGTGTACGTAGTAGTCAGTGCATTTGTTGTTTGTATTTAGGAAGTTACGTCTAATAATGTTTGTCTTCTTGCCATATGCCTTGTAAAGGGTGTTTTGGCCCAGCAAAGCTGACCTTAGCGAGCAAACCCTTCCAGAAGGTTTCTTACAGCCAAGCTTTTTTTTGCCTCTTCTCTGGACTTTCCTACCGCTGCTCCTACTGTCTTGCCAAATAGCTCGCCTCATACTGATATTAATGTAGTCGTTGAACCATTGTCATCCCAGCTGACTACTGGCTACTGTGTTGCACGAGTGACCAGTACTGGACTTAATGCAAATACCAATTAAAATAATGTAACTAGATCGTGGTTTTAGCATGTAAAATTTCAATAATCATTTTTTGCATGGTGCGAATGTGTTAAACTGGATCATCTAGTCCTTCCTTCAAAATTTTGCTAAGCAGGAACAGCGTTCTCTACAAACATCGTGAAAGCTTCGCTTAAACCAGTAACCACAGCACCTGGGATCTGCAGAATAACCGCAGGCTGATAATTAGGTAAGGACACTGCTGAGCAGACCCAAAAAGAATTATCAATTACGCAGCTGACAATGTCGTCAATACTATGGCGCATTTATTCCTACAGCATGATGACACTGAATGTATCCCTAAGCAAGCTAGGTAATATTTGAGGGTCCGTGATGAAGCACCGATTTGCACACTGCAGGCAAGCAACAAAATGCAAAATTAAAACTGTGCATTGAAGTGCCCAAGGTACACATGAATATAGCAACATTCAATACTCAGTTAAATACTGGCCATTGACTTGCACGCTGCCTTCTAGGATCAGTGCACAGAATAAAAAAAAACTACTTGCATGTTTTGTGTTTTGTTTTTGTGTGTGCATCATGCAAGCCCTTTTCTTTTTATTCATCCTGCTAATTTGTATGCGATATTCTCTGTAATTCTGTCTTATGCTTTATTGTTAGGTTTTTAAGTGCTATTTTACTTGCTATTTTGTACCTGCATCTCTGCTTTCTCTGCTCCCCACTGCAAAGCCAAACTGGCTTTGTGGGTACCTAAATGAATATACAAAGCTATTCTTGTACTGCTTGTATGTCCCCTTACCGGATCACATTTAACGAAATATGCAATAATCGGAGCGGTGATGCAGCACAAATATTTTATCGCCAATTAGACAAAGCTGAATATGATGCATACTGTGCGTCGACTTGCTTGTGTAAGCACAATTTTGAGTCGATTCCCATAAGTGCGGTGCATTGCCAGCTATAATACAAACATACGGCATCGCCGGTCAACGTGATAAAGGGAAAGCACTAAAATCCTGTGTTTCATTTTTAACACGCCGGCTAAGGTGGAAACTTCAAGATCACTTACGGTCTACACTCCATTGTGTAGCGCAGAAACATCATCTGGTCGAAAAACAGCCAGGCGACGTCGTCGTAAACGTCGACTGGCACGGCGCGGCTATTTTCTTTCTGAAACGTCTTCCCAGGCGCCGAAATTTATTCCCCAGGGACTTCCATCACTTCTGCAGCGTTGTGATAACGTCATCTGCACAGATGAAATGCGTTTTCGACATCTGCGAGTCGGCTGATGAGAGAGGCAGCTTATACCAGTGCCACACAGCTAGGCTTTCGATGGCGATCGAGCGCGATCAAATTTCTCGATCACGATCGGTTCTACGCACATTGCGCGGTACAGGCAATCGTGATCACAAAATCCGACCCCGATCGGGCTCGATCGCGATTGAAACTGCTCCGCTGTGACGCCCGTATAAAATTCCGAGCACTCACCTGTTCGGCAGCGTTGGGCATGACGATCCACGACAACCTCGTCAAGTGCTTGTTCTAGTGGCGCTTGTGTTTCGCCTGCTACCAAAGCGCAGGTCGAGCCTCAACGCAGGCGATCAGCGCTTCGTTGTTGATCGCCTCCATAGCCTCTGTGCTTTATCGACACGAAACCAGCAGCGATTCCCAGCGTCTCCGCACGATTCTGAAACTTCAACAACCTTTCCGAACCGCCGGAAGTGTACATGCGGCCCACGTGACGTTGGTGCACAAGCTGCCACTTCCGTCGCGTACGCTCAAAAAGACGCCCAAGATCAAGACCTCCTTGACGCGCGCGTTTCCTTCGCGTCTGCCCTCTCTAGACGCGTAGGACAGGCGCGTACGGCCTCGCAGACGCGTGACGCGCAGCCAGGCGCGCACGATTCACCGCGTGTGGTTGGGCCTTAAAGGCACCTCCGGCACCGTGCGCACCACGATCTGCACCCAATGGGGCCGCTTGCGCAAGCCGTCTATCCCCTTCGTCAAGCACTGGGCTAGTCCTGTCCCTTTTCTGCTTAGGATGTCATTTAGCCCACCTGTTAATTATTACGAGGTTGCGTCCGTGGGCATTTTCCGCCAGCTTTGCTTTTGCTCGCTTCATGACAGTGCCCAATGCCTGGACGTGTCCCTACCGCCACTCTTTTACCGCCTTTCACCCTCTCCACAATTGCTTCTGAGCAACTAGCCAGGTTTGAGTCGCCGGCAATAATAACCTTTTCATTCTCTCCTGTGGCCGAAGTCTCCCCCTGCTTCCCTTTATTTTCCTTCTCCACGTGATTCAGACTTGACAAGGGGCATTGACCCCTGCGTTCATGCTGTTCTTTTGTGGCCGCCTCAAGGTAAGTGAAGCCCTTTCCAGCTACCCTCTCGCCACGTTGCATGCAGTGCTCATGCTTTGCTGACACTCCTTACCCTGTCACGTCTAGAAACTGTGTTCCATTCTCAGGATTATTCTCGTTGACGATGGCGGCCCTGTTCAGCTTTTCCTCGGCGTCCTGAAGTCATTTTTCCACTACCCTCCATGTATCACGCTCCATATTCAGCTCATTTTTGAGCTCTTCGTCCTTTTTGCAAAGTCATCCTGGAAAGCCCACATTTTCTTCAGCTTAGCATTTACATCACAGTGACTGCCGATTGACTCGATTTCCTTTCCATTTTCATCAGTCCCCTCATCTGCCTTGAGTGACCCCCTGCCCACTTCAAGCTTTACCATCTTTCTTGCCATGTGTTGCACTTAGCTTTTTCTAAGGCAAACACCTAAGCTTTCAGAGCACGTGCCTTCTATCAGAGGCTGATACGTACAGCATCTAAATCCTTAAAATGCCGCAAAGGAATTATCACCGATGTTTTAGAAGCAACATATGCCGCACAAACTTAAGGTATGACACGTGCTCACACATGTTCAAACAAGCAGCGACGCTCTCCCTGTCCTAACAAAGTAATGTTCCTTATACGAATGCGCACACGTACTAAAACCACTAATATCAATAGCCTTGCCACTTCCCAACTTCAAAGGCTATAAATACTTGACGTCCCACACGGTTGCGCGTGTCGAAATACATGGCACAAAAGGACGCTCTGACTATCCTGCAATACAAATATACACGAAACACACCCACACACACGAAAAAAAAGGAAAGAAAAAAGAGAGAAAACAGCTAGGCAATTACTAGTTAAAGCCTAAACATCAGCAAATAAAAAACAGAAGCACACTCGAAGCATGAAGAAAAAGCATGTTTTCGTCGCCGCCACGGAGCCCTGGCAAAAGATGTCCGTCCACCACAAATGTCACCTTAATGATGCGTGGAGGCGAGCGCCATCTCGTGGTGTTCCATGAAACCTAGCGGCGAGCGCTTCAGGTGCCATACGAGCGCCCGGAAAGTTGTGAGAAGAAACAAAGAAAGCTGCGCTTTAAAAAATTACGCGACTGCTGTCTGTGTAACTTCTTTGGCCGTGCCGACTTTCCCTTCAACGAAAGGGCTGAACGATCTTTCTCGAATAACGTGCGGACGGAGTTAGGGTAGGGTCGTAATAACCGTCGTGATGCATTAGTGGCATTGGCGTTGCGCTGCTCAGCACAAGGTCCCAAGTTCGATCCAGACAGCGGCGGCCGAATCTCTATGGAGAAGGCATAAAAAAGCGCTGGTCTAGCGTGAATTGCTGAACATTAAAGAACTGCCGGTGGTCAAAGTGAATCGAGAGTGCCCCCGTACGGCGTGAAATATGACCAGATCGCGGTTTCGGCACCGTGCACAACCCAAGAAATCAAATCCATGAAAACGTGCATTGTACTTATTGTGTTTTTGCACCTTGCTTTTCGCGCTAAACTGCCGTCCAACTGTCTAATGCAGTGCCTCATTGCAGTCACTTGAAAATGAGGCAACCAAGCGACTTTGGCGTTCCCCCAATAGACGTAATAGAAGACGACAGTGAAAGCGGAGCTTTATACATAAGCGTGCATTCGAAATTAGACTTAAAACGCACTTAACATTTCCCACTGCTTTGTACTATGGGACAACCGAGCATATTTATGTCCGCGAATAAATAGAACACGTTTATCAGCAATCGACAAGTAGGTTTAACAATGTGCGCGCTACTGCCTGCGGGTATACAGGTTTCCGCAGCGGCCTCGTGGTCTATTGTACAAGGAGTACGAATGCAGTAAAAAAACGTGTTGTTCATTTTAGAGATTCGTGGTTAAACGAAGTTACTAGAAAGTATTGTACTGCCGTGACTGTCCCTTCCCACTCGCAGCTTTGAGATACAAATTACATCGCGCTGTTTCTCCGTTCACTTCACGCAGGTCATCAGGTCTCCGAGCCTATAGCGATGAAAGAACACGTTGGAGACATTTGCGACGCCGCTGCTTTAGGCGCAGCGCTGAGCGGAGTCGACGCGGTCATTCACTGCGCGTCCATCGTTGACTCGAGATTCTTCGCCGACTCTGAAGCTATGGAACGAGTGAACGTCCGAGGTAAATCAGGGTCGTCCATTTTTTTATTTTTCTTTACTTGCTAAATATCGTCTCGCTTAGACAAATCCCGGCATGCAAAAAAAAAGAATGATCACGTCTTGGTGTGCTTAGTTTAGTGACGAATAAACGCGTACGTGATGTCTAAGTGTGCAATCGTGGTGCTGCAACGCCGTTACCTAGCATAGACGTCATTTGGCACGTTAAGTTCATCAGCTCGTGCGCGCTCAGTGGATATAGCGTATTCTAGGTTGACTTAACGACCGAGAGGAACATCCGGTGCCCTATAAGAGAGCGTGATCTACACGCTCCAGACTGGGAGATGAAGTGCGGGAGCTCGCCACTGCTACGGCTTCCGTCAAGGTGACGTGTTTCCGCCCTCCTTGCCCTTTGGTCGTTCAAAGTGCAGTTGGTGCGTTGCATTGTTTGGTTTCGCATTCGTAATCTTGTTTCGCGCGAAACGGCGAAATGGCTGCGCGATCCCTGTTTGTCAGACGCACTGGTGCGTACTGTGGTGCCATACCACGTGCCTATCATCGAGGCCACAGGAGCCTCCACTTCTCCGCGACGAATCGAGAATTCAACACGCGAGGACTTCAAGAAGCGCCCAGCCATCTCAGCGACGAATCAAGAATTCGCGCGGTTGGCGTCATCACCCACCCCGGCGGGTTCCTGCCAACGAGAAGTCGCCAAACTGGTTCCTGCCGACGAGGAGTCATCAAAGGGATTTAAGGGAGAACCGGCCTATTGTGAAGAGAGAGAGAGAGTCGCCTCAAGCCGCCCAGTCGGTCTGATGCTCTCTTACAACTACATGCACGCTATCATCCACTATCTTTAAATATTGTGTAAAGCTTTTCATTTCTTCTTCGTCTGCGAAAAATTCCGTCTCTCGTCCTCCACCCCGAAGTTACTACAGTAATGGCAGCGATAGGATTCGAATCCAGATAGCGCCCGCTACACCGTTCAACGGCAGCCACGATGTCGACCGGCCTCAGCCACTATGGAGGGGTGAGTGCCCGACATTTGTCTTTCGCATCGCCAGACCCCTGTCGCACATGTAAATGCTAAGAACAATTGCTCAAGTATTCTGGAAGGGTTGTAGTGGTTTCGTCTTAGTTCGTTTCAGGCCTTGCATAGATTTCCGGCTTCGGAAGCAAAGCTAATTTAGAGGCGAAACCGGTGACGAGCCGTCAGATCGTGAAGGAGAAGCTGAGGATGCAGGACCTTCTTGATGTTTGTCAGGAGATGGGCATTTCGGTTGCCGCGGCAAGGCGACAGAAAGCCGTTCTGGACGTTGTGAAAGCACAATAGCTAACCGAGGAGGAAATCGAAGAGGTTTGTGGAGAAATTCTTGAGAGAAGAAGCGAGAAAAAAATGCGCGAGGAGGAGCAGAAAAGGCGCATGGACGCAGAGGAGCAGAAAAGGCTCGAGGAGGCTGATGAGAGAAAAAGGCGCGAGGAGGCACAGGAGAGAAAAAGGCGCGAAGAGCGAGATCGTGCTCTTAAAATGAAAGAACTGGAAATAGAGTGAATTCGAATCAGCTCGTCGCGTTCAAGTCCCGTTCAGGTGGAGGCGATATCCCTCAACTTGGAATACTGGACCTGATGCTATCGTACAGGATAGGCGGTGATATCGCACTTTTTCTCGTGAATTTCGAACGTACGTGTGGAAAGATAGGGCTGGGCGAAAGCCTTTGGTCTCAAAAACTTCTTTCAGTTGTCCCAGGAGAGGCTGCGGAAGATCTCGCACGCTCGTCTAAAGAAGACAATTAGAACTACGGAAAGGTAAAAGCCGCGCTTCTTAGCAAATACCGCCTCTCTGCCCAGGCATTTCGACAGCAGTTTAGACAGGCAAAAGGGGGCAGCGAGTCGCACACTGAGTTCGCGTACGAGTTAGTCTAACTTAAAAGAGTGGCTCAAAAGTGCAGAAGTGTATGGTAACCACGACAAGGTGCTTGAATGCACATAGCTGGAGAAGTTTTATCGAGTTCTTCCAGAAGAAGTTAGACTTTAGCTGCAGGGAAGGCTCCCAGAGGTGGACCTAGAGAATACAGCGCAGTTCACGGAGGAATATTAGACGCGCCGAAACTTCCAAGAAAAACCTATTCAGGAAGATAGGCTAGAAATAATGGACTATTCTATAAAGCGGTTTCCCTTCGCAACCCAATTTTGCCGATTAAGAAACCATCTACGAGCGACGAGTTCAGCAAAAGAGTGTCGACTAAGGCTGGGGTGGCAAAGGAAGGGCTAGCAGAGACAGCCCAGTCGGCGGGGGCCACTAAAGCTAAGGGCCCGTACATGGTCAGTCCGCCCGTCCGTTCCGCCCTCGTCCGCCGGCGTGCTGATGGCTCTCTACAGGTGAGCGAGGAGCGGTCGCAACTTTCCCGTCCGCACGCCTGCTCGTCTCTCATTGGCTGGTCCGAGGCGGATGGTTCGGCTGTCTTCACAGCAAACATGGCGCGTGCTGGAAGCGAAGCGAAGCGGGGACGTAAGGCCTAAGCTACAGCCGCGTCAGAAACAGTCTATTTTTTCTCCTTTTGGTGATTTTTACTAGAGTTATCTGGCACCCACGGAGATAGTCGTCGAAAGCAGCAAGCCGGTGTACCCTTCCAGACCTCATCAGTGCGTGCGATCGCCAACAGAAACAGACGGAGCGCAGGAAGTGTGTGTTGTGTTTGCGAGAGCGTCGGAAGAAATATTTGAAGCCGTCGACTTCGTGATTCTTGTGCCATGCTTCGCGTGTGCATCGCAGACAAGAGCTCCATCACATACACGTGCATTCTGAGCAGCACACATGTTCAGTGCGTGGCGAAATAAGCAGCGTCCGATTAGCGCACCCAGCGAACACGATTGGTTTCTGTTCTGTGTATGCGGATCGTTGCCGCGAAGTGGTGAACGCCAGCCCTTCGCAACTTTCAGAAGTAATGATACCAACAGTAGCGATAAGTTATCGCTGCAATTCCGCATGTGCTATACTACGTGTGAGCCGTTTTGCCGGCTGTGAGGCGCCGAGGTGACCGCGACGTTCGAGCTGTGTTCTTGCTGTTACGAAATGTGTTCGCAAGCTACAAACCGTGATATGTATGTGCGATGTGCCGCCGCGTTGCTTGGTGTAGAAGTGCTCGTTCTACGCGATGTGCGTTTGCTCAGAAGTGAACTGTGCAGAAGTGTTGCCGATCGCGTTTTCATAATTAGTACCCTTACAGGTAAGCCCTATCACACCGGCCTTTTCTGCTTCGTACATCTATCGTTTCTTTCAAAAGTTGTTCCTGCACTGTTAAAGATGTTTCTATCGGTGAGGGGAAATTAGAGAACATCATAATAATTGCATACGTCAGGACGTTCAGCGCTGTCGTGAAATGTGCACGCGCCTTAGAACACTAATGTCATGAATGCAAATTTCTGGCAGCCTTGATTTTCATAATGTGGACATTAGTGTGAAGAGCAAGAATTTCTACATTTCACGAAGTAAATTGCTTTATATTTTGTGATGCAAGCTGCTTACATAGCCAAAAATCTGAGCTGCTTGTTTTTGACTAGTGACTAAGCAAAGAGTCTGTTTGTGAAGACACCAGTTGCATGGTAGATGAATATGTCATAGGTAAGAACTGGATACTACCTTCTTATTAAGTAAAAATTTTACGTTTGCTGACAAAAAGCAATATGAATGCAAAAATGAACACGTAGGACGAGTAGTAACAAGTAAGTAAATGTCACAGGTATGGTGTTATATAATATTCTGCTAGTAGCCAGCAGAACTGCATGAAAGAATTTATGCCCAGAGTTCTTCTTCACTGGCCAGCCATGGTCACATTACTAATGCAGGCAGAATTGGGTAAGCGAAAGTTTGCGAGTACTTTGTTTATCCACCCTATTTGATTATCTAGTTCATGTCGCCTGTTTTGGCACGAGCCTTCAGTTTAAAGCGAATAATAGCACAAGTACCAGCATTATATGCCTGATAAGTGCTTTTTTTCTTTCCTCGTGTTCATTCTGCCAACAGTCATTATCACATAATGTGCATGAAACTAATTTGGGCTTGCAAACTATGTCCATTAAATATTTTTCCAGTGCACTTTGTTCTGCCAGTAAGCTTACTGCTACCTATCATTCGTGGGTGTGGGATGTTGGACACTATAAGTGGTTACCTGACTGATCTTTATTTTGAATAGGCCCCGGTTCCACTCATTAACTGAACCGTATTCAGCTGCGCTGCCAGACTATAGAAAGGGGCCCTCGCCTCTTGTCATTCTTTAGCATGTTCATGGCCACAGTGCGTTGTCCTTGAGAAGTCAGCTGCTATCACAATATAAAACGTGCCTATTGGCTGCTATGAGTTTATCCTGAACACAAATTTTCACAGTTATGTCAGCATTAGTTATGTGACCGAAGCCAGCCAATGAGTATGAACTGCTGGCAAAATTTTCAAGTGACTCTGCAGGCAGTGTCTGCTCCCTATATTATGTTAGCCACAGTGCTTTGTCAGTGTGCTGAATTGTTCTTTTTTGACAGAAATTTGCTACCCAGCCAGACAAGATATTGCCAAACCATCAATTTTAGGCCCGTACACATGGTCACTTCTTTATTTTATGATATTCTGGACATGACACCCATGTCTAGCTTAGATTAGCAACATCAGCTTGACTTATGCACGGAGTTGAGTTGCTGCATTTGAGAAAAAAAAATCACTGCGTAGCTAATAGGAATTAGACTGGTACGAAAACATTATTTGTCTTTATGGCTTGTTGTATAAGCGGTGCTGTTCATTTGATGCACACAGTAACATGTGAACACAAAGGCCTGTGTACCTTGCAGTTACGTGCATGTGTGCGTGAATAAAACAGCACAACTTCTAATATCAAGGCACCTTGCACCAACTATACCCATTAAAGATGCTCTATGTGGTATTCAGCTGATCTTATTGAAATTTTATCACATGGTGCAGTTACAACATTTCATACCTGTATGTAAACCAATTTAAGAACTTTATTCACTGCGTGTTGGAATGCATATTTTAGGCCAATGCAGTGCCTGGAGTAGCAGCTTTTTATTTAGCTTTTGCCATAGCTTATTAGAGGGTGTTGTTGATTATGCCATCCAAACAACTCATATAAAGGTTTGTGTTTAGTGTACCAGCAGTGAAATACTGAATGCAGCTGCAATTCTTTGTATACTAGTGAGTTTAATCCCACTGCTCATTGTTGTGTCACGTGTTGTTCTTCAGTCACACATGGTGACAGTATTTGGCGTCATGAGTTCTAGGCTAATTTTCACATGGTCCTTTCGATGAAGTAAAATCTGCCTCTTAAACAGTCAGTTTAGTGGAAAGCCACCACTGAACCAATAGCTCAAAGACCAATTCCTGCATGCTTTTCGCAAATCGGGTAGTGTGCGGAAACTATGTATGGTACGTCACTTCAGCTACACCAATAATCACACAGCTAAACCTGCCACATATAGTTAAGTCATTGATATAGGCGGAGGAAGATGTTGCACGTATGTAACAGTTACTCATCCCTTGAAATGTGAATGACCCAAAGCTTCGCGAGCATATCGGTCACAACCATCCAGCAGCATAAGTGGGAACACTTGTGCTATCACAAGCGAAAACAAGTAGATTAGTACCACCATCTCAGCCACCATCTGGTTTGTCGTGATTACCTTGCCCGCAAGTTTCTTGTTTATATTGGATAGGCTTCCTATTTTATGAATTAACAGCTTTCACAACATTTACTGCGCTAATGAAGGCACATCACAGATACCAGTACTGAAGGAGGTATATACAAGTAGGGCAGAGAACTTATGGGTAAGTTAAAAATTAAACGGGCAAAACTATGTCGAACAAACTATTTTCACGTTAGAAGATATACCATCGACAATTAATGCACATTCAGAACATGCAATAAGTGCCCTGTGTGGGAGATTGAGACCTGTGATGCCAAAACCTGTTTGACTTTTAAATATTGACATAAAGAAAAATTCCAGTCTGTTCTTCTGTGTCGGAGGGTAAAATATCAAAGGAGAGGTGCAAAACGGATTTTGCACGTAGTAGTCCCTTATGAATGTGCTACTCAAGTTGTGCCATGCATAGCTATCTGTGTGTAATGCATTATACAAGGTACCATATGTATGTCTGACACATTAAAAATCTTTTTCATTGAACATTCTGAGCTCTAAATGTGAAATGCATGCTGTTTTCGGCTGCAAATAGCGTGTATACACATTTGACCCGCACCACAAAGAGCTGATGTTACAAAAAAATGTGTACACCTTAGTGTTATATTGCTTTTCATGGTGTCTCAGTTTACTTAATACAGTTTTGAATTTACAGATTGCTTCACATGTTTATAGCTCAAAACCACAGAAAACTACTTGCATTGTGACTGTGAGGTCACAACACGAGGATTTGTGTGGTATCCTTCCTGTCCATCGATGTGTCCTTGCACTATAAATGTAAAATGTCACACCTGCAAAGCTGAGTATTTACCTTACATTTCAAACGCTTTTTTGAATGCTCGGCAGTTATGCTTATAAGCACATTCTGAGAGCAAATCTACACCACCTTAATTTAAGCGCAATGTAAAGGGATGTTTGTGCATAGCCAAGCTGTTCTAGCATGCCCGCAGGAATACAGCATTGTCCAGTGGCACTGTACAGTCCAGGCATAACAGTGAACAGCTAGTAAACAAAGCGGCTGATAATACTAAGCTGACCCATATGTAGGAGCATTATATTATCTAACCCACATGCAAAGTTGCTTGCAGTGTACTGAATAACCACAGCTTTGATTTGCGAAGTTATATTACTGCGCACACACAACGCTGAGACAAGGTCTGTACACTCATGAGCAATGCATCAACGAATGAAAGGTTACTTGTGATGTGTGCATTTGAATAGTAGATGCGAATGCATACCCTATACACCAGTATCCATGCTTTCTTCTGGAACAATCTTACATTTGGCACAGAGGCTGAGCCACTGCGGCCTCCCGACTGCCAATTTCTGTGCTTTCACAGTGCTAAAGGGGGTATCATTCATTTGACTACCGGAATAGTGAACAGGTAATGGAGCACAGCAATCTTTCAGTTTCACGCAGAACACCTTGTGCATTACTCACAAAACTGAACCTAAGGAACTATTCGCTGGTTTGTTATGCAAATAAAAAATGGCAATGATTGTTTCCTCACTTTCTGTGTGGCGCTGTTTTCCGCCCTATGTTCCTTCATTTCATTGTCATGTGCATGTTGAAACAGCAGCTAATTAAGAAAGACAAACACAAAACTACTAACTACATCAACCTTTTCACACCACAAGAGGTCACTGAACTCCCTGCTAAGCTACACTTGATAATCTCAGTTTGCTTTCAAATAAATACAGGCACTGGCCAGCTGTTTATGTTGTGCTATGCATTTTTCGTTTTCCTAAAATATGGCTGTGCTTGAGCTAGCTAGCTTGTTACTGCATAAATACATAAACAACATGCAGCCCGTGCCCAACTAACTCATATAACTGGAGTAGAGCTTATTTTTTATATGTAGAGCAATACAGTATCAAACAGTCTCAAGTCGAACATCCTTGTTCGGTGCCACGGGGGAGAGAGGGAGCATGCCTGTCAAGGTACTGCTTAATTTTGTGTGCTTTGGTAATGTTTGTACAATGTTGAAATGTTAAATTAGGTATGTTAAGTAGTAAGGTGGCAACATATTGTCCACCCAGGCTGGCAAGAAAGAATGCAATTGTTCGATTTCACTCAAAATAAGTTTTCTTATCAGCAAATTATATGCTTCCAAATAAATATTCCCCTTGGAAACATCTCATGAGTATACATATATCTGCATAAGGTCGCCGCTATACATACATATTGCTTTAAGCCACTCATAATGAATTGTACACTCGCTGCTTAACCTTCAATTCCTTGCTGCATGAAGTTAACCACTTATGCACAAGCTTTTTTCACACGGTGAGAACTTCATTCATCGCTGAGCACATCATTTAAGCTTATATTTTGTTATGAATGTTTACAAGCAGCAAGTATTAAATTTTTAAGGTGCATGTTTCGTGCCTCATCTTTGACCCGCCGTGGTTGCTCAGTGGCTATGGTGTTGGGCTGATGAGCACGAGGTCGCGGGATCGAATCCCGGCCACGGCGGCCGCATTTCGATGGGGGCGAAATGCGAAAACACCCGTGTGCTTAGATTTAGGTGCACGTTAAAGAACCCCAGGTGGTCAAAATTTCCGGAGTCCTCCACTACGGCGTGTCTCATAATCAGAAAGTGGTTTTGGCACGTAAAACCCCAAATATTATATATTATATGCCTCATCTTTGGTGCCTTTATATCTGTAAAAAAAGGAAAAGGCATTCCATGCATCCAACTGCCTTAAGCGCTCTTTTAAAATTGGCAGAGTGAAGAAAAAAAAAACCACGAGCAAGCGTATCAGCAAGCTGTACTCGGAGCCTCACACGCGTGCTCAGTGGTAAAAAGGTGTCTCCTGGCGACCTACGCAAATGCATTCCGCGACAGATGTGCCTGTGTACCGTATTCTTGCAAGCTGTCACTAGCACTACAGAAACCACGCTTCCGGCGACACTATCAGTTTTGCGTGACGCAGAACGCAGCACGTTGGATAAATAGAGAGGTTTTGTTCAACCAGCCAAGGCAGCGCGCACTGAAAGTAATCATCCGAGAATACTGCGCGTGATGCGACGTGCTGCGATTGCAATACATCTGTACAAGGAGGCGCAGATAAGACGACTGTGCAATGTTTTAAAGAAGGATGACGGTGTCAATGCAACACATACGGCTGCAGAACAGAATGTGGCAGCCTAGAGTCGCATTTTCACCGGGACGCCGAAACTTGAAATCACATCTGCAAAAATATGCCAGTGTCGTCTGCCGTCAAAGGTCGTTGCCAACCTTGAACACCTTTGCTCCGCCGAACGGTTGCCAGCTGTCAACAGGCCGCGTCGCCCAATAGGAGTGCGCGTGTGATCCGCTCGTGCGGATTGAGCGTGCATCGAATTTTGCGACACCATCCGCCTTTTGGGCGTCCGCATGCGGGCAGGCTAGGGCGGAACGGACGAGCGGATCGCCCATGTACGGGCCCTAAGGCAGACGTATAGCGCGCGTTCGAGTGCCGGAGACCATTTATCTGCTTCCGTTGCAACACGGAAGTCCGCATGTCCTCAAATTGCAAGGAGCAAATCCCTTTCGTCAGCATTAGCCAGTCCGACAAAAATCTGAGGCTGCCCGAGCCATACATGCAGGATGTCGTGGTAAACGGGAAAATGTGCAGGGCACTTCCTGATTCCGCCGCCACCATGGATGTTACTCATCGGTCCTGTGTTTCTCCCGGGGACTATACAGGGGAACGCGCCTGTATCAGACAAGTCGCAGAAAAGCAGAGCGCGTGATTGCCAGTTGCCAGGGCAACGCTTGAGGGCGCATTTGGAAGGTTGCAAATGGAGGCAGCCGTGAGTCCAAGTTTACCCTAACACTTTTCATATCTGTTTTCGAACAAATCGGAGCAGCTTTTAGAAAAGGAGGGCTGGTCTTTTTCTACTAGTCTCGCTTGCATCGCATTAATGCGACGGCGGTCACGCGCCCTCTCAAAGAAACGTGAAAGCTCACCTTAAAACGAGGAAACTGACAATGTATAGCCCTCACAGCGACAACATAGGCTTGGAGATACGGTTGAGAAAAAGCAGACGACTCAGACTTGTGACGGATGAATTACCGGATCAGTGACAGTGGATGAGAAGCCTTTCGAGACTCGGAAAAACGGGGCGCCTAGGGCTCAACTAGAAGTCTGCATAGTCCTGCATCCATTTGCTGTGGAGCAGCTTAGTGTAGGGTTGAACGAGACGCGCTTATCGCGGCAAAGAAAAGTGACCCTTCGCTAACTGTGCTCCAGGCTAATGTGGATGAAGGAGTGACCTGAAATAACATCTCGTTCTACAGTAGGTCAGGTCTCAAGTACCGGAACTATCAAGATTCCAAGGGTCGGGCATACAACCAACCACACCCGCAAGAAAAGTAACGACGACAGCTTTTAGAGTTACCGCATGGGAATGCTTGGGTGAGTTACTCGGTATCAAGAACACAAAGGCTAGGCTAGCGCCAGATTTCTATTGGCCGGGATACTGGAAAGAGGTTAAAACACTTGTTTGGTCATGCGACGCATGTCAGCGAGCCGGTAAATCTAACGAAAAAAGGAAGTCCGCAAGACAATTGGTGTCTATTATCACAGAACCATTTCGGAAGCTGCATTCGAATGCAGACGGACTTAGCATAACCTTTAGGCTGCAGACTATGCTAATACGAGGGCTAATCCTAGAAGTTAAAAGCTTTAACGCTACTTTTTCATGTATACTCTTGTCTCGTCAGTAATTTTATCATATTGAAGTTGACTGTTAATCACTTACGACACACAATCGTGTGAAGGGTATCGTAATGTTCATCATCATCATCATCAGCCTGGTTACGCCCACTGCAGGGCAAAGGCCTCTCCCATACTTCTCCAAGTACCCCGGTCATGTACTAATTGTGGCCATGTTGTCCCTGCAAACTTCTTAATCTCATCCGCCCACCTAACTTTCTGCCGCCCTCTGCTACGCTTCCCTTCCCTTGGAATCCCTTCCGTAACTCCTAATGACCATCGCTTAGCTTTCCTTCTCATTACGTTTCCTGTCCATGCCCATTTCTTTTTCTTGATTTCAGCTAAGATATCATTAACTCGAGTTTGTTCCCTCACCCAATCTGCTCTTTTCTTATCCATTAACGTTACATCTATCATTCTTCTTTCCATAGCTCGTTGCGTCGACCTCAATTTAAGTAGAACCCTTTTCGTAACCCTCCAGGTTTCTGCCCCGTACGTGAGTACTGGTAAGATACAGCTGTTATAAACTCTTCTCTTGAGGGATAATGGCAACCTGCTGTTCATGATCTGAGAATGCCTGCCAAACGCACCCCAGCCCATTCTTATCCTTCTGATTATTTCTGTCTCATGATCCGGATCCGCCGTCACCACCTGCCCTAAGTAGATGTATTCCCTTACCACTTCCAGTGCCTCGCTACCTACGTTAAATTGCTGTTCTCTTCCGAGACTGTTAAACATTACTTTAGTTTTCTGCAGGTTAATTTTTAGACCCACTCTTCTGCTTTGCCTCTCCAGGTCAGTGAGCATGCATTGCAATTGGTCTCCTGAGTTACTAGCAAGGCAATATCATCAGCGAATCGCAAGTTACTAAGGTATTCTCCATTAACTTTTATCCCCAATTCTTCCCAATCGAGGTTTCTGAATACCTCCTGTAAACAGGCTGTGAATAGCATTGGAGAGATCGTATCTCCCTGCCTGACGCCCTTCTTTATTGAGATTTTGTTGCTTTTTTTATGGAGGACTACGGTGGCTGTGGAGCCGCTATAGATATCTTTGAGTATTTTTACATACGGCTCGTCTACACCCTGATTCCGCAATGCCTCCATGACTGTTGAGGTTTCGACTGAATCAAACGCTTTTTCGTAATCAATGAAAGCTATATATAAGGGTTGGCTATATTCCGCACATTTTTCTATCACCTGATTGATAGTGTGAATATGGTCTATTGTTAAGTAGCCTTTACGGAATCCTGCCTGGCCCTTTGGTTGACGGAAGTCTATGGTGTTCCTTATTGTATTTGCAATTACCTTATTAAATACTTTGTAGGCAACGCACAGTAAGCTGATCGGTCTATAATTTTTCAAGTTTTTAGCGTCCCCTTCCTTAGAGATTAGCGTTTTTCTTTCCTTTCTTTCCCCTTTCTGCGTCCCCTTTCTTATGGATGCTAGCGTTTTTCCAAGATTCCGGTACGCTCAAATTCATGAGGCATTGCGTATACAGGGTGGCCAGTTTCTCTAGAACAATCTGCCCACCATCCTTCAACAAATCTGCTGTTACCTGATCCTCCCCAGGTGCCTTCCCCCTTTGCATAACTCCCAAGGCTTTCTTTACTTCTTCCGGCGTTACCTGTGGGATTTCGAATTCCTCTAGACTATCCTCTATTCCATTATCGTCTTGGGTGCCATTGGTGCTGTATAAATATCTATAGACCTCCTCAGCCACTTGAACTATCTCATCCATATTAGTAATGATATTGCCAGCTTTGTCTCTTAAGGCATGCATCTGATTCTTGCCAATTCCTAGTTTCTTCTTCACTGCTTTTAGGCTTCCTCCACTCCTGAGAGCATGTTCAATTCTATCCATATTATACTTTTTATGTCAGCTGTCTTACGCTTGTTGATTATCTTCGAAAGTTCTGCCAGTTCTATTCTAGCTGTAGGGTTAGAGGCTTTCATACATTGGCGTTTCTTGATCAGATCTTTCGTCTCCTGCGATAGCTTACTGGTATCCTGTCTAACGGAGTTACCACCGACTTCTATTGCACACTCCTTAATGATGCCCACAAGATTGTCGTTCGTTGCTTCAACACTAATGTCCTCTTCCTGAGTTAAAACCGAATACCTGTTCTGTAGCTTGATCTGGAATTCCTTTATTTTCGCTCTTACCGCTAACTCATTGATCGGCTTCTTATGTGCCAGTTTCTTCCTTTCCCTCCTTAGGTCTAGGCTAATTCGAGTTCTTACCATCCTATCGTCACTACAGCGCACCTTGCCGAGCACGTCCACATCTTGTATGATGCCAGGGTTAGCGCAGAGTATGAAGTCTATTTCATTTCTAGTCTCGCCGTTCGGGCTCCTCCACGTGCACTTACGGCTGTCACGCTTGAGGAAGAAGGTATTCATTATCCGCATATTATTCTGTTCCGCAATCTCTACTAATAGCTCTCCCCTGCTATTCCTAGTGCCTATGCCATATCCCCCCACTGCCTTGTCTCCAGCCTACTTCGTGCCTACTCTGGCATTGAAGTCGCCCATCAGTATAGTGTATTTTGTTTTGACTTTACCCATCGCCGCTTCCACGGCTTTATAGAGGCTTTCGACTTCCTAGTCATGATGACTGGATGTAGGGGCGTAGACCTGTACAACCTTCCTTTTGTACCTCTTGTTAAGTTTCACAACAGGAACTACCACCCTCTCGGTAATGCTATAGAATTCCTGTGCGTTACCAGCTATATTATTAATAATCAGGAATCCGACTCCTAGTTCTCGTCTTTCCGCTAAGCCCCGGTAGCACAGGACGTGCCCGCTTTTTAGCACTGTATATGCGTCTTTTGGCCTCCTAACTTCACTGAGCCCTATTATATCCCTCTTACTGCCTTCTAATTCCTCCTATAGCGCTGCTAGACTCGCCTCACTAGATAACGTTCTAGCGTTAAACGTTGCCAGGTTCATATTCCAATGGCGGCCTGTCTGTGACCGATTAAAATAAGCATCCGGATAGCTCGACTGCCTACCGCAGCCACTCGAATGGGTTATCATTGCAAACCAACTGACAGAATTTCGCTCGGAGCGAAACAGGGCAAAATTTAAACTTTCATCTATCGCCTCAGCCGTGTCTGGCCCACCCGAATCACTGTTAGGAATTGCTTTGCAATCTATTCTTTAGCTGTTTATTCTCTTTGAATGTGTCTTCAGTGAGAGCACTTTTTGTATAGACCTGTATCCCGGGCTCTTTATCGGGTGCGTGTTTAGTGTTTAGTACAGTAAACGTAATGGTGCTGTTGAGAGCAGAGAGGGGGTTAGAAGTCTTGTTTTCGTGGAGCTTGGCCTGCGTTGTGGAGAGCATTGGGAGGGTGCTCCCTTTCACCGAAGTGATTGGCGTTGACTTTCGGTCTCTCCGTGAGCTTTCTCAGATCCAAGCAAATGAAAGGCCAGCAGATGAAAGGGCGGGAAAACCATTTCCTTTACCCCATCGAGGACGTCAATCAATCAGCACATTGCATACGTTGACCCGCATCGAACAGTTTGACTTCTGGATGTATTATCTGACGGCGGGGATGCTGTAGTGCCACACCACGTGCCTATCATCGAGGCGACGGAAGCTGTCATACTACGTGCTTATCATCTAGGCGACGAGAGCTCCCATTACTCCGCGACGAATAAAATATTGTATAAAGTTTTTTCGTTTCTTCTTCGTCTACAGAAAGAGTCCGTCTTTCGTCCTCCACCCCGAAGTCACAACAGTCCCCCAAATAGTCGTTGTTCGGTGACTCCTTCGTTGGCCGTAATTCTGAATGCCTCGAATCATAGTGCCATCCTTGCTCCTGCGATCTACAATGCTTTGGGCTAAACATACATAGCTTCGAGAACGTTTACTGAGGCGCAATCCAAATTATGAAAGCAATGCTTTGAAATGTGTGACGTTACTCTCACGTAGTGAGCTCTATGTTTTTGTGCATATGTAAAAGAAATCGTAATTTTAGCCCTTTCATATCTTTTAACCACCCTATTACCAAACACTAATTAGAATTAGCGCCTTAATACAACATTTTGTCAGTCTAAAGTGGTCATCTGTTTCTCTTTCTTTCACGTTAGAGGAATGCTATTGTCACAGTGTAGAGGGGTGATTTTTCTTTAGCTATACCATATTCTTTAAGCTTGGCAGTGGCAGATAAGACAATTTTAGCACTTGAGCTAAAGCATTCAATGTGGTGGCCGTTACTGCTACGAGAAATCAAAATGCCTAATTGAATAATGGACATATTTCAAAAACAGTTAACATTTTAATTCCTTACTTTTCCATACGAATTCTAGATAGTGAGGTTGCAAGGCATATCAACTTGGTACATATTTTGAGAAGGACAACAGTTGCAAAATATGCAATTTCAAACTCGCGCTAAAATGCACAATTGTTCCCCAGACTTTTCTAACAAAACGCTGCTTTCTGTATTGATGCGCAAAACTAACTGGCGCACCAATGCGTTTCGTCGTACACAATGAAATTTAATGCCATGAAAATGCTGTAGACCTTAGAATTCCTTTCATATCGATTCGCCTTCCAAGCTCGCTGGTTATGATTACTTGATTGAAATATGTGCCGTGAAATGAACAATTTAACAGATAATAATGTGTTCATAGTAACTTCAGTTCCTAATGCGAATGCTCGAATGAAACAGCTTGGCTTGAAGTTTTGCTATGATGCGAGGTCGAGCAGGTCTGCTGTCTTTTGCTGTAGTACCGCAGACGGGCACATTTGCATGACTCGAGAGACAGTCCCTGAACACATGTGACTGAAATTTCCTACAGTTTCAATTCACTGCATGTGTTTAAAAAAAAAGGTACTGCGCTGACCGTGGCACAGTGACTGTCACTCTGACCATTTCTATCTCTTTCCATCCATGTACCCCTTCCCCTAGTTCAGTGTAGCAAACCGGTCGTGCGTGTGGTTAAACTCCCTGACTTTCCTCTATTCTATTTCTATCTCTCTCTCTGAGCGGTTCTAGGAACATTGCAAGGTGCAGCGGCCATGTGTGTAACGCACAATGTTACGACGACGTGACAATATGGTGCATCTTCTTGGCAGAGAAGTAAAACGTATTTCTGATTTTAATTTCTATCTGTAGCAAAGCGCTGCCGAATTGAAGGGGAGAACTCTCAAGAACAGTCGCTGTATTTACAAAGTGGAGATTAGTAACTTGCTCACATACACTGTCAGGTTCCGAAGAGACAGGTTATTTTAAGCAGCTGGCCTACTTTTAGTGGATAGGTTGGGTTACTCACTGCATGGACAAGTATACTTTTGTGAGCTTTAGCGGCAAGTAATAAAGGTCTGTGCGTAAACTTTATAATAGAACCACAGATTTACGTGCGAGTGCAAGGTACAAGACAGTGTACATCATCCATTGGAATGCGTCATACGTCATCAAAGCAGCGGCCTACCAATGCAGGTTAACACATCGGAGGATGGCGTAAATGCCGCCCTGCCACGACTATATATACCTCTTCTTTTCGAGGGCATTATTCGAAACAGTGAAAAAATAAGCATTCCCGGCAATACAAAATGCTGTGCACTACACTTCTGTAAATCGGCTGTGTAAAACTGTGCATTCAGGAAAGCAGCAAAGTTCTGTGATTTCAATGTCATCGAATACACGCTACATCATAAGAACAGTTTCTTAGCATTGCATTCCGCAGAAGAATAAACGGCACGTTGCTCCTGCTTTTGTTTACTTTCTTACTGTAGAAGGGTCACAGTAAACAGTAAACAAATGAAATGGGGCACTACATACCTATTCACAAGTTCCTAAGCATGGGGAAGTAAAATTGCTCAATGCTACTGCATCAAGCATATCTGCGGCGACACCGATGATGCGTGTAATTCTCCTTTTTCTTTCTTTTCCGGTGTGCCGCAATCGACCAATGCAGGCACCTCAAACCTGGTTGAATCGTGCGTCGCTCAAGGTGTTCCGTACATCCTTTACGTAAGTTCTGTGGGCGCGACGCCACTGGTGGGGAGAAACCGGCTGTCTTTACCTTTACCCGAATACGTCGGACCTTACGGAGAGACCAAGGCACGCGCAGAGGACATCGTGGTCAGGTCCAACGGACGACTTCTCTCTCAGGGTGCGTAATTGGAAGAAAATTTTCAATGAACATAGTGCAGCTTTCGCGTATTGGTGCTACTGAGAATGCTAATGGTCGCTACATAAGAGCAACATGATTACCGAAGCGGTTTGCTTGAATTTCACATTTCACGGTTAGTTGTAGAGAGCCAAAATCCGATGGGAAGCACAACTCTCGATGATAGCATTAGATTTGGGATTATGAGGGTAATTCCTTAAAATGATATATTCGGCAGCACTGGACTGGGCTGCTGTGATTGCAAAGCATGCTATTATTACGTGAGTGTTCACCAATGCGCACTTTTGCATTTAAAGTCATATCAGTGTTTTTAGATAAGCAAAAAATCAAGCCATGGAGGTTTTCTGTTGCTTCTTTTCTGGTATGATCCCAAGGAATGGTCTATGTGGGGGCATGGCTATTAGTATTACTAAAGGCAAATTCACGACATCCGTTGTCATTGCGCAAAGGGCGCTCTTATAAACTTTTCCATAATTGGTGTACAGCGTTGGTGTGCGTAACACTGCATGAACTTTGGAATGTCTGGGTGGTCGCTTCCTTAGTAGCTTTTATACGTGTTTTCAGCCTGAACAAGCATTCTTATGCTGCAAGAAAGGGGAAACTACTTACTGGCACTGTCGGCAGAGCATCACTGCGCCTATTTCACACCGAAAAATGCACGCACCGTTACTTCTTGTGAATAGTGTTGCATGTAATTGTTGTCGGAAAGGGAAAGCACTCTGAGGCATGAAGACGACGCCGCGCCGTAAAATAGAGCTGAAATGTCTAATGGTGTCAGCAATAGTTACAACAGAGGTTTGACAAAAGTCGAGAACTTTAGAAATCGCCGTGACGGAACTTCCGAGCATTTACATTTAAAAAGGCCCAGCTATACGATTACTTTAAAAGTGAGAATTGACACTAGTGAGTGCAATACCCTTAAAGGTATGTACTTCCACATGATTGTTTCAACAAGGGCCCAATTAGAAGTGAGGTATACCGAGCCTAATGTTTTCATTCTCCTTTCTGTCTGAATGCAATGTTTCCTCCCGAACGGGCAGGGACCGATAGCATTCCCCGCTTATTATTGTTTCTTACATCTTATTTTTTTCACTGTGCACTTACGGTGAGCCTCCGTTGAAGGTTGGCGTCTGACAAGAAAATGGAGAGGAACCTCCCTGAACGGCAGCTGTCCCAGATTCACGTGCAGCGTTATATGTCGGTCGGCAGGGTGCGGAATCTCTTATGCGTGGTAGTTATGTGCGTGGCCGTTATGATGATGTAGCATGCGTCATTTGTTTACGATTATCAAGAGAGAGATGCACATATTCACATTGCCGAACATATACCTTCCTCCATATACCATGTAATGCTACGCATATTCCCGTCCACAGCTTCTGTTCAAAGAGGCTCAGCGTAATGTTTTTGCGCGGCATAACCAACGCGTTAATGCCGTCACAGGAAACGGTTCGGCTGTTCGTGCATGCATAGTTAGAGCAGGAATGGCGCATCCGGTCGTTTTGGGTCCCCTTTAGTCACCTTCTTCCCTCAGTGTACGGTTGTTTACGAGGGCCTCCCATACTGGATTGCCACGTATGGTGTATGGGATGCGGCAAAAGCGCACGGGCGCGTAGAATAGCACGGGCGCACGGGCGCGTTAGCGATAAGCGCTCTCCACCACAGCGCTCAGGATGGTAGCTATGGACCGCACACACAATAGGTTTAAACTGCTCATTACCACCCGGTGTTGACAAATGGGTTTCCTTGCTTCACGTGGAATTTGTGCCCCAACTAACCTTATAATGATGCGCAGTGAAAGTGTTCGAGAATCACAAAGGAAGGCTGCCAGGACTGGTTGGAAGCATAAACAGCCGCTTCCCTCTTTGCAAGGGACTAAGGATATGCATGCCTGCGTGACGTCTGGTGATCATCAGAGAGTAGTTCGCAACCATGGAAGATCATGCAATGACAGCGCTCATGGGCCATCGCGCCGACCCATGAAGTCAGAGGCTGGAAATAAGAAGAGAGATCTCGAAAGCCGCAGGACAGAGCGAGTAATCCCTTGAGCGAGATTGTGAGCCTCCTACCGTCTGTAGTGCTATAATATTTTGCTGGAGCGTTCATTGCAGCTACAGTTCGGGAATTTTTTTTTTGCCACTTCCAAAAAAAATGTTGCAGTTCTCAACTAAAGGCCGCTAGTTTGGCCACTTGTGAACAGAAGTGAGCAGCATATACGTTACATGATGATGATCACGTTTGCTTATTGTTACGCCAACTTGCACAACCAAGACACCACGAAATTTAAACAAAAGCCAGCGTGCTCCTCTCGCAATAACGATTCTGGTTCCCAGCATAAATACTGCCACAATGTGACAGTCTTAGCGCATGTGGGGCGGAAACTGCCAACAGAAATGAACTCAGGGATTCCCTATGAATTCAGAGCCGGCAAAATCACCGCTTGAAATGCGCCGGGCCGCAAGAAAGGAAAGGATTAGGAAAGGAGCTGGGGATTGCGATGGAAAAGTCACACACTATCTCGGCGGCAATATGAGGCAGGAAGGCAACGAATTATCTTCAGGAAACCAATGGCTCAGAACAGACGCGGACGGAGAACACATTCGGCAGGATGGGTGTCGTCTTCTATGTAAGTTTATTTGTGAGAAGAATTAGCTTTTTACGCACAGCCAAGTCTCATGACTGATGAATATGCTGCAGAAAAGGATAACAATAACGAAATGCGGATGCTAAGCCTTCAACTGCGAATTCTAATCGAAGGACATGCGCATATACTTGCCCGGCAAATGAGTGCTAATGAAATGAGTGCATACCGCCTTAAAGGGCCCCCACCAGGTATGGATAATTTGAGCTGACTTGCGCCGTGCATACAGTGCACGTTAACGATCGCGTTTGGTAATTATTACGTCGCTACGCACAGCAGTAAACGCTGAAATTTCAAACCGAACGCCGTTTACCCTTCTCGCGGGCGCCGCGCTCCCAGCCAGAAAGTCAACGTATGTCGCACAAGTGGGCCTACGTACATGGCAGTGCTGTGACGTCGCTCGTGACTTCCTCAACTATTCAAGACACCGCGTGTTATTTGTGCAATCTGCTGTTTCAATAGACGAATTAATGTTTAGTGAAACAATAAATCACAAAACTGGATGTCTGCTAGTTTTTGTTTTACTTCGCCCCATTGCAGGGGAAATGTACTTCCGCTTAGAGTGATTCTTCCTACGTCGTGCAGTGGTGCGCGCCGACAACGAAACTGTGCCATTTTCTGCCGTGTTCCAGCGCGTGATCGTGCTCCTTGATCCGCTTGCGTCTGCCTCAGTATTCGTGCAGCACTGACTTATACCGCTTGTCAGGTGTTCTCGTGCAGAGCGCGGAAAATCTTGCGCTGCGCGAAACGAGACAAACGCAACAACGACGCCCAGCAAGAAAGCGAAGGAAACAGAACGAAGGCAGAGCCCGTGACGCGTGCGTCACGCGATCTTCGCGCTGCGGTGCGAGAGAAAGCTGGGAAGGAATTTCTCTTGCGGAGGCCAGGCAGTGCAAGTGGAGAGCATCTTTCTCTTGGTAGTGGCGCTCGCCTCCTGGAATCATGGCTTCGCGGCACTGAAATATTTCTATCTCGGCTGGTGAGGAACTAATCTGAAATATCCTTGCGGCAGAACGCTCCCTAGAGAACGCGTAACAACTTCCAGCCCGAAATAGGCTATGTGGCCTGGTGAGGGGCCCTTTAAGCACTGCCCCTCACGCACACT
This sequence comes from Dermacentor variabilis, assembly GCF_050947875.1. NCBI lineage: Eukaryota > Metazoa > Arthropoda > Arachnida > Ixodida > Ixodidae > Dermacentor > Dermacentor variabilis. Next base: position 197,600,221 of record NC_134570.1, read on the forward strand.
CCGTAAACCTGATTGCTTCGTTATTTTGAATTGTTCTCTGCTTTTCGTAGCTGATCATTGTGGAAAAGTGTTAAAGTTTACACGGTGCATACATGACAATGATGACATCACGACGAGAGGCCAATCTCCTACATTCAGGCATTTTCTCATAACATTAAGAAGAAACATTTCGTAGTTTAAAGAACGCTCAAAACTCCAGTATAATCCAGCAGAAGAAACTTTCATATCTACAAAAAAAAAACACAACCGCAACAACGAAGCCGCAGTTTCGCCCGACAGGCCATTTATCGATAGGACAGCAAATTATTAGACAGCTATACAAAGCAAGAATAATAGTTTTATCGGCCCTATAAACTCGTAAACATTCACATACTAATTAAATTGACAAGCATACTGTCACGCGCGCGCAAGCAAACATAAACACATGTCCCTCAATGAGCGCGAACACTCGCTGTCAAAACGCTGGCGTGAGGAAAAGCGGCAACAGCAGCGAGCGAATTGGCTTTCCTGCTGGCTTTAGCTTCAACGGAAAGTAAGCAGTGAGGTCACAGTAAACACGAAGCTATGACCCTCGGCACATCTACACTCTCTACTCATCGCCGATCGCTTTTAGGCGAGGACCGACGCGCCCGCTCTCAGCTGCGTTGCACGCAGACGTTGCCGGATTAGAATGCCCGCGCACCCCCAACCCCAGTGCCCCGCGTGCGTTGAAAGACGGTGTGGTTCCTCCCTGCCTTCCTCCCTCGCGTGCACGAGTTCAAGCGATCATCTGCTCACCCTCTCACGTTTTCACTCGCACCTACAGCATCCAGCGCGTCGCCATGGTGTTATCGCATTTGGACTTTACACGGCAAATCACAGGGAATACGACGACGACGAATGCGTCGGAAACGCACCTGGAGTGTCTATATAATTTCTGTCCTAACAAGGAGCCTAATTTCTTCTGTCTAATTAATATGTCAAAAAGTGAGCCTTCAGCTCTGTAACGAAAAGGAAAGCCTCGTCAAATTCGGTGCAGTGGTTGCGGAGAAAAACGCATTATCCTTTTACATGTATTTAGAAATGAGCACCCGAGCTAAAGCTTCCTCTTAATGTCTGTCTTCTATATGGAATTACGCAATGAATCAATGAACTGTGATTAAATATCCTCACTGCAAGAAATATACGCCTCGGAGACCACTATACCTTCAATGAAGAGAATAGCTTTCTACAAGCGTTTGGTTATTCGCCTACATTGAGAATCATCGCCAATCAGTTCTGCCCGCTAATGTAAGCCCTGGTTTCTCAACATGGACATAAGTTTTAGCATACAAGCACCTCCGCCTTTCCTTTCTGTGTCAATGCAGCCACCGGAGCCGGTAGCCGCACCCGCTACCGCGAGCTCCACCGCAGAATGCCGTAGGCACCAAACCTCGCTGGCGCGTCTCTCTGATGCCTTCCCTAATAATGATTACCTGTTCTGTTATTATTCTGCTCAATTGTTTGCGCTCGGTTGGCCGCAGTTTTTCTGGTGCGCTTAGGCATAGAGTGCCGGAGTTTTGTTGGTGCAGCATTGACGTAAGATTGCCACGATCTATGAATCCTGCAATGTCATTAATAATCCTACAAGCTCCTAGCATTGCTGAATATGCGTGTTTGTAGCCGTTACAAAGCGGGCTAGCACACACGCTGGATCATATCTTACAGGTAACAATCAGTGACGGCATACGACAAGTTCGCAAGTACCCGCCTATGTGATCCTCATAATATTTTGTCCTTCAGATTCGGCGCTCTATTTCCAGATGAATCCACAAGTTGGATGGCAGGCAATGTATTGTGCACCCTCACAGCCGGCACTGTTATCTAGTCGGTCACCCGTTTTTCAACCAGCACTGCTATACACCAGTTCTGGGCGCTGGTCTCATCCTCGCTCGCGCTTCTGTTCCTTCGTTGCTGTGCATTTAAGCCAAAAACGACGAGTTAACCTGCGCGTTACTTGTAGTTGTTTGACCTAAGTAGTACGCAATTGTTACAGTTTAATGATGTGAAAAGGAATGGTGGCACATATACCTGGCCCTTTGCGCAATAGTTCTGCATATTCAAATAAAGAGCCAAGCTTTTGCTAATGAAAGTCGCCAGTTGCATGAGCTGTTCCTTGGTCTCGCCTCTTTTATCGAATTTGCTCTCCTCTTGTGTGCCGAAATTTCACTATCAGATTCAGCGGACAGACTCGCGGGTGGCCAGCTATAAACGCATATTAAGGTTAGTTTTCTTCACCTTTGATGCAAACGGGTCGCATAAACACACGTTCTATAACCGCAGAACTACATGTAGCGTCAAAAGGTGGCATTAAATCAGGTCAGAACTGCTCACCATCAAGCTTATTGCACTAATCCGCCATTCTGACGCAGTGGCTCCGCATTTCTGCTCTTGAGCATTTCTGCTCTCGGGTTGCATTCTCGGCCGTGGTGCTGACGTTCCGTTGAGACAGTCGCATTCCGAGGACTGCCGCATTCTACGCTGCCACTCGCGTCGCTCGAAAGGCCACATATGCTAGTATTTCGAATCGGCTTGTAAAACTACGGTACCACTGCTACAGATGTGCTTGTGACTGGCTCGATTCTCTACGGAATTACGCAGTCAAACTGCGAAGATTACAAAAACATCCTTATTGAAACAAATATACGCCTTCAAGCTTATAATTCATTTATTCACGTGAATATCTTTCTAGAGAATATCTTGCCGTTCGCTTCGTCAGCCGTTTACCATTTTTATGTATCTAAAAGAAAGCGTAAAATTTTTAAACTGCTTTAGGAAGTGATGTAAAATGCTCCGCTAACGGTTCCTCACTGAAGACGAATTGGGAGTAGGGCGAGGCAGCCCTGCAGGGCAGTAGAGTCTTCTGTATGCTTCGATACACGGCCCTGAAAGCAAACGTTCATGTTCGGCTACTCGCTTAGATTCCCTACGTTTACATTAACACGACAGGACCGAGTACAGCGAGAAATCAGGCTCAAACGTACCCTACTCGACAGCGTTTTCATGCACTCACGCCTGACAGGTTGAGATTGTTGTGACAGCCTCCTTCGAGTCCAGAGATAAGCGAACGTTTCGTGTGAGTCGGTGCTCGCTGCGAACCATTGGCCCTTCCCGGCCGCGTTTGCACGTGCACTACAACTGGGTCGGGCTGGCTGCGATCGACTCTGTGCTCACTCAGACCGACCGGCTAATGTTTACACGAGCGCGGCGGGCGAATCTTAGCCCGACGAGCGCACTCGGCCCATTTTTGCTGGGTTTATGTAAACGCCCTCATTTATAATAATCTTTGACGGTTCTTGCACTTTCTTGTTTTTCTTTTCATTTTGTACGCAGAAAAAGGACGACTTCGCACGCTAGCGATCCGCCTGCCTCCCTTATACGGGGAGTTGGATCAAATTTTTATCACCAAGTGCCTGCGGATCGCCAAGCTCACGTTTAACTTCGCTTTTAGCCTCGACTACGGAGTGCAGGTCAGTAGAAGACTTTCGTTGTGACGAGTACATGGTCTGCTTACGATAAGCGAGCAGTAGAGTCTGGTTTGTGTAGTTAACGTCAACAGGAAGTCAGTTGCCGAAATAGACGTGCATTTTAGCCAAATTTAGGCACCGTCGTAAATGCCTTGTGACGGCGCTGGATTGTTTGCAACGGTGAAGCTTGTTGCTGCAGTTCCAGAGCCAAAATTACATACTCTTGCGCGCTTTTCTTGCGCGAAAACGCGGTTGTCAGAACGTGCGTCGTCCATACAGAAACTACATAAACAGGCCTAACGTACAACGCAAACCATTGGAAACACAATAAATAACCAAAATAATATCTCGCTGGGTTTACCCATGCAATCCTATTTATTTATAGCAACGACAAAAAAGAGCATCCCGCATAACTAATGCAATCTTGTAATTTAAATGACACTAAGGTTCCTTCGGGTGGTGAGGTAACAGTGGTCACACGCGCGCTGCTGGTTGCCTGTATCTGTTAGGTACATCTCTGTGTCGCGAGGGTGATGTGTGGTGCTTCTCGATGGAAAAAACGTGAGGAGCTTTCCCTCTTCGATTCGCGCGTGCCATGGCACGAGAACTTTGGGGCTTCCCAAAAGGTTTTGACGTATGGATACTGCGATGAGAAAGTAATTGTGGAGAGAAATAGGCACTCTTTTATGTATTTAGCGTAGTACACAGAAGTACAGCACACGTATAAATACATTTGATGCTTCCATATACCTTGTGTTCATAACTCTGTGTGGCAAGTGACATCCATTCCGGGGTTATTGTACCAAGAATAGCCACAGATACAGTGTCATGGAATGGGGTAGCCTCAATACAAGAAAATGGAACGCGAATCTATTGAATATGACGCTTTAATAAGAGGTCTATTTATCTATGACGCAACAGTAAACTTGCAGGTTTATTTCAACGTTTCTTAATTTGTTTACATATTAGTGGATAAAATATTCAGCACTGTATATCTTATAAGCGGTTCGGTAAGCAGGAAACATGCATGCCACAAGAAACCCGGATGGAATGGGAGGGAAAGCAAAGTGGTTTAGGCAAGACAATATTCACACTAGAGCAGCGCAACCACGCAAAAAGAAGAAGACTTGGATTCAGCCACAAATGCGCTAGCGCTGTTGTGCAAAATGTTCATACAGAATCCTACCAAATGTCCTGCTAAATTCGATCTTAACCTTTTTGTGTACTTTTATATTAACTGTTATTCATTCAATCAGACTTTGCTGATTTTGTTTCAACAGATAATTGCCACTGGCAAGTTGAACAACCTAGTACAATCGCATCCTTCTGCTGCTGCCCCCACTGTAACTAGTATTTCTGCTCAACGTTCAAAAGACACCAATTTCGACAGTCCGACAGAAATTGAGTATGATACCTCCGTGTGTACTCCGCTCTCTGTTACTGTGGGACCTAACCGCTCATTTGGACACATTAGGCATGGAGCCATTAAGAATAGACACAAGAGTTCTCCCATGTGTCCGACTGAGTCTCCTAAATCTCAGACGAACAAAAGGGAAAAGAGTGACCACCACGAGCAGGATGCGTTGCGTGCTGCCGTGGAATCATGCACACTAGGATCACCATTTCCCCAGTAAAAGTTCACTGGAATTGCCGCTATATCTCTTCCGGCTACACTGATCTGCTTCATCTAGTTCATAACCTAATTGCAGATGCTATGTTACTTCAAGAATCATGGCTTTCGTCACATCCAGCGATTGACTATTAATAATATTCAAAAATTTCGACCAGATCGCCCTCAAAGAGGCGGAGGGATGTTAGCATTTGCTACATCAAAAATGTATCATAAGGAAATTGTTTCTTTCGAACATGTGTGTTCAGACTGCGAACTTTCAGGATGTCGAAATTCTGGTCGAAATAATTTTATGCGTCGGCGATTCTCATCTGCATTAGACCTACCTTCCTCGCCGGCTCAGATGTCCATTTCAACGTGGGATACCTCATCGTGGGATCCATTACCCTTGCAATTATGCTTTCACATCAGGCTTCTATTGTACGGAAAAGACAGTTCATTTTTTATAAAACCTATAAGTCAGTGATAAGTTCAGTGGTATCATTGCTGACCACTCACGATGATCAGCCGAGGGCTGACTCGGCGGTGCTTCTTTTAAATCCTGCAATTTAGCCCGCTGAGTTTACTATTATGTTTGGCAGCTCGCCATCAAACTTATCTTGGTGCAATGAAGCATGTGCACGGGCTTTACAGGCGAAGAAAAGCAGCAAGGAAAAGTCTCCAACATAATCATTCACCAAAAAATTGGGTTGACTATAAATTATATGCAGCTCTTTTGAAAAGAACTGTGGCAATAGCAAAAGACGGACAGAAAAACCAATTACATTCATCTTTGTCAAAACCAGAAAGAAGATCGGCACTTTTTAGGTTTTTACGGAGCAGAAAATCTCTAGAACAGCTCGTATGGTCACTTTCCACTCTTGTGTCACCTAGAGAAGCGGCAGGTTCACTAGATGATATCGATAAAGATCCTCAAGCACGCTTTTCTTCGCAATGTCCTAGACCTAAGAGGTTTAATAGTTCGACATATGAGTTTGTAGAAGTAACCATGACCGATTTTTCCGACGTCATTATCACTTTATATCAATCGGCTCTTACAAGCAGACTGTACCACAAGAACTGTGGTTAAACTGTTATTTAACTCTTTCCCTAATCAGCTTCTCAATATACTCAACTGTTCCCTTCAACTTACATGGATCCCGGACTCTCAGAAAATTGCAAAAATTGTGCTTTTACTTAAAAATCAGAACGTCGGGTATATATTTTGAACAACATTCGGCCAATTGCCCTCCTTTAGAATCTAGCCAAAATAATATAAAACTGTGATTCATGTACGGCTCAATGAATTCACTTCGTCGCCGGGTATATATATATATATATATATATATATATATATATATATATATATATATATATATATATATATATATATATATATATATATATATATATATATATATATATATATATATATATATATATTTATATTTATATATTATCTGTTTGAGACAACTAGAATTTAGGCGTCAATGTTCCATCTGGTCAAATAACGATTGTTTAGAAAGCCGCGTTCGAATCGCAGGACTATCAGAAATATCCGCTTTGGTAACTTTGGGTATTGCAAAAGCATATGACAGTATCGAGCATGGAATTTTAATTTATAGATTAGCGAGCTGTGCTGTTCCACATTATCTAGCGGCCTAGATAGAAAAGCTCCTTTCTGGTACATATAAATAGGCGAGAGGCGTACCACAGGGATCTGTTCTTCGTTTTTATTTAACATGTTTTATCATCCATTGCACGTCACCAGCATGTGCAACTTTATCTCTATGCTGATGATAGTGCATTTTTCTCCTGACCGCGGGATATCAATACGTTACACCGCATTTTGCAGTCTCATTTGTCTGCACTTGAGACCTGCTTGGACGGGCTACAGTTTTCCCATAACGTTAAGAAATGCTCGTTGCTTGTGTTTCCACTGCCAAATTCCATTTTCCATTCTCGCCATTATCAAAATGAGCCGGTACCGCAAGTTGCAGCTTTGAGGTCCCTAGGGATAACCTATAATGGTACGCGAAACTGGCAGCCGCAAATCGAAACAAATGCAAGTAAAGGAAAACGTGCAATAGAATTGTTGCGGCGTTTCAGTAAGAAAAAGACGAGTATGCGTAGGGCTACACTGTGGATAACTTATAAGCTTGCGTTGTGAATATTTTATGAGTTTTACTTCCGCCTCATTCACGAATTCGGCTGTGGTTTTTTTTTCAGGGTGGACTGCATACAAGCTAAGACCTTTAATACTAAAAGAAAGGCAAGCGCTGCATTTAATTCTTGGGCTGCCACGTTTTGTGGCTCACGACGTGCTTTATCCGGAGGCAGAAATTCTTCCCCTTGAGTCCCGATTTAAACAACTTACTGTCCTAACTTTTCTAAAGCTTTACAATGCACCCCTCTCCCGTTTGCAATCCATCTTGATCAATTGTCCCGATTGGTGTTTCAGAACACATTGGCGGCGTTATCGACAACCACAAGTTGTTTTTGTTCAGGCGCTGTTATCAAAACTTGATGTTCGGCTAGCGTGCCGGATTTCTCCGAAAACTAATTCGTTAAAGGTGAAACTGATTTTTGATGACATTTTTCCAAAACATGCAAAACATCTTCCAGCGTGCATACTTGAAAGTCTCCTTCAAGATGGTCTTAGTAAATTTCCGTGTCACTTGGTTATTTTTACGAAAGCAACACAAAATTTATAGAAGACCGGAGTTGTCATTTTTTTTCATATCAGCTGAACTGGTCTTTTGTCTTGCTGAATTAGCCCCAATATTTCTTGCAGAATTTCTGACAATTATTCTAGTTATGAGAAAACATGGTCCACAGAACTCAAAAGTAATGGTGGTTACTGATGCGCTTTCGGTTTGTGTTCATTTAACTTCTAATATTCGGTCACACCATGTAAGCATATTTTCGACGCTTGCCCCGAACTCCGCTTTGCCTGGTTCTTCGGTCATAGTGGAATCTTCTTATATGAATTAGCTGACTCTCTAGCTTAATCATCACTAAATGGCCCAGTCCTGAATATTCTTTCAGATTTCGTTTTTATACCAGGAGCTAAGTTTAAACATATTTTACTTTTATATTCTGATGATTCATCCCTACTTTCCGCGGATGATTTCCGACACCTAAATTTCCAATGGAACACGAGCAAATGCCTTTCACGACAATGCGAGGTAACCTTAACAAGCTTCCGTTGTAGAATTCCCCAACTCAATGTTTCCTCAATAAATCTGGTTTATCCATAACTAAAGTCTCCTCTTTTGGCAACGAACCAGAAACTCTGAATCATTTATTTATTTCATGCCGTCGCTTCTCCTCTCTCCGCAGAATGCTCCTCTTATTTCTAACTAGCAAGCTAGGCTTAGCGCTTACTACATCAAAGGTCGTTTCTTTTGGCGGCTCTGAATTAGGCACAAGCCAAGGGTCAATGATAAGTGCTATCCAGAAGTTAATTGAAGCGTTAGGAAGGTTTACCTGCTAAGGTACTGAGTGTAGGATGCTTTACTTTATCTATATTTATGTTTAAGCCCCCTGTAAATTTATATTAGCATTTAGCTACCTAATGCTTCGTTTTGAATGTATGCCTTTACCCCCTTTTGATATTAGATGCACATTTTATTCAACCCAGTGGGACCAGTGCGCCCTCTGGATACGAGCCATGTTTTGAGGCAACAACAACAACTACTTTTGGTGTCTCGAAAGCCGAAAAAAAGCATGTAGCTTGAACTGAGATCTAGAGTGCTACTCCAAAGACTGATGCAGCTGCAAACGTCGTCAACAGGTGCTTGAGGTGCGAGCATCGTCCGTATTCCTTTGGCGGCTCGTGTCTGACCTCGCGCTTCGGCACGAATGCCCTAGGTTCGCAAGACCGGGACGCCGACCAATGTGAGCGAGACCTGTGCTGTGGGGCCCATCCCTCAGCAACGAGTGGTCAGCCTAGCAGTGCTAGAGTTTTCATTTCATAAAAACGCGATAAAGACGAAGACGAAAGGAACACATACAACAGGACTGGCACTACTTCCAACTAGCGTTTATTACAAACGGTCCTCTATGTATACTCTACACGTCAGATACATCATGCACTCATCATCATACATACAAAAGATTGTAAATGAATCAGATCATACACACGATTGTATGATCACCGAGTTCATTTGCCGAGATACAGCGAAGGAAACGTCACTTCTTTTTCATCCAGAACAAAAGATAGTCAGCTGACACACTCGCCGCCTGCTCTCTATAAAATATGCTTCAACAATTTTGCGTTCTGTTTTTCTGTTTTCTTTCCTCTAGAAAGTTGTCACCAAACTTGTGTGTGCATGCGCACTTTTTTGCAATGTGCGACCTAGTAACTACCGTATTCTTTTTTAATATCATTATTGTGCTGTATAGCCCTGTCATTGAAGCCCCAGCCGGTTTGTCCTATATAAACGCGTCCACAATCTAAGGGTAATACACAACATCTGAAGTGTATTCGGTGCGATTGGTCCGGTGAGTAGTATGACATTGCATGCGTTTGGGTGCTTCTTCTTTTGAAGGTTACACACTGCTCATAATTTACACGGAGCTGAAAAATCTTGATTGACATTGAGCCGGTTTGTGACCTTTTTCAATGTATGTGAAACTTAGTGGATGTGGGATCGCATGAACAGGTCTTTTGTCACAACCTTTGGTTGGGCACTTGCTTCCCTGTCTTAATTTTCGAAGCAATGTTTCACAGACATATGAACTGACAGACATTGTAAAACCTGCGTGTTTCAATCTGTCTTCGTGGTTAGACACACTATGCTCAATTTAGTGAACACGTGACTTTTGCAAAGCCCTCTGAAGGCATGTGTTGGCTATGCCCCTCTTTATCAATTTCGAATGTGCCCTATAGAAAGGCAAAAAACTGTTTTGTAACTGCAGCATATGTGGTCATCTGACGAAAATGAACTTTTAAGATCTAGAAACTGAAAGCAGTTGTCATCAGGCAGTGCAAAAGCAAACTTGGGCTCCTATGAAAACTTGGTGTACAGTTTGAGACAATCTGCTGCAGCACTTTCATGACACAGAACTGATGAATTGTTAAGGACTATTAGATAGTCGTCGACATACCTAAATACATGAATGATTGATTGCCCAGTAAGGTCAGGCACCCTGCTAGGGCACCTGAAGCGACTACCAATCGAAGATCTCTTCATTGTGAGGTGCTCTGGTGACGTAATCTTAGAGCTGCGACATGGTCTGGCATCTGTAGCAGCAGCTTTCTTACTAGACGTTGAAGACATATTATTCTGTGACGAATGAAGGTATATTATTTGATGTTCATGAAAAAATTAATGAAATGGGTGAACTGCAATTCCGGAACTTAGTACGCATGAACGGCAACAATTTTCAACCTTGTCAGAATTTTACTTGAGTTGCACTGTCATTAGTTACAATGGCTGTTATTACATACGAAGCACAGGAATCCGTAATGCTTCGTCAATAGCCCAAATATTATGTGAAGCTTTTTTGCGTCCTTTGACAGCGTCGTTAATGCGGAACTAACTGGAAATCAATCATTCGTGTATTTAGGTATGTCGACGGCTATCTAATAGTTCTTGACAATTCATCATCATCATTTATCATTTCATCATTTATTTTCCCTTAAAGACGCCGATGGGGCATTACATAAGGGGGGTGGCGTCACTAAACATTACGGGGCGCCTTATCACATAAAAGATAACAGTGAAGAAGAAATAAAGACCGAAGTTAAGACCCACTATATATAGCAAGAACCACATACAGGAAATATATTGTTAGGAGCGACGGGGTAGATATTTCTCTCCTGACGTTCATTCACTGGTGCTTCAATAAGGTTGTCTCTGCCTTCCTTAGGGAAAGACAAAGATCACAAGAAAACATTTAGATACTAAAAAGCGCTGTAAGGATATCTTTGAATTTTGAGGTATTTCTCTCTTTGACAATAAACTCAGGGTGGTTTGTTCCAGTCTTCAATAGTGCATGGTAGAAGAGATAGATTAAAGGATTTGGTAGATCCATGGAGTCATTGTAAACTACAAGATTTGAAAATACAGCGGTAAGTACGATTAGGAGGCAGCAGGAGAACACCATGAATATGCAGAAAATTATAGTATATTTTGTGGAAAAGAGAAAGACGAGTGATCCTGCGGCCCACTGCTAAAAATGGAAGAACCAGGGATGATTCGATATTGGTAATATTAATATTCCTCTCATATTTAGCAGTGATAAACCGTGAGATGAGGCTCTGAATTACTTCTAACGCGTCGATTAAGTAAGCTTGATGTGGACTCCAGATGGAGGATGCATACTCAAGTCGGGTGCGGAAGAAAATTTGGTAGGCTAGCCGACGGAATAAAGGGGGAGAAAGAGTGAGAGATCGTCTGATGAAGGCAAGAGTCTTGGAGGAATCAGCAGCGAGCTTGAGTATGTGTTCTGACCAGGATAAGTTGTTAGTGATTGTTACTCCTAGATAGCGATAAGAATCAACTTGCTCAATACTAACTGGACATAGGGAATAAGAATATATTTAACCCTCATTCCAAGAAATCTGCATGAATTTACATTTAAAAACGTTTAAATACATTCGCCATAAGGTGCACCAATCCTCAATTTTATGCAAGTCATCCTGAAGCTGAGACTGATCCCTGCTGGAAGCAATTCTTCGATAAAGGAAGCAGTAATCTGCAAAAGGTCGTATAGTAGAGGAGAGATTATTTGGAAGACCATTTATAAATATCAAAAGCAAGAGAGGACCTAGAACCGACCCTTGGGGAACACCTGATAATACGTCGCAAGTTTTAGACTTCTGATTTTCAGTAGCAGTGAACTGTGAACGATTAGTCAGGAAGCGCTCAATCCATGATTGCCAGGCAACAGAGCGCTCCAAGGCGGGAAGGGGCATAACTGAAGACACGGTGCAATCGGTGAAGATGGCCACGGAAATGTACCAGGAACTTTGGCGCATCCGCAACAGATCAGCGGCGTTGGTCCAAGCTGGAGCCAGCCAGATGGTCAATGAAAGGACAGCCTGCAGAACGAAAGGCGGTGATTTCAAGGAAATTACAGCGGCGAGGTGAACCCCAGTTATGTGTCTTGACTATGCTGAAGCAGATTGTATAAAAGGTTCACCACGTTATCCCAGGGGCTCAAGTTTACTTTTGAACTGCTAAATGACAACTGTATTCAGATTCTACATATTAAAGTTTATTTTCGTCAGATGACCATGTATGATGGAGATACAACAGATTATCCAATGAAAGTGTTTTGCCTTTCGATAGCGCACATTCGAAATCGATAAAGAAGGGCATAGCCACCACATACCTTCAGAATGCTTAGCAAAACTCGTGTGTTCACTAAATTGAGCATAGTGTGTCTAGCCAAGTAGCAGATTGAAACAAGCGGGTTTTTCAGTGTCTGTCCTTTCATCTGTCTGTGAAACAATGCTTCTAAAATTAGGACGGGGAAGCAAGTGCCCAACCAAAGATTGTGACAAAAGACCTGTGCATGCAATCCCATACCTCCAAAAAGTTTCACATAATTTGAAAAAGGTCGCAAACCGACACAACTTCAATCTAGTTTTTCAGCGCCTTGAGAATGGTCAACAGTGTGAAACCTTCAAAACAAGAAGCACCAGAAACGCTAGCAATGTCACACTAATCACCGGACAAACTGCACCTAATGCCCTTCAGAAGTTGTGTAGCAAGTACCCTTAGATTGGTGACGCGTTCATGTAGGACAAACCAGCCGGTGCTTCAATGACCGGGCTAGAATGCACAATAATGACATTAAAAATGAAGGAGGTAGTCACTTGGCCGAGCAGTGCAAAAAGTGCGAATGCACACCCATGTTTCGCGACATAACTTTCTTGAAGAAAGAAAACGAAAAAGCAGAACGCGAAATAGTTGAATCATATTTTAACCCGCCGTGTTTGCTTAGCGGCTATAGTGTTGGTCTGCTAAGCACAAGGTCGCGGGATTGAATCCCGGCCACGGCGGCTGCTTTTCGATGAGGCCGAAATGCGAAAAGAAGCGTGTACTTAGATTTATATGCACGTTTAAAAACTCCAGGCAGTCCAAATTTCCGCAGTCCCCTACTACGACGTGCTTCATAAGCAGAAATGGTTATGGCAAGTAAAACCTCATTATTTATTTTTTTTTATTTTAAGCATATTTTATAAGGAAAGCAGGCGATTAGTACGTCAGCTGTGCGTCTTTTGTATTGCAAGAAAAAGAAGTGACGTTTCTCTCGATGTATCTTGGCACATAAACTGATTGACCATACAATCGGGTGTATCATCTGATTCATTTACAATTCTTTGTGTGTATGATGATGAGTGCATGATGTATGTGATGCGCAGAGCATAAATAGAGAACCGTTTGTAATAAACCTCAGTTGGAAGTAGCACCAGTACTGTTGTATGTGTGCCTTTAGTCATCGTCTTTAGCGCGTTTTATGAAAACTGTCAAGATGAACCAACTCGCCCAAACCAAGGTATTGTTCGTCTGCTACAGCTTCGAGGCTAGCATGTCCTGGAAAACGAATCTTATTTAGAAGTCTTGTTCGGCGCGCCTAAGCACTGAATGCAGCAGCTGCGTGCCTGTACATCTGCTGCGCCCTCATTGTGATAATCATGGCAAGGTTGTCGTGACCCCTGTGTTACGATCGTCCAATATAAGTCATTTTGGAATACTTGCTCTTGTAACAGCCAGTGCGGTACCAGCAGTATTGAAGATGATAAAAGCCACAAGGATCGTTCGTCGTCGAACAAGAAATATGCTTCGCTCTCGGGATAGAAAAGACTACACGAGAACTTGAAGTGGCTGGCAGTTTTGAAGAGCTCTTTAACCTCCAATGTCTAAGAATTCATGACAGAAAGTGAAAGAATATTTTTCTCTGCATCTCTGAGAATATGAAAGTTTTAAAAAGTTTGCTTACATTCTTAAATCATGCGGCATGTCTTGAAGAAACTATACCGGCATATACATAACTCTATTAGTCCGGAGTAATTAGGCACGGATGTAGAGGCTTCTTAAAACTTTGAATTTGATATATCTTGCGATAGCGCAAGCCCTGAAGTTATTTTGCCCGAATCAGAGATGAGAGCATCACGCATATTAGTATAGCAGGAATTTCAACGAATAGGACTGGCCGGGCGGGGTTTGCCGCCACGACTAGAGAAGGCCTCATTATTATGACGCAGCAAAATTGTCAGTTTAAAGAAATCTGTGAGAGCCGCAGCACATGACGGAACTGGGAAAATTGTAGCAGTAAACGGATCCACGCAAGTTCCAACAGTGCATGATGCAGAAGCTCAGGAATCTATGGAGGCGATTGAATTAGTGTGCCACAAATATCGTTATAAAATATGGAATGGTGTTATTTGACGATGATAGAATTTTAGAAGTCCACTACAGTCCTTTGAGTGGGACATACGATACGTTTGGTACCACTGCTGAAAAATGTTTAACGGGAATCACAAAGACAAAAAGAAACGAAGAAAGAAACGGTGTTTCAAAATAAAATAAACGTTTTTCTTTACTTGACCAAATGGCAATCTCTTTATGAGGCTCGCCGTAGTGGAGTACTTTGGATTAATTTTGGCCATTTGGAGTTCTTTATTGTGAACGTAAAAAAAAATATTAGTAAATGCCTCATGGTACGCAGGATGTTCAAGATCCGACGCAGGCATCAGGATAGAGCAGTCACAGAATACCCAGCGAGAAAGTTATCCCCCCCAGAAGAACCAGAAGACCGAAAAAAAGTTTGCATTTCTGTGGAAAGCGCTCTAACAGACATGAACGCTGTACTCAAAGCATGTAGGAGGACCCAAGGACGAAGAAAAGGCATCTCGCTACTTGGCGAGACGGAAAGGTGTGCTGAAATGTAAAGATATTGCATAAAAGAAATCAAAAGCATAAATAAACCTCAATTCAAGAGAAAACCTGAAACGAAAGAGGACAGCAAATCAAATAGAAACGAGAACAGCAATTTCGGACCAAGAATTCTTGCGGCTCTTCCACAAAACCTTTCCAGCTCTCGCTGTCATGTCACAAGGATTGCGGTTCGAAACCGCCACGAGTAATTCAAATACCATTGGACGTGAAAGCGTTTTCAACCAACAGCCGTATACCATCTCAGGCAACGTCAAGGGTTTTCTACATGCCTTCTTATATTACATTATTTTTATTACGTACTGCTTTCTTAGTATTACGTTTATCAGTTTTGTTTCCTACTAATACTGAATGTGCAGCCTTCTTCCTACTATGGGTCCATGTCATTTCTAAAAATTTTATAATTATCACCACCATTTTAAGTAATGGTGGTGATTACGTAACGTAACTTGTAGGAGCTGTTTTAATAAATAGGATTCAAACTGCCTCTGTCCATCCGTCGTGAGAGTCCCGAGACAGCCGAAGCACAAGACCCAAGCGGGCACGAAGACTTGGAAAAGTGATCTTGCAGTCATGTTTTGGATGTACATGGTCTCAGGCGAACACGTAAACTAAAATACGATTGCTAGCGGATACCTGCAGCGGCGTGACGACAAAGAGTGTAGTCCAATCACGTCGATGCGGCCGTGGCCAAAAAAAGATGGATGGCAGCAAAGGCTGAATCGGGGGCTTGGTGTGACACATCAATTTCGGACATTTGCAGAGCATACTGCGAGACTGTTTACGCACGTAGGAATTGATGTGAGGCCAGGCGTAGCGTTCCTCGCCGAGACGCCGCGTACCTTGGGCACCAGGGTCGGTAGGCGTCGTGCCGAGTGAAAATGACAACGGTGCTAGGCCCCGGGAACGAAAGGACAAGGAAGGTTCGCTGATGCGTCGCACCAATAAAGATGACGCACGCTGATGGGGTAATAGCTGCAGACGGAGAGAACGAGAGATATACCGTAGCACTTCCAACTCCGCATCTACAAGATGTGCCATCACGAATCTCTTCCTGTATGCTGCTTGCGTAGGAGAACTGACGGCAGCCAACTGACGGCTCGAGGGCTTACGGACCGAGCCGCAGTCGCAAGTGACGCCCCGACACCCTCCGGACGTGACGGTGCAGTAAATTAGTGGGAGTGGGAGGACAGAATGACCACATATAATGACATCACGAAACATTATAGGTTAGAGAGGCGCATGTTCCCGCGACCTCACGCAAAATTGACAAAAAAGCAGTCTGTCGCATGGCGGCAGTTACAAATTAGGACGTATCCGAATCCTGCGCTCTCGAACATCATATATCCGGATGTATATCCTACGGACAAATGCAAAACATGTGAATCCAGAGCTACCCTGGAGCATATATTATGGGAATGCCGAGGGATAAATAACAATAAAGAAAACGAGGCCTCAAGCAGCAGCCTTCGCACGCGCTGGGAAGCCGCGCTGCTCAGCCCCGCCCTCGAAGATCAGCTATGGGCCGTCCAGCGGGCCGAGGATGCCGCCAGGACCCAAGAACTCCTGGCCGTCACGTAGGCGGGGCCTTTGGCCCTCCCCACCAACTCGCAGGGCACACCACAAAGTTCTTTCCTCCTCCTCTAAATTTGCACTCAAGGTATTCGCAAGTACCCATGGCCGACGGCCGAAGACAGCTTTTGTCACACCCGACGGCTTATACGAACTTAACATAATGTCTATTGAAGATGGGGGGGGGGGTAATGCACCCGTAGCGGTTGACAGCATCATGGACACAGTTCTGCGCGGCTTGAAGTGGCACATGTGCTTGCGCTATCTTGACGACGTTGTTGTTTTTGCTCCTGACTTTCCCACGCACCTTCAACGGCTGCGTTCTGTTTAACGTGTTTTACAAACGGAGGGCTACAACTAAACTTCCAGAAGTGCCAATTTGCTGCTCGGCAGCTGACAGTTCGAGGTTACGTCATCTCCAAGGATGGAATTTTGCCCGATCCAGCCAAACTTCGGGCCGTTGCCGAATTCCCTAAGCCTACATTTGTCAATGACGAGCACAGTTTTGTTGGACGGTGTTCCTAGTTTAGGCGCTTTATCCGAAACTTCGCCACCATCTTACGGCCCCTGACGAAGCTCGTGGTCGTCAGCGTCCTGACTTCGCGGTCGTAAGCGTCCGACGAGGCGTTCGCAATCCTGCGCCGTTTGCTGACCTCAGATCCAAGTTTGGGTCACTACGAGACGGCGGCCCCTACGGAGGTGCACACTTATGCGAACGGCGTTCCACGGCTTTATGCACGACTTATGCACGGCTTTTCTGAATACGTTGTGGCTTATGCAAGTCACACGCTTACGAAAGCCCACAGTCTGTATAGCGTGACGGAAATAATGTTTGGCGATCATCTGGACTTCAAATAAGTTCGGGCCATGTTTGCATGGCCGACCATTTGACGTCGGCACGGACTACCACGCACTGTGTTGGTTGTCGTCACTCAAAGACCCTTCAGGCTACCTTGCCCCTTGGGCACTTCACATGCACGACTACGGTATTCGAGTGCTCTACCATGGCGGCGCCCAGCACTTTGACGCCGACGCCTTCTTGCACTCTCCCTTTCCCGACGACAAAGCCCGCTGCTCCGTATCCCAGATTGCCGCTTCTTCAATCGACCTTCGCACCATCGCTCCCGAACAGCGCAAGGTCCACTGGATCACCTCGCTGATAGACTTTCTCTCTGATCCATCAGCCTAACCAATCACGTGCGCGTTACGTCGTCAAGCCCACCATTTCGTCATTCGGGACGACCTACACCACCGGCGCAATTGCACAGCCGATGGCCGCGAGTGATTGCTACTAGCACTCCGCAGTCGGCGTTCTGAAATACGCGCGTCATTACACTCTGACTCACAGTGTGCAAACTCGGTAGTATTGGAAACTTACCAACGCATTCGACAGCGGTTATACTGGCGCGGGCTGCGTAGCTACGTTCAGAAGTTCATTCGCTGGTGCCCCGATCTTCAGCACCGGAAATCTTCAGCGTGCCTTTCGCCAGTCGGCCTGCAACCGTTACGTTACGTTGCTCTACCCGGCGATTCGGGCCCGTCGGCATTGATCTATATGGGCCACTTCCCCTGACATCTGCGGTAACCGCTGGGCCATCGTGGATGTTGACAACCTCAAGCGATGCGCCGTAACTGCCACTTTTCCAGCAGCTACAGTGCGCGATGTTGCCTCCTTCCTGCTTCGCCGATTCATACTGCGTCATGGTCCACCACAGTAGTTAATCAGGCATCGCGGACCTGTCTTCTTGTCGGAAGTCGTCGAAGTCAGCCTCAAAGAGTGCCACATTGTACAGTGCACAAATACTGCTTACCTTCCGCAGGCCAGTGGACTTACAGAACGCTTTAACTGGAGGTTAGACGACATGCTCGCAATGTACGTAGCCTCTGACCGCACTAATTGGGATGCCATTCTGCCCTTCGCAACCTACGCCTACAAAACAGCCACTCAGAGCATCACCATTTATTTTATTGACGGCCGGCACCCATCCAACACAATCTACACAATCCTTCCGTACAATCCGGATGCATCTCGTGTGTGCCTATTTCTGCCACAGGAAGACATGGCGAAGAGTGTCGCGATCTCGCGCGGGCCTTTACTTCAAATGACCAAGAGCGCCAGACTAGCGTTCGCGGTGACCCCACTTCTGCGCCCACGTTCCTCTCCGGAGCACTTGTGTGGTGCTCGGTGCCTTCC
This sequence comes from Dermacentor variabilis, assembly GCF_050947875.1. Lineage (NCBI taxonomy): Eukaryota > Metazoa > Arthropoda > Arachnida > Ixodida > Ixodidae > Dermacentor > Dermacentor variabilis. The sequence continues at coordinate 197,618,995 of NC_134570.1, forward strand.
ACTGCATCTAGTCTCTCGTCGAAACGACTTCCAAAATATGAAGGCTCCTATCGCGTCGTCGAACGCACATTTCCAGTCAAGTACGTGATCAAGCCCGTTGAGCCGTCTTCGGACATGCGCCATCGCGAACGAGACATTGTCAACGTCGACCGCTTCGAGACCTACTAGACCCACTTAATGTGGCATGCTGTTAGGTCACCAGGTGGATCCGTTTTTGTCCCCGTGGGTAATTAAAGAGAATGATTGGGACAATATAGTGGGTCGCCCTCTCCAGCACTTTCGAAGGCGAAGCCATGAGTGAAGCCTTCAGTTGGCGGTGAAAACGTTCGATGATTCCATTGGATATCGGGTGGTAAGAGGTAGTCTTGATGTTATTGATACCGAGGAGCCGAGATAGATCGATGAACAATGTTCAGTCGAATGGACAACCATGGGCGATCCTAATGGTGCAAGGGGCGCCGTAGCGGTGATCGAGAGAGTGGGGAGCGTTCGAGCTCTCGACCTTGCGTTGATGTTCTAAAGCAGCATCGCTTCAGGTTATCTGGTGAAACTATCAATTCAGGTTAGCAGGTAGCCGTGGTTCCCGGAGCGATGAAGGGGGCCGACAATATCGACGTGCATACTGCTGGAGCGAACATCCGGGAACTTGCCATGAGGAGTCGCAGTGTGGCGTTGCACTTTAAGCTGTTCGCATTGAGGCACGCGTGTGTCTAGCGACGAACGTCTACGTTGATACTAGGCCACACGTAAGGAGAAGCGACGAGTCAATGTGTTGCACGAATGCCAGGATGACCCAAAGAAGGGACAGCATCAAAGACGGTCCGGAAGTATGGGCGAGGCACGTAGGGACGAGGACCTCCGGTCGGCAAATCACAGACGAGGGGCACGTCGCAGTCAGGGAACGAGACACCTTTAAACAGCATAGATGTGCCACTTGTGTGAAGTAGTTGGAGCTCGGCGTCGATATTCTGGGCGGCAGCCATGGCTGGGAAGTCGATTACCGTACGCCCATGGGCCATTGGATGAATGGTGGCAGGAGAAAGTGCGCGGCAACGGCGTTGCATTTTCGGCTGACGTGACGAATGTCGCTGGTGTATTCAGAAATCTAGGCGAGCTGTGTGATTTCGCGGGGAGTATAGGAAGTGGTGCTGTTGGAGGCTAAGACGCACGTCAGTGGTTTATGGTCAACAAGAACATGAAAGGAACGTCCCTCGAGAAAATATTGAAAGTGATTCACAGCGAAACAGATGGCGGACACTTCTTGGCTGAACGTGCTGTAGCGGCACTCAGGGGGCACAAGCTTCTTCAAAAAGAAGTCGAGGTGCTGCGAACAACAGCAACGTCGCATTCGGGGTAGACGAGGAGCGTCGTGCAGGCAAGGCCTTCTTTGATTCCTCTAAAGACGCGGTTAGTGCTGTCGTTCCAGGGCACGGAAGTATTCGATGGCTTTGGGTATGAGAGAAGGTCATGGAGAGGCTCCAGTATATTGGCACAGCGGTGAATGAAATGGGGGTAATACTTGGCGAGGCGAGCAAATTCGCGCAGTTGCGTGGTGGTGAATGGCTGAGGAAACCCACGGATGGCTGTAACGCGGGTGGCGAGTAGACGAAAGCCGTGTGCGTTGACGCGATAGCCGAGCAAATTCAATTCCGTAACACCGAACTTGCTCCTTGGACCATTGACCACACGTTCAAACTTGCTGTGTCTTGCGTCACGTGGCATTTGCGTTCGTTGTCTCCGGATATACGGATGCCTCTACCTCCTAGGTTACCAGTACGTGAACAGACCAGAGTTCGTTGAACAGCGTTCGTTGACTCCGGATATACGAATGCATCTACTGCCTAGGTTACCACAACATGAACAGACTATGGTGTACCATAGGAACTAATATGCCTTCCTTATTGGAATGGCCAACAAGCCTGCGTGCGGCACATGCAGCAGCGAAGAAACGCTCGCACAAAATATCTGTGTCTGCCCGTGATATAGTGGCCAGTGACAAGTAATATGCAGAGTTCTGGATCAGGTGGACCATCGTCCACTATCAGAACTAAAAGCTCTGTATAACAGTACGCATTTGGGCTGGTTGGTTGAAGATTACCAGCAGAAAACAGCACTAAACAACTGGATGCAAGGGGAATTTCTGTTGCTTTTGTGCTTTCAGATAGCGGTAGAGTATATATATGTTGATAAGAAAGAATAAAGACACTTGGTTGTTAGTCAGCGCAGTGGTCTGTGTCTCCTCTCTTCGTCCTTATGTTTAGCCCTGTTTTGTGCTCGTAAAAGCTTTGTCAGTGCTGCCAAACAACATCCGAGCTCAAGGCCTTACTCGCGTTACTAAGGTTCCTGCGGTCAACAGGCGTTCACGATTGACTTTGCGAACGCGCCCCTTCTACCATATTATAGTGCACGTGGTTTGTTTGTGCTCCTCTCTCTTTCTCTTTCTTTATATCTATCTGCCCTTTTCATTCTTTTTCTATTTTTATTCTCTGCTGTTTCATCCCGTGCAGGATAGCCAACCAGAACCACTTCTGGTTAGCCTACCTGCCTTTCTATGCATCCTTTTTACTCTCTTGCTGAGTCTCGCGAGCACTTGGCATAGATTGAGCTTGTGACCTTCGGCGGTGGTGCTGTAGACGAGGATGTCGTCAAGATAGGCAAAGCAGCTTGTCAAGCCACGTAATACGGGGTCAATAAACGCTGAAAGGTCTTGGCCGCATTACGTAAACTGAAATGCGTGCGAGGATATTTGAATAGGTCTAAGGGTGTTATAATGGCGGCCTTAGGATTATCTGAGGGTTCTGCAGGAATCTCGTAGTAAGCTTTCACTCGGTCGACGTTACTGAATATGGTGCAGCCGTGCAGTGCCAGCGTAAACTCCAGGATGTGGGCAATTGGGTACCAGTCCCCGACAGTGGCCTTGTTGATAGCACGGTTATCGCAGCACGAGCGCCAGTCACCAGTCTTATTGGGCACCATATGGAGTGGCGAGGCCCAAGGACTGGAGGAAGGACGAATGAAGTCCGGGTCGAACGTGTTGAAACTCCTTTTTGGCGACAGCTGGACGATCCCGTACGAGGCGACGAGCCCAGAAAAACACAGGAGGGCCAGTAGCGACGATATGATGTGCCGCGCTGTGAGTGACCGAGGACTGAGAGGAGAGTGGTCGGAAGACGTCCTGAAACTCGGCAAGCACAGCTCACGAAGAGTCGGGAACGGCCATATGCGAGTCCATTCGGTGGAGTGCGGTAGGAAACGACTTTGACATCTAAACTCGACTCGGAGTCCAGGATGCGGCTGTACCGCACGTCGATGACGGGCTTTTAGTGACAGAGAAAATAGGCTCCGATTATTGCTGGCGCACGCCCGCGGTGACAAATATCCAGCAGAAGGTACATCGGAGGCCGATGTCAAGAGTCACCCGACTTTCGGCCGTAGGTCCGGATTGTCGATCCGTTGACCACGGTGAAACGAGGCGAGTTGGGAGGATGGCGTCGCTCAGACAGCGTAGAGGGAAATACACAGATTGTGTGACCAGTGTCGAGGAGATTGTGGACATTGATGACACAGTCAGTGACGTGGAAGTGGCGACTGCATCTGGGGTCGGAAGCAGCAGTCGCCGCCTGTGTTCGGCCTGACCGTTTCACGCGTAGGAGCAGAGCTGACCGCGCTGGTTTGCGCGAACGACGTTGCGGCGGTGGTACCAGCAAAGTGTAACGGGAGGTGTAGAACGACGCCGGGAGTAATTGGCGATGGGGCGGCGAGGTGGTGACGGGGAACGCAGCCGGCGTGTGCGGACAGCAGCGACCCCAGCTGTCAGTTGCGCTACTTTCCATGTCAGCTCCTCGTTAGATATCAGGAGACGCGCGTAGCTGTCGCCAGCAGCTGCGCCGTGGGATGGTGGGGCAGGATGGCAACGAACTGTGGCCACGGAAGGAAAACCGACATCCATAATCTTGATGGGCAACTGAGCCAGAGAATCCATTGTTTATGATGAAAACGTGGCCAGGAATATGCGTACCTTGTGTGGAAGGCCCTGCAGGAAGAGTTCCCGTAGAATTGCGCTGTCGGTTGAAGGAGCCTTCAAGGCTTCCATGCGATGCAATAAGTCGGTAGGTTTGCGGTCGCCAAGCTTCTCCAATGTATGTTGCCGTAATCGATGCTGCCCCATTTCAGTACTGCGCTGGATGCGCGTCTCCTTAAGGTAGTCATATGGACGGTCGACGGGTGGCGAGCGCAGAACATCGCGAACAACCGCCGCAGTATGAGGCGGAAGCACTCCAATGCCGTGGTCGAACATGAAGGTCTGCGAAATGAGGCGGTGATGATAGAACAAGGATTGGATGGGAATGAACCAAAGTTACAAGTCCAACGACGAGAACTCGGGCAGCTTCAGAATGGACACTTCGGGCTCGCGGGGTGGTGACGCTCATGACGATACCAGATTTAGGTCCCTAGACAACTTCTTTTATCTAAGGACCTTATACTTCATCAGAGTATTCCGATCATAGAGGGTGGACTTCGGAGCTCGAGCTCCTGGTGGCAATAGGGCTAGCGAAACGCTTGAGGCAAATCTAGGGAAGTAGAGAAAGATGACGCGAAGTTTGGGTCACCAATTTATGGTCCAGGAAAAAACCAGACAGACGTTGGTACCTGCTGTTCACAAATTATATTTAACATGCAGGGCCCCCTCAATCAGGCGGCGGCGGGACCAAGCACCACTTGCCTTTGATCTTGCAACCTCAGATTCCACAGCTCGCGTACCATCATCGTGGTGGGCGTGTCCTATTTTGGGTCGGATCACTGTCAAAATATCACTAGGTTATTTCAAATCGGTAGCCGTAGTCTAACGTGGATTGGCAGTGGCAAATGGACCACGTGAAACTATGCGATGGGTCGCAGCGTGATTATGTGGTCGGGTAAGATTGCAGGGCTTCGTAAGGTCCCGGAACTCGGCGAGCACGTTCCCTAAGGGATAACTCGCGATGAGCGTACGTATGCCGTAGGGCGCTACGTCGCAGAGTACGCCTGGGATGGCGAGGAGGGTCATGCTGGAGATAAGGTGATGTATTCGCATGTTAAGGCCAAGCCGCAGTGTGTCAAGAAGTCGGATACACTGAGTTAATGAGCAAAGTTGGCTGATTTGAACATTCATTGAACCGCGCGACGCAGGCCCAGGTAGATAGTGAATAATGAACGGACGCTGTACTTGACTATCGATGAAGAGTTAGCGGTACGCTGCCTTCGTCCTGTTGACTTGGACCAGCGACCGCTTTGGTCGGTGATCACATGCTTACTTCTGCGCTGGGTCCATAATGATGAAGAGGCGGCCTTGCTGAGAAGTCACAACGCACCGTCAGGCTTCGCATTGGCCGTTTCCCCACAAGCTGCAAGGCGAAGGGCATTTTCTGGTGTTGAGCTCTAACATCATGTGGTACCAGCAGATCGGAGAGGTACTCGAAAGACTCTTACAGTCATTGCGCGGAGAAGAACGATGCCTTGGGCGTGTAGAGGGATGGTAACGGATGGCTATGGAGACATAGAGTTAATTGATGCGCCTATCTAACCTTCAAACAACGTGTCTCTTGGGTTTCTGCGATAACGTTTATAGCTGTAGAGGCGACCTCGTGGTCGTTGTCCGCCAGCGGAGTTAGATCTAGGGAGAAGTCGTTCGCAGCAGACAGAACGAGGCGGATCAATTGGGGCATGCGCTGTAACAACAATTCCTTGAGGAAACTGACAAGCGTGCTGTTGTCACCTTCACCGAAACGCTGCCGCATGCGGATGAGCAGTTGTGAAGGCCACTGGTCACCGAGCTGTTCGCCGGTGAGGAGCTGATAGAAGCGCATGCGCTTGGTAGGCATGGTGCGTTCCGCAATCTTCTGCTAGAGCCTTTAGCAGGGTTACGATGGAACACTGGGCGCGCGGGTTTAAAGTATTCTTAGCTGAAAGGTGCCTAGACAATGACAAACATCAGAGATGCACACACAAGTCGCCTGGTATGTGTGTTCGGTAGGATGTATCACGTGGCGGCTCGGCATTAACATCGGCCACCTGTTGTTCCAGATGTGATGGCTTACATGACAAGAGTTGGTAGCAGTGGTAGTACTGTTTGCTCTCCGAGGTAATGCGGTGAAAACGAAACTCTACCTCCAGCTAAGCAAGCCACATTACCGAGGTGTTTCGACAAAACGGCTGCACGCGGAGCTGCCCCATCTGCACATCCGCCTGGCTTGTGTGCGTGGTGGGTGGAAGGTCGCCTGGTGGTGGAAGGTCGGGTAAGTCTCGGGCACCACTGTAGCAACGGCACACCGGCTCGACATGTCTAACTCCGAAAGCTGATTGCTAACCACGTCGCCCTCGGGCGGACCCCACGAACCGCGCATAATTATTCCCTTCCGTTTATGCTTGCTCATTCAGCAAGCCTTCTTAAGCTGTCAAAGAGGGGGCTACAAATGCACTTAGTGGCAAGATTTTGGCAGGGAAAATATATGCATATAGGCAGAGATAGTGATACAGGTGGAGGAGTTCATAGCAAAACTCAGAATATGTGGTGCTCCAACCTGCTACTACTCGCTGGTAATGGGGGAAAATAGAAGGAAAAAAATGCATGGACCATAATCTAGATGACAAACACAGCGTTCCGAAAATGTTGATGGTCAACACAGCAGCATTTTTGAGTTCAGTCCTGTGTTTAGCGAAATTGATAGTTTGTCCCGTATATTTATTTCAGCGTATCTTTGATGTGGCTGAATGCCGAAATAATTTCTTCCGAAAATGGTCTAGCGGTGAGGTGCTTGCAGAAGAGGCTAAAGTCAGTCGTTGCTGCCCATATTCTTGTAAAATGCAAATCCTGTGCTGTATTTGGGGTGGGGGCTTACGGAGTTGCCATCTGTCGGAAGCGCCTCCCTTGCGTAGTATGAGGGATAACAACGCGGCATCTCCACTGGACATTTCTGTAACTACTCTTAAAACGAGGGAAGTCTTTTACTATCGAAATAATAACCGTGGGCAAACTGAAAGCACAGAGTCGTTTACAGACGCTATCTCTTTACCGAATACGTACAGTGAACGCCACTGCGCGCGGTCGCCGCGATGGAGTCTCCCAAACGGCCTTCTTGCGTGAAAGGTAGGCAAACGTTGAGACCAAACTACGTGAAATATGTGCTTATAGCGGGCTGTCTGTATAATACAATGAAGTATAACAAAATGAAGCCTCAATGCAGAAATCGCGCGGGTTCGCAACAACTGACTGCGCGTATGCATACGTGTCCGCGCACAATGTTTCACTATCACTGCGAGCGCGTTTTCGCGCCGTGCCGTGAGATTTAGGCAGCATAATATGAGCGTCTGACAGTACACAAGCAACCAGTGATATGTGGACGGTATCAGAGCTGTACAAAAATAATTTTGTTATGGAGATTTCGAAGACTACGGCGAATGTGATGTGCCGTCGCGACGATTCAATCTTTCTTTTTTTCTTCTAAATTCTTGGAACTTTCAACATTATTTCTCAAGTTGCGCCACAGTGTATGTTTATCGGTCTTCTCAGCGTGGGATTTTCCGCCGCTTCTTTTTCATTATACAGTAGACTTATTCATGACACAAACATGATAATAAGTCATGTCTTTCTTTAAGTGTGCTTCTTACCGCTCCCTTTCCATTACAGTAAACTTCGCAGTATCAAGCATCAACAACTTCGTAAACCAAAGCGTCATGACATTAATGCAAAAGGATAGAAAGTTGGGCGAGTTGGTACGGTCCCATGATCTTTAACTGATCTTGAACAAAATTTTTATTGAAACTATCAACATATATATAGGTGATTGCAAATAGCGCAGCATATGAACATGACAACGTCTAAAGACGTCACCTATATATAGGTTGATAGTTTCAACAAAAATTTAGTTGAGAGTTAGCGCTCCTCCTGTCTGCTTCTAGTCTCTGTGCGTGTCATTTCGCGCTACAATTCAAGATCATGTCATGACATCAGCTGGGCCGCGGGTGCGGGTGAGCGTCTCTGTGCGCGTTTTCTGCTACTCGCCAAAAATCTCAGTCCCGACGCCGTAGCTACTGCCGTAGCAGAAGTTTCGCTAGCCAAGCTTCCCGCAGCTTCTCCTGCGGCTACGTGTGAATGATGCTGACACCTGGCTCCGTCGCCTACGTCCGGCTCTGCGGCACCGAGCAGTAGCCTACCATGCTGCACGCCTCCAAAGGCAGTCACTACATATTATAGTGCTGTCAAATGTTCTGAAGCAGATACCCAAGGCGGGAATGCCTTACCGCTTAATCAGAACCGCGGCGCAGGTGGTACTTTAAACTTTCGTTTTCAGCTCGCTTCGGCGCTCCTGAAGCAGCCGACGCGGCCGCTGTGTCCACGTTGTCCCTCATTCCGCGTCACACCAATGGTGGCGCCACCTTTTCCAATGGTGGAGGTCGTCCCCAATATTGTATCTGGTGCACGAAATGTGTCGCAATCTGCACTGTTCTCACGACCGATGATGTGTGCGTAGAATCAGCTGAATGCCACACCGAGTCGTGTTGTATTTTGTGCACGAGGCGCAGTCGAGCACGGCTCTACTCGGTGCATTATCCACTTAAGGTACTCTGGTAGACGGGTTGCGTATAGCTCCCCCTTTCGATAGGAAGAAGGCGCCGTGATGAGCGCAGTCAGTCTCAACTCCACACGAGAGCTTGTTTCGATGTAGGACTTTTGCAGAGGCTATTGAGACGCTCATTTTACAAACAGTGGTCGTATATAAAGCCTCACAACATATGTACAAGCATGCATTTTCTATCCAGTCTAGCAAAAGCAAAGCACAGTACGGTGCCATAAAGCAAGGCGGCGCTCGGTTCAGTGTCCTCAAGTGCATTACCTTCCGAACAGCAAAGCGCAGGAGGCAGTAGTAAGGTTTGAAATATGTACTAAACGCACAAAAGCAAGAAGGGAAGGCTCGTCCGCTTGTCCCGTCTCGTTCTCATAACTGTGTTGCTATTGCACTGTTCACATTTAGTGAACAGTGCAATCGACAAAATCGATTTCTGATGTCTTGTGTTGTGCGATGCGTGTTACTGCAGAAATAACAAAGACACCGTTATGTGGAACGCGTTTTGTGCGTTTGCTATAAGTATTGCAGGGCACAATATTATAACGACTAAAAATTGGGAAAACAGGCATCTCAGCTCTTGTATCTCTGCGGTAGCTCCTATTCCATAAAAAAGAATCGCCGTTCTGAAATGAACCAACGATGTGTTGTTGTGTGCCAGTCTGGTTCTGATACGTGACAGAACAGTGCGTAGCGAAAGCGGACTAAGGACTAGGACGTCATGAATTTAGGCACAAGACTCACATGAAGTGTAGACTATCAACTGCCTAATGAGAACGATGGAAGTAAGCATAAATACTGAGAATGAGGAAGCAGCGCGATGTTCACTAGGCTTTCCTTTCTACGTCAAGTGTGCGGGCGTGTATCTTGCTCTATTTAGCAGTTTGATTCATTTGTTGCCTAGTGGTACGTATGGTGCGCTGACACACGTGCCATTTGATCACGCTCCAATGTGGAACACTTCGATGACTTCACGTTCCATTGGTTCGTTGCGCTTATCAGTGGTGGTGGTGCTTTAATGTCCCGGCTGGCAAATGAACCTCGAGCTGTGCGCATGGAAGCTACCACATGTGTGAGGTGTTTTTCAGGCCTAGTTGCCTGAAACAGGATGGCAGCCATTCGTTCAAACACCACCGGGCCCGTCCGACGTAAAGCGCGCAAACGACCAGGGGATGGTGTGGACCGCCTTTTTTGTGCAATCTACATATTTACACTCGTGGCTGACGCCGCGCTTCATGTGCGTCCATAACTTGATTGGTCCTGCTTCGCAGTGAAGTGTTCCACCTTGAAGTGAACTGGGGCTCCGAGGGGCACGTTGCGTTCTTGCTGCAAGCAACCGCTGAAAGTTCACCCAAGTTCCTTTTTCACGCAGGGTATGTATGCGGGCAACGCCGCCTCTTTGACTATTCAAGGCATCAAAATCCTGGCTACTCCTGCATCGGATGACGTCTCCGGAAAATTCTTGTATGCTGCAGACGAGACGACTCACGACATTTCGCTGGTGCTCGGGCCCATCGCAGAAGCACGTGGCGTGCGCATGTTCCCTTTCAGTGTGCCCTCCTGGCTCGTCCTTATAATTTCCTGCCTCTTCTGGAGCTTTGCGATGGTGCTTAGGCCACTCTTTCAGATTAACTATGAGTCGGTGCCCAATCCCATGGAAGTTGTATTCATCAGGCGTTGTCCGACATACGACGGAAACGAAGCCGCAAGGACGCTGGGCTGGAAGCCTAAGTACAGCGTCCAGCAAGCGATCACCGCCTCTCTAGACTATTACAGAAACGTGAAGTTGTGAATGCAAACAGAACAGTGTCTAAGAACTTTCGCGCCTTACAGTTCCTCGCCGAACATCACCAGGGTTCGTTTGGCTACCACTTTTCGAAACTTTTTCGTGAAGAACAGTACTTCCATAAGCACAGATTTGATTACTGTCCGCTGCTATTGTAAAACGTAAGGTCGGTCAGGAAGCAGATAGCGTAAAAGAGGCATCAAAAACGACTAATTATGCGCCCTACTCTCTGGTGCACTGCTGTAGGCTGCACACTAATAAATACATACCCGCCATGGTGGTTTAGCGCCTAAGCGGTTGCACTTCTAAGCACGAGGACGCGGGATCAAATCCCGGCTGCGGCAACCTCTTTTTGACGGGGGCTAAACGCATAAAAGCTGGCGTCCCGGCATTGAGGGCACGTTAAAGATCTCCAGGTGGTCAAACATTCTACAGTCCCCCTCACTACGGCATGTGTCATAACCAAATAATTTAAATAACATTCAATAAGAGCGTGAAAGTTATATATTCAAAATCAGACCCCTCATCACGTACATATATCACCGATACACTAGCACCTTCACCTTAACGATCATTATATTGGAATACCCTTCAAAATCTGCTGGATGGTTTTCCATCGTTGGTTGCTTAAACAGATTGCACGAGCTTACACAGGCATCACTGCAAACATCTGTTTAAATCCACTGGCTTATATATCACTGGAGCTTAACCATGGCGGAAAGATCAGACCATCCCCCCATTCCAGCCTCTACACAGTGTAACACAGGACAATAAACTGGCGAACGCAGTGGGCAGCGCAGCACTTGGTACTCACCCTGCTGCTCTTAAGCAGCGCCTGCGCAGTGCGCCTTAGTTGGTCATGTCGAAGCACTGACACTACTAACCCGCCGTGGTTGCTCAGTGGCTATGGTGTTGGGCTGCTGAGTACGAGGTCGCGGGATCGAATCCCGGCCACGGCGGCAGCATTTCCATGGGGGCGAAATGCGAAAACTCCCGTGTACTTAGATTTAGGTGAACGCTAAATAACCCCCGGTGGTCGATATTTCCAGAGTCCTCCACTACGGCGTGCCTGATAGTCAGAAACGTGTTTTGGTACATATATTTTTACACAACTGGTAATGTTATCGACGAACGTCTGTTGCGTCTAAGTGCAAACTAGCTATTTTGTGTTTGTCAACTGTATGTCAACATGTGCAGCACCGCCGAACGCAACGGCCTTTATGAGTTCGAACTTTATAGGTGTGTACGATATGCGTTCTAGCTAAGTAAATATATGGTGAAAAACCCACTGATTTATTTATGTACTGCACTGTTAGCTTCTGCGCTGTGTGACATATAGAGGAGACTTGGGCTTTTATGTGCGTTTGGCTTTATTCGTATATGTAGTATCTACAATAACGCCTTCCTTGCAGAATGCAGAAATTTGTACTGGGTATGAAAATAAAACAATTGACAGACGTCGTGCCCATTTAATTTCATTGTTGTCAATCATTTCATGTCCTGCACTGCACAATCGTTTAAGACTACGTAACACTGGCCAATTGGATCACGAATGATACCACAGTTTCGCTGGTCAACCACTTCCACTACGTGGATTGGAGCCCAGTATTTCAGTATTATTTCTTCCTGCTTGCATACTGCCTATTATTCACACGGCATTAATTCTCTTTGTTTCTCAAGCTCCTTAGGTGCTCATGTATTTTTTATGACTGGTTGTAGTCCTTCCTCGGTGGTAGTGTTTGGCTTCGCGTGTAAATCGCGCACATTTCTGAGGGGTAATATTGTGCCATCTTTACTTCAAATGCTCTATCAAAAGTGTATTTTCTTTCCTTTTCTCGTGTTATTGCGTCCTTTTTATTTGTTGTCTTCTCGTCTGCGGAATGGTCATGATTATAGGCGTTCAACTTTATTTACGATCTTGACATTATTAGCATAAAAAACTGCTGAAAACGCATTTATTGCTTTAATCTTACCCGGGCGGACGTGCAACTCCTGTGCTCTGACAAAAACTGTCTGTCTTCTGCAGATAAATGTCGGCGCTCTGGCCGCCTCACAATAGCACGAAACGATCTTTGCCAAGGCCAAAATGTGAGCCAAGTGGTCGCGCGCTGCCACGGGTCTTGCAGGCTCAAACCGCCATTACTCGCAAGGCATGGCAAACGCAAGGTGCCCGGGCGCGAGCTTTCATGCTCCGACAGGCCTACGTGTAATTTGGCCTTAGGCTTTCTAGTAGAAAAGCGGCAAATCACCCATCACGAAATATAGATTGTGCCTCCTTGCCTGGCCCAGCAAGAGACACAGCCTCTCCAATGCTGTTGACTGAATGTTTGGAACTATTCAAGCTATTAGACTAGGTAGCGCTTAGATTTAGTATCAGTGGCGAATATCTTAGTAACCTAACGATTTGCTGATGACATTACCATGTTGAGCAACGCTAAGGTTGAACTGCAACAAAGGATTCAGGATCTCAACTGAAAAAGTGTAAGTGTGATGATGATTAATATATAGCAGACGCATGTTACGTTGACTAGCCAAAAGGAGAATTCATAACAGTCAGCCTCTACAATTTGTACAAGGACACATTTACCAAGGCTATTTACTCGCGATACACTAAACATGAGAAGCAAATTTAGAAAATAAATATATAATAGAACGAGTACGGAAGGCATTACCAAATCATGACCGGCCGCTTACCGCTATCTTCCAAAAGAAAGGTGTGCAATCGTTTCATTCTACCGGTACTAAAATATGAGGCAGAAAATCAGAGCTTAAACAAGAAGCTTGAGAAGTTGAGTACCACCCAACGAGCGACGGTACAAAAAATATTGGGCATAGCATTGAGAGACAGGAAGACCGCAGTGCGCATTAGGGAGGAAACGGGGATGGCCAATATTCTGCTTAACATCAAGAGAAAAAATGAAGCTGGGCAGGGCATGTTATGCATGGGCGGGTAACCAGCCGTTTATTAGTTACAGAATCTGGTTCCAAAGGAAGTGCAGTCAAAAATCACAGAAAATTAGGTAGTGTGGGGTTATGAGAAAATTTGCAAGCAGAAGCGGGGCCTAGCTGGCTCAAGGAAGGGATAATTGGATATTGCTGGGAGAGGCCTTCATCCTGCAGTGGACATAAATAGGCTGAAGATGATCATGACATAAATTTCACCACGAGGAGGGCAGGAATGGAGTGACAATGAGCGATCTGAAACTGTACTTCTGTTAAGGCGTTAACATGCAAGCTCAAGTGAAAGGAAATTCTCCGAGGAAGCCTTTTCGCAAAATCTGAAGGCGTGCAACGATTTCTTTATCTTCACTATTTTCGTATTGCGATATGATGTATCGTTGCTTTGCAATATTCATTTAATAAAAGACTTCAAGAAGTTTTCCGTCACGTAGAAAAAATATTGCCTGGCAATATGCACCTATGCGATATGTGAAAATCTATCCATGGCGGAGTTTAGTGGTAAACAAAGCATCATAAAATAGGGTTACATTGTAAAACAGCTTAATTTACTGAAAAAACGCTGCATTAGAAAAATACCCTCACAGTGCAAACATGTAAAAACGAAGTGAGTTCACAGAGCTGTTGTGGTATATGGCACATAGCGAGAGCGCGGCGCACGAGGAGAATCACAGGAGTCATTTGTTGTCCTTGCTGATGTTGTGTGCGAACCAGTTAATGCTCGTGGTCCAGCTGTTGTTGTGTGCCTCCTCGAACTTGGCCCGGAAGTGGGCCAGCGCGTCGGTCTCGGAGTAGTCCAGCACCAGGGCGTCGCGCAGGTAGTCCAGGTCTTTCTCCGAGGTCAGTTCGGGCATGCCCGTGGTCAGCATCATGGCGAACAGGGAGATGATGAGCGACCCGTGTCGCCGTAGAATGATGAACGCCTCCTCGCACAGTTGTTGGAACCTGCGACGGCACGTGGATGGTAAAAAGCCTACCATGAAAGCACCGTAACCTTTGGGATCCTCAACACGTAAACAATGTCCTACGCAGTGCGGTATGACGACTATGATTGGATCGCTGCATTACATATCATTCAAGGTCAATGTGTGTCGTTAGAAAAGTTAAAAAGTATTCAGCTACTGCTTTTGTTTAAGAACCCCTGTCTTTAGCACTTGAAAGGCGTCGACCTTTATGACTTTCTCGAGGCACTAACACGTTCGAATTGACAAATTTATGTCCTGTGCACCCTAAAAGCCAAATATTGATAAATAAGAAATAATGTGCCCACTGTAGTTTTCGCAAAGTGTCAATGGCTTTGGCTAAGAATTTGAAAGCATGTACACATGAGAATATTGTCGCCGTCATTGTATAAACAGTAACTCACAATTATTAAAACGCACCACACGCACGTTCACGCACGACATAACACATGTATGGAAGCCTTAAGCCGAAAGCTCCAAAGATATTGCTGAAATATCAGCATGTGTGACCATTTGTTAAATGTAAGCAGAAAACTTTACACACAAAGAGATGCTGCGCTTAAAAAAATACACATGCACCAACCCTGCACAAATTATGTGTAACCTGTCTGTGTCTGTGTAAGCTGTCTGTGCTGTCTGTGTTTAAGCTGTCTGTTCAAGGGGCTCGAACCTCCCGCTAAGTGAACTATTTTTCCCTTGTTGGTCGATCTCCTTTCATTTTGCACATTGAAGAATAATGGAGAAATAAATAACTTGTCATTTGCGAACTAAAATTACTGGCACTTCGACTTCGCGCTCAGATTATAAAAAAAAATAATTGGACGAGGAACACTTTGCTGCTTAGCCACGTCGCTAAGGCTCTGGCACTCGATTCAAACTTAAGTTATATGTTTGTTGTTGCACTACTATTGCACTTGTCTTGCTTGGCGCTCCACCACAGGGCGCTGGGACCATTGGCGTTAGGTGCCTCCAAAAAAACCCCAAGCAAAGCAGTGCAGGGTGACACGGTTGTGTATCTCTAAAAGATTGAAAAACCTATATAGAAACTAGCTTTTACGAGAGGCTCAGAAATGCAGATGACCAAAAATTCTTATAGCGCACGAACATCCGCACCTCAGATGCGTGGACACGAAACAGAGGGAGAGGTCAATACAACTGGCAACCAAGTACAAAGTAATTGAAAGAGTAGGCAGCCCCGTGTCATAAAAAATGAAAGTGAAACTGGAACGATAAATTGGATGCCAAGAACGAAAAAAAACTGCGTAACTATCGCAAGCAAGTGGCCACGAAAAAAACATTTGCGATGACACAAACGGCATTGTGTAAATATATTTTTACAATATTTTAATGCTTTCTTTTTTTAAAAGCGCTGCCTGGCTGCAGGAGGGCGAGAAAACTACAACAGAACGTGTCCGCAACATGGTGAGACCTTTGTCTGTTTGAGAAACAGACCTTTGTCTGTGGCATTGTGATGAAATGCCAAGATAATCGCCAAGCGAGCCCCACAGGGAGCGTCCCTCTTCCATCAGCACCGAAATTCAAAGCTTAGGGTAGCGGTGATCACTCAAAGCTTGCGACGAGCGCGACGTTTAAATCATTCGTGAATAAAAGCAGGGAAGAGTTGGGAGTAAGATCACCACAGGTTTAGATAACTTTGCAGATAACCAGACATAATGGGAGTGCTACATTGCGATTTGATGACTTCATGAAGTCGCATAGGCGAGTTGTCTACTTCTCGCCATCTCAATTTAAACGCAATGTCACTACATGTCATCACTATTAGTTGTGCACTACAGAACGTAAGTAGTAGATCATGCACTCTAACGAATGCACTATGCCAGAAAGCCATGGGGTTTAACGTCCAAAACGGCAGAGCGGGTTTCGAGGGATGCCGTGGTCGAGGCCTCCGGGTTATTTTGACCACCAGTTGTTTAATGTGCACCGTAAGCACGGCACAAAACGTTTTGGAGCAAAGCTGTCTATGGCTAGGACTTCGAAAAAAATATGTGCCCCCCATCCCCCCCCCCCCCGCCTAAATGCTGACAAAAACAAATCATCATGCGGGCCGATCCTGGTGGTACTACAGAAAGGGTCCAAGTTCACTGGCACATACTCCTGTGGGCTGAGGGACCTGTAACGCGCCATTTAACTACCCTTGTCACACCTAGGACCCACGTGTCGAAACGCCGGTGTATATGTATAAAGCAGAAAACATAAATTAATAAGAACAACATTAACAAAAACGTTCGGGAAATTAAAGAAAGAAAGGCGAAACAAACAACGAAGTTATGCTGTCGACAAAAGCAATGCGCTAGAGCGATGAACGCTCATCCCCAAACGCTAGTCTATGAATATGCCTGTCGAAACGCCTGGGTATATGTATAAAATAAAGATATAGAAGTGAAACAATAAAAATAAATATATAAATAAAATACAGTAAGGAAGGAATAAGGAAAAGTAAAAGTAAAATATGAGAAAGAAATGAAAAGAGGAAACATACAAGGAAGGTATGTGTTTGTGCCTTTATTCAAGCAATAACATAACCACGATGTAGAACTTAATATAAGCTATTCAGCAATGCAGCTTCGCTGGTCTTCCACCTTCCCATAGTGGAAAGCCTTTAAATTTTTGGCGTTGCGCCTTGACTGGAGTGTTGCCGCGGCGGCAGAAAAATTGAACCAGACATCTAATAGTCGGAAGCAGGAAGTCATAGCCACTGAGCCACTGCGTCATGTCTATTGGTTGCGAAGAATATTTGACAGAACAATGTGTTGGAAAGATATGCCGATGTATTTGCGTTCCAGATTACGCACGTGGAGCCTAAGCGCAGAGAGGAAAGGAGCTTAGCAAAAGAAGGCAAGAGAATGATGGCGGTTACCGGCGATGTTGTATACCAGGCGATGCAGGTGGCAACTTCACTATGCCCTCAAGATTTTTTTTTAGACCACTGGGCGGGAATAGGTGCACGGGTTTGTAGAAAAAGTGAGGAGGACCGGCTCTGATATGAAAATTGATGGCAGTACCTCTTTGTGGTGCTACAAGGATCCTAGCTAATTATTCAGTGGGACTGTTTGCACAGGTTCACGACGCGCTGCTGCATTAGAGAGTACAAGTTTTATTGAAAGACATTAATTAACTTATTATTTCCTACGGAGGAAAATGGAGGGCAGAGTCGCCGAAGCCGTCCGGAAATTATCTAAGCCGACTACAACAGATTTCACAAGTACCGCACAGCACCACAAATGACCACTGCACGTGGCGCATGCTTGAGACGTCACACAGAGCGAACTCGCGCGACGTACCTGCTAAACGCAGTGCTGTTTCGGCGTCCATGCGTGATGACGTGCACGAAGTCGTGCGTGAGCACAAACGGCACCCGTTCCCGCTTGATGCCGAATTTCTCCTTGAACTTGCCCAAGATGTGACCGTAGTCTATATGAAACAGCTGCAAGAAACCACGTAAGTCTTGTTGAACTCGATAATTCTGTATCCCCGCTGACGCGCACACCAAATCAATTCATTCGCTTGCGCTATATTTACAGGATGCGGCGGCAGACTATCGTTAGCTACATCAGTGAATCTTCGCTTCAAGATCGATCACGGTGGATTGTTCAGTTCACGGTAAATTAGGCATCCTCATTACGAGGAAATATGAGAAGGTTACGTTGTTGTTGTTTAGATTGGGACAGAACGCAAATTGTCACCGTGAAACCTTTAAATATAACTTCCGTTGAAGTTCAGAACTCCTATGTTCTGGCATCCGTCCCATTTTCCAACCAAGTGGGAATTGGGACGGATGTCTTCTTCGTGGTTGTTTTATCTACATTTCGTGCTGCTCGAAGTGGCGGCGTGCTACCAGTTTGTCTGCTAATAAGTAGCGCTTACTTGAACACATGTCCGGCTTGTCTTTCTATAAGTAAGCGCTGTGTAACATTAAAAAAGAACGGTAACGGTGCTACAAAAATAGACGGTATAGCTGTTTATATTGACACGTGTGCTTATCTTTCTCGGGCGACCACGTTTCGCCGCTTAACAACTGTAATCGCACAGCGACGGACGCGCCTGCATGTATCCGACGTTTCTGGAAAGTTATCAATGCCTCTACCCGGCTGTCTGTTGTCGCCGAACCTTGTGTTATCTGATTTCATCGCGTAACGCGAATGGTGTAGAACTTTGTGGAAGGCACGCGGGTCCAAACGATTAGTCTAGAACATTCGACGACTGCTCTATAAAAGCCGACGCGCTTGACCCGCTGATCAGATTTCCGACGATCGCCGACTCTGTTCGCCGCTTTCGTTGTGCTATAAGTGCAGCCTGTTTTGTGGGCACAGGTTCGCCCAATAAAATCTAGTTTTGTCTTTCACAGTATTGCTACTGTGTTCTTAACGCCACCACCACGTGACAATATTACGACGCGTATCCGCATTATGCGTGCCGATGCCCCAGCGCCATAGTTTCGCACTCTGTGGGTAATAACACGTCCCACCTCGTTTCATGCTACGTTCTGTTTTTCTCAAGTGATGTCTAATTCTTCCTCTGGAAAATAAAACAAGTTTGGGCGATGCATCTGCCTTAGCATGGTCACGCGACCCTAGTCATAACATGGGTGTGTTAGTGTCCGAGCAATAAGTGGAACACACAACTACTGGGTGGTCGGAAGTTACGATGCCTGCCGTGTCATGCTCAAAAGAGGGATTACTCATTCCATGATCCAAAGGGAAGCCATTCGTGTTCACATGCGGTCGCCTCCTCAAGTGCAAAGTAGGTGGCATGCTGCTAAGCTTCTGTAATCTGAATAGGACCGCTGAATTCAGCATACATGATCGATGGAGTTCTGCAATGTTATATGTCAAGCAATGCGCAATAGCGTTCTTAATAATGTGTGGGATAGTCCCTGCACATGATCTTTTTGTTTGTATAATTACAGATTCTTGTTGAACAGATCCCAGAGAACGGACCAATACATGTACAGACAGCTCGCAAATGCACACGTGTCGGCAGGCTCACCTCTCCGTTGGACTTGACCATAATGTTGTCACTATGTCGATCTGCTACGCCGAGAACATAGGTAGCCACGCAGTAGCCCGCGCACGACAAGGTGAAGTTCTCCACTGCTTTCTTGAGACTGTAAATATTCGCACTGCTCAACAGGCAAGTAAATGTTTTTCCCAATTGTTAATACTGTGTTCGCTTAGCGTTCGCTTTGAGCAAGAAAGAGGGAGGAACAAGCACGTAGAAGAGAAAACAGAAACAGAGAAACGTCAGCTTGCCTTCCCACATGCAGACGCTGGTTTCTTGAACGCGCCCGCCTTTACCAACAATATTTAGAAGCAGTTGAGACAGAACAGAGAGACGAACCCGCAACTCGTTCTGATAAACAGATTCTCACAAGCAATTTCTGGAAACATCTGTAAAAGTCTTTCAAACTGCGTAACAGTCAACTTTATTCTGAATTGATTTCCGACACCGCCTTATCATGGTGTCGAAGGTAGCAAGAAGTTTTGTTAGCTATATACGACATCATATACGGCGCGTGATTCCTTTTGAGAGCGTGAAACATACATAAATTCTAAACTGACATGCACTCAACATTCCCAGTCTTTTCTCGGTCGTCAATAGGTAAGCGAGTAGACGCCGAACAGACGCTGTGCCACCGGTGAACATTTATGAAGGCGTTCGACCTTCCCACTTGCTAGGAGTAGTGCCTCTCATTTTGATGCACGGTAAGGTGCAGAAGTTATGGCGAGCTCGGCCCATACGCACCACGAAGGGATCTCTGTTCGTGCAGCTGCCTCGGAGCACTAAGCTGCCGTTTAGCGAGGCATTTACGCGTACCTCTCAGATGTCTTGTTGTGGTCCTTGATCCATGCCAGGAGCGAATCTTTCTTGAAGGCCGACGTGGCACTGGAGTTGTGCATCTTTTGGATGTTGGCAATTGTGTTTGACCGGCGCACCACCTCGATCAGGCCCACGTTGTGGTCCGTCGACAAGCACTGGTACGGGATCATTCTGGCTCGGGTGGAAAGAAAAGCGGTCAGTATTCGCACACAGCGCATTGCGGCATCACCACGATGCCAGAAATAATCACTGCTCAGTTCACGTTTAGTATAGATAGCTTGAGGTATTCGACCTATAAACGGGCCAATGCTCAAAAGTACGTTAGTTTTCCTGCACACTCATCCTCAGACCCTGACATCCATACTGCAAACTATTATAGAACACCGTTCACACTGCTACCTAGAGCGTTCGACCATCGCATCGGAGAATCAAAAGGAATCGTAATGTTATATTGCTTGCTCAGAAATACAGTACAATCCACTTGAATGGAACTCGAAAGGAAAGAAGAAAGTGTCCCGTTGATGGCAAGTTTCGTTCAAGCCAATGATACAAAAAACAAGAACAATCATTTTATGAAAAGCATCGACTGTTTCAAATTTATCGCGGTGAACAAACCGAGCTTATTGTGCTCCGCTTGCAATATCATAGTTCGCGCATTAGTCAAGTCTGTATTAGATGCAGCGTATGTTGGCTTCGCTTTCAATACGAGGAGACTGATACTGAAACTGACGCTGCACGGAACCTTGAACTAAGGGAAGAGTACCGCTTCCATTTGTTCCTGCTGACATGTGAGAACCCGCATTCGGTCATGTTGGTAGTTTAAGTCTCAAAGCCGGTTTCGCTATGAAAGAGACCCAAGTACACGGCTGGGCCATATTTTAGCCCTCCCCTGGTATTCCTGATAGCACGGATAGCTGCAACGAAATATCCATTTGACAAAATTTATTACTAAGCAGTTTACCGCCCTATTGAAGCTATATTTTGCCAAAGCTACACAGATTGTAATTGCCTAATGTTTTATATAGCAGCCTTCAAATAACACCAAAACAGACAACATTGGCACATGGAGGATAACGGATATGGCGCAAACCCTAGACAATGGCGTCCGAAGTTTTGAGCGTGCACCGTAGAGGAACATAGAGGTAAAGACCGGACACTCACGTAGGGCCCTGCGGCCGAGCTACTGCACTGCCGCAGGTCACTACGCACAGTGTGGCAGCACTGCCGCCGCACTGTCTTTTGCATGCGCCCGCAGCTTTTCAAACGCTGCGTAGCGGGCCCTGTGGGCTATTCGGGAAGCTCTCGCATGTCTACGAGGGGGCATTTTTCGATACGGCTTATGCCGAAGGTACTAGTCCGTCTAGTGGTTTGACTTCGTGGCTGCTGATAATGGACAGCTTTAGTTGGGCGTTTGCACCCGCCCACGCACATATAGCACACGAGGTCCTACGTACGTAGCGAAGCGCGCGCGCACGAAACGGTAATAGAAGCGTATTCATGACGCATACGCAGAAGCCTGTAGTGTGCTACTCAGCGCCGCTATATGCCAGTTTTGAAGCTGTGTAGCCAAGATCAGCCGCACCAAAGTCAAACCTTAAGCTGGAGCAAGGGCCATACAGAAGAATGCGCTCTCGAAGACAGGCGAAAACAGACTAAAACGTGCTGCAAAGCCCGTTGAGCCCGCAGTGCACGCTGCGCAGCTTTTGAAAAGCTTTCGGCGCACGCAACAGACCGTGAGTGCTCAAGCGTACTGCGCACGCATGCGCTGTCGCAGAGCTGCTGCAGACGCCCAGGTAAAACTGTCCATTGGCTGCACAGTTTTACAAGCTGGGATATTACGGCGCTCAGTAGCACACTACCGGCTCCTGCGGATGCTAGTCAGGAATCCTCAAATTTTGAGACCGGCCAACTATTGCCGTTTCATGCGCGCGCACGCGCTTCGCTACGTACGCACGCCCTCGCCCGCTGCGAACATGGGTGTTTGCGGACGCCCACCTAAAACTGCCTATTAGCCGGCTGCAGAGCCTTTTCAAGATGCGGCGCGTGCGACCGCCCGCGGCCGTGCAAAGTACGTACTTATTGGCAGAGTACAAGTCAACCCACCTCCCACCCCTCAGCACTTCCGCGCTGCCTCCCCGCTTTCATCCCGATCGCGCGCGAGCTTGAGCCGCGAAAGTCAGTGCCCCTTGCGCCCGGTCGCGAAATACGCCACTGCTGCCGAAGAACGATGCCACCCCCCCCCTGCCTCCTTGCCTCCCATGCCCCATGGACTTTCGCGCAATGGAACACGGCTCGTTTGTTCTCCGTTTGTTCTTTGCACGCGCCAGATCGAGCCGCGATCGTCGGCTTAGATCGCATGTTTTCACTCGCGCTACAGCATACGACGCGCGGCGACGGTGTGATCGCACTTGTATTTTATACGGAACATCACAGTGGCGACAAAAATGCGGCTGGAATGTCCCTGTAATTGTTATCGCAATAAAACAGGCCCCAAAGCAGTGACATTGGTAGCTACCGCAATAATCCGTGCAGTAGCAGTAACACGTTTGAGTGCAGTTTGCCCTGAAGAAAATTTTCTCTGCCGCCAACGACCAATTTGCTTCAAAGAACTACAGCTTCGACTGCTTCCTCTTTCCTATGTTGACTTTCGCTTCTTGCCACCAGTTTTACTAGTCTGTTCACATCGTTGCTGGCTTGAAACTGTTTCGTGCACCGTAGCCCGAAACATGCACATCTCCTCGTGAGGCAATACTATTTTGGCGCTCATGACTCGTAATAATTGTAATTGTATCCACAAACCACCTCATTTGCAATTTGAAAAGAAGACTTTGGATGTAACATAAAAATCATAAGCCATGTCAAGGTGCATGACCAGCGAAGCTTTTTGGCGCACTACACAGGTGGCACAGAATTTTGAACAAAGGTACGAGCTCATTTATTGTGTTGATCGGTGGTCATTGTGACGAAAGGTACGCACACACATTTATTGTCATTCGCGTGGACCACAGGACGGTCGTCCCCAGTAGCCGAAGGAAACTAGACAGACGTGATGTTTCGACGGGACCACATCCACGGGATAGCGGAAGGAAACTAGATACGCAAGCACATGGAACGCCGACAAAGAGAGGGCGGTGCGAACATAGACACGGCCGCCGCGGGTCGGCCTTTTGTGCTAAGACCCGACAAGAGCCTCTTTTGCCTCAACGGGGCCTGCATATTGGATAACGGCCGAACCCGATCAGCGATGCCGGGCGTTCGCTTATGCCATGTGCTGCATCATTGCGTGGCGAAGAGTGCGCTGTACACGGCGCGACACAACAACATCGTGTTGCGTCTCCGTACAGCGTGCTGGGATCGGTTCAACATCATATACAACAAACGGCCAATCAGAGATACCAATCTTCGCCCTGACGTGGTGTGGAGGCGGTCATCTTGGATGTCTCCTGTTCTTTCGACAACCTCCCGCAGGCGTCCACCGACGCACGCCGCGGCAAGGTCACCAAGTACGAGCATGCACGGCACTTTCTGGCACGGCAATATCAGCGCGCGACAGTGCACGCAGTTATGGTTGGAGCCTTGGGCTTTTCGGACTCAGCCAACGACCTCGTAATACGGCGGATCTGCTCATGGTTTTACCGCAAGCTTTTCAAGCGGCTGGCCGTCAGCGACATGATCGCCGCATCGCGGGAGATCTACCAGCGCCACGTCGCTCACCGTTAGTGACCTAATGTCGGCGCCTCAACCTGGTTGTATGTACCTTAAAGAAAATTCAATTATGGGGTTTTACGCGCCAAAACCACATCAGTGGAGGACTTCGCAAATTTCGACCACCTGGGGTTATTTGACGTGCGCCTAAATCTAAGTACACAGGTGTTTTCGCATTTCGCCCCCATCGAAATGCGGCCGCAGTGGCCGCAATTCAATCCCGCGACCTCATGCTCAGCAGCCTAACACCATAGCCACTAAGGGTTTTATGTACTTCAAAGTCTACTCCTTTTTGATTGACCTTCTTTTCTTGGCATTTTTAAACCTTTTCTCCCTGTTACTTCTGTTATAAACATTCGAATAAAATCTGTTCTTACTATTGTGCCCGGGATCTCTTTGGGTTCTACATGTGACAAGAGTAGTTCAAGGATGTGTTACTGCTCCACGAAGCCCACTATCGGGAGTCCACAGGGGTATGTCAGAATGCCCTTTGACCCTTTTTGCTCTATGTTTGACATCGGCCCCGGTTTTTGCACACGCACACGAGAAATACGCAGAAGCCCAGCCATAAACAGCTTTGCTGTAGAATGTAGCGCATGGACCCCGGCCACCCCGGCTCATTTAGACGAGGCACACCCATACGCTGAAATGATCCTCCACTCAATCGAATTGAGCACAGAGCCGTCCCTCGATTGAAAAACTCAATACGCATATCAATAATTTCTGTGTAACGTCAAAAACTTCCCTGGCCATTGTGTGAGTATATATATATATATATATATATATACATATATATATATATATATATATATATATATATATATATATATATATATATATATATATATATATATATATATATATATATATATATATATATATATATATACTCCCTAATGCAATATTTGAGTGCAGCTCTATACATGTTTTTATTTCGCAATATATTGGCTGGCGCGGACAATCTGTCTCGTGCGGCACGTTCCCACAGACCGATGTGGTGGGAATGGCGGATCGCACGCGGCCATGGCACTCGCGTCCTCGTTTTGCCTTGAGCAGGGAATTCTCGGCTTCGCCGTTACCAACTGCCGGCCACGTGCAAATCCGCAAACTATGTCTCTGCGCTGAGCACCAGCGGGTTTTCAAAATGCCTATCCGTGATCATCTGGAGCCATTATCTTTGAACGATATGCCAACCACGACTGCGCAACCAACTATGCGCAGCGCAAGGGGCCACCTATGGGCAGCTACCAATGTGCAGCGCGGGGCCATTTCATCGAGAGACACCGCCATGGAGGGATCGCCGCAGATCTTCGACTTCCGTGAGCATGGCGAGCACAGCGCCACCATGCGACTCACGTGTGCTTGCCCTCTCCAGGTTAGTTCCAACGCGAGTTCGTTTCGTAGTGATTTTCGTCGTACAATCATCCTGCCATGCTCTCAGCATTGTCGGAATATAGCACAGAAGTGCTTTCTTCGAGTTTGATTTTCTGCTGTGATTTGGAAACAAAACCTGGTTCCACACAGAAAGAACTCTATACGAAGACAGGCAAAATGGTCAAGTTAAGATTTATGATGAAGTGCTTCAATCGAAGATGCAGTTTACACATTTGAAAAACATGGTGCATGACTTCATTAGGGCACAGAAAGGTTCCCAGAAACGCAGTGTTCCTGTTCACAGTGGAAACATGGAAAATACACTACAGTAACAAAAACGCGTTATGAACTTTAAGACCAGTAAGCTTACTGATCGGGATATCGTGAGAGGCGGCGCGTGGGTGACGCGTGGGTGCGAGTCACAGCAGCCGCCGCAGAGAGACCTCCGCTCATGCAGCGCTTTGTTTCCATAGATACGACGCGCGTTACACTGGCGTCATATCGTAGCCATCGACACCGCACAGCCCGTATTGCCCAGCACAACGCTTTTTTTCTCCCACTTTCGTTGCAGCAACGACGAGCGCCGCGATTCATCGCCGGAATGTCGTGCCACCAGTGTAAACAGCGACAACACCCAAGGGAGCGTCACATCGAGATCGAGCCTTACTCATAGCCGATAACCATCGCCCCTTGCGGGAGCAGTGGTCACCGTCACACACGCTAGTTCAGCGGACTGACCTGAGCAGCTGACGCCGAGGACGAGCTTAACGCTTCCCCCTGGAATCGCAGCTGAAATCGCCCACGCGGCTGTGGATGCCTACGCCACCGGCACATCTGCGCATGCGGAAGCCGTCTTCTCTCTGCTCCTCCTCTGCTATCCGCCTCATGGTTCCACTCATGGAGGAAGGAAACTGAGGAGAGGCCCTACCCCCTCCACGCGCTAGGAGAAGAGTGTGGAGGAAATGACGTTGTAGGTTCTCGTCTTTTTTGCTGTTTTTTTTTATTTATTTGCTGTAGCGGCCACGCCTTTCGGGCCACAATGGCGGCTTTGTTATTGTTCTGTGCGCTCACACGTGTTCTCCGTAGGTTTCGTACCGTTGCAAAGGCGCCGTGCGGGCAGGTTTGCGTTGGTCTCCGTGTTTTCTTGCGCTGCGTTATCTGGACCATGCTCTACCGGATGTTGCTGTGGCCAGGTGGGACAGGAGGAACTAAAGTTCGTGAAATGAACGCGCATGCAACGCTGTACGCAATGTACCGCGCCACTGCAATGGCTACGGACGAAGGAATATCCGCGGGAAATTTTGCCCTCTTTCGCGGAATCATGCTAACGTGCTAACGATTGCTTAGTATTGCTGCGGAGCGTGCGAGTCCGAGCAGCACGGTTGCGCGCAGCGCGGCGTGGTGTCGCGAGAAATGTAAACAAGAGAGGAGAGCTGGCCCGATAGGCGGAGCAACGCCATGAGCAACGCCAACTTCCGGCTTCACTTTAGCTTCACAAAGAGTGACGTAGGCCCTCTCCTTAGTTTCCTTCCTCCGTGGTTCCACTGCACGCTCGTCCTGCGCTATCGCCTTTCATTGAACTACCTCTGTGCTAGGTTTCATTCTTTGCGGCGCTCGTTTGCTCCGTTACGCCGACGCTCGACGCAAGAGCGGGCACCTAATGCCCCAACCACTGGCACGCGCCGGAAAGCTTCGGCGCGCGCCGAAGGGTCAAATGCGTCAAAGCGTCGGTCGGAAACGCGGCGAAGCGGAAAGTCGCGCCGCGATTATGTCTACTGCCCATGCTAGAAGTTTGCCGACGCACGGTGAAGCTGCGCCGGCGTGCACCAATGAGAGGCTGCGACGAGTCGAAGACGTCAACCAATCGGAGGCTGCGGAGCCTCCGGCTGCTAGGCCTATGATGGCCGCCCGTACGAAGGCACCGGCACTAACGATCGTCCGAGTTCCTTGGGCGTACGACGCGCGTGACAGTGTTCCTGAAAGACAGTGTTGTAATAGTACGCCGACGACAACACGACCGACGACCGTGGGTTGTGGCAGTGCGACGTGGATCCGAAGCGACTTCGAACGACGCCGACTAATCCAACCTGCCCACTGGGTTCCGCCGGGCTCAGTGCGATCGTCTGCTAAAACAACCAACCGAATCACGATTACCGCAACGTCTGCGCTTGTTGTGTGTGTATTTTGTTGTGCTCAAAACGAATGGAAACAGGTTTACGAGTTCCGAGTTCTGGATAATCAACAGTCGCCTATCGCCGATGTTGTTTACGTTACGCGTAGGCCTAGCGGTTCCATCGAGTTTGTAACTGGCGAGTGAACGGAGGCCAGCTAAGAAACTTTGTCGAAGGAAGTGAATTTTCAGGTCCGTTTGGTGCTGCAGTGATTTAAAATATGGCACCCTTGACTTCGTGTGACCTGTGATGTGGTGAATGAACCGTGTGGAAGTTGGGTTGGTCAACCGCGGCGTGCTTCGGGTGGTGTCGGTTGACTCAAGTTTCACGGGCAAGCTCTGCGCTGTTTCCAGTGGTAAAGATAACTCCCGAAAGCGAAATACACTAGTAGCCGAACTATTGGAAGTACTTACATAATCAGCCGTGCCGCCTGTTTCAGCTGACACTGCGCTCTTCTATTCGGCATGTGAATCCAGTTCAGTACAAGTTCCCTGTTCTCATTCACTCACTTCTTTCAAGTGCGTCCGTCTTTTGGGCTAGTTGGGGATAATTCGCTCGTGTAGCAATCAAGAACACTGACGCACTGAAGCATACGTGACAACGCAGTCATGTTTGAGTCAGTGTGTCCTTATAGTTGAGCACTGCAAAAAGAAATTATCTGTTTGCAACGTGTGCCCTGTGTGCAGTGCATAGCAGGACCTGCATCACGCAAGACCTATGCATGTAGCAGCGTATACCACGATTGCTTCGATGCCCGCTTCACAAGCAGCAAGTACTGAGTCAATGAAACTGTAATTGATTTTTTATCTCACTTTTTGCTTATGGAAAATGTAGATGGTTTGAGTGCATTGTGCGGAAGGCGAAAAGGTGCTATCAGTGTTTTGTGCAGTCGGTATGCTTAAACTGCTGGAATCCCTTCAGCTTCTACTAAAATGTTTCTTGCTGCGATACTATATATTGTAGTCAGAGCAAAGATCTACTCCAAACCAAGTGACTAATGCATCTGCACAGAATGTGTTCGATTAACAAGTTAACACTTCCACAACAACAATATACCGATGCACAGCATATGTGTTTGCAATAAATACATTCCATAAAAGTGAATGACGGGGCCTACAATATCAAACTTTGTAGTAGCACCGTAAAAAGTGCTGCCATGCGTATCAGCCACAATGAAACTTCTGCACGTCCAACCTTCTTCCTTGGAGGCGCCTCTATAAAGACTGTTCGGGCCCTACCCATTCTAGATGTAACATTTAGCTCTTCTCTCAACGTTTCCGCATATGTCACCAGCACTGTATGTAAGTACCGGCCCATTCTTGCGTTTGTGTCCCGTGTCTCCCTTCCCTGATGACCTAACGTTTTCCGAGCACTCTACACTTCTATCATTCTGTCACGACTTGAGTACTGCTCATCAGTATAGTTCCCGTACCAAACTCGCGACGCTAACAAACTTAAGCTTGTTCAGCGCCGGAGAATACGCACCCTTTACTCCCGTCTTTTCGGTTGTCACAAGCTCATGCCAGCCTTCGAAGATTGCCTCAAACCACTCAACTAGCACACCCTGCAATACCAGCGCAACATTGCACTAGCCTATACTGCAGGGTGCTTGACGACTCTCTGAACAGCACTAATCTTTCTTCAGTTCATCTGAACAAGTGGTCAGCACAGCCTGAGCCCTCATCGCGCCTCTATGGCCCGACACCACAACTCCATGATTATATCTGGCATGCAGGGCTTTCTCTCCACCCCCCTGGCGATTTGGATTCTACTTCCTTGGAACCAGACTGAATTGGCACTCCTGTGTGTTGTGCACTTGTCGAATGTGTGCGTGTGTGCCGTGCTGTGTTATTGAGTAAGTGTGTGTGCACGTGGAGGAGAAGGAAGTGTCTTCTGCATCGTGCAAATTCCTGCTCTAGATGGCTGGTTATCAGATGCTCTAACATACAGGTATCAGCCTTCTTTTTAGTCTAGCGTGCCAAGTTACCACTAAGATTATTATTATTATTATTATTATTATTATTATTATTATTATTATTATTATTATTATTATTATTATTATTATTAGAATCATCACTTTGACCACATTGATTGTGTTGAAGCCAGAGTGACACATAATTTAAAATATTTCCGGAGCTTTGTGGGCTTTCTCTGTACGTCTTCTTCATGAAAGTAGTGGTGTTGTTTAGAACACTGCTGATGCCTTTGCAGAACATTTCTGTTTGCTATATGGTGTGAAATATGCTTCAAGTAATCTTCCATCTCAGTCTGGTGCAGTCTATGCTAACAGTCAATGAAAACCTTGTTTCCAAGTATATTAAGTGCCTTAAACTTTCCCTTTCTTGTGGTGTTGATGGTATTTCCTCCACAGAGCTTAACCCTTTGAGACGCTGTCTACACAATTGGGCACACCAGGAGCGTGCATCAATAGCAAAATCACTGATGAAAGTCATCATCATCATCATCATCATCAGCAGCAGCAGCAGCAGCAGCAGCCTGGTTACGCCCACTGTAGGGCAAATGCCTCTCCCATACTTCTCCAACAACCCCGGTCATGTACTAATTGTGGCCGTGCCATGCCTGCAAACTTGTTAATCTCACCCGCCCAACTAACTTTCTGCCGCCCCCTGCTACGCTTCCCTTCCCTTGGAATCCAGTCCGTAACCCTTAATGACCATCGGTTATCTTCCCTCCTCATTACATGTCCTGCCCATGCCCATTTCTTTTTCTTGATTTCAACTAAGATGTCATTACCTCGCGTTTGTTCCCTCACCCAATCTGCTCTTTTCTTATCCCTTAACGTTACACCTATCATTCTCCTTTCTATAGCTCGTTGCGTAGCCCGCAATTTGAGTAGAACCCTTTTCGTAAGCCTCCAGGTTTCTGCCCCGTAGGTGAGTACTGGTAAGACACAGCTATTGTATAGTTTTCTCTTGAGGGATAATGGCAACCTGCTGTTCATGATCTGAGAATGCCTGCCAAACGCACCCCAGCCCATTCTTATTCTTCTGATTATTTCCGTCTCATGATCCGGATCCGCCGTCACTACCTGCCCTAAGTAGATGTATTCCCTTACGACTCCCAGTGCATCGCTGCCTATTGTAAATTGCTGTTCTCTTCCGAGACTGTTAAGCATTACTTTAGTTTTCTGCAGATTAATTTTTAGACCCATTCTTCTGTTTTGCCTCTCCAGGTCAGTGAGCATGCATTGCAATTGGTCCCCTGAGTTACTAAGCAAGGCAATATCATCAGCGAATCGCAAGTTACTAAGGTATTCTCCATTAACTTTTATCCCCAATTCTTCCCAATCCAGGTCTCTGAATACCTCCTGTAAACACGCTGTGAATAGCATTGGAGATATCGTATTTCCCCGCCTGACGCCTTTCTTTATTGGGATTTTGTTGCTTACTTTATGGAGGACTACGGTGGCTGTGGAGCCGCTATAGATATCTTTCAGTATTTTTACATACGGTTCGTCTACACCCTGATTCCGTAATTCCTCTATGACTGCTGAGGTTTCGACAGAATCAACCGCTTTCTCGTAATCAATGAAAGCTATATATAAGGGGTGGTTGATGAAATTAATGGTATTTAAAATGTGTTTCATACATCTTGAAACATTTATTATTGGAACTGTGCTGCAATTTTGAATAACGTGCAGAATGTGTTAACAAAATGAGTGGGAAGGTAGACGGCTGGGTGTTTTTACTCTGTGTCAGTATGTTGAATTTAGCGGGTTCACTTCTTTCATTGTTCTTTACAATGTCGTGCACCAGGCATAATTTTCAATCGGCTAGATAAGTGCTTTTCAAGCTTTTCAAAACACGAAATAGTACATGTTCTCATATTTTGTGTTCCTGTAGTGAGCTTTCGCATGGAGTCGAAATTTTGTAAACTTGACAAAACTCGCTAAACAATTGAAAATTCTTAATATTTACTGCAGCTGCACACTTTCTACGATTCTGAGGATGCATGAGATGTGGTGAAAGCAACTTTTCAATCAACGGGATAAAGTGGTGTCTGAAAGGGTTAAGACGTATGGAAGCATACTTGTTCCTCGTTCTCACAAGCATCTTCAATAGTTCCCTAAAGTCTAGTACCTTTTCTAGCACTCGGAAGGTAGCATGAACATTGCCCATGCACAAATCAGGTGCTAGATGTGCAGTTACTAACTGTCGACCTATATCTATCCTCTTCAGTGCGTCAGGTGTTTGAATCGATATGAGATTCCTGGCTTTCTGTTAGTGCTAAGAGCATTTTAATAAATGAACAGCATGACTTTGTGTGCCGACAACTTAAAACTATTTCAGACTGTCAACAGTGTTCACCACTGCATCGACTTCCAAAAAGACATTTTTTCACTCTCAAACTGCTGAGAAACAATAAGTACTCTTAAATGCTTCCAACACTATGGCATTAAGTTATATGCACAAAACGCACCATGTGAAATTTCGATACACCCTACGTGATGCTCCACTCCTTAGGGTCGATGAAATGAAAGATCTTGGTGTGTACTTCGACAAAATGCTAAGCTTCTCTTCACATAGATAATTACACAAGATGCCCTTCACGCTCTTGGAATTTCATGATTTGCACTCACCTGTTGTGTTTCTGAAATTCTGCTGTGTGCCTCCAACTACTAGGGTATGCCTCTGTAGGACGGGGGTGCAATGAGCAAATCTAATTCTGACCTTATAGAACGCATCCAGAATAAATTGAGGTCTATCTTAAAGCACCACTTTTGCCATTCTGGCGACCACAGTTGAGCCTTCTCATCTATACTTCAACTCGCACGTTTAGATTCAAGTCTTAATTAATCACACCTTTTGTTCCTGTATAAGGTGGTCCATGACATTATACATTCCTCAAAGCTTCTTGATCATATGCATTTGTTTGTGTCGCAACAGTATACCAGGTAGCATTCCACATTCGTTGCCTTGGCTTGTTAGAAGATTGTGCTAATAAGACTCGACTCCAAAACATACTTCGGAGTTCATTTCCTGTGTTTTGTAATAATAATAATAATAATAATAATAATAATAATATATGGGGTTTTACGTGCCAAAACCACTTTCTGATTATGAGGCACGCCGTAGTGGAGGACTCCGGAAAGTTAGACCACCTGGGGTTCTTTACCGTGGACTTATATCTAAGTACACGGGTATTTTCTCTGTGTTTTGTGTATCTGTAGATAATCACGTAGGATTACCTCCGTTTTACTTTTCCGCGTTTCCTTTTTTCCCTATTTGTTTCTCTATCTTCCATTTTTTGTCTACTACATTAATGTTTTCTGTACATTTTGTCTCCCATAGTGCTCGTTAAGTGCGCCAGTACAAAGGCTCTCTAGCTGTTCCTGGGCACTACAATAAAAATTTGAATGATTGATTATTATGATAGTAGAAAATTGTGCTTTTTAAGTATGTACTACTATACTATTTCAGTGCACTAGCTTTTGTGCAATTAAATAAAGGGCATGAATTAAGAAGAGAGAGAGAAAATGATAAATGAAAGGTAGGGAGGTTAACCAGGACTGAGCCCGGTTGGCTACCCTACACTGGGGAAAGGGAAAGGGGGACGGAAAGATTAAAAGAAGAGAAAGTCCACTGGGGATATCAGTCGGTCACTCAGTTTAGATCGCAGACGCTGACTCAATCCGGTATCTTTCAAATATCGCAGCAGCGCTTTTGTGGCCTTTTGTAGCTGCGATATGTGAGGCCATCGTCCCAAGGTCTTATTCAAGGTGAACGGCTTTCTATCTAGCTGATTGAGAGCTGTGCAGAGGTCTGGCCTTTCATCTTCAAGAGATGGGCAGTAGCTCAGAAGGTGTTCTGTGGTTTCCTCGACAGCGCAGGCATTGCACTCGGCGCTATCAGCCATTCCAATCAAAAATGCATAAGCATTGGTGAATGCGACGCCCAAACTTAAGCGGCACAACACTGTTTCCTCATTTCGCGGAAGACCTGGTAACAGCCGCAGTTGCATAGAGGGATCGAGGGAATGCAATCGATGTTGAGTGAATTCAGGTGTGTGCCACTTTTCCAATGTCAAAAGAGTGCGCTAGCTTGCCTAAGTGTTGGGCTGCGTCGGTCCGCGATAAAGGTATAGAAACAAGGGTTGCTCCTTCGTGGGCTTTCCTAGCAGCTTCGTCAGCGAGGTCGTTGCCGGAGATTCCGCAATGACCAGGCAGCCACTGAAACACGACGTCGTGTCCTATTATGTTCATGTGATGGTGCCTTTCTCGTATCTCCGACACGAGTTGTTCACATGACCCGCGACGAAGAGATGACAGAAGACATTGTAAGGCCGCCTTCGAATCGCAGAATATTGCCCACCGATTAGCCGGTTGGTTATTAATATAATCAACGGCACCTCGGAGGGCAACAAGCTCCGAACCGGCCGATGTTGTCAAGTGAGAAATCTTGTATTGGATGCTTAGTGATCGTGATGGTATAACCACTGCGCTGGTGTAGTTGGTCTGAGTGGAAGAATCATCCGTATATATGTGGACTCGATCAAAGTAGAAAGTGTGTAAACAATCCAGAGCTGCTTCCTTCAAGGCCAAGGTAGGCAGGTCAGTCTTCTTTCTTATCCCTGGAACCGTAAGACGCACTTGAGGTTGTTTTAAACACCACAAAGCTGAGGTTGAACGTGCTGAGGGTGTGAAGCCCGATGGTAAGGAGGCACGATGGATGCTGACCTTGTTGGAGAAGGACGCCTGTGGTCGTCGTTCTGGCATGAATTAAGAAAGTGCAATAATATGCTATATGCCTGATCATATGCATTGTGCTATTAATTTCTTCTGAGTTTTAATAATGGCTGGCTACTGTATGCAGTGTTGTGCAATAAGATAATATGTCACAGCAATTATTGCGTGCCTCGCAGAACAAATTGAATATATCTTTCTCAGTCAAAACATCAGAGCAGGCTGAAAACAATGAACTGCAATTTTTCTTTTTGTGGTGACGAAGTGTATAAATTGTGAAAATAACCTGTTTATATATTTCTTACACCATGCAAATGAGCTGCTCCCATACATTCGAATAAGTGCTTCAATAGTACGACTTGGCGAAGGGCAACGAAAGACTCCTATTAAAACCCTCTAATTCTCAAACTTGTATTATCTGACGGTATGTCATTTCATTAATGTAAAGAAAGTCAAACTTGATATGTTAAAACCAGTTACAATAGAACATGGCCCTTACACTGTGAAAATGTTTTGTAGCAATAGACTCAATGTGAATGCCTCCGGAAGCGGTGCTGATGCATCAAAACAACCCAGAATAATAGAGGTGCTCCATGGGCTAGATTTGGCAGAATCAAGAACTGGGGGGAGACAAGATACGAATTACATACATTTTAGCTATTCTAGTTTATTTTTGTGAGTGCTACAGGTGTTTCAATTCTGTTGTGCTGATTTTCTCAGAACCCACTTTTTCACGTTTCTCTCATGCACCAGCAAGCATAATTATATTGACACGGATGCTTTATCTGTATCCGGTTACCGTATTTCACCGGCTAAAAGATGTTAAACGTTATCGCTCGGGGCAGGATGCGCCTGAACGTATCGGAAGTTTCGCGCATTGTTATCGATGGTTCTATCTGTTGTCGACGAACCTTGCTAATCTGATTGCATACGCGACATGAATTGTGTTGTAGTTTCTGGAAGGCGCGCGAACACCAGCGAATAGGCTGTAACTTTGGACGACTGACGCATGCAAACCGACGCGCTTGACCTGCAGTTGAGATTTTCTACGATTGCCGACATTGCTCGCCGCTATCGTTGCGATTGAGCCGGCACTATTTATTTACCGTCACTACTACGTGGCAATATTTCCAACACAGATTTTTTCAGCTATATATTGCAAGCCTAATTCTTACATAGTTGGCTGTGCAATAAGCTACCAAAAAATGAAATGGTACAACAGTTTTTGATATATGGCATCGTCGTGCAGGTGTTTGCAAAGCGATCTTGCAGACAGGCGACGCGCGAGCGCTGATGTCGATATCTTGTACACTATTGTTACTTCAAAAATAAAAACAAACTGCTGCGGCAGGTGTATATTCATTATTCAAACGTGGTTTTTATATCTAAAAGCACATACAGATCACAAACTTATTGTTTCAAGCTCAGTTTACAGCAGGCTGTTTTAGGCCGGACTTTGACGAATGAAGACGGAATAGTCCAGCAACAGTGCGCCGCAGCCGAGGAGCGAGCTTCGGCGCGCGTCGGAGCTTGTCTCCAGTGGTTGCGCGCCCTTTCCCTCCAGCCGAAGCGAAGCGACGCGTTCGCTTGCCAGCGCGCGCCGAAGCTTTCGGCGCGTGCCAGTGGTTGGGGCATAAGAGCTGCGCTTTAAACAAAAACAGATGACACCTAAGTACTCCTTTGAGTTGTGAATAGAAAGCAGTATTGTCCAATTGAGCGCTGCTGAGTGGTTCTTCAGGTTATAAACTCCTCGTAGGAAAGCGAGCGCGTTTATCGTTTCGAATTGGTTCTGTTACTTTTACACATTACTTCTTTATAGCGATTGCCGAGGTGAAGTTACAATGCAGACGATAGCTTCTGCGGTCAAGGAACGCACTGGTAACATAGGCTTCCGAGAACGAGGGCGAGGGTGACTTCGCGTCGCGGCAGTGCATCCCAGACAGCAGGCCTGTGTGCTGTACTGTATATCAAGCTACTTGGGCCGAAATT
The DNA here is from genome assembly GCF_050947875.1 of Dermacentor variabilis. Lineage (NCBI taxonomy): Eukaryota > Metazoa > Arthropoda > Arachnida > Ixodida > Ixodidae > Dermacentor > Dermacentor variabilis. The sequence continues at coordinate 197,655,084 of NC_134570.1, forward strand.
TTCCTTGCGCAGCCCCGCGCAACCGAAGCGCGGACGTCAAAACCATCGCGGCTTACTCCGTAAGCGTCCTCAATAAATTCTACGGCAGTCGGGCAACGTAGCATGGCGTCACGGATAGAAGCGCACAGTTCTTGCTCACTTTAGGTGGCGCTGGTGGCGGCAATGCCCTCTCCCCTCATGCAACACATGGCAGGTCAGCGCGGCCTGCAGTTGTCACCTTTCGGCCGCTCGGCTCCGTCGAAGCGCGCATGTGGCGTGGCGTCGCGTTGCAGCCAATGGGAATTTAGGCGCTGTTTCGTTCCTACAGGCGCCGCCTTTTCCGCTCAATGGGTCATTTCAGGCTTTCGCATCCATAAAGCGTAGTTACCGCTTCTCTCGAGCGGAAAGACTGCCAACTCTTCTGTTTAATCGAACGGGAATGTTGAGTGGAGGAACACTTTAGAATACGAGTTTTGAAGACTTTGAACGTGTGCTTGTGACACCGCACATGAGCGTCTTAAAGCGAATCTGCATCAAGCAACGAAACGTATGCTATGCTAATTACTAGTTTCCTTACTATTCCTGGCATAATTTTTTGATATCGATTCATTCTAAACGGTGCATTCTATCTTCTTTTTCTTGAGGTCAAACTTAACCACCTCTTCGTCTGAGCCTACTTCTTATTTA